>NC_062281.1:149569680-150205793 GCF_902655055.1 Lutra lutra | reverse complement strand
GATGATCTAGGTCTGAATTCAGTTTCACCACTTACTGTCTGTGAGACTGAGGCAAGTTACTGAACAACCCTGTACTTTGAGTCCCCTGCCTTCTTAATATTTAGGTAATAATAATAATACTTACCTCATAGGGTTGTTGGGAGAATTAAAGCTGTTGTATTTAAAGCACTTAGAATAATTCCTGGTGTAATATAACTATTCAGTAAATGTTAGCATTATTGTTTTCCTTAATTTTTCACATTAGCTCCTATGTTACTGTAAAAATTTATGACTACTGATTTATGTGTAAGAGAGAGATGGAAACAGAGAGAGAGAGAGAGAGAATACCAAGAGTTGCACTGGAAAAATGAGTTATGCATGTTTCCTCAGGTTAGTGTAGAGCTAAACTTAGAAGCCAGGCTTCCTGATTCCTCTTCTAGGGTTCATTCCCTTAAAGCACCATGTTATCTCTGCTACCACCATCCCTGGTAATCATGAGAAAGGCCCCTGAACACCCTGGTCTTTTCATCATTTTCTCTATAAAATGAGATTGGGTAAGTAAGAATACTTGCACGTTTTCCTGTGTTAAGAATATCGGAAGAGCCAAGTGGATCTTAAATGGGTGAGTTCACTGTTTGAGTGGGCAGAAAACTGCCCAGTCCCTCTACCTAGAAGATCATTCCCCCATATCTTGAAAGAGATGGTTGTAGTTCAAATGCCCCTTAGCCCAAAAGTTTTCCTTGAGCACCCAAACTAAAGCATCATCCTACAGTCACTCTCTACCTCACTATTTTATTTTATTTTCTTCATTACAATCACCACTCCCTGAAATTCTTATTTATTTTTTTGCTTATATTCTGTCTGCCCGAGCATAATATTTGTAAGAACAGAAAACTTACATGTCTTGATATCTGTTCTGTTTCCAGTAATTAGAATAGTACCTGAGACATAGTAAATGCTCGGAATACATGTTTCTATATATTTGTTGAGTAAGTGTATATAGAGAGTTAGAAGGAAGGAAGGAAGGAAAGATGAAATGGAAGGAGGAGGATAGATGGATAAATGCACATACATATAATAAATAGGGGATGTATGTATATATGTATCAAAGGATGGATGGATGGATAGTTGAGAACATGAATGGATGGGGAGAGAGATGGGTAAATAAAAGAATGAGGGAGAACTTTATGCATTATAGTACTTGCTCTAGTCCCTTAGACTTACACCTGGAAACGAAGCAGAATGGTTTTGAGGGATCACTCAAGTCACACAAAACCTAAAGGAGAAAAATGGGACACATAGGAATCGCAGGTCTGAAGAGTGTGAGTTCAGACAGCCTGATTTTGAGTCATGAAGAATAAGATGTTCGTTTATAGCTACAAGGAAGACTGTAGAGAAAGTTTCACCAGAGATAAGAGGAAGAGCCAGGATTTGCTGAGAAAAACTCGGGAGAAGAAAGGAGAGAAAGATTCCATGTTGCGCTGCATGAAGAGAAATGGGCAAGAAGTCAGACTGCCCTTCCAGCTGTGTGACCTTACACACTCCACCCAACCTCTATGACCCTCTTTACTCTATTGCCCATATTGTTTTCTGTATGAGGGGAGAGGGACAGAAATTACGTGCTTCCTAGGGTTATTGTGTGGATATACTAAAATAATGAATAGAAGACACTTTGTGAACTGTCAAGTGCTATAGACAGAAGCACTCTGTCCATTATTAAGGACAGAAGAATAGAAACATTGCTGTTTAACCTTTGCCCTTCCTTTTAGGGTTTCAGGAGTAATCTCTCATCTTTGTTACAAGTCTCCAGTGCTTATCACTGTACTTGGCAGAAGGGGCACTCAAAGGATGTTTGCTTAATAATAAAATGGCATCAAAACAGGAGGAGGGCCCTTTTTCATGAAGGAGGCTTTGGAGTGAGACCAACCTGAGTTTGAATCCTCCTGTGCTGCTTCCTTGTGGTGCGACCTTAGGCAAGTAATTTAACCTCTGTGAGCCCCAGTATGCTCCGCTGTCAAAATGATGTTGCTCAGTTCATAAGACTATTGTGAGGATTAAACTAATTGATATCATAGATTGGAGCTCTGAGCACATAGTAGGTGAATTAAAGAAAGTTCCTCTTATGATAAAGATGTAGGAAAATCATTATGCATCAGAGATAAGAGGGATGAGAGGTGATATTTGTATCTCAGTGGGAAGAGGGGGAAATGCAATGGGATTCTTGACAATTCTTGACTTTATTTCCAACTGTCCCAGAAACACAACTGCTATAAGTCAATCTCCTGTCTGTGGGAAGTGTGGTGTGAACTTCAGATGAGAGGAGGGCTTGTATCAACAACTGCAAATAAGGAGCCATTGGGCAGAATAGAGAACACAGACCTGAGTTATCTCTGCCTCTACTCCCTGCCTCAGTCTTCTTTTCTATGAAATAAGGAAGTGGGACTAAATGGTCTAAATATAATAATCTGGATATAACCTGGATAATCTGGATATGAAACCCCATGTCTAGAAAGGAAAAATAATGGCAGGCTGAGGTGAGTGGACTCAAAAGAAAGATGTGTTATTCTCTTGGCAGATGAAACTGTGTTGGTTAAAGTCGTGTTGAGAGGTTAGTTAACACCAGTCAGCCTGCTTTCTCATCTCTAACTCGGAATATTAATGCCTATCTTGCAGGATGGTTGCAAGTCAAATTAGGTGATATACATATAGTGCTGAGCACAACGTAGGCTCTTAATAAATACTCAAAATATTATAATTCTCTCCTAGGCTCTCACCATCCTTCCCCAGTTGAGCGAGGTCTCTCAATACCATGAGTGGCTTCGCATGGCCTCCCTGTCCGACATTCAAAAGTTGCGTTTGCTCATCAATGAAGCCGACGGGGGAAAAATAAGCTCCCTTGAGCCCCTTCAGCCCAACTTCCACTGGTCTGTCAGAAACATCCTCAAAAGCCTGATCTTGTCATCCCCCTGCTCAAAAGACATTCATGGCTCTTGGTCACCCTGGACCCCATAGCCTACCCTATCTTATTTTATTTCACTACTACTTGAAACAACCCATTTCCCAGCTCAACCGAACTCAATTGCAAGCTGCTGTTTTTCCCAGCACCCCCCATGCCACCTATAATATCCTGCATGGGAAAAGAATTATGTCTGCTTTTGGATGCTGAGAGGCACATAGGGATATTTTAGCTCAGTGCATTCCAAGTCAGAATTTGCTGCAACAAAGAGGGGGAGTTTCTGCATTATTTGTTTTTCTCATGAAAACAGTTCTCCCTCGGTAATGAATTCAGCAGGGGCTCCTCTATCCCCTAGTCTCAGGGGTTCCCCTAACAGAACAATGCTTAATTTCCTCCATTTCTCCTCCTCTAATGGGGGCTGTCAAGCACCCTCCTCCAGGCATCCTGGCAAAGGATGCATAAATCCAACTGGAGGCTTTGCATGACTGTCACATTTTCATTCTAATCGGCTGCCCCTTCCCCCACCTCCTCTTCACCCAAGGGACAAGAGATACTCCAATCCTCCTCCCAAGCTCTCCCCATGCTTTAGAGTATCTCTGGCTTCCCCTCGCTGTCCTTTCCCCATCCCAGGATGTTGCAGCCCCTCATTATCCAAGGAGGCTCCTGCTCAGAGGTTCATTTCATCTATCAGTTCTGAGCTTCACCTCTGACCTCAGCTTTCCTTGGGGTCACAATCTGCCCTTCCCCCCTCCTTCTACCAGGTCAATTCCATAGATTTTTGCTGCTGCCAAGAGCAGCTTCTAGGGAGCTGACAGGGGTGGGGACAGGAGGGATTGCCTGTCTTGGTTCCCAGTGAGACACAGAGGAGAAATGGGACTTTTAACAATTGCACTCCAGTGATGAGAAAGCAATGGGACCCTACCACCATCACTCAGACCCTCCTCCGAGCCCTTTGCACTTACCAGGTGAAATGGAAAACATTTTGATTAGGCCTAACTGGAAGATAAATATGGGAGTCCAGCCCATACAGACACTAAATCCATTTCCTGCTGCAGATGAATGGGCAGACGGCCTGCAGCCTGATCAAAATTTTCTTGGCTAGAAGCGGAAATGAAGGCTCCTGTGCCATCACCCACTGAACTTGCAATGGCTGTTTATTAAGCTTTCATAAGACGATCCTGCCCTCTGCAAAGGGCTCCCATATTGTAGTTCCAACAATAGTGTGTACTGGTGTTTGCTAATTCATGGCGTTGTAGAATCAGAGCTGAAAGAAGGACTTTGAAACTCATTCACCAGTAGACTCAACTTTCTTTTGTTTTAAAGCATTGGAATCCTTTTGTTGTTGTTGTTGTTGTTGTTGGCAAATAGCATCTTACATAACAGGAAATAGGTGAAAATGAACTTCTCTGAACAAATAACCTTCTTCAGAAATTTGTGGCTCCAGAAAGCCCTCTGAAATGCAATGATTCATCATAATCATCAAACACACACAAGCAACCGTGGTATCATTTCCAGGCACATGATCACTAGCTTGATTAACTGAAACAAATGGAAGCTTATTGGTTTACAAAAAAAGCATCATTCCCTTCCTAGAATCTCTTCCTGATGAGTTTGCATGACAATTGGCAGTCACTTAACCTCAAAATAATAGGACTGCCAGTTGGAAGGAAGAGATGACATATCATGTGAAAACTTATATTACAAGAATTCAGTGAGCAAACTGTTAGAACAGACAACAATCTTCCAGTGAAACGGACCAACTTTGGAGTCAGATTGCAATTCCCACTTGAGTATGCCACCTATTAACTGTTCAACTCTGGGCAACTTGCCTAACTTCTCTGTGCCTCAATTTCATTGTCTATTTCATCAAACGATTCGCTGGGTTGTTTTGAAAATTATATATGTGATAGAAAGGCACTTTTTAAAGCATAGGAGCTGATAATGATGACGATCATCATTGCTACAAGAGGAGTGCACATATGTAGCCAGCCCCAGTCACCGTGACGTTGGTAGGGGGTTGGAAGTTACCATACCCAGACCAAAAAACTTCTGAGTCGGCTGGTAAGGACAACCCTCTGAGGTTTAATCAGGTTCTTAGAGCACAGTAATGGCATCACATAAGGGGAGGAGAACCATACTAAATGCACAATGCCAGGTGCTTTATATGCAGGAAATTATTTAACTCCTGTTTGCTCACAGATCTGGGGAGGCTAACCCCTGCTAACTGCATATCTAAGGTGCCCGTGCCAGAAGGCAAGGTCTAGCCAACTGGAGACGACAGAGGGAGATGAGAGGGAGGAAGGAAAAGAGAAGTCAGAGCATTTCTCATCTCAGTTCTTCACTTCGGGCAGTCTCCAGCAACAGCTGCTTTTCCTCCAAGCTCCAGTTCCCAACAGTCAACCCAAAGGGGCACCCACTTTTCCTAGACATGCCTGTCTGGACTGACTCCCAGAGTTATTGTAACAGCACATGGGAGGCACAGCCTCCTGTCGATACACACTGATGTCCTTTCTAGAAACCCTCACTTTTCTTCTGCCCAGAAACCTCCACTGTCTCCTCTAAATTCATCTGTGCTGTGACCACAATGGATGGAAATGGCAATTCGAGTACACATGCTAATGTCTTCTTCAAGGTGCTGTATTTGAAATTAAGTCTGTAACCCAACCTTCCTATTAGCAATAACAAGAAATGTTTATGGAAGATTGAAAAATGCCAAGGAATAAACAAAATCAGTCACTAGTTGATGTGCTTGGACTCTGATTAAATTAAACAGACCTCAGGTATGTTTCTAACACTTGTAGAGAAAGGAACTATCTCTCAGGGATGAATGAACTTAGACTTCAGAATTTAAGGGTTTGATCAAGGGCAACAAGGACTAGATGCCAATTCTAATTCTCCATACTTTCCTCTTCCTCTTCATACCAGCAGAATAACAGGTGACTAGCAGGAAAAAACGAGCTAGCCAAGCCCAACACTTTGCACAATTTCAGGAGGCGCCATTCACATTGTAGTCTGCATAAGCACCACTGCCTGGAGTTACACAATGCTGCAGAGCTGGACTTGTGCTAGAAAGCCCCCATCTTTTTCCAAAGGCTTCTTTTTTAAATCATGTCCATTTCACAAATTCCATGTTTTGAAATATATATTTAAGGGACAAATAAATTAAATTCCCATTGTTTTAAGTATTCAAATACAATAAAACACCTATTGAGGTTCTGATCACCAGGAGATAAATGCAGTTGCAATTTTGAGTTGATTTCATTCCAGCCAACCACACGTAGATTTGACATGTGAATTAGCATGTGAAACCTTGAAACAGGTAAACATCTAATATAGTAAAATAAACTAGAGATCTCCACTACTACCTTGACATTAATGCCTTCACAGACTCCACTACTACCTTGACATTAATGCCTTCACAGACTAGGATCCTCAGACTTCGCTATGTCTAAATAACAAGGCCAGCCAATTGTTCATTGAGTTTGAAATTAGTAGAAGGGGACAAAAAGAAAAACAGAAGGTAAAACCTTTGTAGGAAATACCACAAAACACATACATGAAAAGATTTGCCATATTTTAGTTATATTTGTTAAGAAGGCAGAATAGAATGGCCAGTAAAAAAAAAAAAAAAATGCCAACAATTGTACTTCCTTGTTAGTTGAAAGAAAGAAGTGAAGGGAATTGGATTTGCGAAGCCTTTTATCTGCTACGTGCCAGGAACCGTAAAAGGATCATCACCTCAAGTATTTCCCTGATTTAATAAAAAGGAAATTGAATGTTATTTTGCTAAATGAATTGCCACATTATCTGATAAGTGATTAAAAAAAATAAACAGGATCTGAATTCAAGATCTCCTGGCTTGAAGTCTTTCTGTATTTTTCCTTCACTGTGCCATTTCATGTCCTTTTTAGAGAGTTCAACTGCATACGCAAGCTCTTGGTTTGTGTCAGGCATTCATTTTCATTCATTAAATAAATATTTGTTGAACCTCTAGTCTGTGCCAACATTGTACCTGTTATCCAGCATTCGGTCTAATGGGAAAGACAAGCAAGCGGCTCATGAGGAGACTGACCAGAATGCAGTGGGGACAAACTAACGTAGGGGTGCAGAAAAGAAAGCTTTCTTCATTCTTTTTTTTCTTTTCTCAATATGGTTATCTCAGGGCTTCCAGGTGTGTAAGAAAGGATGGTCAAGGCATCAGACCTATTCAAGTTCAGCCAAAGAATAATGCTTGAGGGACATCAACACAGGCGAAGGTTCCTCTCCTTATGATGTATGATATACATGGAGCATGTAAACTTGCCCCATCAAGGGAACGAGTGTAATTGGTGCACTTTCCCCTACAGCATTTAAGATGTTATCTCTATAAATACAGTGCATTTTGCTTTAATAAAAAATGAATTTTCCAGAACACTGACAGTATTGACCTTACATATTATCCAAATAGAAACTGTAATGAAACAAGTCGAACAGTGAGTAGTTATAATAGATATGCAAATATTGGTCTTTTCTTAAAGGTCTTTCAGCCTACTCACACGTGTCTCTTATGTGTCTGAGAGGGTGAATTCAGTCTGCATTTATAATCTAGGCGGACATGGAGGAGGAGGAAGGGAGAGGGAGGAGGGGACGTCTGTCAAACAGTCGTGGAGGGTAGAGTCCAGGAAAATTGTGCTTGAGTCCACAGCTTCAAAAGTGCATTTCAGGAGAACTGTCCTGTACTCAGTGCATTCACAGGTGCTACCTTATTTGATCCACACAACAACCTGTGACACAGATACAGTTGTTGCTGTTTTATGGGTGAGAAGACCAAAGCAAAAATGATGTGAGACTTGCCAAAATGCATACAACTAGCAAATAGCATCATTGAAATCTGAGCCCTTATTTTCCCACCCTAAGTTAGTTGATTTGATTTTTCAGCTAAAACTCACCTGGTCTAGCTATAATGATAAACTGAATCTCTAAATTCACTTCTTGATTAACTCAATAGATAGTCATTGAGGTCCTCCTCAGTTCTGCCAGGTACTGTCCCAGGTGTTAGAAGTGAGAAATGGTTTCTGATCTAATAACTGAGAAGTGGTTTCTGATCTAAAGCACAGGTTGAACCACTTGGCACCAGGGAAATGTAAATCAAAACCACAGGGAGATACCACTTCACACCAGTCAGAATGTCTAAACTTAACCAGTCAGGAAACAACAGGTGTTGGTGAGGATGTGGAGAAAGGGGAAACCCTCTTACGCTGTTGGTGGGAATGTAAGCTGGTGCAGCCACTCTGGAAAACAGTATGGAGGTTCCTCAAAAAGTTGAAAATAGAGCCACCCTCTATTTGGGTGTATCTATTTGCATAAGATACAAAGGTTGCTATCAAATAAAGAGAGCTTACATTTTACACACAAAACGACATTTTTTTTTTTTAAGATTTTATTTATTTGTCAGAGAGAGAGGGAGAGAGAGCAAGCACAGGCAGACAGAATGGCAGGCAGAGGCATAGGGAGAAGCAGGCTCCCTGCTGAGCAAGGAGCCCGATGCGGGACTCGATCCCAGGACGCTGGGATCATGACCTGAGCCGAAGGCAGCTGCTTAACCAACTGAGCCACCCAGGTGTCCCAACAAAACGACATTTTTATATGATTAAATTTAAGTCTATGTCTCCTTTTTCCCTAAGAGGAAAGAAACTCAAGATACATCATGAGACAATCAAACAGTTATTAATAAAAGAAAATCAATAAAGTAAAAAATAATTTAATCAATGAAGTCTTTGTAAAAAATTTATCATCTAAGTCTGTCAGCTGGGTTTTTTCTTTTACACTCCATCTGGTCACTTAGTTCAGCCTTAAAAAAAAAAAAAAAAAAAGCAAAGCTGAGTAGGGGTAAATCTGTCGTGCCACAAATTCTGTCTCTGTTGCTGTCCTGAGGAGACTTTGCACCTTTCTCTTTTCTACCTTTGCCCGCTCCCTACCACCACTTCTCAAAGCAAATGTGTTCTGGGGGTACATGGCTGTTTTCCAGTTGCTTGGAGAAAAAGTCTATCATTGGAGGTGTGCCACAAATATAGAACAAAGTCTCTTTTGAAACATGATCACTTATCTCCTTTTCCGTTATTCTTCCTTCCGTGATGTATGGCTTGAGTTCTGCACTGATTTGTGTTGTCTGTTTTGTAACATGCAAACGGCACGCAATCTTCTCAGGAAATTCATTTACTAAATCGAGGATATTTTTCTTAAACAAGAGCTCACTGGTGTTTTGGGCACTGTAGAAGAGCTTTATCGTCCCCATCTCATAGCCGCCTCCTTTGTCTGCCCATTCTCTATGCAGGTCGGCCGCATGCCGCAGAATGGAGAGCAGAGGGTTAATTCCGACTCCCCCTGCAATCAACACGAGGTTTCTGGGGGCATCCGCAGGCTCTGGGACAAAGAAGAACTCTCCGCCCACTCTCACGGCCACTTCCGAGTCAAGTGTACACTGACTGTGAATCCAGAGAGCAGGAGGGTGGTTCGTATATTTCACTGCCAATTCTATCATTCTCTCTTCTTCCAGCAGTCTGGGACTGGAGCATATTGAGAACCCACCAACCACTGAGACTCCTGGGATAAAGAAATCAACCCACTGGCCAGCTTTAAAAGAAAAGTCTTTATCCGTAACAAGCAGGCGGAGCCTCTTCACAGATGGCGACTCATTCGCAGCCCCACAAACCAAGCAATTGCACTATTGGGTATTTACCCTTAAGATACAAATGCAGTGATCCGAAGGGGCACGTGCACCCAAATGTTTATAGCAACAATGTCCACAATAGCCAAACTATGGAAAGAAACTACATGTCCATCAACAGATGAATGGATAAAGAAGATATGGTATATATATATATATATATATATATATATATATATATAAAATGGTATACTATGCAACCATCAAAAGAAATGAAATCTTGCCATTTGTAATGACGTGGATGGAACTAGAGGGTATTATGCTGAGCAAAATAAGTCAATCAGAAAGACAATTATCAAATGATCTCTCTGATATGAGGAATTTGAGAGACATGGTGGGGGTTCATGGGGGAAGGGAAAG
The DNA here is from genome assembly GCF_902655055.1 of Lutra lutra. Lineage (NCBI taxonomy): Eukaryota > Metazoa > Chordata > Mammalia > Carnivora > Mustelidae > Lutra > Lutra lutra. Next base: position 150,195,792 of record NC_062281.1, on the reverse strand, counting down.
AAAAATGAAACAAGATGGGACAGGAGAGGGAGATAACCATAAGAGACTCTTAATCTCAGGAAACAAACTGAGCCCTGCTGGGGGTGGAAGGGGAGGGACAGGATGGCTGGGTTATGGACATTGGGGAGGGTATGTGCTATGGCAAATGCTGTGAATTGTGTAAGACTGATGATTCACAGACCTGTGACTCTGAAATAAATAATACTTTATAGATTAATAAAAATAAAGCACAGGTTGATGGGGAGTTGTCCTACAGACTTTAAAGGGGCATAAAAATGAAACTGAGGAAAGCAAATGCAAACATAGCCCTACTGAGAGCCTTTCACCAAATTCACCAGCCAGTCCACATCTAGAAAATGGAACTATTCTGGCTCTGGGTTACCACTTAATGGCAAATGTGAATGAGAAGGATTCTGTGTTCAGTCCTTGATTACCTCTAGATAGAGTACACACTTTGTTGTCTGTCAGTGGAAATTTATGACTGTTTTATTGACCAGATTGAAGTTGATGGGATGCAACCATGGTATGTTTCACCTACAATCTTTTTTCTCAAGCTCTGGTAAATCTATCCCTTAATAACATCTCTGACAAACCTCTGAGCTTTCTGGTCCCTCTCATGAATTAAAATGCCCAGTTATCTTATCCAAGTCTGATGCTCACTTCTTCTTCTCAGTCTCTCCCTAAGCAGGCTTATGTATGAGGGACTTGTGGGTGAAGAGAAGGGTGGTTTGTTCCTTGGACACTTCCCTTCCCCTAATTCCCTTCCTCTCCTATAATGGTGGGGTGCAGGGAGAGATATTATAGTGTAAGTATCTCTTATCAAGGGCTGCTTCTCTCTATTCTTGAATAACTCTGGTTGCCATGAATACCTCCTGTGTTGTAAGAAACCAACTGATGCTTCTGTCATAGACATATGCAAAGTCTTTTATTTATTTATTTATTTATTTATTTATTTATTTATTTATTTGACAGACAGAGATTACAAGAAGGCAGAGGGGCAGGCAGAGAGAGAGAGGAGGAAGCAGTCTCCCTGCTGAGCAGAGAGCCCGATGCAGGGCTATATCCCAGGACCCTGGGATCATGACCTGAGCTGAAGGCAGAGGCTTTAACCCACTGAGCCACCCAGGCACCCCGACATATGCAAAGTCTTAAGGGCACTCTGCTTAGACAGGCAAGGGTCATATCAGCCACTGTAATATTCCATTGTAATAATGTATAGCATATCCTAAAAGGGATACTAATCTCCCCTTATTGAAAGCATCCCAGTCTCTAATCCCTTGGGAATCCCCTCATTTGCCTGGAGGGAACATCCATTGAAGAGAGAAAGAAAAAGCCACAGTATTCCTCCTAAGTGAATAACTTCTGACTATGGTCATACTCCTCTCCTCCTGTCTTCGATTTATGCAAGTTTTATATAAATGCATGAAGATTGGGAAGAACTGATATGATGGTTGAGGTTTTCAAAGTCCTCAAAGCAGTGTCTGCCCTCATTCATTTGGAACTTGATTTCCCTTTGGCCTCAAGTTTGAGATATAGTTACCAATTCTAGGCAACCAGAAAAGTTCTATGCAATAATCTATACGTAAAATAATAGTATTGTCTCATGTATTGCCCCAAATCAGCAGGCACCTTGCCTGTTTGTGTACCACAATGCTATGGCTGGTATAAGACAGGCAAGGTCTGCTCAAAAGGAACTTACTTATATTCTAGGGGAGAGATATAAAAAATATATGCATGTATATATAACCAACCAACAATACAAAATCGGTGGCAAGCACTATGTAGGTTATTATCGTCAAAGGTAACTTAAACAAATTAGCTTATATGATCATGAAAGACTGTTCTAAGAAGATGACATTTGGGCTATGGTTTGAGTAATAAGGAAAGAGCCATATGTTAAGATCAAGAAAGAACACTCAAGGGGCAGCTGGGTGGCTCAGTGGGTTAAAGCCTCTGCCTTTGGCTCAGGTCATGATCCCAGAGTCCTGGGATGGAGCCCTGCATCGGGCTTTCTGCTTGGAGGGGAGTCTGATTTCCCCCCCACCCCCCCACCCCCGCCTCTCTGCCTACTTGTGATCTCTGTCTATCAAATAAACAAATGAAATCTTTAAAAAAAAAAAAAAGAAAGAAAGAAAGAAAGAAAGGAAAAGAAAGAGCACTCAAGATAATGAGAATAGCTCATGCAAAAGCCCTGAGGCGAAAGCCGGTGTGTGGGTAGAACAAAGTGAAAAAAGGGGACAAGTGATACAAGTTTGGGTTAGGATGGTAGGCAGGTCATAGATCTCATGGGATTTTTCCACTAAATTAAAGATTTTCTGGGGCGCCTGGGTGGCTCAGTGGGTTAAGCCTCTGCCTTTAGCTCAGGTCATGATCCCAGGGTCCTGGGATCGAGCCCCCGCATCGGGCTCCCTGCTCAGCGGGGAGCCTGCTTCCTCCTCTCTCTCTCTGCCTGCCTCTCTGCCTACTTGTGATCTCTCTCTGTCAAATAAATAAATAAAATCTTTAAAAAAAAAAAGATTTTCTTTTGTTATATTCTAAATGAAATGGGAAGCCATTGGGAGATTTTTAAGCAGAGAAGTGATACGATACTTGTTTTAAAAAGATTTCTCCAACTTTTTGGCAAACGGATGATATGGGGTAAAGTGGAAGTGAGCAGTAATTCAAACCAAGAATGATGAGTGGCTTGAGCTAGGTCTATAGCAGTGAGAATAGAGAGAAGTGGGAGGATTGAGTACATGTTTACAAGACTAGTGCACAGGTCTAGCTGGTACATTTAATTCTGGGTGTGAGGAAAAGAAACAAAAAATAACAGGTATATCTTTGGGTGGGGGTGCCATTTCTAGGGAGGAGAAAAAGTAGAGAAGTAATTTAGAGGATCAAGAGTTGTCTTTTAGACATATGAAGTTTGAGATGACTTACTTAGTTGACTTTCAAGCAACAGAGTCCAGCAGGCAGTGGGCATCTACATACATGAATCTTAAGTTTCTGAGGGTGTCAGGATTAAAGAAGCATCCTTAGGAGCATTTGACTTGGGAAGACTAGGTGTGTTAATGGGTATTCAAGTCTTGTTAAAATCCAGATTCTGATTTAGTGGGTCTGGGGTATGGCTTGATTGTGTGCATATCTAAGAAGCTTTAGGTGATGCAGTTGCTGCTGGTCTGGAGACAGGGTAACAGGAGTCTAGAGAGAACAGGTAACTAGGGAAAATGGCCCAGGACTGCGACCTTTGCAACCCAACATAGATAGCAGGTAAAGAAGGAGCCAGGAAAAGAAATGTCCCTCCTCCCCTCCCTCAATTCTCTCTCTCCTTCCTTTCCTTCTACCCATAAACTTTTATGAGGCCAATTAGGTGTCAGGGACTGTGCTGAACAGTTTCTTATGTTCCTCTATTGACTGAAAGTTGCCAAGCTTTAATTCAGTCTTTTATTCTGCAGGTAAATTTCCCACTCCCTGCTGCTAAGACCTTTCAGCTGAACTCAAAGGCTCTGTTTATCTGTTTCCAGAAATATCCAGATTAGAAATTTAAGAATATAAACACCTGTTTGAAAGGATCCCCTCAGGAGTCTTAACTGTCTCTGTGCAGATGAGGCACAGGGAGCAAGAAAATGTGGGAATGGGAAGCTTTGGCTAAGCTTGACCTTGGGAATGGGAAGGGCTAAAAATTAAGAAGTTCAACCATCAGCCAAATGCGGCCAAGTGTGGAGAACCTCCTTCTAATTTCAGGAAAGAGAAGAAAGACTGTTTCCTTCAAAGCTGGGCCTGTACTCCATCAGAACCACTGCTGACTGTGTTTGACAAGGAAAAAAAAAAGAAGAAGAAGAAACACAACAAGAAAAAAAAAAAAAAAAAGCACGAGCAACATCTAGTTAAGGGGAAACAACTCAGATTGAACATAACTCCTCCAAAAGCACACAAGTCAATTAAACCAACGATGTCTCTAAAGCAACCCGGTCCCCCTCCAGCCCAGCTACTAAATTGCATCTTGCTTACTTCTCAACTCAAAGACAGAAAGGAAAGAGAAGGTGGGGACACAGCCTGGATTTATGCATGAAGAAAACGGTGATAAAAGACAGGGCTTTGAAAAGCAATCAGAGCTACCAGCCTCCCAACTGAGAACTGTTTAAAATAGTACCATCCAGCAAGAGCTGCATATATAGGAGTCAAATCCTAAGATCCCCTTTGGACACGCTTTCCAGAATTCCAGAATAACATGGCTCTGTCTCTTTGTCTTTCTCTCTTTCTCTCTCTTTTTCTGTCACACACACACACATACACGCGCATACACGCGCACACGCGCGCACACACACATGCATATACACACACAGATCTGTGTGGATTTGAGGAAAAAGCTTCAAGGAGGAGGCACTTCAGATGGATCATGTAGAATTTTTACAGATGGAGAAGACAGGATGCAAATGCAAAGGGATTAGTTTTATTAGGGGAAGCTGACCATCATAGGTTAGTACGCAGGCTAGAGGACTTTGGTGGAAGTCTTGCCCTTTTTTTTTTTTTTTCATTCTTCAGCAGCCAACCACCAAAGAGCAATTATTTGTTCGCTCCACAGCCCTGAGTATTTGGATATGCAAATCAACTGTGTCCATGCATAATTAAGACAGACACTGTGGAAAGTTTCATTTTCCAGAGGAAAGCCTGCCAGGCAGCTGGAAAGAAAGGTCAGCATAGACCACCACCTCACTTGCTTGTTTGAGACTGTGTGTGGGTTAAGGTAATGGCATCCAGGCTTCTCCTGCCCTTTTGTTCTCTTCTGCTGCTGCACTGGGGAGCCTAAGGGCAGCCCTTATCTCCTCCCCGAGGCCTGAAATGCCCCTGGAACTTCCCATTGAACTATGCTGGGACAGAGTATTTTCTGCTTCCAGTAAGATCTATAGTCCTAGAGGCAGAAGTCTGCCTTCTTTCTGGGGTCACCTTATGACCCTGGAGAAAAGAGTCATTTCTGAAGGACAAACATGTGGGACATGTTTTCAAAAGTAGAATGCACAGGGGTACCTGGGTGGCTCAGTGGGCTGAGCCTCTGCCTTCGGCTCGGGTCATGGTCTCAGGGTCCTGGCATCGAGCCCCGAATCGGGCTCTCTGCTCAGCAGGGGAGCCTGCTTCCCCCTTGCTCTCTCTCTGCCTGTCTCTCTGCCTCCTTGTGATCTCGCTCTCTCTGTCAAATAAATAAATAAAATCTTTAAAAAAAAAAAAAGTAGAATTCATAGGTTATTAAGTTACTGTGTCCTACCTCTGAATACACCTTTAACACTCTGTGTTGCAGGCACTGGGATTCAAACCCCTGAGGAGGGGAGGACAGCCTTTATGGGCCCGGTAACTCTGAGAAGGGATAAAGAGGCCAGCTCTAGGAGCATGAAGACGGGTTGAAAGCTGAAACAAATTGCCATGGAAATCAACTCCTGCTTCCAAGGTAATAAGCAATCGTTGGGCTAGTAGCAACTGGAAGAGCCAACGAACGGGGAGCAGGAAATCCTTCTCCCTCTTTCAGCTTTCCAGTCTGGCAAGACTAACAGGAAGCCAGTAAGAACAGAGAAATGTATTTTCATAGTCCCAGTCCAGGTATCACAAAATGGAGCAAAAAAAAAAAAAAAGATAGGTCTGAGGAGCTAAGAGACCGTAAGAGCTTCATATCCAGCACAGTCCTCCACTTTGGCTACCCAGAATCCACACCCACCTTGCTCCACATATCTGAACTTATTCGTATCTCAAACTCAGTCACAGTTACTTCCTAATATTCTGTAAAGACTACATTGTAATGTTAATCACCAACATTAATCCTTATATAAAATAAGGGGAAAGAAGGAGAGAGCGAGAGAGAAAAAAGACAACAATGTGTGAATATAAATATGTGTGGGTGTGTTTATGAGTGTGTGTGTGTGTGTATTTATAACAAACAAGGAAGAAAATCCTCATAGCTGCTACTACCCTTGTTTCTTTAACTGGGCAAAGACCATAGTTGGTATTTATATCTGTCAGCTCCACCGATATACTACTATATACGACAGCTTCCAACACTGCTGGTTTGATAGAATGTTGAAAAGACTCGTAAAGGCATAGCGAAAATACCAGCTGGGGGGTGACATGTTCCAGTGTCAGAGTACTGTCCTCCTAGACACACTTTCTATTTTGAACCAAAAATCAGTACAGGGTGCTGTGTGCCTCATAGGTAGAATACATGGATCCAATAATAAATGTATAGAAGGAATGGCTTTTCTCACCATCACTCCCAGTGACACACCTGGGGAACTTGTACAAAATGTTTTCTCTCTTGGTATTTTGAACTCTTCATGCCAGTAAATAAGAAGATTTTTAAAAGGAGTTCCTATGCTGGCAGCAATGATTGAACATGTTATCATGAGGAGCTAAGGTTGCTGCTACCTATCAGCGTCATAGAGGAGTATGTCTGGGACTCAGAAGATTTACTGGGACATCTCTTAGACTTCTATGACCAGAGATAACAATAAATGTGCAATTACAGCAACACTAGCCTGATAAGAATGGTAACCAAGGGTTCTGACACCTCAGGGATGAGAAGCTGGGTTACCCCACTGGTGAAATGCTATAGAGGAACAAGTGATAGCCGAGGGTAAGTCAAATTTGAAAGCATAGAGAGGAGGGAGATAATTACCAATATCACCTTAACGACAACTGTGGTGGCAGAGATTCTATATCCCATTGACCCTTCTGTTGTAGGATTTTTGCTTGCTTTGTTTGTTCAGCTATTTGCTTTTAGAATTATCATAGGTCACACTCTTGAAGAATCAGCAAGAAGACACAGTGAACTTGGGCAGAGAGGGACCCAGGCAGTCCCAAGTGTGGACTATATAGTATACAGACCTATTGCCTCAGCCTTATCATCTCCACTGAGACCAGCCCACCATCCAATTGCCAGCCTCTGAAACTCTGCTTCATGGCTCTCTTTGGCCACTGAAAATTCCTCTGTCCACGTGTGGACAGGCAGAAATAAATACCAGGAAGCTCGCAGCCTCCAAAAGTACCCCTCAAGTAAGAACTAACAGAAGTTAGTGCATAAATATCATAGCTCTCTTGCACCTTGGGTGAAATCACTCTGAAGTGGGTGTTCCACAGTGGGTCCTAGAATTTCCCACTGGGATAATGCTCCATTCTCCCACACAAGTAATATATTGGATAATGCACACTTTACTGGCTTTCTTTCCTTCTCTGCTTCACATCCCCTCTCCTCTACCCGCATAACTCCTGATAATCCATACTCTGGCTATTTTAAAAGGTTTTCATGAAGGAAGACTAAAAGGGATAAGTTACGAGAAAGTGGTTTTGGAAAATTAAAAACCTAGATCAAGGTAAGGGATTATATGGGTCATTACTGCACAGACTCATGCAAACTGGTGGGAAACACTGCAAGATTTTGCCCCTATCTCCTCAGCTTTTGTTATCATATTAACAGAACTCTGATTCTGCTTCAGGATGCCATGTTACTAGCTGCCATGTAGTCACATCCCAGACACCCTTATGGCCATAGGTAGCCATGTGACCACTTACAGCCAATTAGATACAAGCAAAAGTCTAAAGTGGAGTTTCCAAAAAACTTACTGTTTCCCTGATAGAAAGCAGCAGACTCCAAAGTCATATAGTTTTTTATCCTTTACCCTTCTTCCTACCTGAAGTGCAGACTTGATGCTTAGATCCAAGACACCCATCTTGCAACCAGAAAAGACAAAAGTTGCATACGGTTGACCCTTGAACAGCCTGGGTTTGAACTGCATGGTTCCACTTAAATGAAAAATTTTTATAGGACAGTTCTGTAAATGTATTTTCTCTTTCTTATGATTTTTGTAATAACATTTTCTTTTCTCTAGCTTACTTTATTATAAGAATAGAGTACAAAATACATGGAACGTACAAAATATGTTTGATTAACTGCTTATTACCAGTAAAATATGTTAATCAGTTGTTTAATACCAGTATAGCTTCTGGTCAACAGTAGGCTATTAGAAATTAATTTGGGGGGGAATCAGAGGTTACCTATGGATTTTCAACTGCATGGGAGCCTCAGGCACCTAACCCCCATGTTGTTCAGGGTCAACTGTATTTAGAATATCAGAGCAGAAAGCTAGAAGGAGATTGTGTCCTTGAGTATTTGCTCAAGAAGTTGCACTAGTTCTCGATCATCTATCTGACTCTTGTTCCTTAGGAGAAATAACTACTTTTTTATGCCTCTGTAGTCAGGTTTCTATTAATGCAGCCAAATACAATCCCAGTTGACAAGTGTTAATTATAGCAACAAGAGAAGTGTTAAAATGCATTCTCAGGTTCTTCACTACAACTTTTCCTTCAGAATCATTAAAGAATGTAATGCAGTATGACACAGGAGGAAGAGCCAGATATTTTTTAAGTCACTTTTACACCCGGAGAAGCCCTAGCGTGGATTCTGCAATTGCTATGATCTTAACCTCAAAACAACAACAGTAATCTCCATTTCACAATGAGTTGTGCATGAAAAGGGCATGTGCATATTAAGCAACCAACAAACATTTACAGTACCTCGATGGGGGCAGAGGAGACCCTAACAGCACTTCAAAGTTTGGATCTAGACTAGAAGTCATGAGCCCTTAATGAAAACATGGGCTTTCTAGTTGTTTGGTCAACCCCTGTTTTAATGGAGTACTAGAGGACAGTAAGAATTACCTATTAAACAAGCCAGAACTTTAACATCTGAATTAGTGTCAACCATTTCAAAGGCATCGTGGCATAGGATTAAGAGCTCTGGCTCTGGAGTCAGTCACATGGGGTTTGTGTTCTGGCCCCACCTTTCTTCTGACATAACCTGGGGTGGATTACATCACCACTCTGAGGTTCAATCTCTTTCTTGTCTGTCTGGTGCGTTTACCTCATAGAAGAGGCTCAAATGAGACCACAGATGTGAACCTGCACAGGTTTACTATGACCATTGTTTGTATTCTCCAGTCCATAGAGTAGTGACGCCAGTGCTGGCAGAGGGTGGGGGAGGGGGAGAAGAGCGCAGGGGAGGGAAGAATGGGTTACAGGTACAAATTGAATTCCAAAGATACAAAATGAATGGTCTGCAGAGAACCACAGAGGAGGTTGTTCAGGTCAATGCCAGCCTTGGAAGCAGACGTGACCACTAAGCTTGTGAGGGGGTAATGGCCTACCAGGCAGCAGCACTTGGGAAGACTGGGTTGGGGGGGAGGCAGGTGCTAAAAGAAGGGTTCAAAGTCCTTCATAGCTCCCTGGCTCTTCTCCATGGTAGCCATTTCCCTCAGGACCAGCAGGGCTGAAAATACACTTTGTCTCTAACACAGCTCAATATATTTTAGGCTGAGGAGGGATTGGGGGAGGAGAGACCCAAGCTGAGTGTTGCCTGTTGGTAATAAAAGCCTCCAGAATGCACACAGCTCCTAGAGCAGTGGTGGAGGGAATCTCAGAGCAGAGATGCCTTCTCCCTGGCCAGCGGCTGCCCTCCTCTGTGAACCTCTGGCTGCCCTTCTGCTAGCCAGGGCCCTCAGGGGACTTATTACCAGGATCAAGTCCATCCTGTTCTTAGGGTCCTGCATTGTTTCATTCAGGTTTAAATATAGAAGCTGTACAAAGGAAGTGAAAGGGAGCAGAGAAGCCTAGAGCTGCTCGATGTAGCATGCTGCTGCGGCCCTCTGTCTGCCCAGCTGGAAGTAACCAGCATTGGCAAGGGACCAAAGGAAAAAGCACAATTTTGGGGTCTGAGTGACCTAAGATCAAGCCTATAACCTTCCCTCTCTGAGACCCTGAGCAAGGTATGTAACCTCACTGAATCTCAGTTTCCTTGAGCCTTCTTGAAATAATTTTTAGAAAGCAATAATAGCAGCTAAAATTTGTAATAATGATAGCTAATACTTACTGATAGTTAATCTGTGCCAGACTCTGTTCCAAGCACTTCATGTGTAAGATCTCGACCCAATTATTCTATAACATGGAGCTTCCCATTTTATAGATGAGGAAACTAAGGCACATAGAGTGAGCTAAGTCATCCAGGGTCACACAGTATGCAGTAACAATGCATAACAAGTGAAAAGTGTCTGCACGGAGCGAGATTCACGCAGGAGTAGCTACCCCAGAGAGGGCTGCCTAAGTTAAGAGTGTAGCTCTTACTATGTTTCCCCAAATGCCGTAGGATACAAACATCATCTCACAATAACCATGGGAGGTGGGCGGTATCCGTGCCATTATACAGATGAATACATCAGTCAGGAAAACAGAATTCACTCTCATATTTCAAACAGAAAAGATTTTTTACAGGGACCTCATTACATGGGTGATAGAAGAGCTGAAGTGTAACCCAGAGATTGCTACCATTTCCAGGCCTTCTGGCTAGAGCAAGAACCGTGAAGGGAGCATCTGGCTAGCTGGAAGCTGGACCCTTGAGGAAGAAGCTACTCAGAGTCAGAGCTATGGAGGGGAGTCTGTGGGACTGCAGATACCCAAGCTTCCTCCCTTCTTCCCCATCTAGTCCTCTACTAGTTCCATACATGGGCTTGGCCTGTTTGGAACCTGACCTGAAATTTGGGGAATGTGATTTCCTGGAATACAGAGTAGAGGAGAGAGGAGTACAAATAAGCAAATGAGAACCACAGAGAGGAAAATATGTGACTTATCCAAGGCCACCAGGCTGCTGAGGGAGAGATCCTGGACTAGAATTCAAGCCTCCAACCTTGACATTCCTCCCAGCTGCCTCCCAACCTCTTCACTTGTCCAGCAAAGGGTTCTTTCAACTCGTTATTTTACCTATTACACACCATTTTCTAGAGCTTCTCCAACTTTTTCAAGGCTCAAGCTTTATGCTAACCTTAACCCTTTTCTGCAGTTGACCTGGTTCCTACATCTTCATGTGACCTCAACACCATGTGACCTAAATTCCTTTGACATCCACTCCCTTCCTCCTTTTCTGCACCTACTCTTAGCGCCTTCTCTCAATCTGGATAAGAGTGCCCCAGCCATCCCATATCAGTCGGGGTTCAATCAGGGAAGCTGAAATTCTGTGAGTATAGTGGAATAAGAGATGTACTGTAGGAAAAACACATTCTGCAACTGTGAGAGAATCTAGGAAGTAAGATCCCAAAAGGGGGGAGTTGGGTGATGAAATAAAAGTCACTATCCAACCTCCCTGAAATACGGAAATGGGTGGTCAACTTGGAGGTCATAAAGGGATATGGGCAGTGGGGCACACCCAGCTGCTGGAGAGGGTCTGCAAAGGAAAGCTGATGGAGAAGTCTTTGGAAGACTGTTCGGAAGATGCCGCTGCATCTGGCTGTGGGTCTGGGACTGATGTTGGAGAGCAGGCCAGCCAGGCAGGAAGAAGAGCTAAGCACATAACTGAGGGCAGTAAAGACAGGCTGAAATTTTCTGACATTTTCTGCATTTAACTCCCACCAGGAAATTGCAAAGCTGGTATTCCCCTACACCTCCGCATATACCCACATCTCAACCCATTTAACCACAATGACTTTCAGAGAGTAATGGCTACTGCTTCACTTGTGTCTTCCAAATTACATGGAAACTTCTCTCCTAGCCAACTCTAACAAAACTCTAAAAGGCGACATTGTTCCAGCTCAGCTGGCTGACACAGTATAAAGCCACCTGACTCCCCTACTCCAGGCTAATCCTGTGATCTGGATGCCATATCTTCCTCCAGGGACTCACACTCTCCATTAACCCCTTTCTTTTGTGTCCTTTCATTTATTCACTCTCATTGTTTTTTTCCCATCTGTCCAAGAACATGCTCAGCCTGTCCCATACTATAAAAAGAAAATTTCCCTCCACAACGGCTACCCTCTGATGAAAGCTGTTATCACCATCTCCTCTCCTCATTTCTGTCAAAATTAATGTGGGGCTGGGGGGATGGAGTGCGTGCTTGATACTCCTGAAACCTGATCACTTGTTTATTTCTCAAGCCTTCATCATTGGACTTCCTACCCTGCCTCCCCTGAAAGCACAGCTCGGTGGGAAATGATGACCTGGTCTTGGCGAATCCAAACTTTCCTTCTTTAGGCCTCACCCCTCTATAGCAGTTGATGTTTTTAGTGATTCCTTATGTTTTAGGTCTCGCCCCTGCCTTGGCTTCTATGACTCTGTTCTGTCTTGACTTTCCTCCTCCTCCCAAGTTAGACAGTCTCATTATTCTTCATAAATCCCTCTTCTTTTGCCCATCCCTTAGGTGTTGGGATTGGCCAGAGTTCTAGCTGTGGTCATCTCACTACACACACGAGTCTCTGTAGTCAGCCCAACCAGCCCCAGGTCTTCAAATGATGTCTACCTGCTGATTACGTCAAAAGATTTAGTTCTAGTCCCAACCGTTTTCCTGAACTCTAGATAGTTCTTTCCATCCACCAGTTGTCATTACTATGAGGTGATAACCGAAGAGAACTGTCTGAGTGAGCAAAGATGAATGAATAAAAGTCAAACAACAATTAGCCGAGGATTTTTCAAGCTCTAGGCATCATGCTATGAGTTTTCTGTAAGGCTTTATAGGCAAGATAAACACGACACCAGGTGAGGTAGGGGCAAGGCAAGATTTATTAAAAGCGCTCTCCGGCAAAGTTTCAGGGCTCAGGAGAAGGGAAGCCAGGAAAGTCATGCCAGGAGGAGGTGGGCACCCTCGGGCGAGGTTCCTCAACTCTGGAAAGGGGAGTGGGGGAAGTCGCACTGGGAGGGAGTTGGCAGGGGTCTTTTATGGGGCCAAGGTAGGGCATGGCTCACATCCATATATGGTAGGGTACTGGGTGATCGGAGGGTATGGGGTGCAGGGTCCTGATACTTCTGTTTCCTGCATAGGTGTCGGGTTACCTATGGAGACATGACCTGGGCATATATATATCCTTTTGGCAGGAGAGTCAAGGGTTAAGGAAAGGGGTGGGGAGGAGGCTGGAAGACGGAGACCCGGTGGTCTGTGGTCTTTTCTATTATTCCTCCTGCACTCCCTGAGCCCACCGACCCAACATTATCTATTCAGTCTCTCTTTGAATCTTCAACACTCTTAAGAAGCACATAGATTTTAGTAGCATTTTATAGGTAAGAAAACTGAGGCTCAGATAGTAAATAAACCTCGGGTCTGGTCATAGTGAAGTAAACAGTATTGAATATGCCTTGAAAAGCAAACCACAGAGTGAGAGAAAACATCTGTAAAACATACTTATCATAAAAGTCTTGTATTGAAAATATGAAAATAGTTGCAACTCAATAATAAGAATAAAAGCAACCTAATAAAAGTGGGCAAAAGATTTGAATAGATACTTCACCAAGGAAAAGATTCTCAACATCTCAACCACAATAAGCACTGCACCCCAGCATGATTAAAAATAAAGACTGATACTACCAAGTGTTAGCAGAGATGTGGAACAACTGTAACTCTCACGCATTCCTAGTGCTCGTGGAGAATGGCCCAGCCCTTCAGGAAACTATTTGGTAGTTTCTTAGAAAACTAAATATGTACTTGCCAAATGATCTAGTAATCCTACCCCTGAGAACTTTCTCAAGAGAAATGAGAGGATATGGAAATAAAATAAGAACTGTACATTAATGTTCATAGCAGAATAAGAGTCAATAGCAGAACATGAGTCTTTATTCACAAGTCAAAAAGTGGAAACAATCCAAATGTCCATCATCGGATGAATAGTTAAACAAATTGTAGTGTATTCACATAATGGGGGCAGAATGGCCGCTTAATTAAGTGGTACTGGAATGAATGAATAACCATTTTAATGCAATAAAAAGGAAAGAAATGCTGATACATGTAACACCATTAATGAATCACAAAAATATTATACTAAGTGAAAGTACAAAACTATTATACTAAGTGAAAGTAACAAGATACAAAATAATTCTTAATGATAAGAGATTCTAGAAAGGCAAAACTATGGTAGCTGAAATCAGATCAATGGCTCTGCTGGCTATGGTAGAGATCTGACCACAGAATATGGGGTTACTTTTTGTGGGAATGAAAAGTATTCTGTATCTTGATTGCAGTGGTAGTCACACTCCTGCACATATTTGTCAAAACCCACTGAATTATACACACAGAATCGACTAATTTTATTATATATATATATATATATATATACATATGTGTATATATATATATATATATATATATATATATATATATTTTACATCATCAACCTGATTAGAAGAAAACAAAGAAGAGATATGCATAGAAAATCAGAGACACACCTTAGAATGAGAGGCTTCAAGGAAGGCTGAATCTGGAAGAATAAGTGGGCATGAACCAGGTAGCAAGCAGATGCTTTTGGCTGTTCTGCAAAAGTGAGAGTCCCTGTTTGCCTCTGTTGGCCAAGGGCTAGGAATGGGTCCCAACATTAGACTGCATTTAGGAGGATAGGGAAGATTTGGTGAGTTCCATTCTTAAGACTGGAATGGAGAATGGGGTTCAGTGGAGCTTACTCTGACCAAGGCATAAGGGTATGTAGGTATAAAAACCTAAGATAATATTTGAAGAGCTCTGAGAGATTACAGTACTCTTATCCTTCTGCCCATCTCCATCACAGGGACTTGCTACTTTGGGCAAGCATTCCCTTTCTCTGGGAAGTTTGGTCATCTGTAAAATGGGAGGTGGAGGGGCAGACTTGATGATCTCTAAGGTCTCTTCCTTAGCTTTCCAGCTTAAGTCCAGGCCGCTGCTGTATGTGCACTCTTTGCTGGTTTTTTATGTCCAAGAGACCAGCGTTCTTATTTTCAACCCTGTGACTCACTATCTTTTCTCTTCATTCCCCTAACATCTGAGGGTCATAGGCAGGGAGAAGGGAAACCAGGAAAGGAAGACAGACCCGGGCAGGAAGTATGAGATCTGGAATCCTGCCCAGGGCTTGCATCTTGGGAAGGCAGGAGGAGAAGGGAGAAGCCAGCCAAGTATTTCAGATGTAGAAGCAGTCAGGTCCACTCATCTGCAATCACTTATGGGCTATCTACTACGTATGATACTATATATGCTTACCAAGCCCCTCCCGTGAGCTTGGTGCTAGGATTCAGCAGTGAGAAAGACATGTGTGATCCTTACTGTGAGGAGTTGGAGTGCAGGAGGCACTGATCAGGTTTGTTATTCAAAAAGAACACTGGCTGCCTTGCTCAGAACGGATTTCGGGTATTAGTCTCCCTCATTTACGCATGAGGATATTTGGGCTTAGAAGGATGAAGATTCTTGCTCCAGCTCCAGACTGATTATTATCCAACCCCACACCTATGCTGGCTATAATCTATGCCCTGCCCATTATGGAGACTCTTTCTATTCATGATATTCAGGATGTAGTACCAAGGGGGAGGAGGGCCCCGGGAGGGAGGGAGAGGAGGTGATGGAAATGAAGTGCCCCAGGGGTCAGGATGTGCTGGGCTCACACTTCAGGTCGCTCCACTGTGATACACTCTGTTTAAGCCTGGTCGAGGGGCCAGCCATTCCCAGGGGCTCCGATCAGAGGGAACTGCCTGCTGCCACTGCCCAACAAAGACATCTAGTTGCATCTTGTTCCTATCGATTACCCACCAAAGTGTCTCTCATTGTTAGGCATTCCCCAGGGGCAAGCAGGAGAAAAGGAGCCCTTTCTCCTTTTTTTTGCTTTTAATGACTTCCAATCCTACCCGGTGATCTCTGCCCTCTTCCTAGAGGCAGGAGAGGGGGAGGGAGAGGGAAAGGAGAGAAAGAAAACATGGAGGTAGTGAGGAGGAGGATAGGCACAGATACAAAGCACAGAGATTGAGAGAGAGAAAGAGAGATACACAGACATAGAGAACAAGAGATACAGAGACAGAGAGAGAGGGAAAAAATAAATAAATAAATAAACCAGCACCCCAGAGACAAATAGAGAGAAGCAGCAGAAAGACTCCAAGACTGAGAGAAAGACAGAGGAAGGCAAAAGAGACAGAAAAGAGTTGAGACAGGGACAGACAGAGGCAGATCCAGTGAGAGAGAGAGAGAGACACAGAGAGAGAGAGGGACAGAGACAGAGAGACAGAGACAGAGAGGAGAGAGAGAGAAGTGGAGAAAGAGGGAGAAGGAGAGGCAAGTGAAGAGACAGAAGTAGGACAGAGGCCAAAAAAAGCAGCAAGGAAATACAGAAAGTGAGGATGAGAGAAGTAGGTAAAGAGAATAGGAGAGAGGTGGGAATGGAGGGGTGAGAAGCTGAGCCGTTGGTAGCACTCAAGGTTCAGGGGTGGAGAGGGGTCACTGAGCGATACGTGGGGGACCCAGATAGCCCAGGCACACAATGTACTTTGACTGCTGGACTGGCTGCTTGGCTATCTCACCTGTGAACCTGTGTTAACCCCGGCAAGAGGAAATCAGTGCTCCTGAGAAGCATGCAGCCTGCCCACAGCCACACCCTTCCCCACACTCTGGATCCCAGCACTGGGACCCATGCCTTGGACTTGAAAGACAGAAAAAGTCTGTGAAGGTCCTATGGTCCAGAACTCTCTCTGCCTCTCAGATTTCCCAGAGACATTTTTCTCCCTCCCTCAGCTCCAGGACTCCGTGATAATGGCAAAGCCCAAACCTCCACACGCACGAGAGCCCTCTGCCAGTTCCCCCGACTCCAGATACCCCACTGCCTCCTACACAAGCCCCTTGTGCCTTCAACACAGACACAGCTCCGGCCTCCTTCTCCAGCCCACTCTTTCTCCCAGGCACTGGGGCTCTGGCCCGCCACCCCAGCCAGAAACCTGCAGGCTGCCTACTCCTGCCCTCCATGTCAGGTCCTGCATTATCCCTTTAAAGGATTCTTTAAATTTTAGGGTTCTGCTTCCGTATGCTTTTTTAGCCTCTCTGTGCCTCTATCTCTGCACCTATAACAGAGAGATGACACTAGTCCCTACCGCACTGGGTTGTTATGATAATTAAATGAGCTAATATATGCAAAGCCCATGAAACAGTGAGGTCCTGGCCTATAATAACCCTCAGTAAATACCAGCCTGTGGTTAGTGGTCATAGAAGCCATTCCATTCCGCCCAGTCCTTCACCGTCAGCTCTCACCCGCAGCACTCGCTCGTTCAGCCCTGCCTCCAGGCGCGCAAATGCCCCTCCATCCTCCACAGCCACCAGGATGACAGTGAGACAAGGGAATGCTCTTCCTACCTTCCTTGCTTAAAAGCATTCAGGAGCTCTACACAGACACAGGATGGGGATCAAGGGTCCTTTGTGATCTGGACTTTCTATGTCTCTCCTCTTCATTCCTGCCACACCTTGTTCCTCTTAAAGACACATCAGAGCATGCCAGGCTGTTTCAACCTCCCTACTACTGTTCTTGCTGCCCCTTCCTCCTGGAAAATCTTTTCTCCTCCCAGCCCCCACTTGCTCCATTTCTTAAGTATCCACATATGCCAAGCATTATACAGATAATGCTCGGCATCTACAATTTCTACTCTTCCCAAGGTAGGCTTTGTCACTCTCCTATATAGAAGCCAGGGAGGCTCCACAGCCTAAGTCCCACAGCAGCTAGAAGAGGGGCAGAGCCTAGCCTTAACCACAGGGCCTTCTGCCCCAGGTCTGTACCACTCTGCCACATCAGCAGCAGGTATTAAAAAAAAGAACTGCCCACACTCACAGCGCAAGGACCGTGTCTGAGGCACCTGCTAAGTGTCACATGCATTACCTTGTTGAATCCTCCCAATTACCCTATGAAGCAGGTGCTATTTTGCAGGCATAATTGCCCTCCTTTCCAATCAAGGCACCAAGGTACAGAGAGGTGGACTAACTTGTACAAGTTACCATGCAGAAAGCGAGGCTAGAAAACACAGTGAGGCTGGCTTCTGAGCAGATTTGCTGACCTGCTGTGAAGGGTTGACTGGAGAGCAGGTTTCCAGGTCTACCTCTGCCATTATTTGTGCAACTGTGCTGAGTCCCTTGCTATCTCCAAGCCTCAGCTTCCTCACCTGTGAAATGGATGTAATCACAAACTGCCTTAATCCCAAAAGCGGGCTAAAGACCAAATGGGAAAAGAAAGGGGGTGACCTGCTTTGTGAAACCTAAAGAAGAAAGGAGGACAGCCAGGTATTGGTACACAGGCACTGGGATTGTGTTTTCATGTACCATCTCAATTCATCACAACTGTGCAGTGTAGGCATTATTAGTCCCATTTCACAGTTGAGGAAAGTAAGGTAGGCATGGAAGATAGACAGGCATCTGAACATTCAGAGTATTCAGTCTGCATTCATAAAGCGTTTGACAGTATGCAAAATAATGCATTTTGTTTGTTTTGCGATCTTTTGTGAAGCAGCCAGAACAGAGATTCACCCTGTGATGCAGAGAAGCACTTTCCTAACTCAGGTCCACAGAGAGCCCATGACTTGCTCAAGGTTACACAGCCAGGGATGGAACCAGGGCCTTCTACCTCTTTGGCCAGTCTGACCATTTGAGAGTCAGGATGCTCTAAGGTCTATGTGCTTTCAGGGCCAAAGATGAGAAAAGGGCAACTGTCTCCATTTTCAGATGGGAAAACCAAGTCTTTGTATGAGTCAAGTGAATCTGCCCAGCTTGTATAGCTGGTAATGGTGAGTCTGAGAGCCAAGCTCTTGTAGTCAGACTGTGGAAGCCAAGAAAGAGCAAAAGCAGAGGTCAATCCCAGGACCCTGGGATCATGACCTGAGCCAAAGGCAGACACTTAACCCACTGAGCCACCCAGGTACCTCAGAACCTCAGAGTTAGTGTTAAATGATGCATGTATATATAACAAAGGCTTTAAAGCAAGTTTTGCCTTAATTATAATTTTATATTATGAAACAGAGATATAATTGACATTCACAATTGAGGAGTATTATTTAGATATATTTGGGAGAATAATAGTAAAGTTTTGTTATATAAAATTAATGTATAAAATCCAAAATGAAGACAGGCCAGGTGGATTTTTAATCTTATAACCATAGTAAAATAAGATTGTAAAGACTAGGGAGGCAGTGTGGTCTAATGGAAAGAGCGTCCTTATCAGAAACACATGACTTGGCAGCCCATCTCCGAAATGCACTAGCAGTGGGATGCTGGGGAAGTTACATACCCTCTCTACTTCTCATTCCTCATCACAGACTGGGGCCAATAATACCGCTCTTAGGGACCTTGAGATTACGGAATGGTGTGATCACTGTGAATCAGAGCAGGTCACTCTTCTCCTCAGAAGCCTCCAAGTTAAGGCTAGAGTCCTTCCCATGTCCTGGAAGGCCCAGCATGATCTTCCCACCGTCTACCCTGTGCCATTCCGTATCTGTCATCATTGTCTGCTCCCGCCATTCCCTCTTTGACACCATTCCAGTGACTCGCTTCCTTACTGTCTCTCAAAGACTCCACACAGGCTTCCCCACCAGGGGCTAACACCTGCTGTTCCCTCTGCCTACAAGCCCTTCCCCTTGACATCCTGAAGACCCACCTCTCACCTTCTCCAACCCTTCACTCACACGTCACCTTCTCTGACCACCCGATTTAAAACAGAATCCCCTCTGCCCAGCATGTCCTAACCCCCTCTCTTGCTTTTTCTCTATGATATGTGTGGCCTTTACCTGACCATGTAGTTTTCTTATTTATTTTACGTACATCTGTCTTTTCCCACAAGATTGCAGTCTTGAACAACAACAACAAAAAAAAATGTAGTCTTCACAAAAGCATGGATTTCTAATCTGTTCAGTTCACTGACTGTAGTGTCTCAGCATCTGAAACAGTGCATGACACACAGTAGGTGAGGGAATGGATACATTCAGTGAGGGAATGGATACACGAAAGCACCTAGAACATAACTCAGCACAGAGTCAGTGCTCAATATCACTTCTTTCTTTCCTTCCAAGTCTTCAGAAATGATTGCTTTTCCTCCTGTCTTAGTAAGACAGTAGTTGTAACTGATGTTTTCTTTAAACCCTAACCATACCCCATGTTCAGGTACCAGTGTGCTGGGCGGGGGCGGGGGATCGGGGGTCTCTTGTCTGTACTTCTATCCTTGCTTTTTTTTACATGGTGCCTGGACATAGAAGGTGCACCTGCCGAGTATCGGCTGAACTGACTTATATATCCAAGTCCTAGAAAAGGAAATAGAATAAATGTTCTGCCCACAGCTGGCAACACTTGTAATGATCAATTCTTGATGGAGTCTTGATTACACTGAGGAATCCATATACTGAGAAAGAATGAAGATGAGCATATACTCTGGCATCAGGCATGAGAAAGGCCCTGTGTTCATATGTTCCTGGAGTGGACATCTGTTGTTTTGGTCTGTCAGCTCCCTTAAAAGAGCTACTACTTCCCACAGCAGTCAGAGCACTCCAGCAGGGCTGTCAATTTGGGGCCAGCCCTGCCCCTGTCCTCAACTTTGGCACCCTGACCAGCCAATTACAGTGCTCCTTTCTGTTGGCCCAGTGAGTGATACTGAGGCAGCCAATCAAAGTTCTCTTGCCCCCTAAAAAATGTCTCTTGGGGTTTTGGGGATTTTTTTGTTTTATTTTTTTAGTAATGAAGATAAAAGGATTTGAATCAGTGGTCACAGAGAGCCATCTTTTTGGCAGCACAAAGAAAGTCTGTCTGCAACAGAAGAAGAAGAGAAACCCAGAGTGAGAAGAGAGATGAGGGAAAGAAAGAGAGAGACAGAGGATATGAACAAAAGCAAAACCTGTATCCCAAAACTTAGAACAGCTACTGACACACAGTTAGCACTCAGTAAATATTTGTCAGTTAAACTACTGAACGGGGGGAAGAGGAGCAGAGAGAGAACTGGTGACTTCATTTGTGTCCAGATTCAAACACTTACTCATTTTTTTCTGCATTTATTTATGGAGTTAGCACCACATGCTACACACTCTGCTGGGAGCTGATATGAAAATAGTGAACAGGGGCTCCTGCCTGGCTCAGCGGTTAAGCGTCTGCCTTCGGCTCAGGTCATGATCTCAGGGTCCTGGGATCGAGCCACATATCAGGCTCCCTGCTCAGAGGCAAGTCTGCTTCTCCCTCTTGGTCTCCCTCTGTGATCTCTCTCAAGCTCGTTCTCTCTCAAATAAATAATATTCTCCCTCTCTCTCAAATAAATAAATAAAATCTTAAAAAAAAAAAAAACAGTGAACAGACTGACATGCTTCCTGTCCTATAGGAACTGACATGCTAGTGGAGAGGGTAAACAACAAACAAAATAATTGGGGCTCGCCATAAGTCCTATTGCTCCATGAAGAATGCCTTGGAAGACCACGAGAATACTCATGTCCTGAGCCTCTTGGGGACAAGCTTTCCAGCTCACAATAACTTCCTAGCCATGAAATCTGTCTCTGATTCTCAGGGTACATCTCCAGTGGTGATGTCCATTCCATGTGACCCCACACTTTGGCTATGATGAGACATTCCATCTCTCTAGCAGGAACTGGGAATTTTGACCCAAGACACAGACTGGGATTCACTGCAGTTGAGTTGTGTCAAAGTCAAGACTTTTAGAACAAACTATAAGAATTCCCACAGCTGGGGCGCCTGGGTGGCTCAGTGGGTTAAAGCCTCTGCTTTCGGCTCAGGTCATGATCCCAGGGTCCTGGGATCGAGCCCCACATCGGGTTCTCTGCTTAGCAGGGAGCCTTCTTCCCCCTCTCTCTCTGCCTGCCTCTCTGCCTACTTGTGATCTCTGTCTGTCAAATAAAAATCAAATAAAATCTTAAAAAAAAAAAAAAAGAATTCCCACAGCTGAGGTCCTAAGACTGGCCCTGGTCCTTGCTCCTTCTTCTGAGGCTTCGCTGATCGATTCTTTTGTATTCTGTAAATTTCCCTTGCACCTCTAAGTATCTCCATTTTTGCTTGAGCTCACCAAAATTGTGATCTATTTTTGGCAACCAAAAGAAACTTTACTAAAAAAAAACTTTTTCTCAACTCTCTGGAGAATTGAGACTAACAGAAAGAAAAGAAAGTAAAATACTATACTGCTTTGGGATTTTCATAAGGCTTTCCCCTGCACCACATCCTCTCTACCTTCCAGAAGTCAGGAAGAAGGCATCATTATGGTTCTCATCTACAGATGTAGAATCCTACCCTTAGTGATGGTAACTATTATTTTAGGGGTTTGAGATTACAGAGGCTTCATTTTAAATCCAAGTGCTGCCACTGGATGTGTGATTTGAGCTGTTTAAACACTGAGTCTCTGTTTCCTCAAGGGTAAAAGAGGGAGAGATGGTGAGATCACTTCCACAGAGTTGTGAGGATGAGATCAGATCATGGATGGGCATCTCTGAGCATAGACTCGGGCTTTGATAACTGCCCAGGTGCTCAGAATCTGCTGCCGCTACTCCCTGTACACTCCATATACATTTGCAAACGTGCATTCACACACACACACACACAACTTCAATGACTTGAACAGGCACACATGACTAAAAACTCCAGAATCTCAACTCTTTTTACTATCCCTAAATTATAGATAGGACAGTGGAGAGACCCAAGTCTACATTACGGAAAAACCTGGAATCTGGAGAAGATTCTGAAGAACTCTGGAAGGATTATCACAGGGAAAAGAGACTAGACTTGCTCTGTGAATTCTCAGAAACAGAACTAGGGCCAACAGGAGGTAGTTACCAAACTTTTGCTTAGTATAAAGAATGTCCTCAGGGCCAACGTGTGCAGCCCTCCAGAGAGGTGGTGAGATCCCCATGACAGACATTGAGCAAGCTGGCTGAGTGACCTACCTGGAAGGCATGTCAATAGAATACATGCACGAGACATCAATTCCTCCAGGCCCTGATATTCTAAGAGCCTCTTTTGGGTACAAGGTGTACCCAAAGAGTGCATGATAAGACACCGTGTTTCAGGGATCTGATCTCACAAGCAGTAGATTCCTGTGGAAAGACAAGGCTTTACTAGACTGTTGCAAGACGAAGTGGAGAGGCTGGGCCATTTGTTGTATTTGACATGAGTCCTGGCTTCCTCATGTCTCATCTTCCTAGTAACAGAGATCAATTGTGTGATCTTTACACAGTCCCCCAAAGTAGCTGGTGACCAGCATGGCCAACATCCCTTTTTAGCCCCAAAGACCACCTGGATTGATTTGTCTCCTCCACAGGCTTCCTAGAAAAGTGCCTGGCCCAAGTGGACTCTCAGGAAGAGCCAGCCTCCCTTTGACCAAGAGCCCATGGCTTTGAGTGGGAAACAGTGTATCATGAAAGTCGGGAGCACACTCTCAGGGGTCCTAAGAATCTAGTGTCAAACAGAATTTTGTCTATGAGCCAAGCCAAGTCACTAACCCCCACAACTGTTAAGTTCCTCATCTGTGACACCTGGAGTGGCTGGGTGGATGAAGTATGAAGAAACGTCCTTTAGCACGATGCCCAGAAGACAATGGATGTCCAGGGAACAGCTTCCCAGCCATCCTGCATCCCTGCCACCCACCTCATCCCTTCCAGCTTGCTTTTCCTTCTTCCTCCAGTTCCCATTGGGCTGGTGGTCTCAGCTAGGCCTAGCAGGCTCTCCCGCCATATTGACACATTGATCATCCTGTCTCCCTATGGTCAGCACTTCACCACCGATAAAGCCCCAGTCATACACCTCATTGCACTTAGTCCTATACACCATTGTTTCACACTACTGCCCCTTGTACTTACTCACTGCCCTCCCGGTAATACCCATTGTTCTCTGCTCTCCAACATGCCAGGCCCTTCGATCATCTCAGGCCTTTTTACTTGCCATTCCTTCTGCCTGGGATACTCCTCCTTCTCCTCATAGCTGGCTCCTTCTCACCATGGGGCTCATGCACATGTCACCTCCAGGATGACCCTAGATAAAGAAGATTCCTCCCAACTACCCTTTGTAACATCACACTATTTTAAGACTCTCAGAGCACTGAGCATGATCTATAAATCTATTCTGTGTCTACTTGTTTGTTGTGAGGTGCCCTTGCAGAGTACAAACTCCCTGAAAGAAGGCCCGTCATCTCTCTTGTTCACTTTTGTACTCCAGACCCTAGCAGAGTGAGCACACTTGGAGCACAGTGAATGAATGAATGAATGCATGAATGATGTCGTTATCATTCCACTTTATGGATGAGGGAAACTGAGGCTCAGAGGAGACTTGCTCCATCTCTCACAGGACTATGCGGCTCTCTTCTAATCACCCCGTCCACCCTTTCCACGCTTAGCTTTGTTCTAGAAGGTTCTAGGAGGCTCCTTTGTTCTAGGAGGCTGATGACTATGACCCTGGGAAAGAACAGATCACATCTCAGGAGAGTGTCCCTAGCCCTGAGCCCCAGGAACACAGTATTTTTAGAGCTACCAGGTGCTAAGCACTGTGCTAGTCATCTCAGAAAAAGAAACTGAAGCATAGAGAGCTCAAGCACCTGTGTAAAGTCATGGCAGAGGAAGTCTGCAGACCTAAGACCATCAAGCCCTAAGTCAGAGAACCACTGTGTGGTACCCCCTCCTCTCTCCAAGCCTTCTTGCTCCTTTGTCCTCTCTCAGCTCTGGCTCCTGTGACCCCTGGGCTGGTGACAGACCAGAGGAGACATAGGATTGCCTTTGAGTTTAAATGGAGCCGGAAATCTTAGGATCTCTGAAAGCAAAAGAGAACAACCACTTTCTAGAGGTGCCCACCTGTAATTGGCAGAGCCCCGGTCGCATCTCCCTCAATTTGTAACGAGGCAGAAATCCTGTTGAAGTCCTTGGAAGGCCGTCCCTGCTTAACGAGGACATGATCCAGCCCTGGGCGGTTCCGGCCGCTTTCAAAGCAGCAGCCCAGAGCCAGTTTTAATGATCACGGAAGGAACTTCTGAGAGAGTTGTAAGAGGAGCACGGGATAATTGCACTAGAAATATATGCCACTGACGACAATGGCCCACTGGCCCTGGGCTCTTCAGGAGATGTGGCCTTTGAGGTCAGCTCCTCCAGCACCTGCTCTGATTCTCTCTCTCTGCTCCAAGATAATTATGAAAGATCGTAGAATCCCCTCCATCACCATCTCACAGATCTCTACCTCCCACCCCAATGAAGCTGCCAAAGAAAATGATTCTTAGTGGCCAAGTTTAATGACAATACAATGGGCTCAGGAATGGGAAGATTGACCATGCTCCTCACCAACTGTGTGACCTTTAACAAGTTACTTAATCTCTCTGGACCCATTTTCTCAGCTGGAGAAAAAATATCAAATGAGAGCTACCTGATGGTCCAGCTAGAGTGCTGGAGACAGTACCTGGCACCGGGCAGGTGAGCTAATGTGATCACTGCTGGTGGCAGTGAAAGAGAGACATGTGACATTTTGACCTAGTGCTATTGTATATTTCTGGTCTCCAGAAATTCATTCATGCCTGCCTGCCTGACAAAAAAAATGTTCTTCCCCCTTTCTTCTCCCACCTCCCCCTACCCGCATCCCCTACAGGCTAAAGATGATGTTGTCTTTGTACATTCAACTTCTCCCTGGCTCCACTCCCCAGGGAGGCTTCTGTCTTTGTCAGATTTCTGTGCTACAGATCTGAGAAAATGGCTAGGGCTCAAACACCACAGCATCCCTGTGGCCTTTACTCACCCCTCACCTCTGACACACACATACACACGCACACACACACACACACACACCCCTCTTTTCTTTTCTGACTACCAGAAGTGTGACAAGGATCTGGTCTGCTTTGTTCACAGACAGACACTGACACCCACAACAACCTCATCACACGTATATTTGTTAGTATCAATAGATGTTCGTTAAATAAATGAAAGAAAGGTGAATGAATCCCTAACACCAGTGGGTCTCAACCAGGGGTGGTTTTGCCCCTTCCCCCAAGGGATATTTGACAATGACTGAAAACATTTTTGGTTGTCACAGATGGAAGGGGGTGTTACTGGCCTCTAGTGGGGAGAGGCCAGGGATGCTGCTAAGCGCAGGACCGTACACAGAACAGCCCCTGCAGCAAAGAATTATCCAGCCCCAGTGTCCACAGCGCCACAGTGGAAAAGCCTGCCCCGCCCCAAGTCCAGCCAGCAAGCCCTCCGATGGCTGCCAGTCATCATCCTGGACCCAGACACTGCTGACATCTGCCTGCAGCAGATTCCTGTCACATCTCCAATCCCACTCTTGTCCACTGAAATCCACTCTCCCTAGAGCAGTCAAAGTAAGTTTTAAAAATATCAAGTCAGTTTCCTACTCAAGACCTTTCAATAAACCTTTGGCTTCTCATTACTCTGCGAAGAAAATCCTAACTTCTTACTGTGTCGTACAAAACCCTACAGGATCTGGCCTCCACCTGCTTCTCGGTCCTCAGTTCCTACCACTCACCTCCTCACGCTCTCAGCTCCATCCGCACTGATGTTCTGTCTCTCTGACTGGCAGTTCTCCAAGTGCCGTTCTCAGTCCAGCAGCAGCAATAGCATCAGAAAGTGGTCAGACATGCAACGTCTCCAGTCCTATCCTCCCTCACCACCTGGTCAGAAAGTCCAGGAGCAGGGCAAGCAATCTGTGGATTAACAAGCCCTCCAGGTGATTCCGAAGCATTCTCAAGTTTCAGACCAAACGACCTAACAGAGAAGATCACCCCTACCTCAGGACCTTTGCTCTTCCTCTTCTCCTTGTTTAGAATATTCTTCTCCCCCAAATTTCATGTGCTTAAATCCTTGTCGTTCAGGTCTCAATTCAATTGATAACCTCCTAATGCAAGGCTTCCCCGAACACTACCTAGAGTTGGCCTCCGACTCAAATTAATATCACATTACTTCATTAGGGGAGTTACTTTATTAAATTGTAACAGTCACTTATTTCTATTTATTTTCTCTCTCCTTCACTGAAAATAAGCTCCATTGGAGAGCAGAAACTTCATCCTGTTCCTTACTCCATCTCTAGCACCCCGAGAAGAGCCTGTCAAAATGTTTATTAAAGGAATGAATACGTAAGTGGAAAATCTACTTAATGAACAGAAAAGACATTCAAAGTGAAACAAAAGAAGCTATCAATTAATATTACAATGAGAAGTGGGGGGGCAGAGAAATAATTTCAAACTGGGGCATTTAAGAATTTCGGCTCTGGAGAGATGAAAGGAGTGGGGACTTGGAGAAAAGGGAGTTTTGAGAAGTGTTGCTGCAGGACACACACAGAGACTCAGCTCCTGCGTGGAGCCTCCACTGGCACCGTGTGGAATGTGACGTCACACGGAGGTGAGGCCGGCACTGGGACTGAAGGGGTCTACCCATGAACCTCCTGCACTCATTTCACACACAGAGAAATCCCTCTAAAAGCCAAGTCCTGGAGGAACACAGAAAAGGATTAGAAAAACAAACCCTGTCTTCAAGAAGCTTAGAGGGTCCTATGGAGGCCAAGATGTGCACAGGGGCTATGGCAGGGAGAGGTGGGCCATGCGGAGAGAGGAAGCATCTTCTTGGTGCTTTACATTGAGTATCTCATGTGACCCCAAAGAAAGTAAGTACCCCCATTCTACGGACACTCATAAAAATAGAAACATTTGTTGAGCATCAGGTCTGCTTTAAGCTAAATAAATGATTTCCAGGTATTTTCATTGAATTCTCACTGCTTTCCTAGGAGGTATTTATATCACAGTCTCCTCTACACCCCTGAGAAAATTAAGCCTCAGAGAACCAAAGTCATTTGCAAAAGGTGAGAGAAGACCTCTGCTCAAAAACAAACAAACAAACAAACAAACAAACAAAAAACTAGGGATTCCCATCTCCACTGGCTGTCATGTAGAGCCCATTTGTGGCCTTACACAAGGAAGAAATTGCCAAGCAGGATGGCTATCTGACAATGCACTGGACTAGCTCATGACATCATAGGCTCTTTTGGTTTATGCATCCAGATAGAAACCAGGCATCAATAGGTCTGGGATAATGTAGTGTTTGCTGTGAATAGAGGGGTATTACACTGATGACTTGTAAGTTTCTGGATGGAAGGTCCCATGATTCTATTCCTCAGTACATGGCTTTGGAACAGTCCTTCTCCATAGATCTCATTTTCCTCATGGGATTATAAGACTATTCAGTCTCCTTCCAGACCTTGCATTCAAAGGTTTTTGGTTTTAAAGGATGACAGGGAGGCCAGGTTCACAGAGCTCTGGCCAGGTTTTTGGCAGCCCTCAGCGAAAGTCTTGCCCAGGCAAGGGAACTGCGAGCTTTGAAACTTTACTTCCTTCCCAATTTTGCCTCTGGCTGCCCACAAGCAAATCCATATTATGGAAAATTCTATGCAGCAAAATATGGGTCTGATGACAAAGTCTTTTGGAACCACTCCCACAGCTGGCTTGGGAACCTCTACTTCCCCACACACCACCTCCATCCCCACGCAACCCCCCCAAAATTCACTTTATTAGAATTCCAATTATGCTCCAGTGATCTCAAATCCCCAGAATTCCTTTATCCCAGGGCAAGAGTAATTGGATTTTTCTCCTTTTAAGCCTCAGCCGCCCCTCCACTTCATCAGCATGCTGGGCTCTGGGCCTACCCGGCCCTGGGAAGGAATTGAAAAGATGCCATGCAGCTTTATGAAATCATATATAAGATCTTTAAGGATGCTTTCTGCAGTGGAGGGGGAGTTTTAATTTTTCGATAAATCACTTCCAGTCTTCAGATAACAATTTTACAGTCTGTTAAGGTCCTGAGGTAGAATTTATGATTCTGGGGAATTGCTCCTTCTTTCTAATATGGCCCTTTCTCCTGTCTTCCCCACCCCACCCTCTTCCTGGAGGATCCAGGAAGGTTTGGGGGCGGGGGGGCAGGAGGAGAGGATCTGAGCTGATTCCAGCCACCACCTGTGTGTACAGCTCCTCCATGCATACGGCACACTGTATCTGAGAAGCTCTTTAACATCACTCATGTTAGTTCAGCCTCACGAAGAGGTGGAAAATAGTCTGAGCAGGTATTCCTGGTCGCGTTGTCAAGATGAGGACCCTGAGGCTCCCAATAGAAACAGAATTCAAACTCACTTCTCTGATTCCAAGTCCAAAGCCCTTTCCCACACAACCTAATGGCCTCCTAACCACTGTGTGACCTCATTTCTGTTCCTGTTTTCAGAAGGAGACCCAGTTGGAAGGATTGAATTTCCCAAATGATAGGCCAAGAGTCAAAGGGTAATTTTTTTTGATAATGGAGGAGAACTGTCCTCCTTCCCCATCCTACAGCCAGCAGTAGATCGAAGTGGTGACCTATTAGCCAAACATTTGCAATCTTCCTTAATCTACCTTCCATGCTACTGCTAGGGTTATTTCCTCCAAGAGTGAGCATGATTGGGTCACTTGATTATACAAAAGATTTTTTTTTATCTAAAGGAAAATACATAGTTGAAAGGAAACTTGAGGACCATCTAATCCTACACCCTAAACTATGCAATAATATACTCTACCAACCACACTGATATCCCCCCTGGGATCTGCTAGAATAACTCTAGTAATGGGGATCTCATCACCCGTTCCTATCCCATTCATTCTTTCATTTACTTGCCTTCTTCTTCTTCTTTTTTTTTTTTTTAGATTTTATTTATTTATTTGACAGAGAGCAATCACAAGTAGGTACAGAGAGAGAGAGAGAGAGGAGGAAGCAGGCTCCCTGCTGAGCAGAGAGCCCGATGTGGGACTCGATCCCAGGACTCCAAGATCACAACCCAAGCTGAAGGCAGAGGCTTAACCCACTGAGCCACCCAGGCACTCTACTAGCCTTCTTTTATCTAAATAACAGATATGTATTGAACAGGCATGGCATTAATCTGAGAATGCAGTGCTGAATATCACATTCTCAAACAGAGGTTAAGCACAAGTTCTGAAGGCAGACTCCCTGGCTTCCAATACCAGCTTCACCACTCTGTTGCTACATAACTTGGGTAATTACTTAGCCTCTCTTTGCTTCAATTTCCTTGTATGTAAAAGGAGGATAAAAAAACTATCAACCTGGCACCTTATAAGCACTGAATACATGGGAACTTGCAACATAGATAAGTAAATAGGCATCTACAATGAAGTGTGTGTTTGCAGAAAGCTGTGGGGACATCTAATCCATTGGGGTGGTAGCCCAGGAAGGCTTCCTGAAGGCAGTGACCTCTAAATGAGACATTAGAGCCAAGCAGGAGTTCTCCAGTCAAAGAAGAAAATGGTTTCAGGAAGAGGAAATGAAACTCTAAACACTGCAGTTTTATCCTGGAATAAATGGAAAGCACAGAGTGTTCCAAGAATTAGAAGAGTTCTGCATATCTGGAACAGAGAGGGCAAGGCAGGGATGTGGACCAACCATGTCCTTTTTGGAGAGCTTGATCATGGGAAAATCCTCACTACGTCTGGATCCTTGGCATGACACTTAAAGACTTCTGCAGTTTGGTCCCAACTTACTTTTGCAAATTTATCTTTCAGTTTTGTACTGTTCACATACATGTCTAGCAACAAGAATTACACCTTTCCACATCTAAGCTTTGCTTATGCTGTTTCTCTTCCCAAGAATATTTCCTATAGTTGGTATTTGGGGTTTGGATTTTCTCAGGCCCCCTTCACACCATCTTTTGCTTACAGAATCCCTCCTTCTTATGCAGTACCCATTCCATGTGATTCAGATGGGCTCACCTTCATCTACCCCTTTCTCTAGGCTATGTCCCCAAAGAATGACCCACACTCTGGCCACAGTGATAGCTTAAGAAATGGACAATAACCCAAGCCAAACTATCCAGAGTCTTCCCTTGAGTTTTCCACTGGAGTTGCTATTCTCTTGGTGTAGCTCAATTGGGAGGACATGAGTTTGGGGCTGCCAGGCTATCCTGCCTGTCCCTCAAAAGGATATTGTTCTGATGAATAGCTTCAAGTAAGGAAAAGCAGAGTTATGAGATGGCAGTAGAGGGAGAGGCAAGATAATATCATCTGAGTGCCTGGATGGACACCTGCCTAGAACCAGCTGCATTGCTGGACTTCCCTTTTTTCTTAAACACTTTTGAATTAGGTTTTTGTCACTTCAAACCAAAAAGAGTTCTGACTATTTAACTTTCTAACTCCTTTGTCACCTGTCACAGCTTAGCACAGTCACCAAGGAACAATGCCCATCCTCCCCTCCACTTCACCCTCTTCCTTTTACTCATAGACATTCAGGTTTGTAGTAGCCAACTGGCCTTTATCACGTCCTACCTTCCCTGTAAGTTCTAGGTACTAGGTACTTAGTACTAGTACTAGGTACATATATCCTCTTTAGTATCTACAGGCAAGCAGACTTGTATCCCCGTGGAGGGACTTACAGTATCCACTACAGAGCAGATGCTCAGTACATGTTTATGGAGAAAAGGAAAAGAATATGAAGGAGGAGCTTTGGACATGGTGATTCAAGCTCTAGGTCTAATATCACCTAAATGGGTATCCTAGCCACTTATCTCTTCTAGACTCAGTTTCTACACCTCCATACTTCATATATAAAATGGAGATGGTATCTTTAAAGTCACTTCAGGGTGAACTAAAAGAATGCATGCTACATATTCATAGTTGCTAAAACTTGGAAGGAACCAAGATGTCCTACCGTAGATGAATATATAAACCGTGGTCCCTCCAGACAATGAATATCATTTAGTACTAAAAAGAAATGAATTATCAAGCCATGAAAAGACATGGAGGAAACTTAAATGCATATTACTAAGTGAAAAAAAAAAAAAAGCTAATCTGAAAAGGCTAAAGAATGTATGATTCCAACTATATGACATTCTGAAAAAGGCAAAACTACAGAGACCATAAAGAGATCAGTGATTCTGAGCATAAGGTGTGGGGAGTGGAGAGATGAGTGAGTGTAACATGGAGGATTTTCAGGGCAATGAAAATACTGTGCATGGTATTATAATGATGGATATATGTCATTAGACATTTGTCCAAACCCATAAATGTACAACACCAAGAGTACACCCTAAGATAAATTATGGACTTTGGGTGATTATGATGTGTCAATGTAGGTTCATCCTTGGTAAAAAACGGACCATTCTGGTGAGTAATGTTGACAATTGTAGAAGCTATGCATGTGTGGGGACAAGGATAATAGGAAATCTCTTTACTTTCCTCTCAATTTTGTTGTAAACCTCAAGTGTCTCCTAAAAAATAAAAGTCTTTAAAAATAATAGAATATTAAATGCTATTCAAAGGTTTAAAAAAAGAATGCATCTTGCATGCTTTGAAAATGCAGAGACACATTCAAGTAAATTAAAACTTCAGTCAAGGAATATGGTGTCCTGGATTCTGAGTTTAAGACATCTCTGAGGCTAATGATTTATAAGACAATTTGGTTATTTTTTCTGCACCTCTGTTTACTCATTTATAAAATGAGGTCAGGGGCACCTGGGTGGTTTAGTTGGTTAAGCGTCTGCCTTTGGCTCAGGTCATGATCCCAGTGTCCACATCAGGCTACCTGCTCAGCAGAGAGCCTGCTTCTCCCTCTCCCATTCCTGCTGCTTGTGCTCTCTCTATCAAGTAAATAAATAAAATCTTTAAAAAAAAAATGTGGTCCAAGAGGGAAGGGCTAGGTGAATTTTAGGAACATTCTACAATTCTATGATGTAAGAACATCATTCCTAATAGCTTAGCACTTGGCATCTTAAAACCTCCCCCATGTTGGGGCGCCTGGGTGGCTCAGTGGGTTAAGCCGCTGCCTTCGGCTCAGGTCATGATCCCAGATCCTGGGTTCGAACCCCGCATCGGGCTTTCTGCTCAGCAGGGAGCCTGCTTCCTCCTCTCTCTCTGCCTGCCTCTCTGCCTGCTTGTGATCTCTCTCTGTCAAATAAATAAATAAAATCTTTAAAAAAAAAAAAACAAAAAAACCTCCCCCATGTAAATGGAGGCTAGATATTACCTGAGAAGTTTGCAGATGAGCAGGGTCCCCTTTTGTTATTACTTCCTATCAGTGTAATATTTTACTGAGGGCTTAAATTTGACAAGAACCATGAGAGGTAATTACCATACATTATCTCTTTTATTCTTAAAAATAATTCTGTGAGATAGAATCAATTGTCCCCTTTCTAAAAATAAGGAAACTGAGGCACAAAAAATTAAGTAACTTGCCTGAGTCCCAAAGCTAATAGGAGGTAATGCTGTCATTCAGTCCTGGGCAGCCTGCTTCCAAAACCCATGATCTTAACCATTATGCTGCACTGCCTCCCTATGATTCCCACTGTACCACCTGACAAAGGTTGAGGAAGAGAATTCTGTATGTGCTCTGGGGGGCCCCTGCAGTCTGGGCCATGCTGACAGTCCAGAGTGCTGGGGGCCTACATTAAGCCAGAATGCCATGGTGCTAATGGAAGAAAATGTAATTATAGAGCATAATTACAGTGTATCACATTCTGTAATTACACTGACAGTATTTAATATAGAACATATTCTGGAGCTAAATGAATGGAAACACCCCCCCAAACAGAACAGTCAGAGCTGCGAAGGACCTGTCTCTTGACATTATGGAATTGTAAACGGACATCACGTTTTTCATCTTAGCAGAAAATACATTGTCCACCCATGGTCCACACCTGATCTAGATGTTCTCCAGCCCTCATTCCCACAATGCAGACCTTACCTCTCAGAGCTGCCCCATCCACTCCAGCTCCACTGTTTCTTTCCTACTTCAGGTACTGTCATCTCTCTCCTACTCTATTTTTGCAATCTTCCAACTGGTCTTTTGGCCTCCCAAGATGCCCTATGGGTCATCCTCGGCACTATAGCTGAAGGAATCATCCCAGAATGCAAATCTGACCATGTCATGTCCTTTCCTAAAATTTTTCAGTGGCTACTCATTGCTGAGTACAAGCACCTTTGTTTAGCACACTGAAACTTGGCAATCTAGCTTTTGCTCCTTATCCTGACCTCACTTCCTGATGCTTGCCCCAGGTCCTTATGTTTCAGCCATTCTGAACTATCTGGGCAGATTCTAGAATCTCTCATTTCTCTCCATGTTTGTGCATGTTATCCTCTGCCTGAAATGCTTTCCTTTTATATCTTCCCTAATTCATTCTCATCCTTCAGGAGCAGCTCACATGCCATCATCCCCTAAAAGACTTCCCTGACCCCAAAACTGGGTTGGTTACCACTGATTAGTGCTTCTTCAGCATCTTCTAGCAGTAAACTCACCCCACTGTGTCCTAATTGTCTGTTTTCTTCTCAGTTTCCCATTAAAACCAGGAGCACTTAAGGGCAAGGACTGTTTTGTTTTGTTGTTTTTATTTCTATTCCCCCAATGCCTAGAATGATGCCTGGCATAGAGTAAGCATTCCGTGTTTCTTAAATAAATGGGATGATGGATGGATGGATGGATGGATGGATGAGAGACATATTGAAAGAATTTTATGCAAGCAGTAAGGTTTTATTTATATGACTAGCTATAATTCCTTAGAATTATAGAGGGTTACAAATCAGAAACCTTTTAGACCTTCATTTCATTTTTAAAATGGCAGAGGGGGGAAGGCACCAAAGAAGTGAAGAAACTTGCCCAAACCCACACAGCAAGTATATGAAAGTCTAGGAAAGAAAAGAGGTCTTTCGATCCCAAGTGTAGTGCTGTTCCATATTACGGCAAAATATTTATTTACTTATTTATAGCCTAAGATCTAGGCTATGGGGAAGGGACATCAGAAAAAATTTTAAAAGTTAATATCAGAAATAATTTGGGTAAAACTTTTGTCTCAAAGTTGTGTGGGTTATAATACTTGGCAACACAACTTTTATGATTCTCCTCATCTAGGTTCTAGTAAAAGAAAAGAAATCCATTTTCCACTTAGGTGTGGGCTCCACTGGGCTTTCTCACAGTCACCGGCTACCCTAGGGACACATGCACATGCTAGAGAAAAGACAAAAATGAATAGAGCCGCTACAGAAATCTTATCTCCAGTTCATCTGAAAAGAGGAATGCATTCAGGAATTTGTTTATTTAGAATACCAAATAACTACTTTCACTTGCAAAACACCCCAGAGAGCCTAAAATTCAAGAACTACCAGCATTGGCTCTCTCTTCCTCCCTACCTAGTCATTCATTTCTTCCTTCAAAAATTATTGAGTACCAACTATGTGCCGGGCACTAGGATCCCAGCGGTGAGTAAAACAGAAGCCCTGCCCTTATTGCAAGTCTATTTCAGACACCATGCTGCCTCTGATAAAACACCCGCCATCACAGCCAGATAGCCTGGGTTCAAATCTCAACTCTACCACCAGGTCACTGCTGAATTTGGGCAAGTCGCCTGACTTCTTAGTGTATTAAATGGGGGTACAAGTAGAGACTCCTCCTCATAGTGTTGTTGTGAGGACTAAATGAAGCAATCTAAGTAAAGCATCTAGAACCATGGGTGGCATGTGCTTAGCCTCCATAAACACTAGCTTCTATTTTCCACCTGCACACCCTCAAAAAGAGGTAGAAGGATAAACCTGCAGGGTATCAGAGAGGAGGCAGTCTCACATTCTTGTTTATAGACAGGGAAATTGCATCTCAGAGAAGACAAGCAATGTGTTCCAGGTCACACAGCACACTGGTGTCAGCCTCAGCTGTACTCTGATTTAAGGCCATCCCTGTGTGGATGACCTGGAGACCCTGCCCGGGCACTGATACTCACACAGATCTGGACTCAAGCCCTGAACCTAGTTCTTCCCAGTTCTGTTACCTTAGGCAGGTTATTTAATCTCTGAATCTCTGTTTTCCCATCTGGAGAATGGGCATGATAATGCTATTGGTGATGATGATGATGATGATGATGATGGTAGTGTTCATAATAGAGCAATTCTTCTCTCACAATTGTGGGGCTTCAGTAAGAATGTGATAAGGGTAGTAACTGTAAGGGATATGCTGTCCAGTATAGTAGCCACTAACTATAGTGTCCATGAGCACTTGAAATGTGGCTAATGTGGCTAAGGAAGTAAATCTTAAATCTTAGTTAAATTCAATTTAAATTTAAAAGCTAATACTCAATTCGGTTATTGGAAAACATCCAAGTATTCACAATTTGGTTGTGTGAATCTATTTTCTCCAACTGTCTGTTTTATGAAATCTTAATACAGATCAAATGTTTCTGATGAAAAATTAGCATCCAAATTGAAATGTAAAAGTATAAAATACAGGCAGGATTTCAAAGACTTGGTGTAAAAAAGAATATAAATTATTTCAATTTTTATCCTGGTAACATGTGCAAATGATAATCCTTTGATTATATTAAGTTAAATAGAATTTATTTTTAAAATAAATTTTATCTGTTTCTTTGTACTTTCTTAATATAGTTACTAGAAAAGTTTAAATGTCCTATTAGCTCACATGATATAACTATTGGACACCATGAAGAAAGGGCCACACACTTGGAAGGGTTATTATCCTCTTTCCTCTCCTTGCCTCCGGCTG
This sequence comes from Lutra lutra, assembly GCF_902655055.1. Classification (NCBI taxonomy): domain Eukaryota; kingdom Metazoa; phylum Chordata; class Mammalia; order Carnivora; family Mustelidae; genus Lutra; species Lutra lutra. The sequence continues at coordinate 150,159,522 of NC_062281.1, read as the reverse complement.
TTCTTAAAGATAGTGGTTGGGAAAATGGACCATTTAGGATCCTTTGGTCACAAGCAGTAGAAATTGGGCCTGGTTACTGTAACCAAATAAAGAAGGATTTGAGCGTAGGCTCTATAAGAAAAGCTGAAGCAGCTGGCCTAGGAAAGGACCCAGTGCAGACCAAGGGAGTAGGATACAAAGGTGGTCCCTGCCTCCCAGATGCGGGTCTCTCACTTGTTTTAATCCCCATATCACAATACTCCACATTCTAGGAAAAGGGAATCCAGTTGCCAGTGTTTGATTCACTTGCCAGCCCCTTAGCTGGGGGTGGATGGGGAACGGAAGGGCACTTTGATTAACAGACCCACTATGATGGTACTTAGTGCAGAAGGATCAGCCCCTCCAGAGGAGATCAGGATGCTGCCATGAGACGTCAGAAAATGGATCCTGGGTAAGTAAGAGCCACAGATGCCACTTAGCACAGAGGCCTGTGTGCAGGTAAATGCTTAAGAGGTCACTGGGAGGGTTCTGCTCTGATACTGAGTTACTGGCACTTTGGATGAGTTACTCTGCCTCTTTACGCCTCCATTTCCTCAACTAGAAAATGGGTTCCCTCCCACTGTGAAACTGTCATAGTGGCTTCAGTCTTGCCTGTCTCAGGGGTGGACCTCACCTGCAGAAACTAACTGGGCTCTGTACCCTGTCAGAAGGGGAAGACTCAGTTTGGGCTGCAGCCCACCCTCCCATCAGCCCCCAAGCCCCACAGGGCACTGCAATTCTGCCACTCTCCCTTGTGTGCCTGAGACCCTCTACCACTTCCTTGCTCTTTTACCCTCTCTTTGCTTTGCTGCAAAATAAAAAATCAAGAGCTGGCATGTTCAGAGAAAGCCCTTCAGTCTAATTGATCAGGGATTGCTAATTCAGCAAAACTAAAGTCTCAGGAAGATAACTTAATTCTTTGCATGAATTCTCCTGTTAAAAACAAGGAAAAAGGGGCACCTGAGTGGCTCAGTGGGTTAAGCCTCTGCCTTTGGCTCAGGTCAAGATCTCAGGGTCCTGGGATTGAGTCCTGCATCGGGCTTTCTACTCGGCAGGGAGCCTTCTTCCCCCTCTCTATCTGCCTGCCTCTCTGCCTACTTGTGATCTCTCTCTGTCTGTCAAATAAATAAATAAGATCTTAAAAAAAAAACAAGGAAAAAGATGGCTTAGAGCTTTACACAACCCATTATATCAGCCCAAGTATGCTCCTTGGTCAGTAGCTTCCTCCTCTGCTTACAAAAGTGCTGCTTCGGTAGAGACCAGTGGCAAGAAGGACCCAGGAGAACCGGGTTTGAGACTCAGCTCTGCCCGCGCACATGCATTCATTTATTCAGCACAATATAAGGAAGTGGCAGTGATTAAGACATACTCTTTCTACTAGGGTGCACTTGAGATGGATAAGTGAGCAAATGATCACACAGCAATACAATAGAGGCAAGACCAAATAGTTTCGGGAGCTACGAGGAGCCAGCTAACTCAACCAAGTAAAGTCCTTTGAGGAAGGAGATCATTCAAGGCAGAGGAAAGAGTGAATGCAAAGTCATAAATAATGCCCATTATCTGTTTGGAAAGTAGAAATAAGCTTGGCTGAAGCCTATGCTGAACGAGAGGGTGGTGAAGTTCCAAGTTATGTCATTTCATCTTTCAGAGACTTTGTCTATTTGTCCCCATCCTTACTACCTCTGGGGGTGGCTGGAAAAATGAAATGTAATTCTTTGTGAGCATCCTTTGAAAACTGCAGTGAATTGTGGATACTGGGGTTATGGTGAGTTCATCGAGTGCCCTAGCAGCCCCTTGTAAGGAGCAGGAGAATGTCAGCCACGCAAGAGGGTTTCCTTTGGAAGAACGGCCGGCAATGTGATTTGTCTTTCCTAGCTCTGCATCCCTATGCTCATGCAAACACAGGAGCCCCTGGATTTCAGCATCTTCTCCATCCTTTCCATGAGTTCCTTGGATTTGGTGTAAGATCTATCTGGGGTCAAATTCTGGTTTGTTATTTATCAGGTGTGAAACTGTAAGGCTGTCTTAGCCTCTCTTAGTATCCATTTCTTCACCTATAAAATAGGACTAGTAGTCTCCCTCTCCCAAAATTTGTAAGGATTAGAGGAAATATTTTATGAGAAAGGCCTTGGAAAACTTACTCATAAAATATTACAAGGAATAGGCAAATATTTCTAAGGTCAGCTTCGTCACCACCGTTATTCCCCTCTTAGTTGGTAAGAGTCTCTCACGAATAAACCAGGCTCTGATTTCAATGCGAAACACATTATACTGGAAATTCGAAAACCTGAATTCTGTTCCTGGTTCTGCCCCTTTCCTTTCAGATTCCCTCCCTGGCCCTTTCTCTGCTCCTTTCCGTATGTCTGGAATTACATTTTATTGGCTTCTGGTTGGTGTAGCCATTGAGATGCTCTCAGAGAAGACAGGAGGGTGGGAAAGAGGCAAAAGAAAAGAGGGCAAAGCCAAAGTATTTCTTCTCTCACTCTACCTCAGGTGCCGTACCTTGCAGATGCTGTGTATCTAGCCTAACTGCACATTTCACTGGGTTCCAGGAGTTCTAAGGTTCACAGGTCCTAACATTCTAGCTCCTCCCAGGGATGGGTCTGGCTTCTCACCTCTGATAAAGCTACCTCCTCCTGTTGCCCTCCAACCTCAAGGAATGTAGCTTTTGACAGTCTCTAGGTTACCTCTCTATCCCATTTGGCTTCTGAGTTCTTTCTCGTGTGACCATACCCTGTAGTACAAGACATTCTTAGAGTGTTTTTACTGTCTGGACCCTGATTGAGACCCTGGGTAAGTTATTTCAGCAGTAAAATGAAGCCAGTGGGTGATCTCTAAGACATCTTCCACTTTTGACACTCAAGTAATTTTTTGCTAAAGGATTTCAGAGTTGGACATATCTAATCGCCTCTAAGGTTCTTTCTTTCCAACCACAGCCATCTCTCTGGCTTCATCAACTTGTTCCAACTCAGAGTTAACATCCAACTTTATGACCAATATTTAAAACTTGGCTATATAACACCAATGTGCTCCCAAGCCAGGCCCAAACCATGAGTAAAAGACTTGACTGTATCATTCCCTTTGTTCTGTGTTGGCCCATCTGATCTTTCTCTCATCCTTCTAGAAGCAGATGGTAAGCGCCTCAGATATGTGTTTGAAGAGTCTGTTGGAAAGCCTAGCCCAGAGCAGGGGCTCACAGAAAATACTCGCTAAAGTTTGGTAAATAAATACTTGCTACATCATGGTCTGCTTAGCCCTAAATTTTTAGAGTGGCCTACCCTGAATTCTTTTATGAACTATTGTCAGACAAACGGAGTTCAAATGCTGGTTCTGTCCCTTATTTTTGTATGACTTGGGCAACTTTAGTGGACGTCTTTGAGATGATGTATATTTGGGGAATTAGTATCTACCTCACAGGGTTGTTGTAAAGATAGAGCTGAGGGCTACTTTCTTCCCCCTTCCTTGAACCCTGAACTCCATGCAGACTCATGTCTGACCTTACCTTCAGCCCTTGCTGTTTCCGTGTCCAGACTTGGTTCCTTTCCTCAGCTGTGATTTGGAACAATAAACTCACCACTCTGGTATACCAAATACCTTTCTGGTGGCTTCCAGCCGCACACTCCATTCCTATTGAATTTACTCTAGTCCATGAAAGAAAACCAGAAACCTCTCTCTTTGAAGAGCTACAAACAGAGATGCCAAGATGTTAACTCTCATTTCTAGACTACACAATGCCCTGGCCACATCTAACACATCTAGTCAGGCCAATCCTTCGGATTCCAAAGACAGACATTTCTCTCCACAATTTGCAAGCAAAGCAATAATGCTCTAATTATGTGTCTATGATCATCGTCATCATAATGCACCCACATGGATAGTGGCAGCAAGACTGGGTTAATATATTCATTAGGAATAGGCACGAGCTACATGACATTAATACCGCTAATAATACCTAATAGAGCTTAATTACAATGTGATGCCTAATATACTGTGATGAATTTATTCTCAAAGTATTTACATATTTGTAGTTAAGTAATTAGCATTCTGCCCATAAATAACTCCTCAAAAGTCCACTCCAGCTCCGCAGTGGAAGGGAGACGGAACGCACCCGCCTGCTTGGAATGGCCTGGCAAAAAAAAGCTCTTAATTTGTATGGAAATATATATGTCACGTCTTCTTTAAAGGCAAAGTGAATGGGTCCCACCGGGAAGGCATTTGGGGGAAGATGGCAGCAATAGAGAGATTTGCTCCTCTCAACTTCAAGAGTCTGACCGAGATTAAGAGCTTTCATGCTGGGGGCTTTTCTGTGTTTGTCAGACCACAGAGAGAACTCTGTGATCTGTCCAAGATGACAGACTTGAAGAGGGACAGTCACAAACTGGGGGAGGGTGATCCAGGTGGAGAGAGAGCTCAGAGAGGTACAGCTGAAAGTACTCAGCATGTTTAACTTGCAGAGAAGAGTCGCTGAGATATGGGAGCTGTTGTCGCAGATATGAAGGGGAACAGGCAGCAGGAACAGACTCAAGTGGACAATAGCATAGATTTGGAAGTCAAGGAGACGTGTTTGAATCCCATCTCGACAACCCACTCTCCACAGGACCTTGGGCAAATACACAATGTGTCTAAGTTTCTTTCCTTTTGGGGTTGTATTAATAATATCTTCAAAAAAACGAGATGATGCCCGAGATCTGGAATCCCAGAATCCTCAGCCTACCTGTCTCACTGAACGAAGGTTTGATAGCTCAGACACCAGACGCACACTGCACTGCATGCCTCTTCTCACCACTTAAAATCTGGTAGTGTGGGGGCAAGTTACTGATCTCTGGAGCCCTCAGATTTCTCACATATAAAATGAGGATCAATATCACGCCTAGTACACAGGATTGTCAAGAGAACTGAATGAATAAAATAATTCATGTAAAATGCTTAGAGTACTCAGCACATAGTAAGCACTTAATATTAGCTAGTATGTTAGCTAATGTTAGCACTTAACGTTAGCTCGTCACCTATTTTGTTCAAGGTTCAGCTTCAGAAGAAAATATCCACCCTAACTAGTGGAGGCAGAAATGAAATTTATTACAGAGATTAAACATCCAAGAGGGTTACCGACTGCTAAGGACAAGCTCAAAGCTGAATTTTTAGGAATAAACTCCCAAAACGATGCCCCATGCTCTAAGAGAGCTGCTGCCTCTTCTACCATCCAGAAGCCACCAGCTCCAAGTCTACCCTCAGGGCCATGGTCAGGAAGCCACTATGACCAGGAAACTGCTCCTGTGAAATGGCTATTTCTAATGCTGCTAGCTGCAGAGTCACGTGGTTCCTATTACAGCCAGACACCCTGCATCTTAACACCCAGGAAGCTGGTTGGTGGACGGTGAAGCCCCTGCTAATGCTGCTTCAGAAAAGTAAATAAATACATACGTACGTACGTACGTACATCCATACATAAATCAGGCTCTGCAACCATGGTTTCCAGAAGGAGTACCAGAAGCAAGGCTTTTCTCACTTCTAAATCTCGTATGAGCCAATCTTGATTGGCTGAGCTCCAAAGACATCTAGAACCCCAACTGCTAGGGAGTCTGGGAAAGGAGTCTTACAGGACACCTTTTGAAATGCTGCCATACAGGAAAGCACACTAGAAGGAGGGTGGAATGGATGTTGGGGTTTTTGTTTGTTTGTTTTACTATATTCCCTATGCTATAGCTTTTCATCTCCATGACTTACACATTTCATAACTGGGAGTTTATACCTTCTTAATCCCCTTCACCCACTTCATTCCCTCCACCCACCTCCCCTCTGGATGTTAAGCGTTCTTTCACCTTATCAGTCAAAGTTCTAGGAAAACATACTGTCCACTACTAACCAGGACTTCAACCCCAGAGAACTCTCTGGTTGTCCATATAAAGCCTGAAAAATCCTCTTTTGTTCTGTCTTAAGAACCAGACAGGAATTTGGGCAGATAACTGCTCCTTGGGCCTTTTGCTTGACCACATCCCAATCTTAGACCTCCAGGTCTTATTATTTTCATAGTGGGAAGAACCTTGCCAAATTTATAGAGCTGATCACCTAAGCATAATGCCAGTTCCTTCTTTTGTGATCTGTGTATGCTCCAAGAGAGGGAAGAGCAAAGGGAATCTCCCTCTGGAGGCAGATTTAGACTCATCTTATAGCCTCAGCCCCATGCAGGTTATTTTCCATTGGCCAATTACACTCACACAGGTCCACTATCCACCATTCTTCTGCCAGGAGGCTGCCCCACAAGGACAGCACCCCCAGAGTTCCCTACCCTTAAGCTTCTAGTTGAGTTTGGTCAATGAGAAGCACTGGCAGAAGAGCCAAAGCAAGAAAAAAGACAAGAGGGTATTTCTTCTTCTCTTCCTCCATAGTTCAGCTCCAAAGTTCTGGCAGTGCCTGTGTGCCTCTGTCGTTATAGCTCCTGCCAGGTAACCCTACTTCTTGGGCTCCAGTAACATCTTCTTCCCTTTTCACTTGAAAGCCTAAGGAAAGTAGTGAATCTATTGCTAGCCCCTGAATGCATCAACATCATTTGCTGTTTCGTTTAACCCTGCCCATACTTCTATTCAATTCCATTATTAACTTCTCTTTGGTTAAACACTATTAAGAAATAGGGCTCCTGACTAACATTGGCCTTGAGGAAGGACCATCTAAGACACAGCATTTCCCCTTTTCTCAAGACATATTTCATTTATATTCCCTTTGTTCCTACCACTAGATGCCACATTCCCTCCTAAAGGTTCTTGGGTCATATCAGAGGTGCTCCCTTTTAGCAAAGAAATGAGAGATCAGAGGGAAGGTGCCTTAGCTTCCCTTGGAAGTTAGAGTGTGCAGGCAACTTGTGGCTAGAAGAATAAAGTGAGACAACATATGTGGCATCTTTTATAGAGTTCTAACACCCAGTAAGTGACCAGTGAATGATAGTCCCCTGCTCCTTTCATACTTTCCCTTGTCCCCCAGTCCAGAAATCAGACAATCACAGGTAGAATGGCATGTGATTAAACATTGAACTCTGTAAAAAAAAAAAAAAAAAAAAAAAAAAAGACCTGAATCCAAATGCTAGATCTATAGTCTGCAATGATGGGCAATAACCACTCTATGCTTCAATTTTCCATCTAAAAATAATGGTGATTAAAAATTTTTTTAACTTAAAAAGTCTTAAAAATAAAAATAATGGTGATAATAGTAGTATCTATATCTTAAGATTGTTATAAGGATTAAAGGATTAAATGCATACAAAGAATTTGGAATAGTGCTTGACACACAGAGGTGCTTAATAAATTATTGCTATTTTAATTTGAACACATTATATGACAAGACAGAAGACATTTTAAAGCCACATTCTGGGGAAGGGAAGGGTACTTATCAAGTTTTGATGCTCTAGACACAATTTGTCTTTAATAGAAAAGCAGGGTCCACATAGTTCAGGAATTAATTATAGAGCAATTCGTGGAAGGGTTTTTGTTTTGTTTTGTTTTGTTTGATCCAGAACTTTATGCTATGCTAAAATATGCTAAAAGGATGAGTTGAGAAAATAATAAACCCCCAGCCTGAAAAGAGAATCATATACATGTGTACATGAGGAAACACAGTGGGTACCAGTATCAGTCTCCACACCCTCCTCAATAAGGAAATGGTCAAGGATGACCTGGACTTAAACCTCACTCTACCACTTGGTAGAGTGGTCAGTGGCTACTGACCCTACACAAGTTACATAACTATTAGGAACCCTCAGTTCACTCGTCTTTTAAAAAAGTGGCTCCTACAATATCATCATCACAGGTCATTGAGATCAAGCAAGAGAACCATTGTGAAGTCTAGGAAGACTGCCTAATCCATTGTCTCCTCATACCTCCCCTTGTAAGTAGGCTTTGACTACGAGCTCACTCCAAGTATAGTTCTAAGATGTAAGATCTATGATCTGTTGAGCTCTTTGGGGCTCAGCTATTGCCAACACACTTCAGAAGTTAGCTACTCCCTATTTCTATGACTTTTGGTTCTGAGTCTCCAGTTCCTATGTAAGTACTCTGCCTACATCATCAGTGTTCTCAGTCTCAATGGAAGGGGATTTTAATCTCCCTTTTGAGAGAAATAGATTATTCTTGATACCATAGAGAATCTATGCACAGCCGCCCAAAGACATACCCCTTGCACATCGCTACTGAACAAATCCTGGAAGCTTAGTGAGCGCTGCTGCTAAACCACCGGAGTCACATTGTATGGGTTTTCCCAGACCCCCAGAAGGAAGTTAAAAGGGGTTTGAGCTGTCCAAAGTGGAATAACTACCCATTATTGGGATTCTTTGTGTTCTGATGTGCATGTATCCTATCCAGCTATCTCCCAGCATAAGGAGATCCTGTAGAAAAACAGGGGAAAGGATGCTCTAAGGCAAACACACAGTCTTTACCACTGGATGTATTTCTTCAATCACATTCCTTCTGTTTAAATAAGCTAGAGAAAAACCTACAGTCGCTTCCATTTTCTAGCTGATCCTGACTGATATAAAGAAGAAAAATGGAGGCAAAGAGGCCAGTTAGGAGCTGTGGTTTATGTCTTGAAATGGAAGGATGAGGTTTTAATATTAGCAGTGGGGGTGAAGGAGAGAGAATGGCAATCAGGAAGAATTTTAGAAATGGCATAGCAGGACGTGGTCACCAGTCTAATATTAAACATGAGGGAGGAAGAAGGGGCAACCACAGTGAGTCCTAAAGTTTGGGTTTGAGCACTCTGCAGATGATGAGGTCATGCATTGAGTCAGAGAACAGGTGCTGACTAGTTCCGGAGGACTCTGAGTTGGATATCTAGTAGATAATGAAATATATGGCTCTGTAACGAGGGTTTATCATTTTGTATCCCAGAATCTCTTCCCGACAGAAACAGCAGCCTCCCTATTTTCAGATTATCGTTCCAAATAATCAATCTGAATGGAAGCTGACATGTTTGTCTGAGATGCTGCTTGCCTGACTAAATTAATTCATGAAGAGAGAGACCCTTGAACCAAGGCAAACCAATCTGGATTCTTCACCAGGCATTTATGACCAGGTCAAGGGAGGCTTTTTCTTCCCTTTTTATCAAAAATCTGAGCCCAGAGATATGGGCAGCCAGAAAATCACAGGAAAGCCAGCCTAAGGAAGTGATGCCGACCTGGAAGAGAAAGCACAACCAAGGAGAGTAATGATGTCCATCTTGTCAGTGGTGGTGAAGGCGAAATGAAACAAGCCACGGAAAGGCTAGCACTGTGTAAGGCACCTAGCAGTTAGTCACTATGCTTTCGTGACTGAGAGCACCAACTGTGAGCTTTGAATGGCAAGGAAAGGCCTGAGTGATTTCAACCAGAGAGGAGATGGCATGGGTTTGAAAGACTGGTTGCATTCGGTCTGGGAGGGATGAATTTTAAGAACCCTGTGGCTCCAGAAGCACCCTGGCATCATGGAGAGTGGAGAGTAAGAGGCTCCTGGAGAGAGGTGGGTGTGCACCGCCCCTCTGCGAGAAGCCCCCCTCTTCTCCACCGGAGGAGGTTGAATAACAAGCCTGCCTGCCACACTCAGGCTGCAACCGTGACCTTGCTGGGCCCTGAGAGTGACAAGAACGAAGCCCATAATTATTAACCTTGCCACTTGTTTCTGTAGTTTATTGTGACAAGACAATGCAATAAGGAGGGAGGTAATCAAAAAGCAATTTTGTAGCAGTAAGCTTAAAGTGACAAACCTTGCTTTTCCTAAATAAATCACCATTATTCCCATATGGCTCAGGACTGACAACTTGGGTTTCCTTAGTAACCGAGTACTTAGCTAAACCCGTGGCCCAGTGTGAGCAAGAGCCAGCCGCATCTGGAGTGGAGAACTAGTTGCCAAGTCTTTCCCAGAGGCCCCCCCATACCTTCCAGGTGAGTGCGGTCACCATTAGCATTCCAGCTTTAACTTTCTCTGTTTGCACTATTCTCTGGGGATCCCTGAGGTCTGTGACACGTAGTAATTTGTCATTTTGCAGCATCATTAATTTGGTTTCTGAGAGCCATTTGCTTTGCCAGTGAGTGGGTTTGAGAACCCCAGCATTCGTATCGCAGAGTGGCTTTTGAGGTTTACAAGGTAATGCTCATGAACTGAATTCTAAAAATGTACAAAAAATGATTTCTCTGTGAATCATGTGTGATTCTGAAACAGAAAGCCAAGAGCTAATGCTGGTGATGGAAGCGAAGAAAAAGTAATAAAGACTGGAAAGCAATGGCTCTTGGGAAAAGTTTTGTGGCAAAAATAATATCTTCCAGATTGACATTTGCAAATAGCTGGATTTATAAGGGTTTCTGAATATATCCTTGGTGAGGGCTAAATATTTACACGGTTTTTTAGAAGTTTGCTCCTTCCTTCCTCTCCTCCTCCTCCTCCTTTCTTCCTCTCTTCCTTCCTTCCTTCTTCTCTTCCTACTTTCCTCCCTTTTTCCTACACATTAACTGAGTCTCTAGCTGGCCTAAACCCTGGGCTCTGTACCCAGGGGCTTCCCAGCCCCAGCTCTGAAGGCCTGACAGCCTGGCTGGGGAGACAGTCCTGTGGACAGATGAGTTACACCCACAGGCTGGGAATTCAAAGGTGAGTATGACCACCTTGGCCTGCAGGCGTTAGGGAAGAGCCCTGAGGGGTGATATCTGAGCATAGCCATGAAGGACAAAGTGAGGCTTGACCTGTAGGGACTTTCGCCAGTGGCCCGAGGGGAGGCACCAAGTTGAATGTGGCTTAAACTTGGAGTCTTTAAAGGATCTGAATGGGCGCGTTCAGAACAGGAGTACAAGGGCCTGCACTCCGCACTCAGAACCCTGCCATGCCCAGAATGCCTCCTCCAGGCTGCCCTCCTTTTCCTCTCACTCCCTTGGGGCTATTCTTACCCCAGGGCTCCTACTCCCCTCCTTTACTCCTGGGGCTGCTTCAACAGCATTGTACAGCTTTTGCTTTAAACCTCTCCTCCCTGGGGATGGGAGAGAGCCTCCCATAAACACTCCATCCATCAAAAGTCTCTCCTATTTTTCTTCATGGCCTTTCATCAAAACACGATTTTAATGTGACATTTATTTTTCAGTTTACCTGTTAGATCTGTCTTCTTGCCTGGTCTCTAAGTTCTTGAAATCAGAGAAAGTTCTCTCTGATTCCTGACTGTGCCCCCTGCACCTGAAAACATGTGCCTGCCTATGGCTGATGCTCCACAGCTACTGTTTGAATGAATGCACGAATGAGCTAAGACTCAGTTTAGAGGCCACTCCCAGTCCAGAAGAGGAGTACCCCTTTGCCAAGTGCGCGTCCTAGTGCATGTGCTTACCTCATCACAGTACTTACTGGTAACACAAAAGTGAGAGCATTCATTTGCCTGCTCTCCTCCCACTGCTCCCAACCAAGAGCTCCTTCAAGGCAGGGACTCTATCAGTCTCCGGCCTAGCACCTGGGATAAGCATTTATTGAACTGACAATTTTTTTTAAAGATTTTATTTATTTACTTTAGACAGAGAGAGAGCATGGGAGGGGAGAGGGACAGAAGGAGAGGGAGAAGCAGGCTTCCTTCTGAGCAGGGAACCTGAGGTGTGGCTCGATCCCAGGACCCTGAGATCATGACCAGAGCTGAAGGCAGAGGCTTAACCGACTGAGCCACCCAGGAGCCCACAACTGACACTTTTCCCTAAAAGCAGGAGCATTTTCCTGGGGAACAGGAGGAAACTAGGAACTTCCTGTGAGCCCTAAATTGCAGCCCCCCCCCCCCCAAAGGCACCTCGCCCCACATATACCTCCAGTGGGAGGAGTGGGTCCTGCTGTGTGGCCCCAGCTCCCATCTGGTTGAGGACATCAGGGAAGCAGGGCTGGCCCCTCCTGCTGGCTGCCAGCTCTTCCTCAGCCTCCTGTCTGCCTCACAGGCACTCCTCTTTGCAAGCCGACTCTGTACCCTGAGGCGATTGCCTGTGCTCCTGCCTATGGATAATGAGATTGTGGGCTGCGTGAGCAAGTGAAGCAGAGCTTGAGCAGTCAAGAGGGGCCTCCCACACCCCCGCCCTTTCTATTCTCACCCAGGGGGCCAACCAGACTGGAAGGTGCAGAAGGTGCAGAATTGCACATTTGGCGGGTACTTCACATGGGTGGTCTCAACTACTCCTCTTAACAAACAGCCCAATGAGAACAAAGGAAGGAGGATAAGGGGGATCAGGAGCGTGGGGAAGGGGAAGCTTGGTAGCTTGTGATTTTAATTAGAGTGAGCAGGGTACTCACTGAGAAGGTGACATTTGAGAAGAGATTTCGAAGAAGTGAGGGTGTCAACCCCATAAACAGCTGGTGGAAAAATATCCTAGGCAGAAGGGAGAGCCAATGCAAAACCGCCAGGGTAGGAGCTTTCTACAGTTTTTGAAGAACAGCAAGGAGGTGAGTGAAGTTGGAGGGAGGAAGTGTAGGCAAGGGTAGTAGGAAGTGATGTCAGAGATAAAGTTGGGGGCGGATGCAGATCATGTAGTTCATTGACTTGACTGAGTGCAATAGGGCCCATAGCAGGGTTTTGAGCAGAGGAGTGACATAATCTGACTTGCGTTTCTGAGGGACCCATCTTGCCGCTGTGTCAGCAAGACAGTCAGTGGACTGCAAAGGGGCAAGGAAAGGCAGCGGTAGTGTAGAAGGCTATTGAACTAATCGAAGCAAGGACAGCAAGGATGGCAGCTTGAAGGAGGGTAATAGAAGTGAAGATAGTGAGAAGTAGTAGCCTTCTGGATGTGAAGGGTAGAGCCAATAGGACTTCCTGAGGTATTGGAAGCAGGATATGAGAGAAGGAGAAATACCATGGGTGACTCCATAGCTTCAGAAGAAAACAAGAGGAAGGACCAAGATGCTGTCTACTGAGAACTCAAGTCTTTTCTTCTCCTACGTTCACTATATTGTGACCCACCATAACCTCAGTATCACCTGACACCGTTTCATGAACTTTCCTACCTTCTCAAAACATATATCTTCTCCAGAATATATGTATGTAATAACAGATGGCGGCAAGGACTCCTATCTTTGCCCTTGTGGATGACATCACCTGGGACCCCTTACTGGTTGACTTCAGACTGGATTCATCCAGTGGGAGATTGGTGGGCACCAGGAAAGGGAAGTCAGAGTTTGTTTTTTTTCTCTGCTCTCTCCCTGTTTTCTTTCCCCACTTCTCGCAATGACTGCATCTTCCTCCTTCAAGATTTTAGTCCTAACTAAGCTCTGCTTGAGCCTGCTCTTCCCCTGGTTCTAATCTTCCTGTCTCAGTCTCTATGCCTAGAATTTCCTTCCCCTGTACACCAAATGCTGGCACTGCATTCTCTCCAACTCTTTCTTCTTTCCTCCCACCACATGCTCTGACCTGGTGATATCCCATTGTTCCAGCTACCACTCAGGTCTTATATGTTATTAAATATATTAGAGCAGCTATAGCTCTTTCCTATACCCTCCCAGTGGAGTGGCGACACGTGGGCTCAGCTGCTCCCTGGCCACCTCCACTGGATGCCCCACAGACACCACCAAGTCATCCTGCCAAACAGCGAACCAGGCTTCGTCTCCACAAAACCATAAGAGTCAATGAGGTTGTTCCTTAGAGCTTATTTTCCTTTGTTCTGTCATCCCTTCTGCCTGGAATTCCCTCGTACCTAGCCCCTTGTCCTTTATTTTCATCCTGACCCTCTTCTCCATCATCCTTTTCCTAAAAGAGGAAGATAGTCTCTCTTTCTGCTACAATTCCTGTGTTTTTGCTGCCTCTGGCCTTGTGTCCTGTCACTGGGTGGAGAGGCTTTATTATTTATGTCTCAGTCCTAACTTGGTTAATCTGTTCCATAATTTATAAGACAGCTAACCTTAGCATGTCTGAACTATTGAACAAATATCAGTGGGAATTTAGATTTGGTCTCTGATGAGCATAAGATCTGCCATCTGTGGCCTGGGCAGGGCCACCATGGTGGAGAAGATCAGACCGCTGCCTCAGCTTCTCAAACTAATATTGTCTTTCACCCTGGAATGGAGGACATCCTGAATTCCAGCTAGTTTAACTAAGGTCCTGACACCCTGCCCAAACTTCACCTACCTAGTGGCAAAAAAATACACAAATTATAGAACCCAAATGGCATCATTTTACTTCTCTGAGCATATAAAATGAGGCCAATAATCCCTGCTCAGCCTCCTTGATTGAGAAAATACATGGATTACACTGAGTGCCATGAATTTTACCAGCATTATCTCATGTAGTCCTCACATCCAATCGCCAGCTAGTTATACCTATAGCACACCCACTAAATATTTGGGAAAGAGTAAATGGAGATAATTTTATTCTTTATCCCTTAGGATTCTGAACAGTGGTGAGGAAATGGGAACAGAGTGACCAGCTTTACCCAAGACATCCAATTAGAACAACCAAAAATTCCAGCCACCATATTCCTAATCCATGAGGTTCCTTAGCTTTTCAGTATCACTCACCATCTCTCACTTCTATGTCACAAAAATAAAGTTGGATCCTTCTTAATGGTTTCCCTTGGCAAATGAATTATATCAGAGACAAAATTAGAAAGATAAGCAGTTGATATCTACCTCTTTCAAGTCAAACTCCAGAAACGAAACAAAACAGAAAATACTAGGAAGAGGAGGAGGAAAGGGAACAATAAATAATTTTTAAATCATCTGTTGAATAATCAAATGACACCATTATAATGCGTGACTCTAAAATCACTCCTTGCATGGGGGAGGGGTGCCTGGGTGGCTCACTGACTAAGCTTCTGACTTCAGCTCAGGTCATGATGTCAGGGTCCTGGGATCCATCTGCACACTGCACACTGCTAAGCAGGGAGTCTGCTTGTCTTTCTCCCTCTGCCCCTCCCCCTGCTTGCACACACGCACTTTCTCAAATAAATAAATAAATAATCTTTTAAAAATAAATAAATAAAATCACTCCTCAGATACAGAATATTTAAAGAAAGAGATGCAATGCCAGTGATGCCTACAGTTCATTGTTCCTAGGTAAATCATCTGTACCAGGTGCCAACCCTGGTAATCTACCACCACCTAAACTTTCTCTTCTGTTCTATCACCTTGCCTACAGGTTCTCTGTCTGTCCCTGAGACCTTTACAACTGCCCAGCCTCCAGCCCATTCTCAATGTGGTAGCCTCCTAGACTTACCCTTTTAGAACACAAATGAGATCAACTTTCTTCCCTGTTCAGGGCCTCTCAACTTTCTACTGCTTCAGATATTAGTTTTCAAAGTTGAATGTGCATAAGTATCCCCTAGAGAGCTTATTAAAAATATAGATTCTTGGGCATCACCCCAGGGACTTCTGAATCTGTGGGTCTTCAGAGAGATCTGGGAACCTGTATTTTAAAATAAATGCCCTGCCCCCACTAGGGCAGTCTAAAGAAAACATTTTAAGAAAACCTAGAAAGGAAGGAAGAAAGGAAGGCAGGGAGGGAGGGAGGAAGAAAGGTGGACAGGCAGACAAGCAGTCCAGGCATCTGGACTTAGTTCACGTCCCCCAGAATGGTGTAGGAGATTCGTCACCATCTGGCTCCCGCCAACGCCATCTTCCAAGTCGCCATCTCCGACCACCCTGCAGACCATCAAGCAAGACAGAGACATCGCACCTGCAGCCCCTCCCTGCACTTCCTTTGAGAAGTAGCACTGCCCCTTCCGGTCATGTGACTCTGAGAGATCTACAGGGCAGGGCCCTGCCTTCTGCAGCTGGGCAAGTACGTGACCCAGCACATGGCCAATCGCAGTAGCCCATTTCATAGTAGTTATGAGGGTGGGAATCTGGAGCTGCGAATGCTTGCATCCCACCACATCTGCAATAGCGGAAAGGAGGTGCAGGGAAACAAGCCGAGTTTAGAGGTGGAAAGAACCTGGCTCTGTGGAGGGTGCAGGTCCAAGGCCGGCAGACTTGGGGACTGTGGGCAGTATTTGTCTTTCCGTTCTCCAGTTACACCTCACACCCTTTCCAGCTGCAGAAGTCACTCCCCTGTTTTTGCTTCAGCTAGTATGACTTGGTTTTCTATCATTTGCAGTTGACTGAGTTTTGCCTAGGAATTACATATGTAATTGATTACAATTTGTTTTGAAGTGCTAGGAAGAAAAATGTAGGGTGCACTGAAAACAGCTGGCAAACCCAACCCAGTCTTGAGGGTCAGATTGCCTCCTGGAGGAATGGCATTTAGCTGGGGTCTGCAGGATGAAAAAAGCCAGATTAAGGAAGAGAGAGAGCAGGGAGCATTCAGGTTACCAAAAGTAGGCCAGTGCAATGGGCACGGTTGGGCTCCACTCCTGTCCTCATGCCCTGGGATCTCTTCTGTTCCTGTGTGATCTGTTGCTAGCCACTTACCTTAACACCCATGACCTTCAGAGGCTGGAGACACCTCACTTGTGCCGAGAGCCAGTGGTGCCTGGGAGTTTATGTCCTCCCCGGGTGCTCAGTGCCAATAACTGATTGGCATGAACTCCGAGGCTTCCTTTGGGTTTAGGAACAGTCTGGAACTGCACCTAAAATCATGCCCTTCCTTGGCTTCTACCACTTCCTTATGTGTTCCTCCTGGGAACCCTCAGAGAAAAAAACCATATGCATCTGAATCTTTGGCTCAGAGCCAGTTTTGCAGAATGTCCAACTAAGCCAGCCAATGTGACTAAAGCAAGTGAGGTAGGGGAGGGCGGCAGAAGGTGGGATTGAGAGGGGGCATAGGGGACAGTGCATCAGACTTCAGTGGGTCATGTATAGGACCTGGTTTATAGCCCAAGAGCCATGGGATACCACTGAAGGATTTTGAGTTGCAGAGGTATCCTTCCCTACTCTCCCATTCCATGCTATCAACCCAAACTTTTCAACATTTCTCAAACAGCCCTTCAAAGCCCATTTGCCAGTGTTGACCCAGGGTGTTCCTTTCCCTGGAAAGCTCTCTCCTACCTTCTCAGATAACTCTGATGTGTTCCATGAGAGTCACTTCAAGTATTGCCTCCTCCAGGAAGCCTTCCCTGACTTCTGCCAGTCACCACCCTTGCCCAGCACTGAACTAGATGTTGCTTCTCTGTGCTCCCCCAGCATCCTCTTCCTGTTTTTATTATTCAGCTCCCTTCAACAAATGTATAGTAATTGGGAGATCTGCTCAAACATTTTACTATACATGGGCAAGTAATCAGAAAGTTTAGTGACCTCGACTCTAGATTCTGAGCTTCCTGAGAGCAATAACAGTCCACCTTTAAATCCTTAAAGTCTTATTCAGTGCTGAGTAAAAACTAACAATTGCCTACTTGCTTACTATGTGGTAAACCACTGTCTTAAGCACATCACATGCTATTTTATTTATGACAGTGCTGTGAAGGAGAGGTGTGTTATCCCCATTTTACAAATAAGACAACTGAGGCACAGAGAGACTAAACAATTCACCCAAGATCACACAGCTAGTAAGTGACAGAGGATTCCAACTCAAGCAACATTGACTGTGTAACTGAGGATAAACAGCAATGTGGAAAAGCCAACTTAGAGTGCAGACACTCTAAAGAGACAGCTGTGATTATCAGTTAGCACTATCATTATAAGATCCTTGTGCTTCTAGCCTCGTTTTGGTCTCCTCCTTCCCCAGTGGGCATCCTTCCAGTCATGCCGATCCATAGTTCATCTCCTGCCTGCTTTTTCTCACACTCCTTAACACTCCTTGAAAGCTCTGCTGCTCCAGTGTTAACTCACCATGGAACAATTACCGGGATTGGATGCTCACTATCTCTATGGGGTAACAGGCGAGATCCTTGTCTCCCTGACAAGATTTTAAGAGGGACTAGATGCTTTGATGAAATTTTGGAACACCCTAGAGGCCCATCAACCACATTTACAAATCCTGTCCGCAGTAGGATTGGGAGGAGAAGAGTATTTCCTGGGAAGATTTCCAAGATGCTTCCTGTTAAAATCTGAAGATGGGGAGACCCAGACACAGACTTGCATGCTGGAGTTTACTCTGGGCCCCACCTCCCCACCTTGCTGGCTCTGTCCTCCAGTGACAGGTTGCTTGTTTATTTATTCAGCACTCACTGGAAGCCTACTATGCACCAGGCACTAGGCTAGATGCTGAGCTCACAGAAATGCCTGAAGGAAGGCCTTGGGCTTCCTGGAGCTAGAAGCCTAGAGGAAAATCCTGACAAGCAATACACTGGGTCAAGGGCTGTGACTAAGGTAGTAGGAGCAAAGGAGGAAGGACTATTGACCTTGACCTAGATTGGGAATATCAGGGAAAACCCACTGGTAGAGGTAAAAAACAGAAGCAACTTCAAAGATGGATTTGTGTTTGGGTCTAGATATTACTCCTTATTAAGCTTCATGACTTTGGGAAAATTACTTAACCTCTCTGAGCTTGGATTATCTTATTTGTATAATGGGAGTAATTGTATGTACAGTATGGAATTAAGGAGATAACTAATGAGATAAGGATTTGTCAGCTACATAGCTATTTGTTGAATTTTCACTAGGGGTCCGGCACTGTTCTTTGTAATTTTAGCCCATTTAACCCTAATACTACTCTTTGATACAGAAACAATCATTGACATCATTTTATAGATGAGAAAGCTGAGGCCCTGCCTTAGTTTGCCTTAACAAACCACTTGCAGGTCCTAAAACAAGGGTTTGAACACAAAGAGTTAATGAAGAGATGCAAAGGACACAGTACCGGTGAGGGAAGGGAAAGCAGCCACAACACACGCATTATTAAGCCAAATACTGTGGTGGGTGAGTGGCACTTACTCCTGCAGGGAACTCTGGGAAACAGTACAAAACACATGTCTGGGAGGTATCCTGAGCAAGAGGTAAGGAAGCTGGGGCATTTATCCCCCCCACATCTGTCAGTCATTGGTCAAAGGCTGTCTCCAGGAGATTCTGGGCCTGCAATGAGCATTGACAGAGTGGATTCTGGGGGCCCAAGGACAGCTCTCCCATAAAGATACAGATGCCAAACATGGAAAGTTGGGCTGGAAAGGGTGGGGATGCTGAGGGGAAGTGAAGGGATAGGCCTCAAAAACTGACAGTATCAGTTATAGATCACAGAGGTAAGTAACTCACCCAAGGTCACACAGCTATTAAGTGATGGAACTGGGGTTTGAACCAGGCTATCTCGCTCTAGAGCCCCTTCTATTAACTGCACTAAATTGCCTCTCCTACATTTCAGGTCATAGGAAGTGTAGCTCCTGTGGTGGTTGTCATTGTCATGATTATTGTCTTTTCCTCCTGACTTTAGAGATTAAAGGCAAGGGCAAGTAGTCAGGTCATTCATTTTACTTTGTGTTGTGTTGGAAATAAAGTTTGGGAATTGGGGCTCCTTAGTTCAAGCCCTAACTGTGCCTTGCCTTGCTAGACAGTTCATTTCCCCTCTCTGGCCCTGATTTCCTCATTTGTAAGAGAAGGTGTCAGATTAGATGATCTCTAAGGAAGTTTCCCTGACTGACATTCTTTGCTTCCTTGGAATGGCTTTTCCACCCAAGTGCAGGGGGCCTGCCCTCTTGGTAAGTCCAGGTCAGTGGGTGTCTCTGACTTGACCATCCTCGCCCCTTCAGACAGCAAGCTCCTGATTAACTAGGACTGACGGTAATTTATGTGCTTACAGAATCCTCCTCGTTGGGAACAAGAGAAAATTAAATTGCTCACTGGAGTCGGTAACAGATGGTTGGCTCCATCTTCTTCTGACTAGGACCCCCCCAGAGAGAGTAATTGAGGGCATCCTGTCACACAAAAGGGACTGAGGGGGTGAGGGAGGCTGAAGGATGGTTGGGAGTCCTCTCTTTGGCACATAAGTCATTCTGATGTCTCCCCATTTCTCAGTGAAGGAGAAAATCAAATACAACCCAGAAGGAACTAAAGCAGTTTGAAAATAGGGCATGCTGGGGTGCCTCTAGCTTTTTTATTCCACTTTGTTTATTTTGGTTCTGTGTACCCCCAAAGCCAAGTTGGAGGTTTCCCAAGCATCTGGCCCAGAAAACTCAATTTGGCCAGTCCCAAGGGAACCCCAGATGGATCTGGAGACTAACTGGGCCCTGTTTATTCACCAATGCTGGCCCCCCTCCAAAACCTCCAAAATGCTAGTTTTAACCAAGAGCAGACACAAGAGTCCTTGTGATTGTTCAATTGAGGAAGAGAGGGAGGAGAGGTTAATATCTCTACTTCGGGCAGTGGTTTACACCCAGCAACCCCACCGGCAACATGTGTGCACAAAACCCCACTAAACTTCCAGAAGTTTTTTCTCCCTTCCCTGGTATTCCTTCAGTCCCCTTAACAAAATGCTCAGCAGAATAGAAGGGTCCTTCTTTGATCCCAAACTCCAAAGAGGCTTTTTTTGAGAGGATATCAAAGGAGTACAATTTGGGGCATAAAAGAACAAGTGTGTCACAATGACCTGGGTTTTAATCCTATCACTGACAAGCTGTGTCCTTGGGCAAATCACTTAGCCTCTCTGACCGTACCATTTTGATCCTTAAAATGAGAATAAGGACATCTTGATTTGAGGATTATAAGTATAGAGAGTGCAGGTAAAGCAGCCAACAGAGGCCCTGCCACACTACAGGTAATTAATAAATCTTTGTTCAAAGAATCACAGAAGCTCAAATTAAAATACAAACAAAAACAAAAAACAAAAAAACCTTTGAAGTCACTTTCCTAGATTGACCAGCCACTGGATTATGGACCCCCAGGGCAGAAATTAAAAGCATCTGGCCCCTCCTTCTTTCTGTTCCCTCCTCCTTGTGACAATGATGGTGGTTCGGCTTTCCTATCACCTGGCTCCCACCAACACAAACACACACGTTTCTCCCTTTACTCCAGGGGGCCAGCAGATCATTTAAGGACGCTTCTGATCCACAACCTGATTTGTACCGGACAATACCAAATGTCCATGGTGCGAGAGCCTTCCTGTAATAATTTTTCCCATATAGTTAATGTAACAAGAGTGTGAAAGTTTTGACCACAAAAGAAATGTCACTTATCATTCTACTACCCTAATACCAAATCCTTATTCCACAAGTAAACAAGCTTTTCGATCATTGGCAAGACTTGTCTTTGCCTAAAATTCAGTAAACCCTGGATTGGATCCTAGAATAAAGGACATTAATGAAAATAACTGGTGAGATCTGAAAAAAGTCTGGAGTTTAGTTAACAGTAACGTACCAATAGTTTTGACAAACGTACCATGGTAATGTGAGAGGTTAACATTAGGAAAAGCCAGATGAAGATACATATGGGAACTCCCTGTACTATCTCTGCAACTTTTCTGTAAATCTAAAGATGTTCTAAAATAAAAATTTTATTTTTTTAAAAGGCAAAATATAGAATACCTGATATTGGGGTGCCTGGGTGACTCAGTTAAGCATCTGCCCTTGGCTCAGGTCATGATCCCAGGGTCCTGAGATCGAGCCCCGCATCAGGCTCCCTGTTCAGCAGGAAGCCTGCTTCTCCCTCTCCCACTCCCCTTGCTTGTGTTCCCTCTCTTGCTGTGTCTCTCTCTTTCTCAAATAAATAAGTAAAATCATTAAAAAAAGAATAGTGGGTGTTGTATGAAATAGTTGTGAACTATTTGTGAACTATTGTGAAATAAATGAACATTCGTTTGGTCTTCTAAAAAATTAGTAACCACAATTTTCCATTTTTTGCACATAGTAACCATAATTGTCATTTTCAATGCTAAATAATGCTTCATCCTGAAATATCTCATTTTTATTTCTTCTGACTCTGCTACCACTTACTCCTTGGGAGTACCACTTACTTCTCTCCTGCCTTTATTTCCATATCTGCAAAATCAGGGTTATCATAATTTCCAGATATATTGTGAACAGTAAGTAAGATAATGCAATGTCAGGCAAATAGTAAATGCTGACTCAGTGTTGTTATCATCACCTCTGTATTAGCTTTTAGGATAAGCTCTGCCTCTCTTACTACCCAAGCACTGAAGTCCCATGGAACTCCAAAACACCTGTGAAGTATCTCTGGACTTTGTTTCCTCATCTGTGCCTCTTTTGTGGCAGCATTAACCCCCTTGATAATGGGTTGTCATACTCTAGTAGAGACAGAGAAAAGCAGGAGACATAAAAATAGTCAACCAGGCCCTTAACCAGGTGCCAAACTCTTACAAGAGCTTTACAAGCATTACTCACTTAATCCTCACTTTAACACTATGAAGTAGGCATTATCCCTTTTAAAGATGAAGGAACTAATATTCAGGGAGGTTAAATAACTCATCCAGAGTCACAGTCATTCATGGCAGAGTTGCGCTTGGCCATGTTGGCTGGCTTCAGATTCTGTGCTCTTGGTCCTGCTTAGGTAGGAACAGCTGTGAGCTATTAGCACTCCAGCTGTCATAGCAGCTGCAAGGTGAGCACACCAGCCAGCAAAAAGGATCTGGGCAAAGCCCCACCAGCATCCACTGATGGATGCTGGAATGTGGAGAATGTGGAGAGCTGCGTACTGATTCTTCCATGTTTCTGCCCTGAAGTGATGTGTATCACTTCCAGTCACATTCCATTGGTCAAAACAAGTCATGGGGTCACGTCTAACATCAAAGATTCTTGGTCCAGAAGAAAGAAAACTACAAATATTGGTGAGTAGCACTAATATCTGGTGAACATTATTACTATAAAGGGAAAAGTATCTTCTTAAAAGTCTAGAAGTACTTGGTTCATACTGAGATGGAAGTTGATAGAATAATTATTATGTGATTATATAAAAATATAACAATTATTATAGCATTAACTGAGTAAGTGAATATTCAGTGGGGAAAAAAAAACAGTCTTTTGAATAAATGGTGTTGGGGAAACTGGAAAGCCACATGCAGAAGAATGAAACTGGACTGCTTTCTTTTTTTTTTTTTTTAAAGATTTTTTTTTTTTTTTTTTTATTTGACAGAGAGATCACAAGCAGGCAGAGAGGCAGGCAGAGAGAGAGGAGGAAGCAGGCTCCCCGAGAGAGCAGAGAGCCCGATGCGGGGCTCGATCCCAGGACTCCGAGATCATGACCCGAGCCGAAGGCAGCGGCTTAACCCACTGAGCCACCCAGGCGCCCCTGGACTGCTTTCTTAAACCACACACAAAAATAAACTCAAAATGGATTAAAGACCTAAATGTGAAACCTGAAACCATAAAAATCTTAGAAGAGAGCACAAGCGGTAATTTCTCTGACACTGGCTGTAGCAACATTCTTCTAGATATGTCTTCTGAGGCAAGGAAAATAAAAGCAAAAACAAACTACTGGAACTACATCAAAATAAAAAGCTTCTGCACAGCAAAGGAAACAACAAAATTAAAAGGCAACCTATGGAATGGGAGATATTTGCAAATGGCATATCTGATAAAGGGTTAGTATCCAAAATATATAAAGAACTGATACAATTCAACACCCAAAAGGCAAGTAATCCAATTTAAAAATGAACAAAAGATTTGAACATGTTTCTCCAAAGAAGACATGCAGATAGCTAACAGACACATGAAAAGAGTTTTAACATCACTTTCCATCCGGGAAATGCAAATCAAAATTTCAATATGATATCACCTGATAACTGTCGGAATGGCTAAAATCAAAAACACAAGAAACAAGTGTTGACAAGAATGTGGAGAAAAAGGAACCCTTTTGCACTGTTGGTGGGAATGCAAACTGGTGCAGTCTTTATGGAATACAGTAGGGAAATTCTTCAAAAAACTAAAAATAGAACTATCCTGTGATCTAGAAATCACACTACTCAGTATTTAATCCAAGAATACAAAAACACTAATTCAAAAGGATACATGCACCTCTATGTTTATAGCAGCATTATTTACAATAGCCAAACTATGCAAGCAGCCCAAGTGCCCATCCACAGATGAATGACTAAAGAAGAGGTATATGTGTATGTGTGTATGTATACACATATACATACACACACACACACACACACACACACACATACACACACTGGAATATTCAGCCATTAAAGCATTAAATCTTGCCATTTACAACATGAATGGATCTAGAGAGTATAATACTAAGCAAAACTTGCCGATGATTATGCATCTCAGTGGTGAGTAGTTCCTCTATTCCTTCAAAAAATAGTTGTTGAGTGCTTGCTGTGTGCCAAGTTCTGTGTCTTCAGTGTTATATGTTAATATCAGGCAGTCAAATAAATAAATGATGTTAAGCAAAATAAGTCCATCAGAGAAAGACAAATACAAATATGATCTCACTCATATGTGGAATTTAAGAAACAAACCAGCAAAGGAAAAAAATAGAAAAATCAAGACACAGAGACTTCTTAAGATTTTACTTATTCACTTGAGAGAGAGAGCACAAGTAGGGGGAGTTTAAGGGGGAGAGGGAGAAGGAGACTCCCAGCTCAGCAACATGGGGCTTGGCTCCATCCCAGGACCCAGAGATGATGACCTGAGCCAAAGGCAGGTGCTTAATTGACTGAGCCACCCAGGCTCTCCAAGAAAGAGACTGTTGACTATAGAGAACTGATGGCTACCAGAGGGCAGGTGGGTGGGGGGATGGGGCCATAGGGGATCGGGATTAAAGAGTAGATATATCATGATAAAAAAGAAATAAGTAAATAAAATTTGGTTTATATTGAGATGGAATTTGATACAATAATGATATTATTATATAAAACATTATATTAAGTGTTGCTATAATTTTTAAGTCTCATCAATCTTCTTCCTGAAATCATGTACAAGTTTCATTACTTATTAATTGCATGACTATCTAATATGACAACCATTCCAAGTTGTCCAGGACCTAGAGTTTCCAAAGGGGACTTGGCATGCTTAAATCAGAAAACTCCCTGGCAAACCAGGACACTTGGTCATTCTACCTTTGACAAGTCTCTTAACCTCTCTCAGCCCATTTTTTACATTTGTAATATGGAAGATAATAGTCAAGTCTCTATGTATAAGGACATATTCCCTACTTATTCCCTGTGCATAGTAAATTTATTACATTCTGGGGATATTTATTTGTGGCGATTGCTGTTGTTAAACTCCCAACAGCTGGTTGAAATAAACATCATTCTTTCTGCTTTACAGATGAAGAAACTGAACCCCCAAAAGGAAATGAGTTGCTTGTGGTGCACAAATGCACATGCAATCTTGTTCTTTGGGCTGTAAGACCAGGCAGTGCCCTCCAGCCCACCCTGCCAGCATTGTGCCAGCAGGAAGAGGCTCTTGAGATCAAGCCCCTCCTAGACCCCAGGGGGGCAGTGTTTTTCTGGGGCATCCTGATGGTCTCCCACTCCGTGATTCACATCTCCTGCAGGAAGCTTGCACATGCATTTCTGTTCTCGTGTCTGTGGGAAATGACTCTTGCTGCTGGATTTAAAACCCTGGGTGTGCAGCTAGTGATTTCTCTGAAAAAGTTCTCCTGGAGGGATGGGCACTTTCCTTCAGGTAGTGATGAATTATAGTTGCCCTAGAAGGAAGAGTCACCCCTGGAGCTTAGGAAGTACAAATGCCTGGTAAAGGCCTTCCATTGTCATCATTCCACAGCTATCCCCAACAATCCATGAGGAGGCAGAAGAGCCCCCAACCCTTTCATTCCAGATAGGGGTCAGGCCTAGGGGGTAAAATGACTCCCCAAAACATGTCTCCACTGTACCAGGGTTCTCTCAAAGTCAGATCCTCAGATGGCACCTCGGAAGTCGCATTCTGCTAGGGGGACCAGCCATCTTGATTTGCTTGAGACTGTCCCAGTTTGGGCAGTTAAAGTCACCAATCACAGGACACCCCCAGTCCTGGGCAAACCAGAATGGTCGGTTCACAGCCTCCCTGAGTGCCCAAGTGACCTCTCTTATCCTGACACATAAATTTATATGCATCCTGTGCTTCCATTTCGTAGCACTCATCACAGCTGTAATTAAGCAATCAATTGGGAAATTTGTGATTTAATTTTGTCTTGTCCACTGGACTATAGCTTTAGGCAGGCATCGATCAAATCTGCACCCCTTGCTCCAGGCCCATTACATTATGCAGAATAGTCTCTCAGTAGATCTTTCTCAAATAAATGAATGATTACATGAATAAATGAATGAATTAATTGCTCAGTAAATATTATATATGAATAACTAGTCACCACCCTTGCTCAGATTAGCATTTCCCAAAATGTCTTCCTTCCAGGAGTTGTTAA
Source organism: Lutra lutra (assembly GCF_902655055.1). Classification (NCBI taxonomy): domain Eukaryota; kingdom Metazoa; phylum Chordata; class Mammalia; order Carnivora; family Mustelidae; genus Lutra; species Lutra lutra. Next base: position 150,133,360 of record NC_062281.1, on the reverse strand, counting down.
GAATAGCTACAAAAAATAATGGTTTCGTGGATGAAATAGGCATCAGAATTCTGGGTTAAACAAAATTAATCAGGTTTTGTTATTTTTCAAGGACCTTTCCATTTACGGAGTGAAGTACATACTATGTTTTCCAAATAGTTTAACCACGAACCCTTTTAGCGAAGAGCGTTCAGGGACTTAGGCTCTGCAGAACCTCTTCTGAGAAATGCTGGACTAACCATGAATACTTGCTGCTAACTCCGTTTCTAGTCTCCTCTGAGACTGCAGTTTTTACTGTTGTCATTGATGACATTGTCCTTCCTTGCTCACAGTTAAGAGAAAGAGAAGGATAAGCTCTGCCTCTCTCACTATGAGCTCTGACTCTCTAAATGCCCATACCTTCACCCTACAAGGCAAACTAACACTTCATAAAAAGAAATCATTATGCTGTGCTAGTGATTTCCTCAAAATATTTGTGAGGGTTGACAAAACTATTCCAGCTTTCTTTTCCCAAAGCTCCCATATCCCACCCCCCACCCCCAGTCCCAATCACAAGTCCCGTGATCCCTACTGGATAATGGAAGGCAACTCTTTGGATATCCTGTTAGGATGGTGTTGGTGACAAAACTGCCTTCATTTCACTAGCTAAGAGCTGAGTGCTCAGTGCAAGGTAGCCAGATTCCTAAGTGGCTTAGCAGCCTCCCTGGTCATTATTCACAAGTAATGACTGATCAGTCTCCTAGAGCCTGCTGAAGGAGAAAAATCAAAGAAGGGGTTTGCTTAGCTGTCATGAATACTAAAAAACCAGTAGCAAGAGGGGAGGGGGGAGGAATACCACCTGTTCCTGAGGGGATGAAATAATGGTGCATTTCAAAGCACATTTAAAACTGTTTTGAAATACATTAGCCAATGACTGGGTACAAAGTTATTTGTTAAAATGAAAAATAAGGAAAGAGTTGATGAAGTTTTCAATCTCAGAACAGGCATGAAGGTAGACTTTCCTGCCACATGCCAGTTCTGTTCTGCATATGTTCATGTATCAATTTATTCTTCCATTTGACAAATATTTGAAGATTGATTATATGCTGTGCACTCTGCTAGCCACAGGAGACATAATGGTCAAAAAAGGAACACCACTTCTGCCTTGACAGAGCCTAGAGATTAATAAAGGAGAGTGTAAATAATCAAGTAAACAAACTGAGACAAGTGCCATGAAGGAAAAGAATGATACGTGGTGCTAGTGACTAATGTATGACAGGGTGATATGACCTACTACAAGAAATCAGGGAAGGCTTTCTTGAAGTGGTGACATTTGGACTAAGATCTAAAGGGTGAGCAAAAGTTTCTCATTTAAATCTTGCAAGATAGCAATTATAATACCACTTATCAGGATGATTTTGGCTGTGAGTAGCAGAGAACTCAACCAAAAATGACAAGCAAAAGGAAATTTGTCTTGAACGATATGTAAACTGAAGGAAGCACACTTTCTGGATTGCTCAATGAAGTGGCTTAACAATGTCATCCAGAACTAGGCTTTCCTATCTTTCTGCCTTGCCATCTTTCTCAGGGTGTGGGTTTGTGCTTTTGTACACTCTGCAGCCTCCTACAATGGCTGCCCCAGTTCAGGCATCACATGAGAGACATTTTGAGGAAGAAATGTGAGTGTTTCTTTCTCTGAGGCTCCTTTTCCATTGAAGAAATCCATTCCCAAAGCCCCCAGCAGACATCCCTCTCATGTCTCATGGGCCAGAATTTCATCCCATGCCCCTTCCTAAAAGGAAAGGAATTACCCCAATCAGCTTCGACCAACATTAACCCACTGGAGGCTTTAACTCTTTCCCTAGAAGTTTGTGATCGCCCACATGGGAACAGAAACGGGATTCTATTAGCAAGGTGGAAGATAAGAATTTTTCCCATAATCAATTTTACAATCAGAAAATTGACAACGAAGAGTTAAACAACTTGTCTCACAATATTTTATATTGGAGCACAGGTAAACCTGATTCCAAATTCATGTTTGTTTGTTTTTTTCCTCCATCTTAAAGGATGCAGTAAGGACTAGACCAGATCCAAGGCAGGGGGTTTGGGAGGTTTGATGCTGTGCCTCAGATGTGGGGCTGGGCCTGGTGTTGAGTCTGCACATGAAGGAGCCCCAATTATGGGAAGGGACAAGAGGCTGGGAACAGGAGGCTCTGAGTCCCCAGGGGCTAGGATCCAAAGAAGGAAATGGAAGGTCATTGAAGATGAATGGTAAATCTCAGCCCCTGGTTCCTCTTGAATATGAACATCAGCGAGAATCAGGTTACTCTCCCACCCCTACCCCATTTTCCAGATACAGCTACAGAGGCAGGCTCTACTGCCTTCTTGCTCTTTACAGAAGGCAGGTGGGCCCTGTGACAGACGGCCAGGCTCCTTGGAGCAAAGCCTACATTTGTTCAATGTAGTTTATAGAACACCAAGCAGATGGAACCCACCGGTATGAGTAAGAATCAGATAGAAGAGACCATCAAATACCAATTTCCTAAACTAAGGGGTTATCTTGAAGGAGTCCTTTTGTTCCATCCTAAGATGGTTTTCAGTCACATGCCTGTCCTGAAATCCTAGGAGTGCCAAAGTCAAAGACAAGGGACTTCACTTCCTCAAACATGCCCCCATCATCTCCCAATCTCATGCTATAGCTCATGCTGTCTTTTCAAAGTGAAATGTCTGCAGACCTCAAATACTTCTGTCTTTAAAAAAGACAGCTTCCTGAAGCCAGGCTGCCTTCTTATAGATCCCCTGACTTAAGGCAGTTGGTTGTCCCCACAACTCATCCCACTATATTTGTTTATTTGATAACCTGCTTTCTCTGTAGCCCAAGAGTATTCTTGGACAGAAACTCTATTTCATATCTGTATCTGCAGTGACTTGCCTCGCACTTCAGTAAAACAAGTGCTCAAAGTAGGTGTATCGATTGAAATACATACGACTTACGAGCAAACAAGTAACAATAAATGAAAGAATTAATAAATGAGGGATAAGCAAATGAGTAAATGAGAGTGAGTGAAGGAATTAGTGAATAAAAAGTAAATGAGGGGCGCCTGGATGGCTCAGTGAGTTAAGCCTCTGCCTTCGGCTTAGGTCATGATCTCAGGGTCCTGGGATCAAGCCCCGCAATGGGCTCTCTGCTCAACAGGGACCCTGCTTCTCCCTCTCTCTCTGCCTGCCTCTCTGCCTACTTGTGATCTCTCTCTGCCAAATAAATAAATAAAATCTTCACGAAAAAAAAAAAAAAAGTAAATGAGTGGTTTCTGGTTCTAGTCAAGATGCAGTGCGCACCCTCTACTCTGTCCCAGTCCTGGTGAAAGCAACTGAAACACCAGACAGCAAGCACAGGGCAGCTCTCTGAGGACTAAAAATAAATGGTATTAGGCAAATCTGCAAAGGAGCACCAAACTGGCGCTGAATTCCCTGTTGATTTTTCCTCTAATCTTGCCCTGCCCAGAATAAAAGTATGTCCAAAATCTAGAACCATGCACTGGATAAACATAAAAGAAGCTCCTTCTAGTTTTGGTTCAAAGAGTGGTTTCCCATGGCTGGAATTACAGCTTAATTCCTCTCCCCTCAAGAGTGGGCTGGTTTTGGTGACTCATTTCCAAAGAACAGACTATAGAAAGGGGGAGGGAGTAACTCGACAGTGGAAGACTTTGGCAGGCAGTACTATAACCAAGTGATGGAGGTTAATTAACATGGGCAGTGGTAAGTCAGGTAGAAGTTCTGTACCCCTGATATAATACCATGAGAAAGACCTTCACCTGTGCAACCCCCATCTGCCAGAAAACATCAAGTAAAACCAAACTGAGAGATATTTTACAAAGGACCTAGACCAATACTCATCAAGATCAGGAAAAAGATCTGGGAAACTATATAACTCAGAGAAGACCAAAGAGACATGATAACTAAATGTAATGTGGGATCCTGAATTGGATCCCAAAAGAAAGAACAGACACTAGTGGGGAAACTGGTGGATCCAAATAAAATCTGTTATTTGATTAATAGTATTTATCAGTGTTAATTTCTTAGTTTCGACAAATGTGCCATAGTATTGTATGAACTTAACATGAAGGAAAGCTGAGTGAAGGACATATGAGAAATCTCTGAAAATCTAAAATCATCCCAATATAAAAAGTACTTTTTTAATTTAAAAAAATAAAAAAAAAAAAAGACACACCATACAAATACTAATCATAAGAAAGCTGGAAGGGATATATTCCTATCAAAGTAGAAACATGGATAAGAAAAACTACCAGAGATAGGGATGGTGATGATAAAAGGGGTCAATAAAAAACAAGAGGCAAACTAAAATCTGGAAGGAAATACATGCAACTCACATATCCAAAAAGGACTTGTATTTAGAATATATAAAGAAGTCTTAAACCTCAATAGTAAGGAAACAAATGTCCAAATAAAAAAAAAATGAACAAAACACAGGGTCAGAGAGGTGGCTTTCTACATCAAGATTGAACCCTAAGGTAGACTATCAACTTTGGGTAATTGTGATGTGTCAGTCTCCATTCATTGTAACAGATGTCCCTCTCTGGTGGGGGATGGTGATAAAAGGGCAGGCTGTGCATGTGTGGGGGCAGGGAGTATATGGGAAATTTCTACCTTTCTCTCAATTTTATTGCAAACCTAAAACTGCTCTAAAAAAAATTGAATCCATACACACACACACACACACAAATATATATGTGAGTTCATATATGTAAATACACATACATATGTAAATACATTTCTATCAATTATATTAATATATATTATTTACATGTGTAAATCCATTATATACGTGTATATACATATATGTATATATATATATGTATTTGTGTATATGTATTTGAATGTACACTTCAGTAAAAAAGCTATCCATATGACTAATAAGCATATGAAATATCATCAGCCTTTAGGAAAATGCAAATTAAAACCACAATGATACTACTACACCCCTATGAGCATGGTATCTTAGTCTATTTGGGTTGCTATAACTCTCTCTCTCCCTCTCTCTTTCTTCTCTTTCTCTCTCTCTCTCCATATATATATATACATATACACATACACACACACACATATATACTGAATGGCTTATAAACAACAGAAATTCATTTCTGACACCTCTGGAGGCTGGAAGTTCAAGATCAGGGTACCAGCGTAGTTTGGATGAGGGCCTTCTTCCTAGTTGACAGCTGGCACCTTTCCTCTGTGCCTTTACATGATGGACAGGGACAAGGGGAGCTTTCTGGGCTCTTTTATAAGGGTATTAATCTCATTGATGAGAACTGTGTTCTCATGACCTAATCAACTCTCAGAGATCCCACCTACTAATATCACATCAGGCATTAGGAGTTCAACATATGAATTTGGAGGGACATGAACATACAGACCATAGCAAATGGCTCCATTTTTCTTAAAAAATAAATGACAAAGGCAGGTGTTGACAAGGACACAGAGCAACTGGAATTTTCACTGGTTGCTGGTGGAAATGTGGACTGGTCCGGCCACTCTGTGAAGCAGCCCACAGTCTCTTACAAAGTTAAGCCTACAATTAGCACATGATCCACGGGTGCCGCTCCTAGATATTTGCAGTGGAGAAATAAAAACATGTTCATACAAAAACATGCACATACATGTTATCCCAACTCTATTCATCATTACCCAAGCCAGGGAAGGACGTAGAAAGGATACACAATTGCTGGTGTTACCCATACAAGGGGATACTGCTCAGCAGCTAAAAACACACAACAGGGATGAATGTCAAAAGTTAACCCACTGTAGTTAAAGCCTCTGCCTTCGGCTCAGGTCATGATCCCAAGGTCCTGGGATCGAGCCCCACATGGGGCTCTCTGCTTAGCGTGGAGCCTGCTTCCTCCTCTCTCTCTCTCTGCCTGCCTCTCTGCCTACTTGTGATCTCTGTCTGTCAAATAAATAAATAAAATCTTTAAAAAAAAAAAGTCTGTTCATGTCTTCTGCCCAATTTAAAAAAAAAAAAAGTTAACCCACTGTATGATTGCATTTATAGGACATTCTGAGAAAGGCAAAACTGCAGTGACGGAGGATCCTGGGGTTAGAGATGGGAGGAAGGCTTGACCACAAGGGGGCACAAGGGACTTTTGGGGGGGATAAACTGCTCTGTGTTCAAATTGTGAGTGTGGTTACATAAATCTACACATGTATTAAAACTCCTAGAACTGTACACCCAGAAAAAGAAAGTCAGACTATATGTAAACTTACATAATAACAATAATAATGTGTTCATCCTTCCAAGTGTTTGCTACCACTGCCCCCTCTTGGAAAGGACTTTTTCCCTCCTCTCAGCCTGTCTGAATCTAAGCCATTTCCACTAATCACCTGGAATCCCACCTCTCAAGACTGTGCAGCTCAGCTATCCCTGGCGGCCTGAGGCGTGCTGCGGAGACTTGAGGAAGAGCCAGTGCAGTAAGCCTGCCTGGAGCCAGCTCTTTCTTCTCCCCTCCCCTAGGTGGCTCTCCAGGAGGACTGCATATCAGTGTGGCAGCTTCCCCCATGCTCTGTTCTTGTCAAGAAAGAGAAACCCACCAGAGCCAGCCAGGATAATAGGGTCTGGAGGATTGTGCTCAGAAGTCTCAGGGAACCTGATAGGAAATCAAGCACAGCTAGTCCCGAGGGAAACTGAGGCATGGTCGCCAACTCACGGGCCCTGCAGGTCTCTGCTTTTCTCCCTGGGTCTGCCCATTATCCATTATCCTTTCCTTCCCTCTTCTGCTTGCACATCTGCTGGTATTTGTCCCCTCAGTCCTCCAGCTGCGGGTCCACGGAGCCTTCCACATAGTGGCAGCAGTCTCTCTAAGTTTCCCACTCCAAACTTGGGGGAAATAAATCAATGGGCTCTACTCAACTTTTAAAGTTTGCCACACAATTCTGGGCTGGGGTGACGTGCTCACCTCTGGCTCAGGAAGCAATCGGGTGAAGTAGAGGCTCAAATGGACCATGAACTCCTCCTTCCAGAGGTGGTGACAAGGGCAGACCCTTTGAAAAGTGTCCCTTGAAGTCACTTACAATGATGTTGAGCTATTGATCTACAACAGCCCCACAGGCATAAAGTCCAAACCATGCATCCAGCCACAGGGACAACTGAAGGGTAGGGGCAGCCAAGGAAGCCTCAGTATTAAGATATGGTGACCAGAAATACCTTTCAGAGGAGCAGAGCCAGGGCATTCGGGGAGGGTGAGCCCAGGAGGCCTGCTGCAGTAGTTGCTGACCCAGACTCAAAACTCACCTTGAGCAAAGGCAGCCACAGCAACACAGAACAGCTTTGCTGACAGATGAAGGGGCAGGCTTGGGGAGGGAGTGGGAGGGCGGACCTGTGAAGGGCAAGCAGGTGCCAGGGCAGGCAAGGAGAGGAAACCAGACTTTGAGGGGCACACCTCCTGCTTTCAGAGTGACCGCCTCCTCCTCCCCACGACCTCAGGACCCTCCTTTCTCACTCAAGTCTTGATGGAGACCCTGCTGCTTTGTCACCTTTGGTACAGACCTTTCTGAGACTTCATTCTGCCTGCTCCCGGACACCATGATCCTCCAGACCCAGTGTGTGACAGTAAAGTGCTGTCCTCCTTTCTGAGGAAAGGAGATATTTTGTCACACACTCTTCCTACCTTCAAGTATTCGCTTATTCTGGAAAACTCAAATTCCTCTCCTTCTCTACCACCTCATGATCACTACAACATGATATCCAAAACTGATACTAAGAAAGAAGGAATGAATGCTATCATATTTAATTCTTCATGAATTTGCTGGGAAATCTCAGGCTGGTTATTCAAACATGCTATTCCTTCCCACTTATGCTTCCTCAAAAACAAAAACAAAAACCAAAAAACCCCAAAAACCTGCCACAGATATATCCTGTAATTTGATATCTGTCACCCAACAGAATTGGTTCAGAATCTGTGGTCAAACAAGAGGGTGGGGGGGGGGTGCCTCCTTCCTCCCTGCTCCACACTACAGGCATAGCTCCTAGAGTTGTGAGTTCAATCAAAGCAGAGGAACGTCCCCAAAGGAATGGCCCTTCTTTTTATATCAGAAGCTCATAGCATGGATTCTGGTGTTGGTTAGTCTTGGGCAGAGGGACTCTGGCTCTGCCTCTTTTCGTTGCATGACTTTGGACAGGTTAAATAACTTTTCTGTGCCTTGCATTTGTCTTCTGCAAAACAGGCATAGGATGCTTGCTTCTGGGGGGATGAAATGACATAGGGCTGGAAAATATTCCATGTTATGCTTAATACCTCTATTGTTCAATTTTCTTTCCTTCTCCTAATAGGACAACACTGTAAGAGAGTCATATAGAGGAGAAAAACTGATTTCAAACAAAGATTGGGATCCTTGGATCCCTAGGAATCAGATGAGGGAACTAAGCACAGAAGGGTTTAAAAAAGCATCCAAGGCCACACAGCTAGTAAACACCTCAGCTGGGATTAGAACCCAATGTGGGTCCATAGTCTATGTTCATAACAATTGTGTCTCCCTGATCCCTCCTGAGAATGAATGCTGGAAGCCGGAATATAATTTAATAGGCTAGTAAAGAACCCAGAGGTACATTAATGATAGTCCAGAGCACTGAAGGCATGGCTGGGGATGGAGGAGTCTGACTACGAGGGAAGAGGATGGGAGAAGGAGCGATCAATGGGGATTTATATTTCACAAGCCTGGGGCTGGTTTTTGGCCTGTGTAATTTAGGGCCAGACAGCCAGGTTTGGAGAAAGATGTGATGGAAATGGTCTTAAAAATATGCATTGAATCACCAAATACTAAGTTCCAGCTATGTATGAGCAAATGCCTCCCCATTAGGCCATAAGTAAGATTCAGAAGCACCGGTGCAGCTTTTTCAATCCGAGCCCTTAGACCTCACCACAGACAATTAAGTCATAATCTCTAGGGGTGAGGCTGTAGACACTGTTATTTTTTAAAAGCACCCCAGGTGATTCTAATATGCAGCCAGGATTGAGGCCACTGAAATTCATGATCTCATCTACTCTTCACGGCATCCCTCTGAGGTTCTATTATTACTGTCCCAGAGAGGCTAAGTAACAGCTAAGAAGGAGCAGAGCCAGGGTTCAAACTTTACTTTCTGTAACCTCAAATCCCATACTTTTAGCTCCTATGGAAGCTTAGAGCTTAAAGAGGTTTTCAGGATCGCCACGCCCACTCCCCTCCCATTTTGCAGAGTAGAAAACTGAGGTTCAGGGATGAAAGGTGAATTGCCAGAGGTCAGCCACACCTGCGTGGTCCACACCTGTGTGGTCCACAGAGTCCAGACTATCTGTGTCTCTGAACCCCTGGCCCAGAGCTTGCGGCGCTCCCAGCCATGATTAGTGTTTTACACTAGAATAATGACCTAGAGAAGAAGCAACCAACAAACCAACCAACAACCCAGTGTTGTTGGGTCAGAGAGTCAGACGGCGCTCTCTCACTGGCAGGAGTGGAAAGACAAACGCTGCATAATAGGTGGGTAAACATGAAGGGGGCCCCACGAGGCCGCTCTCACCCTACCACCTCTTCATGTCTTCACAACAGCTCCTGCTCAGTGACAGCCAAACCCCTTATTAAGCGGCCTGTGCCATCTTGTCTCTTGCCCTCGCTGAACTTACAGCACTCATGTTGTAGGGATTAGGGGGAAAAAATCCCTCCACCCTGAGGCAGAACAGTAACAACACGGAAGCTGACTGGGAAGGCAGGTCATCGTGCTGGCTTGAAAAATAACGAAGGTGACATTTAGGGGGCTGCTCTGGCCTCCCTGTCACTGAGCCTCATCATTAATTTAACCATCTCTGTTACAGACAAACTTTCTAGTCAGCCTTGGAGGGATGAGGAGAGGGCTTCTTGTCCTCTGTGGCCCATTAGAGATGTAGGGGGCTTCTCTCCCTCCGTCCCCCCAGTCACCTGAAATCTAGTCTCTGTCCAATTCCCAGCTCCAATGACATTTCTGCAGGAGAGCATAATTGGCTGCTGTTGATGAGGGGAGAAAAGGCGAGAGGCGCACAGGCAGGAGGGGTCTGTCAAACATCAGTGTTCTGCCCAGCGGATGGATTCCATTGATCAAACCCCGCAACGGGCTGCTCACTCATTTGTACATCTATTCTTTCATTCAACAATTAACTACAGGGACCTTTTTTGTGCCAGGCGCTGTGGTAACTGCTGGATATGCTGTGGTGAGCCAAACAGGCGTGGTCCCTGCCTTCCTGCAGCTTACAGTTCAGAACTATGCTGCATAGTATGGTGGCCACTCGCCATGGGTGGCTACTTGAATTTAAACTGATCTTAACTAAATACAATGAAAAATTCAGTGCCTCATTTCTATGAGCCACATTTCAAGTGCCCAGTAGATACATGTAGATAGTGGCTACCATGATGGAGAGATAGAAAACACTTCCACCGTCAAGAAAGTTCTGTTGGACAGCACTGGTTTAGTGGGACAGGTGGACACATCGCAGGTCTTCCTGCATTGAGCCCTCACAGAAACTTTTTTTTTTTAAGATTTTATTTATTTGACAGAGAGAGATCACAAGTGGGCAGAGAGGCAGGCAGAGAGAGAGAGAGAGGAGGAAGCAGGCTCCCCGAAGAGCAGAGAGCCCAACACGGGACTCGATCCCAGGACCCTGAGATCATGACCTGAGCCGAAGGCAAAGGCCCAACCACTAAGCCACCCAGGTGCCCCAAGCCCTCACAGAAACTTTTGAGGTGGATGCTGTTTCCCTTCTTTGAGAGAGGAGGGAACGGTGATCACCTGGTGAGCTGTGAAGCCAGGAATTGTCCTAAAGACCCTAAGTAAATGAGGGGAACCAGGATCAAAGCCGCAGGTAGAAAGGCAAGGTAATTTAGAGCATATGGCTTCAAGTGTGACCTATCAATGTTTAAATACTAATGTGGGTCAGTTGATTTTTTTTTAACCTCTCTGAGCCTCGGTTTATTCACCATGTGGGGATAATCATATGGTCACTTCACATGCTGGTAGAGATGAGTGGCAGAATAACAGGTGCGCACACCCTTAGAATGGGATGACTGTTCAGTATTCAGTAGCCCTTGTTGGTGCTTGGATGAGGAAACTGAGCTCTAAACAATAGAGGTAGTGATAGTGGTTTGGCACCAGAAACAGGCAATAAAATCAGAAATCATTTGTTATAGAAAACTCAAGAAAGCAAAAATTAAAATCAGTGAGGAACAAAGAAAGTGGGCCCAAGATTTTGAACATTCTATTATTGATCTCATTCTATGTAACAAATTGCCCCAAAACTTAGTGCCTTAAAACAACAAATATTAAGGGAGAGGAAGCAAGATGACAGAGGACTAAGAAACTGAAATACCTACCATCAGGTCCAGATAGATAGTTATCAAACCATCTTGAACACCTACAAACACAACATGAGATCGAAGAGAAGAAGAGCAGCAATTCTAGGAACAGAAAAGCGACCACTTTCCAGAAGGTAGGACGTGCAGTGAAGTGAATCCCAAATGATGGGAAGATAGACCGCAGGGGGAGGAGCCGGCTCCTGGCCAGTGGCAGAGTAGTGGAGCACAAAATCAGAACTTTTAGAAGTCTGCTCCACTGAGGGACATGGCTCCACAGGCTTAGCAGGGGATGGAGCATTTATGGGGACAGTGTAGTCTCAGGTACTATGGGGTCACAGAAAGACGGGGGTGTCTGAGTGTGGTAGAGCTGCCAGGTATTGAAGCAGGGAAGCCAGCTGCAGAGACGGAGCTGAAGGGTGAGCTTTCAGCTCTGGCTTACCTTAAACTGATCCAAGGCACAGTCGGGCCACTGCTCTTCAAGGAGGGACCCTACAAGTGGCAGATCCAGGGAGAACGCCTCCTTCCTCCTTCAAGAGGAGCAGCACGGCAGCACGCTGCAAGAATCTGCTGGGTTTGGAGACTCCAAATGGGCCCAGGTGCCAGAGATAGAAACGTTCGGTCAAAGGCTGGGCAAGCATGGAGTGCAGCTGGAGACCAGGGAGACAGGAGGGATTGACTGCTTTTCTCCAAGGGCACACTGAGGAGTGGGGCCCTGAGCTCTCAGCTGCTATGGCCAGAGATTGGGAGGCCGCCATTTTCATTCCCGTCCTCCAGAGCTCTACAGAAAGCATTTAGGGAACAAAAGCTTCCAAGACCGAACCCGAGCAGATTACTTAGCCTGGCTCCTGGCAAGGGCGGCGCAATTCTGCCTCAGGCCAAAACATTTGAGAATCGCTGCAACAGGTCCCTCCCCCAGAAGATCTCCAGGAACATCCAGCCAAGCCTAAGTTCACTGATCAGTGAGAACTCCAGAACTCCAGAGTTAGGGGAAAGCAACACATAGAATTCATGGCTTTTCCCCCATGATCCTTTAGTCTTTCGAAGTTAAATTTTCTTAATTTTATTTTTTTCTTATTCTATTTTTAAAATTTTTTCCACTTTACTATTTTGACATTTCTTAACTATTTTATCTTATCAATACCTATTTTAAGAAATCTTTTGAAATTTTCATGGTTATACTCATATTATATCCCTTCATTGTATTTAACCTTATTTTTTGTATATACATAGGTTTTTTTTTTCCTTTAAAATTTTGGGATACAATTTCTTCTAATAGAGCAAAACACCCTAAATCTAGCACATGGCCTTGTTCTAGTCTCCAGCCTGATCACATTTTTTCTTTTTTCAACCAAATTCTTATCTTATCAATTCCTTATTTAGAATCTTTTTAAATTTGCATCTTTACAGTCATATTCCATCCCTTCATTGTGTTTAACCTTATTTTTGTGTGTTGCATATATATATATATACACATATATATACATATGTATATATATATATATATATATACACATATATATGGGAGGTAGTTTCTTCTAAGAGACCGGAATACACCCTAAATCAAGTGTGTGGCTCTGTTCTATTCACCAGCCATATATATATATATATATATATATATATATATATATATATATTATGCTGTCTACAAGAAACTCATTTTAGACTGAAAGACACCTCCAGATTTAAAGGAGGAGGTGGAAAATCATATACCATGCTAATGGACATCAAAAGAAAGCTGGGGTGGCAATCCTTATAGCAGATAAACTAGATTTTAAGCCAAAGACCAAATAAGAGATGAGGAAGGACACTATATCATACTTAAAATGTCTGTTCAAAAAGAAGATCTACCCATTATAAATATCTATGCCCCTAACATGGGAGCTGCCAATAATATAAAACAATTAATAACTGAATCAAAGAAACACATTGATAATAATACAATAATAGTAGGGACTTTAACAGCCCCCTTACTCTAATGGACAGATCATCTAAGCAAAAGATCAAAAAGGAAATAAAGGCTTTAAATGACACACTGGACCAGATGGACATCACAGATATATTCAGAACATTCCATCCCAAAGCAACAGAATACATATTCTTCTCTAGTGCACATGGAACATTCTCCAGAGTAGATCACATTCTGGGTCACAAATCAGGTCTCATCTGGTACCAAAAGACTAGGATCATTCCCTGCATATTTTTGGACCACAGTGCTTTGAAAGTAGAACTCAATCACAAGAGGAAAGTTGGAAAGAACTCAAATATATGGAGGCTGAAGAACATCCTACTAAAGAATGAATGGGTCAACCAGGAATTTAAAGGAGAATGTTAAAAATTCATGGAAACAAATGAAAATGAAAACACAACTGTTCAAAATCTTTGGGACGCAGCAAAGGTAGTCCTAAGAGGAAAATATACAGCAATACAGGCTTTCTCAGGAAACAAGAAAGGTCTCAAGTATACAACCTAACCCCACACTTAAAGGAGCTGGAGAAAGAACAGCAAAGAAACCCCAAACCCAGCAGGAGAAGAGAAATCATAAAGATCAGAGCAGAAATCAATGAAATAGAAACCAAAAGAACAGTAGAACAGATCAATGAAACTAGGAGCTGATTCTTTGAAAGAATTAATAAAATTGATAAACCCTGGCCAGCCTCATCAGAAAGAAAAGAGAAAGGACCTAATTTAATAAAATCATGAATGAAAGATGAGAGATCACAACCAACACCAAAGAAACACAAACAATTATAAGAACATATTATGAGCAACTATACACCAGGAAATTTGACAATCTGGAAGAAATGGATGCATTCCTAGAGAGATATAAACTACCAAAAGTGAACCAGAAAGAAATAGAAAACCTGAACAGACCCATAACCAGTAAGGAGATTGAGGCAGTCTCAAAAATCTCCCAACAAACAAGAGCCCAGGGCCAGATGGCTTCCCAGGGGAATTCTAACATTTAAAGAATACAAACATTTAAAGAAGAATTATTATGTATTCTCCTGAAACTCTTCCAAAAAATAGAAATGGAAAGAAAACTCCAAACTCATTTTAGGAGGCCAGCATGACCTTGATCCCCAAACCAGACAAAGATCCCATCAAAAAGGAGAATTATAGACCAATATCCCTGATGAACATGCATGTAAAAATTCTCACCAGAATACTAGCCAATAGGATCCAACAGTACATTAAAAGGATTATTCACCACGACCAAGTTGGATTTATTCCTAGGCTGCAAGTTTGGTTCAATATCTGCAAATCAGTCAATGTGATATAATATATTAATAAAAGAAAGAACAAGAACCATATGATACTCTCAATAGATGCCAAAAAAGGATTTGACAAAGTACAGCATCCTTTCTTGAGCAAAACTCTTCAAAGTGTAGGGATAGAGCACACATACCTCAATATCATCAAAGCCATCTACAAAAAACCCACAGCAAATATCATTCTCAATGTGGAAAGACTGAGAACTTTTCCCCCAAGGGCAGGAACATGGCAGGGATGTCCACTATCACCACTGCTATTCAACATAGTACTAGAAGTCTTAGCCTCAGCAATCAGACAACAAAAGGAAATTAAAGGCATCCAAACTGACAAAGAAGAAGCCAAACTCTCACTCTCTGCAGATGATACAATACTTTATGTGGAAAACCCAGAAGACTCTGCTCCAAAACTGCTAGAACTCATACAGGAATTCAGTAACGTGTCAGGATATAAAATCAATGCACGAAATCAGTTGCATTTCTATACACTAACAGCAAGACAGGAGGAAGAAATTAATTAGTCAATCCCATTTACGTTTGCACCCAAAACCATAAGATACATAGGAATAAACCTAACCAAAGAAGCAAAGAATCTGTACTCAGAAAACTATAAAGTACTCATGAAAGAAATTGAGGAAGACACAAAGAAATGGAAAAACGTTTCATGCTCATGGATTGGAAGAACAAATATTGTGAAAATGTCTATGCTACCTAAAGCAATCTACACATTTAATGCAATTCCTATCAAAATACCTTCAATTTTTTTCAAAGAAATGGAACAAATAACCCTAAAATTTATATGGAAACAGAAAAGACCCTGAATAGCCAGAGGAATGTTGAAAAAGGAAACCAAAGTTGGTGGCATCACAATTCCGGACTTCAAGCTCTTTTACAAAGCTGTCATCATCAAGATAGTATGGTATTGGCACAAAAACAGACACATAGATCAGTGGAACAGAATAGAGAGCCCAAAAATGGACCCTCAACTCTATGGTCAACTCATCTTCAACAAAGCAGGAAAGAATGTCCAATGGAAAAAAGACAGCCTCTTCAACAAATGGTGTTGGGAAAATTGGACAGCCACATGCAGAAAAAATGAAATTGGACCATTTCCTTATACCACACACAAAAATAGACTCAAAATAGATGAAAGACCTCAATGTGAAATAGAAGTCCATCAAAATCCTTGAGGAGAACACAGGCAACAACCTCTTCAACCTCAGCCGCAGCAACTTCTTCCTAGAAACATCGCCAAAGGCAAAGGAAGCAATGGCAAAAATGAACTATTGGGGTTGCATTAAGATCAAAAGCTCTTGCACAGCAAAGGAAACAGTCAACAAAACCAAAAGACAACTGACAGAATGGGAGAAGATATTCACAAATGACATATCAGATAAAGGGTTAGTATCCAAAATCTATAAAGAACTTATCAAACTTGACATCCAAAGAACAAATAATCCAATCAAGAAATGGGCAGAAAACATGAACAGACATTTTTGCAAAGAAGACATCCAGATGGTCAACATGAAAAAGTGCTCAGGAAACAAACTGAGGTCTGCTGGGGGATAGGAGGTTAGAGATAGGGTGGCTGGGTTATGGACATCGGGGAAGGTATGTGCTATGGTGAGTGCCGTGAAATGTGTAAGCCTGATGATTCACAGACCCGTACCCCTGGGGCAAATAATACGTTATATGTTAACAACAACAACAACAAATATTATTATCTCCTAGTTTCTGAGGGTCATGGATTTGGAAGCACTTGAGCTGGGGGGTTCTGGCTCAGGATTTCTCACAAGTTTACAGCCACGCCATTGGCTGGGCTGCATTATCTGAAGGCTCAACACTGACAGGAGAATCAACTTGTAAAAAGACTTAGTCATGGGTACCTGGATGGCTCAGTGGGTTAAGCCTCTGCCTTCGGCTCGGGTCACGATCTCAGGGTCCTGGGATCGAGTCCTGCATCAGGCTCTCTTCTCAACAGGGGCCCTGCTCCTGAGGGAGGAGCTCTCTCTCTGCCTGTCTCTCTGCCTACTTGTGATCTCTCTCTGTCAAAAAAATAAATAAAATCTTAAAAAAAAAAAAGACTTAGTCACAAGGCTATTGGCTGTTGGCTGGTCATGTTGGATATTTGCCATGTGCGCCTCAACACAAGGCTCCCTCAGGTTTCTTAAGACATGGAAGCTGACTTTCCCCATGGCAATTACCCAAGGGGGAGAGAGAGCAAATGAGACAGAATCACAGCTTTTTTTTTTTTTTTTAATAATCCAGTCGCATAAATGACATGCCATCACTTTTTCTTATTCTAGCTTCTTAAAATCAAGTCACTAGATCCAGCTCACATTGGACCAAGAGATGAACTAAGCTCCACATCTTAAAAAGAGAACTATCAAAGAATTTGTGGACATCTGTTAAAACTACCACAAGTATGAATTGGGCTGAGTGCCCAGACCTCCCTTCAAGCATAACGCATGGATGGATCAACCAGAGTTAAAGGCACAAAATCTACATACATAAACATCACTTAACCATCCATGAGCTGGAGTTAGATCTAGGAGGGCAGTTATTAGCCTTATCAGATGAAGAAGTTGGCATCAGTGGGAAAGACCAGCAGTATACATGTTTATGTGGAGCAGGCTAGGAAGGGCATATCATCTGAATTATAATAGGATGTTATTGTGCAGGCCTTTCTCCTATTTGGGGCATTGTGGCCTGGGAAGAATCACCAGAAAGACCAAAACAGAAATATCCAAAATTGTACTGTTTTACTTCTAGCCAGAATATCTTCCCTGAATCCATCTCCTTTCTTTAATTTGGCCTCAGGTTGAATAGCAGAGAAGGGGAAAAAAAGAATTAATACTCATTGAACACTTACTATACCATTTTATTTATTTCTCACAATTATCCTATCAGATAGGTGTTAAAGACAGAAATTAAAATATGGTACCCTCCCACTCAAGTATGTAACTGTCCATCATCCTGAATCTCATTGTTCTCCAGCCCAGTGGTCTCCAAAATGAGGTTGACCTACCCAGACAGCATGCACTATGATTCATGGAAGCTTTAGGGGACAACATATTAGCCCTCTATTTACATATTTAAATGTAAAATATATAAAATATTAAGGTCTACTAAGGTGTAATATACAGATGGACACTGATGCTGTGATATCTTATTTGTTACCTACTCTCTGTGAGGGATCCTGAGGAAACTGTTAAGTGTCTTACAAATGGCAGAAGGGCTACCTGTGGAGTCCTCATTCAATTTTAGGTTTTTGGTATTTCCTGGCTTATTTTAATTGGCATATGCACAGTTAAGTGGATTTACAGATTATATTATCTAAACTACTAGAGCTGGGTAAAGATAACAAAAACCTTCTACACCAAACAGAGGTTCACTAGTTATCCTAAAGCTAAGTTTTGAGGGAATTATCTAAAGTAAAGATGAAATATGCAATTGTTTTTCAAAAAGTCAAGAGTTTGCAACATTTTTGAAAACATTTTCTATGATGAAACTCGCTGTTGGTAGTCTCTTACAGCAAAGATAGTGATTAAATTCAACCTCTGGTATAAACTGAACATTGGACTAGGTCTTTAAATAACTATCTCAGAAAGTGTTAAACCAAGATCTTCAAAAACACAATATTTTAGTGTGCGCAAACATTTTTGTCTCATTAATAAATTATTTTTAATTATTGTTTATTTTTATCTCATTTTTTTTTAAAGCCCCATCTTAGAAATCTCCACTTGTGTCTGTCTCATGCATAAAGTATTAGTAGAAAAGTAACAATATAATTTGTGAACAAAGAAATATGCATACATTGGTACTAGATACTCAAAATTTCCAAGGCCAGTAGAGGCTCATGATCAAAAAACCAGTTGTTTCTCCTAATGTGGTTGAGACTTGCACTCACTCTCTTGAAATAATTCTAAATAAGAAAAAGATAGGTGAGATAGGTGAGAAAGGAGAGAGCAAGGATGGAGACACACCACAGATGGAGGTTTTAGAAGGCCAGGACTCCTCAGGGATTGGCAAGGAGAAAGTAAGATTTGTTCTTGCTTTCACATAAGCACAATACCTAAGGACAAAACCACAACTGACTCTTGTTAAACTACCAAATAGCTAAAAGAGTCAGAAGGTGTGCATCAAGTGACACAGAAGCAGACAAGCATGGAGATGAACAATGGTGGTCCTGGGGAGCCCCAAGAGAGTGCCCATAAAGAGAATGAAGGCTCTCTGCGGCTGAGTTATTCCAAAGAGCTCCTGGTTTTTCTCTGTTCTTATTTTCTATCCTGATGAGAAATATGCTGATTTCCACCCTGTCTCAGGACAAATACAACTTTGACATATAGTTCATAATTTACGTAACTGATTTCATATACCTCTGCCGGCCGTATCATGTTTCTGACAAATACAAATGTTGTTTTCCTCACTCAGAGGTGTTGTGGGGGCATCTGTGATCCCCCTCCTGTGCCCTTGTTGTTCCACTTACGGGTGCTATGGTTTCCATCTGACACAGCAGGGAAGCGAACCAGACTCAGGCAGGTGTGTTACCTGCCCAAGGACACATAAGAGGTAAATGGCAGAGGCAGGATTTAAACCCAGGTCAATCTTAGGAAGTACCTTAGCTAAATTCTCTTCCATATCTCGGGGGTCTCCAGCCTAGATCACCTCGATCCCAAAACACCTCAATCAGTAGCAATGTCTGGGATGTTCAAGGTACCTCAAGCTATTTCAAAACTTCAAATATCTCATAGAAATGGCATAAGACAAGCTATATCTTAAAAAAAAAAATTATTTATTTGAGAAGGGGAGGGACAGAGGGAGAGAGAAGCTGAAGCAGACTCCACGCTGAGCATGGAGACTGAGGTGGGGCTCATTCCCACGATGTTGTGATCATGACCTGAGCTGCAACCAAGAGTCAGAGGCTTAACCTACTGAGCCACCCAGGTGCCCTGAGACAAGGCATTTCTTAGTGACTGTAATGAATAAAATCTCTAAAGGGTGGAGTCAGCAATGTATGAAAATCCTATATGTGCTCATTGGTAGTCAGAACATGGGGAGTCATTGCTTTAGATTTTTACCCAAAAGACAAATACCCTGTACCAAGTGGCTTTAACTGCATACAGCATCTGACGTACCAGACTGCCCACCAAGTAGGTAACCTCAGTCTGTTCACATGACCTTATGGTGCTTCAGTTTCCTCTCTGTAAAATAGGGCTGACGACAGACCCACCTCTTAGTATCACCCTAAGAATTTCTAAAAATTGGGCACCTGGGTGGCTTAGTGGCTTAAGTCTCTGCCTTCGGCTTAGGTCATGATCTCAGGGTCCTGGGATTGAGTTCCGCATCAGGCTCTCTGCTTGGCAGGGAGCCTGCTTCCTCCTCTCTCTCTGCCTGCCTCTCTGCCTACTTGTGATCTCTCTGTGTCAAATAAATTTTTAAAAAAATCTTAAAAAAAAGAATTTCTAAAAATTTGAAGCATACAAAGTATTTAGCACAGGGGCCTGACACACAGTGGGAAGTCAGTGATAACTGTTGTTGCTGTTTTGGCCTCGCTGTCCTCATCTGTAAAATGGACTTACACCACCTTTCCCACAGGCTTATTGTGAGACTCAGATGAAATGGTACACAAGAGCCTTACAAGCCAGAGCAGGCTCTGAAGAGGGGAGCATGTGCTGTAATTTTTACTCCTATGACTCACTCGTGAAACAAATCTAAGAACAGCATATCCCAGCCAGGAAATTAAAAGCTTTGTTCCTTCGGAGTCAGAGTGTGCGCTTGTACAGATTAATGTTGCTGAAGTAAAGAGAGAGATTTAATTACCTCAAGCCTTAGCGCCTTCCCCGCTGAGAGCAGAGTGTGCTTGGTGAGAGGAGTGGAGGGAATGTGGAGGTAACAGGCCAGAGTGTGGCACCTGGGGACTCCCGGACCACAAGTTCTGGCTCTGCTCCAAGGGCCAGACAACCTGGCAAAGGCAGAGCTGGCCCCAAGAAGAAGGCACGAGACTGTGTCTTCCCTGCTGGGATGGAATCTTCCTTGGGAGGGGGCAGCTATGGCTGCCTTCCTTGCCCTTCATGCATGTGCGTGTCTCCACGTGGAGCACGCGGCACTGTGTTTGCACACCCTGGGGGATGTGCGCCCCAGGCAGCCTCAGTGGCACATGGTTACCGTGAGAGTCTTGTCTGTACATGTACTCTTCATCTGGGCATGCCTGTTGTGTATAAAACATGAGTGGGTTTGCACGTGGGCTCTTTGCTCCCCAGGACACATTGCGTGTCCCTGTATCTGCTCTTGGCCCAGTGGACAAGGATCGTGTGGCCGGGTGGACCCATCTGTGTAAGTCCGCAGCTTCACAGGTACAAATGAGTCTGCACCTGCACTTGCCATGTGTCTCAGCAGTGCCCGAGAATCTGAGACAGGGCAGGCTGTGGGGCTGCCCATGGACATCTGTGAAGCGGGCTCTGGGAGATTCCAGGTGAACGCTCCTAAGCTAGGAGGAGGCAAGTTGAGAAGAGAAACAGCTCACAGCTTGAGGGGTCAAGCAGGTGGGGATACGAAGTGAGAGGAAGAGCAGAGCCTGGGCTGCGAGGAGGAGAGAACAGGGAAGAACACAGTGCAGAAACAGGGAAGCCGAGCACCTGGCTAGCAAAACCACAGTCACTGGCAGGAAAGACAGGAGAGCAGTTGTTTTTTTCCATGGAGTTGTCCCCTTAACGGCGTCATACCAGCTACACCAGGCGCATGCATAGACGGTATCAGCTTGAGTAGTGTCTTACACGCCTGGGATCTGTACTTGCGGGGGGCTTTTCTAGAGTTCCACAGGTGATGGGGTTGCATCTCAAGCTTGTTGGCTTTTCCTCAGACAGCATTTAGGCAGCACCTACTGTGTATGTGTTTTAGAGGAACTAGAAGGAAGTGCAATCCTGTTCTTAAATTCTAAACAGAGGAATGAAACAGGCAATGCAGAGAAAAGACATAAGCAACATAAAGAAAGCGGGTAGGAACTCTAATTTTCAGAGTTGTGTTCATCTGAACTCTGCCTTTTACTAGCTGTGTGGTCTTGGGAAAGTTATTTAACCACTCTGAGATTCATTTCCTTCATCAATAAGATGAGATGAAAACACAAACATCACTAGGTTGTTGTGAGAATACAGGAAGTAATGTCTATAAAGTCAACTAATAAACAATAAAGTATGAAGCAAATGTGGTAGATGTGGGCTTGATCAGACAGGCTCCCTGGAGGAGGAAGGAGCTGAGCATGGGGATGACAAAGGCTCACCCTTATCCAAGAGAGGATGTGGGCAATCCTAAATTCCCACACCTCAGTAGGCACCAGATACCTGCTCTCACAAATCCTTAAATGTCAGGGCAGAAGAGTTCCTTAGAAGAACACAAATGGAACTCCTCATGTTACATAGGCAGAAACAGACTCAGAAGAGTTCATCCAGAAGTTTCTAGAAGGAGAGCTAACAGGCTGTGAGGCACGGCACCATTCTTTTGCACACGTTCGGAGCCCTGCTGATGGACAGAGCTTCTGTTAGCTGACAGGGCACCTTTTACAAATAAGGAAAGAGCCCTCCTCTGGGTAGGTACAGCTCTATGATGCCCAGCTTAGTGAGCAGTCAGCAACTTTGTGTGAATGCAGAATAGAACACTGTGCCTTCCCCCCGGGGCAGATACAATGCCCCTGAGCACACTGCTCAGCATCCAGAGCTTGAGCAAGAGGGCAGCCTCACTCCCCTCCCAGTTGGACGCCCTGCGAGACCATGCAGGATGGCCCTGTGTCTGAGCCTTGTGAGGGCTGGAACCAGCCAGCATGCCAAGCTCTGAAGACACAGCAGTGAGCAGGACAGCACCCCCAACCCCCGCCACGAACTCTCAGTTCAGTGGAGGGAATGACAGCCATGACAAAATCGCAACCCGTCATTGCAAAAAGTTCCACGGGAGAGGAGACTGCAGGATCAGAGAACACCAAACCAAGCCTCAGGGTCAGGAGAAGCTTGGCAGAGACATGGACAAAGGGTCAAGACTCCAGTGAGCCTGGCACACAGCATTTACAGGGGTACAGAAAAGGTTTTTACATTTTGATACAGCCCTGTAAAACCGATGCATGGAAACAACCTCTGAATCACAACGGCACCATTAAAATGATAATGGATAATGCTCATTAAGCACTCACCATGTATTTCAATTCATTGACTCCTACAACAATCCTAGGAGACAGGAAGTACTGTCATCCACATTTTCAGATGAGGAAACTGGGGGGCCAGGGACCCAGCCAGTAAGTGGCAGAGCTGGGGAGATGGGCTCCAAGCAGCCCTCCTCATCCTCCTCCTACACCACCTCTGGTCAGATGTGTTTCCTCTGCTGCAGTTCAGGAATAAGGACCAAAGGAGATCTGGACTTTGGGTGAAAGACCTAGGGCAGCAAGGTGGCTTCAAGAATGTGCCTCTTGGGGGCGCCTGGGTGGCTCAGTGGGTTAAAGCCTCTGCCTTTGGCTCAGGTCATGATCCCAGGGTCCTGGGATCGAGCCCCGCATCGGGCTCTCTGCTCAGCAGAGAGCCTGCTCCCCACCGCCTTTCTCTCTGACTGCCTCTCTGCCTACTTGTGATCTCTGCCTGTTAAATAAATAAATAAAACCTTGGGGCGGGGGGGGGGAAGAATGTGCCTCTTGGATGTCCAACCTCAGAGAGTGTCACTGACCGATGGTCCTACCAACTGCTCTCTGAAACCTGGCACCGCCTTTGTATCACACTTGCGCCCGACCTCTCCCAGCCAGTGGCCAAGCCAGGGAGGGCCACTCATGCAGGGCTTCTCCCAGGAGACTCAGCTCTCTCATGGGCAACTTTATCTCAAGGAACCCCAGGAAGTCTTGCTAAACCTAGCACTAAGATATTTCCTCCCAACCTTCCTTCCCTCTCTCCCTTGCTGGCAGTCAGGTCGGCATCATGGTCCACAGCTCAGCTGGCCTTCCCTGACCTCCCCCTCATTTTCTCTCATAGGCCGTTACCCTTCTGGATGTCTGCATGTGTGGTTCTGTCTCAGTTTCTGCTCTCTGCTTTCTCGGAGGACCTGGCCTCACACAGCTGGGGTGGGTAGGTCTGAGGAGAAGCAAAGTAGGTGCCCAGGAAAGGTCCCCGAAGCCTAGGATCCTGAACCTAGGGGACAAATGAGAGGGATACTCAGGGAGGACGCCCAAACGGTTGTCACGTAAAGCTCTGTCATTCTATTTCCCCCTCTTCAGACCTCAGAGAAGCTATTCTTTCTACAGGAAGGAGCCATTTCCCTCGCCGGCCACACACCATCTCTTGCCTTCACGTGGCTTTACCTGGCTCCCGTCTGGAGGTCACATTTCTAGGAAGACTTGACACCTTCTCTGGGTGATACAGCTCGTCTTCATTCTGCCACTGCCCCCTGGCCTTCCCCTACCATGCAACTCCCTCCACAGCACTGGCAACCTGGTTACGCCTCTGTCTGCCCTGCTAGGTGGGTGCTCTTTGAGGGGCGGGCTGAGACTGTGCTGTTTCTCACTGTCTTCTGGTGCCTGGGGCAGGAGCGCCTGCAAAATAGACATGCTGAATAAAGGGACACCTTCATACATGGAAGAGTGGCCTCTCAGAAGACAGACACATCATTTCTTCTGCAAAACAGACGACCTGGATGCAGAATCCCATAGTGGACAACTGAGACCACCAAGACTTTTGTGTGAACCTGAGCCTGCTCATTGGCTGCTGGGGGACTCCGGCTGCTCTCTACTTTGCCGAGCTTCCCAGTGCCTTTAACTTTAATAAGGGGTGATGATGCCCAACTCTCCAAGTGAGGAAGACTAAAAATGAAACCCATGAAGCCTTTGATAAAGTGGCTGGTAGAGTAACAGGAAGTCAAGTGTGTCAGACCCTCCAGCCTGGCCCCGGAGGAACGTCACCACGGATCCCACATGCACGTGCAGTGGGGCTCAGCAGGGCTCAGGCTCCGGCCTCCTGGCTACGTGGTAGACCTGAGTTACGTCTGCTCTGCCGTCTGCTCTACCTGCCCTCCTTCTCTCTTGACGATCCCATTTTCTTATCTCCTGATGATTAAAAACATAATAATATACGTATTGCTCCCCTACTACTTGTCATAGCCACTGGGGATTCAGAAATAAGGAGTTGAGCATCTTCTTTCTGAGAGCTCATGGTCCAGGAAGGGGCTGGGAGAGGGAGAGAGAGTAGAAACCAGCACAAAAATAAGTAATAAGTAATTGCTGCTCAGGGCAGGAACAGCCACAAGAGATGAAGCCCTAGCTACTGGCATGGGACAACACGGATCCCAGATTTTCCACGAAAGCCAGTTCCAAATCGTTTTAATGTTTGTTTGTTTGTTTGTTTGTTTTTTCAAAACAGGCACAGGGTTGGGTATGATTTAGTATGCATTAATTTTTTATGGAATACTTCAGGCATATAAAAAGTGTAAGTACAATGCACCACCTTGTACCCACTATCTGGCTTAAAACAGAAAAGCTGATTTCCTTCTCCTTTCTTTCTATCCCCAGTGGTCACCTCTCTCCTGAATTTGGTGCTTATCATTCCCTGGTGTGTCTTTTATATTTTTATTATATACATATCTACAAACAAGGTATCACCTTGTTTTACACATGCTCTTTTTGGCCCTCCAGGTATTTATTTCCATTCTTTTGCCTTTTTTCAAATGAAGCTCTACACATGTTAAAACTTCATAGAAACGTTACATACTGTATGTATCACTCTGCACCACTTTGGGGGTTTTGCTCTGCATTATTATATTTTTAAGATGTCTCCATGTTGATATCTATATTTCTAATTCATTCATTTGCACCATTCTATAGTATTCCATTCCATGACAATATCGCCCTACTGATCTGTGTTCCTGGCAGTAGACAGTGGGCTGGGGAAATAGAATCACTGAGTCTGTCCCTTAGAGCTCTCCAAGAAGCAGGCATGAAGACAGGACCAGATGTGTAAGAGAGTCATTGGGGAAAACACATGAGTGATGAAGGGTAGGGTAGGTGGAAGTAGGCAGGCAGAGCCTTCAGACCACGGGGCAGGGGACTGGGGAGGAAGGAGGATGGACTCAGAAGAGCTTCTGATTCTAGCATAGTTCTAAGAGACCCCGCAAGACCAACAGGAAGTCCCTGAGCAATCATCATCCATTACAGGTACCTCACTATAGGCAAGAGTGGCCCTGCCCAGCCCTGGCCCCCTGCTGCCCTCAGTCACCGGCTGGGGGCAGTCCAGGTTAAGCATCACTGGTGGATCTGGAGGTATGGCAGCGGGAGCATTGGTCTCCCATGGTCCCCACAGTGGGTTCTCTTGAAGAAGGGGAGGGGTCTGAGTGGTGCCACACCTTCCACGACTACCATACTGTAAACCAGGAGGTAGATTCTTATTCTGTTTGGCAGATATTCATTCATTCATTCACTCACTCATCTGCTATCCTGGGGTTGGGGGGAGGGGAAGTGAGATATTCAAGAAGGCCGTCACAGAAAGCCTCAATAATGATGGGTCCTGAGGGACTCTTTGAAGCCTCACTGCTGGAACCAGCAATCTCACTAAGTCACTTCCATTGATTCATTGCTGACTACATGGAGTTTGGCTGCCAGGGAGCTCCAGTTAAGGCTCCAAGAGGCTCTATGCTAAGGTTCTAGAGTCAAACAGACCTGCATTTCATTCTCTTCTCTGACACCTGGTCATTTACACAAGCCATCTTAAAGCTAGAGGTCTCACTCCTCTCCTCTGTAAAATGAGGATAACCAGACTTATCTCACAGAATTGTTACAGGGACAAAGAGAGGACATAAGCATAGTGTTTGATACACATAGTAGGTGCTTTCAAACTCTGTCCCTCTAGGTCATTGTTATGGATAATTTTGGATGCAATATATTTTCTCAAACTGAGAAATATTTAAAAACTTAGAACCCTAGCTCTGCAAACTCCAGCTATCTGTAGCAATCGGAGTGAATCAAAATGATGTCCACTGAACCTTCTTATTCATACCCATCACTCTTTCTAAAGCAGCATTTGTGATTAATCTCACTCTACAGCTAAATCGGTCCCAAGCGTGTCCGAGGCACTTGATAAAGAAGCTCTCTGATTTATAGCAAACACCATTATTGAGTGGTGGCAGAGTGAGGCCATTGGGGGATTTGTCTTGCTGGAAACTCTGCCTGTTGGAGCCATTTCTTCTATTTTCCTGGATAAGAGCTAAATTTATTTCAAAACAGATGAATGGGGTCCTTTTTTTTTTTTTTGCTTCCTTGGTGGGGTAGGAAGGAGAGAGAAATTGTACAAATTTTAAAAATAAAGAATAATACTTAATATTTTAAACTTGGAAAGCTCTTTGCAGCTTACACACACCTCAGGATTCAGCGGAAGGCTAGGCCCATAGTAGGTCCTCAGTAAATGTTTGTGAAAGTGTATCATCATTCATCATCTCCTTTAATCCTCACAGTGGCCCTGTGAAGTACACCAAAGCCATTCTTCCCATCTGGCAAAGGAGGAAGCTGAAGTTCACAGTTAAGGAATGGCACAGCCAAGACTCTGAACTTGACCAGTCATCACACCATGGCCCCCAGAAGCCCAGAAACAGAGCCATCATGCCCATTCTCTGAGAACAAATGCCTGAGACACTTCATCAGAGTGAAAACCTGGTCAGCCAAGGCTGCAACTTCTTTTTTACCTGGTTTTTGATTCATTTGGTTCTACTGCAGAATACATTTTTGGAACGTTTGCCTCTTAGAGTCCATCTTCCTTACCTAGTCTGCTCAGAGGCTGACTCTTCCCACCAACAACACTTAGAGATAGTCATCTTGGCTTGAACACTTGCAGTGACAGACATCTCCCTACCCAGTGGAGCTGTCCACTGCTGAGAGTGCTTCTTATTTGATTGGGCTAGTACACTGCCCCAGAATGTAATTCCCTGGAAGGCATTTAGACTTGGCTCCAGGCAGAAGAGCAGCAGTGAAAAGCTTAGGCTCAGAAGACCTGGCTTAAAGCATAGCCATTCCACTTGCTAACTCTGTGACATTGTTATTTAACTTGTAAAATGTATTATTTAACCCATAAAACGGAAAATGGAAACAGCAATATTTT
Source organism: Lutra lutra (assembly GCF_902655055.1). Taxonomy (NCBI): domain Eukaryota; kingdom Metazoa; phylum Chordata; class Mammalia; order Carnivora; family Mustelidae; genus Lutra; species Lutra lutra. The sequence continues at coordinate 150,105,654 of NC_062281.1, read as the reverse complement.
ATCAGCAGGAATTCGTTTGGGTACAAAGTAAGAAAATAATTAATAGTGGCACAAACAGTAAAGACATTTAATTATCTCACTTCACAAAAAATTTTAAGGGAGGCAGAGCCAGTGTTGGCTAAACAAGGTGATATTAGGGTTCTTGGTTGGTATTTTCATTATTCTTAGTTTGTGGGAAGGCCACAACAGCAATAAACTTTTTTTAAGATTTTATTTATTTATTTGACAGAGAGATCACAAGTAGGCAGAGAGGCAGGCAAAGAGAGAGAGAGAGAGATAGAGACAGAGGGAAGCAGGCTCCCTGCTGAGCAGAGAGCCCAATGCAGGGCTCGATCCCAAGACCCTAAGATCATGACCTGAGGCGAAGGCAGAGGCTTAACCCACTGAGCCACCCAGGCGCCCCTAAACTTCATATCTTACCACAGTACTTGCAAAGCAGAAATGGAAAACACGACTTACCAGAAAAGAAAAAAAAAAAAAAAAGATAGCCTTTATGTGGCCTCTCTCTTATCAGGGAGGGAAATATTTGCCATCTCTGGAAAATATCACATGTTCCTTTATTCCTCATTGACCAGATCTGGTCACCTGCCTAACTCCTAGATCAACCACTGTCTTTGGGGGATAATGTTGCCTTGATTGACTTAAATGATCATGATTTGTTATGATAAATAAAGACCTTGGGCAGAGTACAGCCACCTAAACAGAAGAAAGTTTTGCTAGAAAGGAAGAAGAAGAATAGCTGTTGGCTGGGCAGCAATAGTACTAGAGTTGAGGGTAAAAGGGAAGAACATACGCAAATTGTTTAGTAGAGTTTCTGACACATTATAAATCCATGCTAACTATAACTGGCTACTATTGTTATAAATGTTAATAAAAGTATCCAACTTCTCTCTGACCTTCTCCCCCAGCTAGAACTTGAGTTCACCATAAATTCTGTTCTACATTGATGGTCATGCTTCCTGGCAGAAAGGATAAAGGGGTTATAAAAGATAAGGCTGTTGTTGCTCAACTATACTGGGTGTTACCTACATTGTTCTGTGGTTGGATGGTACCCCCTGGAGGTGTGCGGTTTATACCTTGCGTGACCATAAGATTCAGTTCTAATTGGAGTAAAATAATTATTTCTGCATCATTTGTCTTCACATACCATCTTCTCCCAGAAGTGGTCCTCTCCTGCCCTTGGTATATTTGGTCCCAACATAACCTTTAGTTTTAGGGCACTTTTTTTTTTTTTTTTAGTTTTAATTTTTAGCTTTTTTAGTTGTTTTACTTTTTATCATAATTACTTTTTCTAAGTCTCACTTCAAAAATTAGCCTGAATCAACATCTTGTCAACATCTTGGGTAAAAGAGGCAGTTCCCTTTAAGGGAGAAAGTCAGTGATCAGTCATGGTCCTGGAACTTGACCGTGGGAGCTCTATCTACCCTTCATTTTTCAGTGGGGCCTGGGGTGAGGAAGACTCTCTGGCTCTACCAGGACATTTGAAATAGTTCAAGGAGAGAGATCTTGCCAGCAGAGGGCAGAAAACAGAGCAAGTAATGCCCCATTAATACCTAATGTTATCTTGAGCAGAAAACAAATGACTTTATTGAAAGAATACTCTTATATTTGTCTCTTGACATTCTCCACCTTACAAAAGAATCTCTTAATTTGAGGCCTGGCCTCAAAGAAATGAATATCCTCTCAGATTTTGGCCCCAAACCTTCCTTTGTAAATCATCTTCAGAAGTAAGTGGACTAGAAGCCACAAAGTTCAGAGGGAAAGAGAAACAGCAAGGAGGGACCATTTACCCAGTGCCAAGCTTCTACATGGACAAACCCACTGCCTTCTCACAGGTGCTCTGGGAGGCAGATATTACCAAATATTTAGTAGGAGTGAAATTAGTCCTGGGAAAGTGAAGTAATATTAATCTAGGGTCTATCTGGTTCGAAGACATTTCTCTACATCACACTGTATCTTTGTGCACTGTATCTCAACCAACCAGCCAAAGAGCCAACGTACTACCACCTAACACCTCCAGATGGCATTAATCTGGGGCCCCAAATCTTCGAAGGGCTAGGTTGTCCAAACCGTGATGTCTACATGAGGTCACAGAGGCTCTCTGGGTTTAGATTTTGTCATTCCTATATAAGGTGGGACAATCACAGGACCTCATGCAGGTCCTGTTGCAGGAATCCAATATGTCAAGTGTTTGGGGGCCTGGTTTGTACGAGGCCTCAGTGATGAATGGTCACTCTTATTATTGCTCAGTTTACTGATCTTATAGTCGTTAACGTGATCTTGCTGAGCTCTAATGACCACATCTCCAGAACAATCCAATCCCAAGTTCCTCTGCAGAATAAGTCTGAGTGCTGCTAAGCAGGCCTCTCCAAGCCTGGCATGTCTTCCCAGCGTGCCTTTCCTTCACGTTTTGACTCCTGATGGATTTCTATGCTCCGGACAAGGCTGCTGAGTGGTAAATTTACAATCTGTTCCAGCTGTTAAATGAACTTCTCCTGCTCCCGGACGAGCTGTCACATGTGCATCAATACCCCTTTATGCCCGGACTATGATTTCCAAGTCAAAACTCCCACTGCATGGGTAGCTATTAGGGTCACTCCAGATCCAGAGCCCATGAATCACAGATAATAGGTTCCAACGGAGAGGCTGCTCTGGGAATTGACTGTGGCCTGAAGGAGGGAGGACCAGCTATTGTACTTTAGGCATGTTCATGGCTACTCTGGGCATCTGAGGACCATTGTCCATGTCACCATCATTAGAGGAGGTAACATTCTGAAGGGAAAATAAGGAACTCATGGCCAAGACGGCCATTTACAGGACCCATTTAGAGCTGATAGTTGACTTATGACTTCCTCAAGACAATCCACACAGGGATTATTAGAACCATTTGTGATGCAGCCATGGGACATTACTTTATCTCTCTGAACTTTAGTTTCTCCTTCTGTTAAGTGGGGTTGTTATGGGAAGTCAAGAACAACAAGTTTGACAGTGAACTTCACAGTTTGGCCCCAAGGCAGGCGCTAAGATAGGCTAGGTGGGCACCAGGTCATTTGGCAGTGATCCTGGGGAAGCACATGCGGAGGATTGTGTGGAGAGAGAGGGAAGGGGGAAAAGCTTACAGAGTCTTCATTAAGGAGTGGGTTAAAGTTCTGGGCAATGGCGGATCTAGTCCTATCCACTAGCAAACTGCGGATCACACCCTAGAATCATCCTGAAAGGATGAGACATTTACTACTGTTGCTGATCCCCTGGATGTGGGACACCCTGAAAGAGTCAAACCCCCTGTTTTCCTAGGGTACCCCTGCTGGTGATGGAGCAAATCACGGGGTGGCAGAGAAACCCCTCAACAGTGAAGGAAGCAGCTGGGTGAGAATGGCACTGGAAACTCTGCCCCACCCCCCCACTCCCTCCTGGCTGCAGGTGAACTCCGGTGGGCCAAGGGGTGGGGTTGGGGCCTCCCACATGGTCCTGACGCACACTCCTGATGCATATACCTCCTACATGCTGGCAGATGCCTGAACCCCAGGCATACATTTGGGCCTCCCCACATAACCCCATGAAGCCCCAACTGTTACTACCTCCATTTTTCCAGAGGAAGAAAAGTGAGCCTTATGGAATAAAGTGACTTAGAATGAGCCTGCCCCAAATCTCGCCAATTGGGAAAATAACCTATGCCTTGAGGAGGTGCTGTGAGGATTAAACAGAGAGAGAGAGAGAGAGAGAGAGAGAGAGAGAGAGAGAGAGAGGTTGTGATGTCTTGTCTTTATCAGGGCTCACCAAACATGAATTTCCATTCTTTCAGTCCATCCTCTGGAGAATGGGCTGGACAGGAAGAGGCTGACTTAAGCATCAGAAAATAGAAATTGATGGAAACCAGGTATACTCTCTAGACCAAGGTCATTATAGGACTAATAGAATAACTAGGGTAGACACACACACACATACTCATAAATCAGACTAAAACAAAACATGGTACAAAAAAGGCTTCGCTTTGTCTCACACATCTTCAATTCTGTGTTGTACTAGATCAGGCAAATGGCCATCCTTTTGGAAATGCCCTCTGCTAACTAACGATCTTACAGTCCAGACTAAGACAGTGCTAGAATATAAGAATTGGCAGGGGGAGAGCAGTTTGGATGCTGCCCAAATCATATCCACATTGCTATATTCAAAACCCATAGTAATCCTGAGAAATAATCAGGGTAGATGTTACTATTCTGCACTCCATAAGACTGGTCATGTTGCCCTTGATTCTCTCAAGGCTACTATATCATCAGAGGAATAGCTGTAGAAAAATAAAATTCAACTTGTTTGAATTTGATTCAACTGTACAAAAACAATAATTAAAGAAATATATCCTTAAATATAGAACAACAGAATCTTTAAGTGGATCATCCATCATCCCTAACCCACAAAAATATGGTTCTACTTTGATATATTGGTCAAAATTAATACATGTCAATTTTACTTTCTTTTATAGTCTGAAGAAAAAAACAAAGCAATCTGCTTTAAACCCTTGTCACCCAGGATGAGGTCTCTGGCTCCTCGTGGCCCACAAAGACGGTGCTGGGCATCTGCCAGCTGTGCTTAATATTTCAAAAAGCCTAACTAAAATTTTTGCATTTTCTTTCACATAATTAGGCCACCCTAATTAAAATCACAAATTTTTCTTTTGGCTGGAATTTTGATAATAGCAGAGATCACGTGATGATCGGAAGTCCTGATTGGTCTTTGATGATATCACAGAAATTCCCAGACATGGAAGCAGGACTACACTGTGACTTCCGCCCCGCGCCTAACAAACTCATCCCCTAAACAGCCAGCACGGCAAGAAGCCCTGGTCATGAGCCGGGACCCTACACCCCTTCAAGACAGAACTCTGCTGTGAAAGTCCATGCACACAGCCAGGCCACACAAAAGGAGTCCTTGATGACTAAAAGGCTGGGAGTCACTGACCTACCTTTGGAGGCTACTGGTCTTCTGATAGAAGTTTGGGGGTAACTGTGAAGGGGTGAGTATATACTGATAGGGTTCTTTCCAGTAATGAAGTGAGAGAGATTTCTCACCACAGATTAAGGAACTCTCAAGGCTCCAATAAAAACACGTTATAAAGATGATTAACAGGAATTTTATCCCTCATGTATATGAATATACTTAAAATGACTATTTTTACCACCTGTCATAGAATATTAAAATGACTGCTCTTAAGAGAAAGGAGGGTATTGGCCCTGCTGTTCACAAATGAGGGGTGAAGGGAAAAGAGTTTTCACTACCACTTCCTTTATGAGATCTGTCAACCACAGTGGCAGTAACTGGATGACGAGCACAGACTTTGGAGTCGGAAGATGAGGGTTTGAATCTCAGCCCGGCCATTATGAGCTGAGCAATGCTGAGCACGCAGTTGCTTAGTATCTCCGAGCTTCAGTCTCCAGAGGAAACATGGAGGTAATACGTCCCTCTCCAAACGTGGTATGATTGAAGGAGCCCTGGATTACAAATCAGGAATCCTTTCCTTCTCATGCCAGGCCAGTCATTGACTTGCAGTGCATGCTGGGAGAACGTGCCTAATCCCCCCAAGCCTTAGTCTTCCCCTTTATAAGGAAGTAACACCACATGTCTTTCCAGTCTCTCAGGTCGGTTTTGAGGTTAGGAGATACTTCAGGTTGTAAACGATGAAGTCAATATACTAATGAAAATTTACTGTCATATCAGCATTGTTTTTACTCAGATTAAATATCGTTTTGGACCAAATCTACCAATTATCTTGTTTCTTTGCCTCCTTAAAGAAGATGAATGTAACGGGTTTTTATTCCAGTCACTTAGTAGACCCTGCGGTTCCATGCTGGTCACTTTGTTTTGTTTTGTTTTTTATGTTCAGTTAGCCACTGTATAGTACAGAATTAGTTTTTGATGTATTGTTCAGTGATTCAAGTGCTCATCACAGCATGTGCCTTCCTCAATACCCATCACCCTGTTCCCACCCACCTACCCTCCTCCCCTTTGAAACCTCCAGATTGTTTCTTGGGGTCCCCAGTCTCTCATAGTTCATCATTCTTTCTCTCGTTTGAATGGTGCTGACTGTAACCATCCTCAGCTCCAGCCAGTCAGGATTATCCCATCCCCTGTGCTGGTCATTGCTTCTGGGTTGCTCTTCAGAGAGTGCAATTAGTATTGAAGGTTCTGTTTCAATAGCTGTGAGGCGAGCCACTGTTTCCAACTAGAAGTGCATGAAGCATGTACCTCTGGCAGCTGCTGGCAGCCATCTTGACATCAGCAGGGAAGAGTGAAGCCAGAGCTGAGAAAAATCACAGAGAGAAGGAACTACTGCTCTCTGGACTGAATCATGTCCAAAGCTAGTGTACTTCTGGGCTTTTTTGTTAGGTGAAGCAATAAATTTCCTTGAGTTTCAGGGTTGTTGTTTTTTTTTTCTGTTCTTGCAAGTAAAATAATCTCAAGAAATATGTCGCCTAACATTGAGCAAGTTTCATTAACCCTCTAAACTTTAGTTTCCTGGTCTATAATGGGGCTAATAGAATATCTATCACATATAGGGCTGCAGTGAGGTTCAACAGTGCTTGAAAAAGGTTTAGCACAGTGGTTGGTACGAAGTAAGTATTCAATAAATCGTGGCTATTTTTATTATGTTTGGAGCTCTACGCATTATGCTAAATGATTTCAGTACATCATTTGCCTTAATCATCATGTCAACCTATGAGGTGGGACACTTATCCCCAATTTACAAATGAATAAATAAGGGTTAGAGAGTTGAAGTGACTTTGCCCAGGGTCCCATGGCTACAAAGAGGCAGAGATTTCATAAAGTGCCTTTCTTTCTTATTTTTCATCATCCTTTGACCAGAGGATATTGAGTGTACGGTATCACTAAAATACTAACTGAATACCTATAATGTGCCAAAAGTTATTAGGTACTAGAGACATAGCAGTAAATATATTCTTTTTTTTTCTTAAAGATTTTATTTATTCAGTTGACAGAGATCACACGTAGGCAGAGAGGCAGGCAGAGAGAGAGAGGAAAGCAGGCTCCCTGCTGAGCAGAGAGCCCGACACTGGGCTCGATTCCAGGACCCTGAGATCATGACCTGAGCCAAAGGCAGAGGCTTAACCCACTGAGCCACCCAGGTGCCCCTACATATTTTCTTTGAGTTTAGAGGGCAGTCCTACAACTACCTAGATTATAGGAGAGATTTGATTGAATCTGTGCCTCTATTTATTGGCATCACACTCCTAACCACTGAGCAACTAGCCAATGACACCTAAATCCTCTGGCCACATGAAAAGCCTTGACAGTATGGTATGCAACAAAATGTAGAACTTGAAGGGGTCGTTTCCATATACAACTTAGAGCATATGTATACATATTACATGCCAACTGCCATTTAATTTCCCCTAAAACCTTGAGCTGAAAATGTAACATTTCTTTAATATTTATCAATCCCATGGGTTAAAAATATTGTTTTCATATGCGCTATAAAGTTATTCTCTCTATATTTTCTCTGCTTTTTCTGACATGTCAACTTGTATATGTTTCCTAGGAAGTCTGACTAGTACAATTACATGTGATAATGGGATGGAAGGAGAAAAATAGACTAGGGCCTCCACACTATTTTCTTACGAAATCTACAGGGAAATCTAACAGTGTGCTTTACTGTTTACCTCTAGGTGACATTCTCCAAATGTCTTTACATGTTATGGAGTGCCTCTGACAGAACGGCAATCGCTAGGAGCATGAACAACAACAACGAGGAGAACAGTTCTTCTGAATCTCCTTCTTACAAGTGTTGTCTTGTGTGCAGATCAAGAAATTCCTTACAGCAATCTTCAGTAAGCCTGAAAAATTTAAAGGGTCCTTGAAATTCTCTTAACAACCAGGCACATATCGTATCTAAGGAAATGTGTCAGGACACATCCCAAATGAGAAATCGCCAGCTTTCACAGACAGAGGGAGAGGTTGTAGTCTCCTAACCTGCACCCAGGCTTTTCATGTACAATTTTTGAGAGAAGGGTCTGAGAGAAGGAAAGCCATCCTACAGGTAAGTGATCCTGATTTTATAATTAGATGTTTACCTGTACTAGCCATACATGAGGAAGCTAACACCTGAAAATGGTGCTTATTCCCTCTGGGAGCTCAGCTTTAGATACCTGCGAGTTGTGGAGATGGAGAGATGTGCAGTTAGACAGATCTAGGTTTGCTCTTTCTAGCTGAGAGGCACTGGGTGTACTACGTAACCTCTCCAAAATCCTGTTTCTCACTGCAAAAGGAAACTGCCACAACCTACTTCACAGGGTCTGGGAATAAATGGGCCCAGCTCAGAGAAGACACTCAATAAAAGATAGTTTCTTTCCCCTTTAATTCTCTAAGAAACTATGGAATATAATGTGTTTCAAGAAAAATGTCCCTCTCAGGAATAGAACCGCAACATCACTACACTTCACCAGTTTGGAAGTACAAATAATTTTATACAAATAGTACATTTTAGAAATTTATTTCCAGACTAATATAATATAGTAACTTCTGAGTATCACCAGGGATGTGCCTTGTGCTCCCTGTTCCATCTTCTTCCAGCCCTTGGCTGGTGTCTGCTGCCCAGGAAGGTCCACTTGGGGGTAGCACCTTCTCTGCCCCCCCCCCCCCGCCCCCGATGGTCCTCTCAGTGAGTACAGGGTGGATGCCTTGCCTGCGAACTCCCGAGATTCCCAAATCATAGTATTGTGAAGGAGCCAAGATGACACAACTTACTGTTAGGACCTCAGAACATCAGCGGCACACTGGATCTGCAAGGAAGTGACCCTCCCTTACCATTTTGTTTTGCAATTTGTCACCTGTACCACAACGAGCACTACTTTTGCCTCCCACTAAAACAGCTTCTTTAGCTTCTGCCTGTGTAGCCCTTTTCCCCTCAGAGTCCCTAAGTGAGGACCAGGAAATTCTCCATCCCAAGGTCCCCTATTCCACATAATCCTATCCCAGAGCAAATCAATTCCTGCAAACACATGCTTCAGATTGTCAGTTTCCCAGTTCATCATAAGCACCCAGACTCTGAACCCCAGTTTTGGCTCAGCTGGAACTCTCTCCACATTAAGAATTATTGCACATTCTGATTTCTCATCCACTAGAGGTCTGCCTTCCAAATGAAAAGCACGTATGAGACAGAGTAAAATGTGTAATATAAATTTATTCTGTGACACTTTCCTCATTGAAGATACTTTAAAAGAGAATAAAATACATCAATATTTCATGAAAATACCTAGAAGAATTTAGATAATACTTGTAATACACATGATTTGACCCTGAATATACATTTTTTAAATTTCAAACATCATTTTTTAAAAAATAACATAAAAATGGTAAGGACCGCTACATTCTTCATATATCCTGTGTCTCATAAATTTTAATTCAACTGCTAGTTCTTTTCTCAATTATATACGTTAAGGGTATTTGCTTCTGTTGTTGAATGGTGAGAGTATCCATTTTCTGTTTCTCGGCAGTGACTTTTAGGTCTTCTTTCTCTGATTCTTCCAAGAAATGCTTCATGCTGAGTTTGAAGAGTAATCGAGGGTCTGGTCCAGAAAGTGGTGGGCAATTACAGATCTCTCTAATTTTAAGAGCCTATAAATAAAGAATACAATACAATATTCTTTATTTAAATTTATTTATCTTGGGGCGCCTGGGTGGCTCAGTGGGTTAAGGCCTCTGCCTTCGGCTCGGGTCATGATCCCAGGGTCCTGGGATCAAGCCCTGCATCGGGCTCCCTGCTCAGCGGGGAGTCTGCTTCCTCCTCTCTCTGCCTACTTGTGATCTCTGTCTGTCAAATAAATAAATAAATAATCTTAAAAAAATAAATAAAAATAAATTTATTTATTTTAAACAAAATATATATACAAAACATATATATTTATTTAAATTTACTTATAAATTTAAATTTATTAAAATTATTCCAGTAATTTATAATATGTTCTTTGTAAAACAATGAAATATAAAAATACATTCTATATTTTTGGAATAAAAGGTATCTTAATCATAACATATGAAAGAGAACCATACAGAAATTTATGGTACAGAGTTATATTTTCATTGTTTGTTCACATAGTAAGTATTTGAAACAAACAACTCTATGGGCAGTGACTGCCCAATGTCCTATAAGCAAGCCTTCTTAGAGGTGTCTCTATGATTTCAGTCAAATGGGGCCTGTGAGAACACCCATCCAGATTTAAAAAGATCTGAAGACTCAACCTAAAGCAACAGCATACAGAAGTGGGAATTATGGAGGGCACAACTACACAGAGTATTGGGTGTGGTACATAACCAGTGAATCTTGGAACACTGAAAAAATAAAATTAAATTAAAACAAAAACAGAGGTGTGAACATACTGAAAGAAGATACATATAACTAGGGCAATCTGAGGGAGCCCTGATGCTAATAACTCAGAAAAGTAAGCAATTCAAAACCATCGTAATTTTTAATTCCAGGAAGAATAAAGTGCTAGAGGAAAAGTAATCATAATCTACAACATGGCTCAGCTATGACTGGTGTTTACAGTTCGGAAAGCACTGAATCTTGATCTACCCCAAATCACAACTCATACTGGGAAGAGGGAGAGTTGGATCATGTGTGTGTGTGTGTGTGTGTGCGCACGCACGTGTGCCAATGATAAAGGAAACCTTAGTTCTCATCATTTAAAGGAGAAAGTAGATTGGTAATGCCTAAAATTAAAAAGTTAGGAAGTAGCAATAGAAGTATGTTTGTTATGTAGATATGGTGGGAAATACTAAAAGAATCATTTAAGAGAGCTGATAATGGTTACCCTTAAAAAATTGAGGGTACGACAGTAGGGGGACTGCAGCTTTAAAAAAGTATACTTGGGAAGGAGGAGTCAAGATGGCGGAGAAGTAGCAGGCTGAGACTACTTCGGGTAGCGGGAGATCAGCTAGATAGCTTATCTAAAGATTGCAAACACCTACAAATCCAATGGGAGATCGAAGAGAAGAAGAACAGCAATTCTAGAAACAGAAAATCAACCACTATCTGAAAGGTAGGACTGGTGGAGAAGTGAATCCAAAGCGACGGGAAGATAGACCGCGGGGGGAGGGGCCGGCTCCCGGCGAGCGGCGGAGCAACGGAGCACAAAATAGGGACTTTTAAAAGTCTGTTCCACTGAGGGACATCGCTCCAGAGGCTTAACTGGGGTGAAGCCTGGGTGGGGTCAGCGCGGCCTCAGGTCCCGCAGGGTCGCAGAAGGATCGGGGGTGTCTGAGTGTCGCAGAGCTTACCGGTATTAGAACGGGGAAGCCGGCTACAGAGACAGAGCCGAGGAGTGACTCTCAGCTCGGGGTTGCCTTGAACCGGTCGCAGGTTCGGTCAGCTCGGAGCGCGGCTGGAGGCCAGGGTGACGGGAGTCATTGGGTGCTGTTCTCTGAGGGCGCACTGAGGAGTGGGGCCCCGGGCTCTCTGCTCCTCCGGGCTGGAGACTGGGAGGCCGCCATCTTCATTCCCGCCCTCCAGAACTCTACGGAAAGCGCTCAGGGAACAAAAGCTCCCGAAAGCGAACCCAGCAAACCCGAGCGGATTACTCAGCGCGGCCCCGGGTAAGGGCGGTGCAACTCCGCCTGGGGCAAAGACACTTGAGAATCACTACAACAGGCCCCTCCCCGAGAAGATCAACGGGAAACCCAGCCAGGACCAAGTTCACCTACCAAGGAGTGCAGTTTCAATACCAAGGAGAGCAGCAGAATTCCAGAGGAGGAGAAAGCAAAGCACGGAACTCATGGCTTTCTCCCCATGATTTTTTAGCCTTGCAGTTAATTTAATTCTTTTTTCTTTTTCAATTTTTTTTTCTTTTTCTCTTCTTCTGCTAATTTTTTTAACTTTTACCGTTTTCTTTTTTAACGTTTTTTAAATAGTTTATCTAATATATATATTTTTTTTTCCTCTTTTTATATTTTTTCTTTATTGGCTTTCTTTTTTTTATAGTTTCTTTTTTTTTTCTCTTTTTTCTTTCTGAACCCCTTTTATCCCCTTTCTCCCCCCTCACGATTTGGGATCTATTCTGATTTGGCTAAAGCATATTTCCCTGGGGTTGTTGCCACCCTTTTAGTATTTTACTTGCTCCTTCATATACTCTTATCTGGACAAAATGACAAGAAGGAAAAATTCACAACAAAAAAAAAGAACAAGAGGCAGTACCAAAGGCTAGGGACCTAAAAAATACAGACATTGGTAATATGTCAGATCTAGAGTTCAGAATGACGATTCTCAAGGTTCTAGCCGGGCTTGAAAAAGGCATGGAAGATATTAAAGCAACCCTCTCGGGAGATATAAAAGCCCTTTCTGGAGAAATAAAAGAACTAAAATCTAACCAAGTTGAAATAAAAAAAGCTATTAATGAGGTGCTGAGGTGCAATAAAAAATGGAGGCTCTCACTGCTAGGATAAATGAGGCAGAAGAAAGAATTAGCAATATAGAAGACCAAATGACACAGAATAAAGAAGCTGAGCAAAAGAGGGACAAAAAGCTACTGGACCACGAGGGGAGAATTCGAGAGATAAGTGACACCATAAGACGAAACAACATTAGAATAATTGGGATTCCAGAAGAAGAGGAAACAGAGAGGGGAGCAGAAGGTATGTTGGAGAGAATTATTGGAGAGAATTTCCCCAATATGGCAAAGGGAACAAGCATCAAAATCCAGGAGGTTCAGAGAACCCCCCACAAAATCGATAAGAATAGGTCCACACCCCGTCACCTAATAGTAAAATTTACAAGTCTTAGTGACAAAGAAAAGATCCTGAAAGCAGCCCGGGAAAAGAAGTCTGTAACGTACAATGGTAAAAATATTGGATTGGCAGCAGACTTATCCACAGAGACCTGGCAGGCCAGAAAGAGCTGGCATGATATATCCAGAGTACTAAATGAGAAAAACATGCAGCCAAGAATACTATATCCAGCTAGGCTATCATTGAAAATAGAAGGAGAGATTAAAAGCTTCCAGGACAAACAAAAACTGAAAGAATTTGCAAATGCCAAACCAGCTCTACAGGAAATATTGAAAGGGGTCCTCTAAGCAAAGAGAGACCCTAAAGTAGTAGATCAGAAAGAAACAGAGACAATATACAGTAACAGTCACCTTACAGGCAATACAATGGCACTAAATTCATATCTCTCAATACTTACCCTGAATGTTAATGGGCTAAATGCCCCAATCCAAAGACACCGGGTATCAGAATGGATAAAAAAACAAAACCCATATATATGTTGCCTACAAGAAACTCATCTTAAACCCGAAGACACCTCCAGGTTTAAAGTGAGGGGGTGGAAAAGAATTTACCATGCTAATGGACATCAGAAGAAAGCAGGAGTGGCAATCCTTATATCAGATCAATTAGATTTTAAGCCAAAGACTATAATAAGAGATGAGGAAGGACACTATATCATACTCAAAGGAACTGTCCAACAAGAAGATCTAACAATTTTAAATATCTATGTCCCTAACGTGGGAGCAGCCAACTATGTAAACCAATTAATAACAAAATCAAAGAAACACATCGACAATCATACAATAATAGTAGGGGATTTTAACACTCCCCTCACTGAAATGGACAGATCATCCAAGCAAAAGATCAACAAGGAAATCAAGGCCTTAAATGACACACTGGACCAGATGGACATCACAGATATATTCAGAACATTTCATCCCAAAGCAACAGAATACACATTCTTCTCTAGTGCACATGGAACATTCTCCAGAATAGATCACATTCTTGGTCCTATATCAAGTCTCAACCGGTATCAAAAGATTGGGATCATTCCCTGCATATTTTGAGACCACAATGCTCTGAAGCTAGAACTCAATAACAAGAGGAAATTTGGAAAGAACCCAAATACATGGAGACTAAACAGCATCCTTCTAAAGAATGAATGGGTCAACCAGGAAATTAAAGAAGAATTGAAAAAATTTATGGAAACAAATGATAATGAAAACACAACGGTTCAGAATCTGTGGGATACAACAAAGGCAGTCCTGAGAGGAAAATATATAGCGGTACAAGGTTTTCTCAAGAAACAAGAAAGGTCTCAGGTACACAACCTAACCCTACACCTAAAGGAGCTGGAGAAAGAACAAGAAAGAAACCCTAAACCCAGCAGGAGAAGAGAAATCATAAAGATCAGAGCAGAAATCAATGAAATAGAAACAAAAAAAAACAATAGAACAAATCAACGAACTAGGAGCTGGTTCTTTGAAAGAATAATTAAGATTGATAAACCCCTGGCCAGACTTATCAAAAGAAAAGAGAAAGGACCCAAATAAATAAAATCATGAAGGAAGAGGAGAGATCACAACGAACACCAAAGAAATACAGACAATTATAAGAACATACTATGAGCAACTCTACGCCAACAAATTTGACAATCTGGAAGAAATGGATGCATCCTAGAGACATATAAACTACACAACTGAACCAGGAAGAAACAGAAAGCCTCAACAGACCCCATAACCCAGTAAGGAGATTGAAACAGTCATCAAAAATCTCCAAACAAACAAAAGCCCAGGGCCAGACGGCTTCCCGGGGGAATTCTACCAAACATTTAAAGAAGAACTAATTCCTATTCTCCTGAAACTGTTCCAAAAAATAGAAATGGAAGGAAAACTTCCAAACTCATTTTATTGAGGCCAGCATCACCTTGATCCCAAAACCAGACAAGGATCCCATCAAAAAAGAGAAACTACAGACCAATATCCTTGATGAAACACAGATGCAAAAATTCTCGCCAAAATACTAGCCAGTAGGATCAACAGTACATTTAAAAGGATTACTCACCACGACCACGTGGGATTTATTCCAGGGCTGCAAGGTTGGTTCAACATCTGCAATCAATCAATGTGATACGACACACTGATGAAAGAAAGAACAAGAACCATATGATACTCTCAATAGATGCTGAAAAAGCATTTGACAAAGTATAGCATCCCTTCCTGATCAAAACTCTTCAAAGTGTAGCGACAGAGGGCACATGCCTCAATATTATCAAAGCCATCTATGAAAAACCCACGGCAATATCATTCTCAATGGAGGAAAAACTGAAAGCTTTTCCGCTAAGGTCAGGAACACGACAGGGATGTCCGTTATCACCACTGCTATTCAACATAGTACTAGAAGTCCTAGCCTCAGCAATCAGACAACAAAGGGAAATTAAAGGCATCCAAATCGGCAAAGAAGAAGTCAAACTATCACTCTTCGCAGATGATATGATACTATATGTGGAAAACCCAAAAGACTCCACTCCAAAACTGCTAGAACTTGTACAGGAATTTAGTAAAGTGTCAGGATATAAAATCAATGCACAGAAATCAGTTGCATTTCTCTACACCAACAACAAGACAGAAGAAAGAGAAATTAAGGAGTCCATCCCATTTACAATTGCACCCAAAACTATAAGATACCTAGGAATAAACCTAGCCAAAGAGACTAAGAATCTATACTCAGAAAACTATAAAGTACTCATGAAAGAAATTGAGGAAGACACAAAGAAATGGAAAAATGTTCCATGCTCCTGGATTGGAAGAATAAATATTGTGAAAATGTCTATGCTACCTAAAGCAATCTACACATTTAATGCAATTCCTATCAAAGTACCATCCATTTTTTTCAAAGAAATGGAACAAATAATCCTAAAATTCATATGGAACCAGAAAAGACCTCAATAGCCAAAGGAATATTGAAAAAGAAAGCCAAAGTTGGTGGCATCACAATTCCGGACTTCAAGCTCTATTACAAAGCTGTCATCATCAAGACAGCATGGTACTGGCACAAAAACAGACACATAGATTAATGGAACAGAATAGAGAGCCCAGAAATGGACCCTCAACTCTATGGTCAACTCATCTTCGACAAAGCAGGAAAGAATGTCCAATGGAACAAAGACAGCCTCTTCAATAAATGGTGTTGGGAAAATTGGACAGCCACATGCAGAAAAATGAAATTGGATCATTTCCTTACACCACACAAGAAAATAGACTCAAAATGGATGAAGGATCTCAATGTGAGAAAGGAATCCATCCAAATCCTCGAGGAGAACACAGGCAGCAACCTCTTCGACCTCAGCCGCAGCAACATCTTCCTAGGAACATCACCAAAGGCAAGGGAAGCAAGGGCAAAAATGAACTTTTGGGATTTTATCAAGATCAAAAGCTTTTGCACAGCAAAGGAAACAGTGAACAAAACCAAAAGACAACTGACAGAATGGGAGAAGATATTTGCAAATGACATATCAGATAAAGGGCTAGTGTCCAAAATCTATAAAGAACTTAGCAAACTCAACACCCAAAGAAACAAATAATCCAATCAAGAAATGGGCAGAGGACATGAACAGACATTTCTGCAAAGAAGACATCCAGATGGCCAACAGACACATGAAAAAGTGCTCCACATCACTCGGCATCAGGGAAATACAAATCAAAACCACCATGAGATATCACCTCACACCAGTCAGAATGGCTAAAATTAACAAGTCAGGAAATGACAGATGCTGGCGAGGATGTGGAGAAAGGGGAACCCTCCTACACTGTTGGTGGGAATGCAAGCTGGTGCAACCACTCTGGAAAACAGCATGGAGGTTCCTCAAAATGTTGAAAATAGAACTACCCTATGACCCAGCAATTGCACTGCTGGGTATTTACCCTAAAGATACAAACGTAGTGATCCGAAGGGGCACATGCACCCGAATGTTTATAACAGCAATGTCTACAATAGCCAAACTATGGAAGGAACCTAGATGTCCATCTACAGACGAATGGATAAAGAAGATGTGGTATATATACACAATGGAATACTATGCAGCCATCAAAAGAAATGAAATCTTGCCATTTGCGACGACATGGATGGAACTAGAGGGTATCATGCTTAGCGAAATAAGTCAATCGGAGAAAGACAACTATCATATTATCTCCCTGATATGAGGAATAGGAGATGCAACATGGGGGGTTGAGGGGGTAGGAGAAGAATAAATGAAACAAGGTGGGATTGGGAGGGAGAGAAACCATAAGTGACTCTTAATCTCACAAAACAAACTGAGGTTTGATGGGAGGAGGGGGGTTGGGAGGGGGGGGTGGGGTTATGGATATTGGGGAGGGTATGTGCTATGGTGAGTGCTGTGAAGTGTGTAAACCTGGCGATTCGCAGACCTGTACCCCTGGGGATAAAAATATATGTTTATAAAATAAAATAAAATAAAAAGCAAAAAAAATGTATACTTGTAGATCTAGGTTATCCTCTAAAGTGGCTACATAAATGACTTTAAGACACAAAAACTAAAATAGAAAAAAAATTTTTTTAAAGATTTTATTTATTTGACAGAGAGAGATCACAAGTAGGCAGAGAGGCAGGCAGAGAGAGAGACAGGAGGAAGCAGACTCCCCGCTGAGCAGAGAGCCCGATGTGGGGGCTCAATCCCAGGATCCTGGGATCGTGTCCCGAGTGGAAGGCAGAGGTTTTTAACCCACTGAACCACCCAGGCACCCCTAAAATAGAAAATTTTTAAGGAAAAAACATTTTATATCTAAGGAGGAGTTAAAAGAAAGATATTTAGGAAAGGGACTTAGTTTAATTTTTAATTACTTCTAACTTTTTTATAGTGATGCATGTTAAGGGAAGTAAGTAAAGCAGGGAAGGAGACAGTCAGTGTTTGTGGGGATAATAAAATTCTGGAAAGATTAGCCTTGGGAGGTCTCATTGATAAAGTAATGATGGTGGTGGGGAGGGGGTGCTGCTTGAAGGGGGCCACAGGGAGGAGAGGGGGAGTCGGGGAGACCTGAAAGACATGAGGTCACATGGATATCTGGAAGAAGAACATTCCAAGAAGCAGCAGCGGGGAGTGCAAGGACCTGACACAGAAGCACACCTAGACTGTTCCGGAGCAGTGAGGAATCTAACACAGCTGGAGCCAAGCAGGGCAGGGGCAAGAGCAGATTATATAGGATGTCTTGTGTCATGGTAAGGATTTTAGGTTTTACCATGAGTGGGCCTACCCCCGATATTTGTGGGGTCCATGTCAAGAAATGTAAATGGAAGATACCATGTGTTTAAATATCTAAAAGTGGTAAGTCAAGCTAATAAACCACTACAAAAAGTATGTTCTATTCTCCTACTTTTAGGAATACACATTCAAAATGACCTTGAAGGCCAGGTAAAAATTAGATTCTTGAATTCTGCAATGTGTAAGGTTGCAGCAAGCCTGCCGACCTCCTGTCCCTAACCTGCCATCCACTCCCGTCTCCTCCCATCCCTGGCTTAGCGGGCACTAAGAGGGGCCTTGTGTGCATATATCCAAGGGAAGAGATCCACAAGTCCCCAGAATTAGGCTCAAATGTGTTTGGGCAAGGAATTCCATTATCCTAAATACCCAGAGTGCCACGTGGTAGGGGCACAGGTTCTTAGGAATATTCCTTTAAGTTCCACAGGAGAGGAAGGCATGCAGCCAGAGGCAAGCCAGAAAAATGTCTTCTAAAAGGATGAGGTGATAGAAGGAGCCTGGATGTAGGAACACCTGATTCTGAAGGAGGCTAGGAGTAACCAAAATAAACTATCAAGGGAAAAGCATTAAAGGAAAATTCTGTGGTGACAGGGCCTTATCTGATTTTCTTTGTATGTCACAATCATCCATTGAACATTAAAAGAAAATGTTCATTAAAGTAAACTGAACTCGAAAATCAAGAAAATGTTTCACAACTCTAGCACTGAAGTAAACAGAAAGAGCCTTAGCTAAATGGCACCCTACTGTCTGAACCCAGCAACCTTTGCGCATGGAAGCTGCTCCTAAGTTTTACACTGAGACATCAGGCACAGACTGAGACTGCCCTGGCAAAATGGGGACACACAGGCTGCTCTGTTTTAACTCCTCCACAGCCGTGGTGATGTCCTTTTCCAAGGAGAAGCTGCTATGCGATGGTGGCTACATCACATACCTAAGACGTTCATTGGGGTCACTGAAGAGGCAAGTGTGGAGTCCAGCAGGTAACAGCTAGTACAGCTGAGTGGAGCAAAGAGAGATGCAAAGCAGCAAATGAAGGGAAAAGCAGAATGCCATCGAATCTTCTCTCTCCCCTAAGTTCTTTCTTCAGTATTTTTACACTCAGCCAATATTTAGAACACCACACTGAATGAGGTGCTAGGCACACATTAGTCTGAATAAATAGTCATGATCCCTGCCCTCACACAATTTACTCGGCATTTCCCCATTTCTGGGCACTTGAATTGTTTCCATTGTTTTGTTTATCTTATTTGACTTTAATAAATTGCCCTATAGGGACACCAGGGTGGCTCAGTGGGTTAAGCATCTGCCTTTGGCTCAGGTCATGATCTCAGGGTCATGGGATCAAGCCCCACATGAGCTCTCTGCTCAGTAGGGAGCCTGCTTCTCCTTCTGCCCCTCCCCACCACTCCTTCTCTCTCTCTCAAAGAAATAAAATCTTTAAACATTTTTTTTTAAAGATTTTATTTATTTTTTTGAAACAGAGAGAGAGAGAGATCACAAGTATGCAGAGAGGCAGGCATAGAGAGAGAGGAGAAAGCAGGCTCCCCGCTGAGCAGAGAGCCCGATGCGGGCCTCGATCCCAGGACCCTGAGATCATGACCTGAGCCGAAGGCAGAGGCTTAACCCACTGAGCCACCCAGGCGCCCCTAAACATTTTTTTTTAAATTAACTACACTATGAAAATCTTTGCTTAAAGAAAAAATGTTATAACTTCCATTTGGGTTTACTTGAAGTATACCCTCCAAAATAGAATGATCTGAACAGAGTATAATTTTAGTTTCTATAGGACCAGACTGCTTTCTATCAGAAAGGCTTTACCAACTTATGTCTTCAGCATACAGGCCTAAGTTATTCATAATCAGTATAATGTAAGATTTCATGACTGTTATCTAGATAATCATATCATTTCCAACCTCAGAACCCTTATAAATCATCAGCTACAGTTTAGAGATGGAAGAAACTGAACCCCAGAGAGGTGGTGAGTGGCGGGGAACAAAAAGTTGCTTGGCAAATGTTTACTGCAGCTTTATTCATAACTGCCCAAACTTGGAGCAACGAAATGTCCTTCAGTAGGTGAATGGATGAATAATCTGTGTTACACCTAGACAATGGAATATTATTGACTGCAAAGAAGAAATGATCTATCAAGCCATGAAAATACATGCAGGAAACTTAAATGTGTATTTTTAAGCAAAAAAAAAAAAAATCTATCTAAAAAATTTATATAGTGTATGATTCCTACTACATACATAACATTTTGGAAAAGGCAAACTATGGGAGATACTAAAAAGATCCATGGTTGTCAGGGCTAATCAAGGAAAAAGGGATGAATAGGCAGAGTATTTTTAGGGCAATGAGACTACCCTGTGTGACACTGTAGTGATGAATACAAGTCATTATATATTTGTCAAGACCTAAAGAATATACACCAAAAGTGAAACGAATATAAATTAGGGACTTTGGGTCATAAAGATGGGTTGGCATAGGTTCATCTTTTGTAATAAATGCACCACTCTACTGCAGGACTTTGATATAGTGGGGGAAATTGAGCAGAGGCAAGGGGTATATGAGATGTTTCTCCTGTACCCTCTGTGAAATTTTATTGTGAACCTAAAACTGCTCCTAAAAATAGTCTAATTTTAAAAAAAGGAAGCACCTGGGTGGCTCAGTGGATTAAAGCCTCTGCCTTCAGCTCAGGTCATGGTCTCAGGATCCTGGGATGGAGCCCCACATCGGACTCTCTGCTCAGCAGGGAACCTGCTTCCTTCTCTCTCTCTCTCTCTCTCTGCCTGCCTCTCTGCCTACTTGTGATCTCTGTCAACTAAATTTTTTTTAAAAATCTTAAAAAATTAATAATATAAATTTTAAAAATTAAGGAGGCATAGAGTAAAAAGGCTTAGGAAAAAAGGGATTAGAACCCACTTCTGTCATTTTTGTTTTTGATGCTTTCAAACTATAATGCTTTTGCACTAATTATTTTTTGCACCACACTTTTAAGTAAATCTTTTACTTAAAAAAAGTCCTTGCGATGTCTCAGCTATGCTCCCTTCTTATATATTCTTCATAGAGGCTTTCTCTCAATATTTCTACATGTTTGAATTGTTTCTCTCCTCCAACTACCTTTCAAAACAAAACCCTATTACAGACCATACACACTTCTATCAAAGCATCTATTTTGCATAGTAAGGTTTTATCACATATGTTGGTAATTTTATTTTTTACTTTCCTTTCCACATTTATTTTATTACACTTCAGGGTGTCAACATCTTTTATTTTTATAAGTTCAAATCTATCTTATTAAATGCACTTATTAGGGTATTATGCTAAGTGAAATAAGTCAATCAGAGAAAGACAATTATCATATGGTTTCACTCATATGTGGAATATAAGAAACAGTACAGAGGATTGTATGGGAAGGGAGGGAAAACTGAATGGGAAGAAATCAGAGAGGGAGACAAACCATGAGAGACTCCTGACTCTAAGAAACCAACTAAGGGTTGTGGAAAGGGAGATGGGCTGGGGGCTGGGGTAACTGCGTGATGGGTATTAATGAGAGCATGTGATGTGATGAGCACTGGGAGTTATATGCAATTAATGAATCACTGAATGCTATATAAAAAACTAATGATGTACTATATGCTGGTTATTGAATTTAAATTTTTAAAAAAGATGCTAACAAATAAATGATACTTTTTAACCAGGCAAAAAAAATAAATAAAAGAACCTATTAAATATCTCTTCAAAAGTGAGCAATATTTTCACACTATACAACTAGAATATGCCTTCCCATTGCCTTTATTTTCTGCAATTTAACTTTATGCACTGCACATAACAGATACTTAATAAATGCATGCAGAATTTTAAAGAAACACCTATAGAACACAAGCTTTGAATAAATCATTATGATAAATGTCATAGGGAAAACACTCTTATGAATTGAGAGTCTAGGAAAACAAGAATGTACTCTAAGAGCATACAGTTCTAAGAATCCCAAGGAAGACTGGAGTTAAATATGGAATTGACCAGCCTACAGATTCCCACTAGAAGTGAAAGAAACGAACATACACTGTTCACTTTCTACGTGCCTTCAACTACGTGCCAGGTATTTTACTTATGTTGTCTCAAATGGTAAAATAGTATGAAGCACTTTTGAAATCTTGGCCCAATGTAGAATGTTTAGCATTAAAATGTCTCAAAAGACAGGGAAGGAAGGAAAGAGGGAAGGAGGCAGGACCTTACCCACACAAACACTCACGTATGTACATCAAACAGCCAGGAAATGCTGTTATCGCAATTTTGCAGGTGAAAAACCTAAAGGTTAGATTAGGTAACTTCTTCAAAGTTAGGTGGGTGGATCAGAACTAAAACCCGTAGCTCCCAAGACCACTGCTATTTCTTTTTTTTTTTTAAAGATTTTATTTATTTATTTGACAGAGATCACAAGCAGGCAGAGAAGCAGGCAGAGAGAGGAGGAAGCAGTCTCCCCACTGAGCAGAGAGCCCGATGCGGGCTCCATCCCAGGATGGTGAGATCATGACCTAAGCCGAAGGCAGAGGCTTTAACCCACTGAGCCACCCAGGTGCCCCGACCACTGCTATTTTTATACTACTTCCTATGAGCAACCTTTTCCAATAATCAACTATTAGTTTGCTACATGCTAAATTTCTATAAGGGAATGTAACCGCTACTCAACTGCATTCATTGCCCAATTTTCCTATTTTTAACCCAATATTATTTTACTTCTCTTGCTTTATGACCTATCATGCAATCATGTAACAAATATTCATTAAGCATCTCAGAAACTGTCACAGGCACTAAGGAGATAGCAGTGAGCCAAGGGCCTTACATTCTTAGAGGAGGAAACAGGCAATAAACAAGCAAACAAGATCATTGTACTTAAGTACATGAAGAGACAAAACCATGAACTGTGTTAGAGCATGCCTACATGGAAGAAGGGCTATTTGAGACGGGAGGAATCAAGGAAAGCCTCTGAAGGGAGATGGCATTTGTGTAACAAGAGCTGAGGGAAGAATATTTCAGGCAGAGAAGTCAGCAAGTAGAGGAGCGGTGAGGAGGAAAGCAGCTCAGTGTGAAATATCTGCAGTCAAGGAAAACCTGGGGGAGAGGGACATGGGAAAAAGTTGAAGAAGGAAGCAGTGGCCAAATTTCCTGACTTAAAGACAGCGGGGAGTTTGGATTTTTATCCTGAATTTGAGAGATGCCACTAAAAGGTTTTACACCGGGAAATGACATTTAAAAGATGGTTCTGGCTATTGTACTGCAAACATGCTGTTGTTAGGGGATGAGGTGAAAAATGTAAGAGGAAGATTAAAATATGAGATGACCGCAGTTAACTCAGGCGAGGGATGATGGTGGTGGAGAAGGGGCAGTAGACAAGATCTTCTTGTGGGTAGGATATAGAGAAGGAATCAGAAATGAGTCTTGAGTTCCTTCCTCTGTGTTAACAGCACTGCTTTTATTACGCTACCCATGTATCTGAGGATAATTTACTTGCTCCGAGTAAATAATTATTATTACCTAGTACTGTACTGTTTGCTGGTTAATGACCCCAGTCTATAAATTCTGTTAAAGGTGGTATTTTTATCAATTTGTCAAAACAAAATGTTCAATCGAATAATTAACAATGTCCCTTTCTGTATTTTGAAGCTAGAGTTACTTATTCATCGAATAACTGTTCTTTAAACTTTCAGAAAATTCTCCAAAGTAAATCCCCATCAGGGTTAGGTGCTCTTTTCTTTGCTAATGTGTTATGACTCTGGGTTGCTGATACAGTTGTTTTCATTTATTTGATTTAATTACACCTTACCTCTTCCTTCAAAAACTAATTTGAGGAGGTTCATTCTAGTTACAATTTCTACTTCTAGCTGTACCCACTTTGGCAGTTCTCTCTCACATACACACACTCATGCATGCATACACTTTAATTACTTCTGATTTTGACCTGAGCCATTAATTAACATCATCTATCTAAAAATAACATTCTCTCAAGTATTTTGGTTTTCCTGCATGCAAATTATTGTAGCTCTTCTCCTGATCCTATTTACCTTTTACTCTTTGTCTAACTGATTTGATAATTTTCACTTTGACAAAATTTCCGAAACAATCAACTATTATAATTTTGTTTATTCCTGCTTAATTTTATTTTCCCTGTCTGGGGCATACTACGTGTCTCGATTTCCTTTCTCTTTTCTCTCTAATATAGACATTTAAATTGGTAAAGTTTTTTGGGGTTTTTTTTTTTTTTTTACATAAAGGTTTGACAGCAATCCATGAAAATACAAGTAAAACCGGGCACCTGGGT
Organism: Lutra lutra; assembly: GCF_902655055.1. Lineage (NCBI taxonomy): Eukaryota > Metazoa > Chordata > Mammalia > Carnivora > Mustelidae > Lutra > Lutra lutra. Next base: position 150,081,286 of record NC_062281.1, on the reverse strand, counting down.
GGCTCAGTGGGTTAAGCCACTGCCTTCGGCTCAGGTCATGATCTCAGGGTCCTGGGACTGAGTCCCGCATTGGGCTCTCTGCTCAGCAGGGAGCCTGCTTCCCTCTCTCTCTCTCTCTCTCTGCCTGCTTCTCTGCCTACTTGTGATCTCTCTCTGTCAAATAAATAAATAAAATCTTAAAAAAAAAAAAAAGAAAATACAAGTAAAACCATTATGAATCTTTTTTAAATTTTAAGGCATCTTCATATTGTTATGGATTTCTTTCTTGTCTTATACATATAAAAATTTTAATTTTCATGTGGCTGCCCTTATTTCAGTTTTTGTTATATTAACTTTTAATATTCTGATAATCAAACCATAATATTTTTATATTAAGTATACATGTTTTTGTCGAAGTTAATGACCAATATTTTTCTGAAAGATATATGTACACTTGGGAAAAAAATACATCTTTTCCCTAGCATTTAGTTGTGTCAGTTGAATCTTATTTATCATAATTTCAACTCAACTCTTTATTAGTTCCTTACTTTATTTATGGTTTTATAAGAATAGGGTGCAAGCTAGAATCACATTCATATATAAACAGACTAAACTATAAATTCTATCAAATTTTTGATCATCCATGAATTCTGGAAAGAGAACTCCAGATACTAAGTACTTCAGTGATATATTGTTCTATCTGTTCCATATATTAAGTAAGGGATCTTCTATCTTAAAAGAAAGAAAAGTGGGTTTGGCTAGATGCATACCAAAGTGTATTGTTTCCACTGTTTTTTTTTGTTTGTTTGTTTAATTTCTTTTCCCCTAAACTCTAACACTTCTCCAAAACGTAAAAGGTAAAATCCAAAATCATTCTTACTCATATCCATCTTTATATTTTCTCTCTACACTTGGCAGCTTACAAAATCCTATTTTTGCAATGAAGATTGCAGATTTAAATCTTGGCAGATTGAAATATCTAGGCATTGTCATTTCGGGGCATCTCGGGCATGATGCTCTGAGGTTCTAAAAACCCATCTTGAGAAATGTTATCTAAATCAAATGTGTTATAGAAACCACAGCCAAAGAAATTAAGACATAAATGAAGGTACTGCTGCTTTCTATTGTTCTATGTAGCTTGATTTCATGTCTTTTCGGTGTTCTTCCATTTTTCAGACTTTTTTTTTAAGCTTTGGGTATTTTAATTTGGCTGGGCTATGTTCCTTTCTCTCCAGCATCAATGAGTCTTGGCTCCGGGGCATTAATTTTGTTCTTCGCAGCCTCCACTGAAAGTTTTACAGCTTGCCTGCCGTATTCACAAGTTTAGCAATTTTCTAGAATGGATGTATCTTACATTTGTAAAGTCATTCTTTCTTCTTCTGTCACTTTCAGTGTAGTTAAATCAGCCTTCTCATGCCAGCTTCAGGGGGCACCTAGGCTGTCCTCTTCGATGTAGGAAAGCTTTTAAATTATATCTGAGATTTGTTTTTTTACATTTCTCTACTCTTTGAAGCTTATCTTATTGGAAGAAAATGGGCATTTCAGAGGCTTTTTGTTGTGGCTATTGTAGATTTAGTTTAGATAAGGGTCCTTCTGGTATTATTAGTTAAGGACACTCATACACAAATGTCTTTTAAATACAATACCTATGATCATTTTTCTTTTCAACTCTTATGTACTCATCATCATTCTGATTTTTTAAAAATATCTTCCATCTACCTCTTAAGTCTACTCTTGAATGGGAGAAAATGTGGCCGTAACATCTTTTTTTCCATAAGATTTCATTTGACTGGTCTGAGTTCCTTCTTCACTGTTCTATATAGATTCCTCCTGAAGACACACATGTAGGTTAGCCTTTTGAGTCAGAGGACAAGACAGTTCCTGTCAATCAAAAAAACTTACCAGAAGACAGACCGCGTGGGGAAGGGCCGGCTCCAGGCAAGTGGCAGAGCAACGGAGCACTAAATCAGGACTTTCAAAAGTCTGCTCCATTGAGGGACATCACTCCAGAGGCTAAACCGGGGTGAAGCCCACAGGGGCCAGTGTGGCCCCAGGTCCCACAGGGTCACAGAAGGATCAGGGGTGTCTGAGTGTCACAGAGCTTGCAGTTTTAGACTGGGGAAGCTGGCTACAGAGACAGAGCCAAGGAGTGAGCTCTCAGCTTGGGATTACCTTGAACCGGTCGCAGGCTGGATGAGCTCAGAGGGCGGCCGGAGGCCAGGGAGACGGGAGCGATTGGGTGCTTTTCTCTGAGGGTGCAGTGAGGAGTGGGGCCCCGAGCTCTCAGCTCCTCTGCGCCAGAGACTGGGAGGCCGCCATTTTCATTCCCATCCTCTGGAACTCTACGGAAAGCATTCAGAGAACAAAAGCTCCCCAAAGTGAACCAGAGCGGATTACTCAGCCTGGCCCCTGGTAAGGTCAGTGGAATTCCGCCTCGGGCAAAGACACTTGAGAATCACTACAACAGACCCTCCCCCAGAAGATCAACAAGAAATCCAGCCAAGACCAAGTTCACCTACCAAGGAGAGCAGCGGAATTCCAGAGGAGGAAAAAGCAAAGCACAGATCTCATGGCTTTCTCCCCATGATTCGTTAGTCTTACAGTTAATTTAATTTTTTTAAATTTTTTTTCTTCTGCTAAATTTTTTTTAACATTTACCCTTTTCTTTTTTAACTTCTTAAACTAGTTTATCTAATATATATATATGTATGTATATATATATATTTCTTTTTTATATTTTTTCTTTATTTGTTCTCTTTTTTAAATTTTTTTTTTTTGAACGGCTTTTTATCCACTTTCTCCCCCCATGACATGGGGTTTCTTCTGATTTGGTTAAAGCACACTTTCCTGGGGTCTTTGCCACCCTTTTAGTATTTTATTTGCTCCCTCATATACTCTGATCTGGACAAAATAACAAGGTGGAAAAACTCACCACAAAAAAAAAAAAGAAAAAACAAACAAGAGGCAGTACCGAAGGCTAGGGACCTAATCAATACAGACATTGGTAATATGTCAGCTCTAGAGTTCAGAATGACGATTCTCAAGGTTCTAGCCGGGCTCGAAAAAGGCATGGAAGATATTAGAGAAACCCTCTCTGGAGAGATAAAAGCCCTTCCTGCAGAGGGGTGCCTGGGTGGCTCAGTGGGTTAAAGCCTCTGCCTTCAGCTCAGGTCATGATCCCAGGGTCCTGGGATCAAGCCCCATATTGGGCTCTCTGCTCAGCGGGGAGCCTGCTTCCCCCGCTCTCTCTCTGCCTGCCTCTCTACCTACTTGTGATCTCTGTCTGTCAAATGAATAAATAAAATCTTTAAAAGAAAAAAAGCCCTTTCTGGAAAAGAAAAGAACTAACCAAGTTGAAATAAAAAAAGCTATTAATGAGGCGCAATCAAAAATGGAGGCTCTTACTGCTAGGATAAATGAGGCAGAAGAAAGAATCAGTGATATAGAAAATGAAATGACAGAGAAGAAAGAAGCTGAGCAAAAGAGGAACAAACAGCTACTGGACCACAAGGGGAGAATTCGAGAGATAAGTGACACCATAAGATTAAACAACATTAGAATAATTGGGATTCCAGAAGAAGAAGAAAGAGAGAAGGGAGCAGAAGGTATACTGGAGAGAATTATTGGAGAGAATTTCCCTAATATGGCAAAGGGGACAAGCATCAAAATCCAGGAGGTGCAGAGAACGCCCCCTCAAAATCAGTAAGAATAGGTCCACACCCCATCACCTAATAGTGAAATTTACAAGTCTTAGTGACAAAGAGAAAATCCTGAAAGCAGCCCGGGAAAAGAAATCTGTAACATACAATGGTAAAAATATTAGATTGGCAGCAGACTTAGCCACAGAGACCTGGCAGGCCAGAAAGAGCTGGCATGATATATTCAGAGCACTAAACGAGAAAAAGCATGCAGCCAAGAATACTATATCCAGCTAGGCTATCATTGAAAATAGAAGGAGAGATTAAAAGCTTCCAGGACAAACAAAAACTGAAAGAATTTGCAAACACCAAACCAGCTCTACAGGAAATATTGGAAGGCGTCCTCTAAGCAAAGAGAGACCCTAAAGTAGTAGATCAGAAAGGAACAGAGACAATATACAGTAACAGTCACCTTACAGGCAATACAATGGCACTAAATTCATATCTCTCAATAGTTACCCTGAATGTTAATGGGCTAAATGCCCCAATCCAAAGACACAGGGTATCAGAATGGATAAAAAAACAAAACCCATCTATATGCTGCCTACAAGAAACTCATTTTACACCCAAAGACACGGGCAAAAGTAAAGTGAGAGGGTGGAAAACAATTTACCATGCTAATGGACATCAGAAGAAAGCAGGAGTGGCAATCCTTATATCAGATCAATTAGATTTTAAGCCAAAGACTATAATAAGAGATGAGGAAGGACACTATATCATACTCAAAGGATCTGTCCAACAAGAAGATCTAACAATTTTAAATATCTATGCCCCTAACGTGGGAGCGGCCAACTATATAAACCAATTAATAACAAAATCAAAGAAACACATCCACAATAATACAATAATAGTAGGGGACTTGAACACTCCCCTCACTGAAATGGACAGATCATCCAAGCAAAAGATCCACAAGAAAATAAAGGCCTTAAATGACACACTGGACCAGATGGACATCACATATATATTCAGAACATTTCATCATCCCAAAGCAACAGAATACACATTCTTCTCTAGTGCACTTGGAACATTCTCCAGAATAGATCACATCCTGGGTCATAAATCAGGTCTCAACCGGTATCAAAAGATTAGGATCATTCCCTGCGTATTTTCAGACCACAATGCTCTGAAGCTAGAACTCAATCACAAGAGGAAATTTGGAAAGAACCCAAATACATGGAGACTAAACAGCATCCGTCTAAAGAATGAATGGGTCAACCAGGAAATTAAAGAAGAATTGAAAAAATTCATGGAAACAAATAATAATGAAAACACAACGGTTCAAAATCTGTGGGACACAGCAAAGACGGTCCTGAGAGGACAATACAAGAAAGGTCTCAAATACACAACCTAACCCTACACCTAAAGGAGCTGGAGAAAGAACAAGAACGAAAGCCTAAACCCAGCAGAAGAAGAGAAATCATAAAGATCAGAGCAGAAATCAATGAAATAGAAACCAAAAAAACAATAGAACAAATCAACGAAACTAGGAGCTGGTTCTTTGAAAGAATTAATAAGATTGATAAACCCCTGGCCAGACTTATCAAAAAGAAAAGAGAAAGGACCCAAATAAATAAAATCATGAAGGAAAGAGGAGAGATCACAACGAACACCAAAGAAATACAGACAATTATAAGAACATACTATGAGCAACTCTACGCCAACAAATTTGACAATCTGGAAGAAATGGATGCATTCCTAGAGACATATAAACTACCACAACTGAACCAGGAAGAAACAGAAAGCCTCAACAGACCCATAACCAGTAAGGAGATTGAAACAGCCATCAAAAATCTCCAAACAAACAAAAGCCCAGGGCCAGACGGCTTCCCGGGGGAATTCTACCAAACATTTAAAGAAGAACTAATTCCTATTCTCCTGAAACTGTTCCAAAAAATAGAAATGGAAGGAAAACTTCCAAACTCATTTTATGAGGCCAGCATCACCTTGATCCCAAAACCAGACAAGGATCCCATCAAAAAAGAGAACTACAGACCAATATCCTTGATGAACACAGATGCAAAAATTCTCACCAAAATACTAGCCAGTAGGATTCAACAGTACATTAAAAGGATTATTCACCACGACCACGTGGGATTTATTCCAGGGCTGCAAGGTTGGTTCAACATCTGCAAATCAATCAATGTGATACGACACACTGATGAAAGAAAGAACAAGAACCATATGATACTCTCAATAGATGCTGAAAAAGCATTTGACAAAGTACAGCATCCATTCCTGATCAAAACTCTTCAAAGTGTAGGGACAGAGGACACATACCTCAATATTATCAAAGCCATCTATGAAAAACCCACCGCAAATATCATTCTCAATGGAGAAAAACTGAAAGCTTTTCTGCTAAGGTCAGGAACACGGCAGGGATGTCCATTATCACCACTGCTATTCAACATAGTACTAGAAGTCCTATGCCTAGGACTAGATCAGCAATCCTAGCCTCAGCAATCAGACAACAAAAGGAAATTAAAGGCATCCAAATTGGCAAAGAAGTCAAACTATCACTCTTCGCAGATGATATGATACTATATGTGGAAAACCCAAAAGACTCCACTCCAAAACTGCTAGAACTTGTACAGGAATTTAGTAAAGTGTCAGGATTTAAAATCAATGCACAGAAATCAGTTGCATTTCTCTACACCAACAACAAGACAGAAGAAAGAGAAATTAAGGAGTCAATCCCATTTACAATTGCACCCAAAACTGTAAGATACCTAGGAATAAACCTAACCAAAGAGGTTAAGAATCTATACTCAGAAAACTATAAAGTACTCATGAAAGAAATTGAGGAAGACACAAAGAAATGGAAAAATGTTCCATGCTCCTGGATTGGAAGAACAAATATTGTGAAAATGTCTATGCTACCTAAAGCAATCTACACATTTAATGCAATCCCTATCAAAATTCCACCCATTTTTTTTTCAAAGAAATGGAACAAATAATCCTAAAATTTATATGGAACTAGAAAAGACCTCGAACAGCCAAAGGAATATTGAAAAAGAAAGCCAAAGTTCGTGGCATCACAATTCCAGACTTCAAGCTCTATTACAAAGCTGTCATCATCAAGACTGCATGGTACTGGCACAAAAATAGACACATAGAGACCAATGGAACAGAATAGAGAGCCCAGAAACAGACCCTCAACTCTATGGTCAACTCATCTTCGACAAAGCAGGAAAGAATATCCAATGGAAAACAGACAGCCTCTTCAATAAATGGTGTTGGGGAAACTGGACAGCCACATGCAGAAAAATGAAATTGGACCATTTCCTTACACTACACACCAAAATAGACTCCAAATGGATGAAGATACTCAGTGTGAGAAAGGAATCCATCAAAATCCTTGAGGAGAACACAGGCAGCAACCTCTTTGACCTCAGCCGCAGCAACGTCTTCCTAGGAACATCGCCAAAGGCAGGGGAAGCAAGGGCAAAAATGAACTATTGGGATTTCATCAAGATCAAAAGCTTTTGCACAGCAAAGGAAACAGTTAACAAAACCAAAAGACAACTGACAGAATGGGAGAAGATATTGGCAAACGACATATCAGATAAAGGGCTAGTGTCCAAAATCTGTAAAGAACTTAGCAAACTCAACACCCAAAGAACAAATAATCCAATCAAGAAATGGGCAGAAGACATGAACAGACATTTCTGCAAAGGAGACATCCAGATGGCCAACAGACACATGAAAAAGTGCTCCACATCACTCGGCATCAGAGAAATACAAATCAAAACCATAATGAGATATCACCTCACACCAGTCAGAATGGCTAAAATTAACAAGTCAGGAAATGACAGATGCTGGCGAGGATGTGGAGAAAGGGGAACCCTCCTACCCTGTTGGTGGGAATGCAAGCTGGTGCAACCACTCTGGAAAACAGCATGGAGTTTCCTCAAAATGTTGAAAATAGAACTACCCTATGACCCAGCAATTGCACTACTGGGTACTTACCCTAAAGATACAAACGCAGTGATCCGAAGGGGCACGTGCACCCGAATGTTTATAGCAGCAATGTCTACAATAGCCAAACTATGGAAAGAACCTAGATGTCCATCAACAGATGAATGGATAAAGAAGATGTGGTATATATACACAATGGAATACTATGCAGCCATCAAAAGAAATGAAATCTTGCCATTTGCGACGACGTGGATGGAACTAGAGGGTATCACGCTTAGCGAAATAAGTCAATCGGAGAAAGACAACTATCATATTATCTCCCTGATATGAGGGAGAGGAGATGCAACATGTGGGGTTAAGGGGGTAGGAGGAGAGTAAATGAAACAAGATGGGATTGGGAGGGAGACAAACCATAAGTGACTCTTAATCTCACAAAACAAACTGAGGGTTGCTGGGGGGAGTGGGGTTGGGAGAAGGGAGGTGGAGTTCTGGACATTGGGGAGGGTATGTGCTATGGTGAGTGCTGTGAAGTTTGTAAACCTGGTGATTCACAGACCTGTACCCCTGCGGATAAAAATACATTATATGTTTATAAAAAATTTAAAAAAAAAATTAAAAAGGGGCACCTGGGTGGCTCAGTGGGTTAAGCCGCTGCCTTCGGCTCAGGTCATGATCTCAGGGTCCTGGGATCGAGTCCCGCATCGGGCTCTCTGCTCAGCATGGAGCCTGCTTCCTCCTCTCTCTCTGCCTGCCTCCCTGCCTACTTGTGATCTCTTTCTGTCAAATAAATAAATAAAATCTTTAAAAAAAATTAAAAAAACAAACCAACAAAAAATTTCCCAGGCTGCTGAAAAACTGGATATTTACCGAGTGCTAAATCCTTACCCTGCAATCACTTGCTGGGCAGATGAGGGAGAAACATGTTGACAAAGGAAGGGTCAGGCCATCATCATCCAAACCCCTGATCAAATAAAGCATCACTAAATGTGGAGCAGCCAGATCAAGAGAATCCTGATGTGAAACAATATGAAGCACAGATGCACTGCCTATAAAATATTCTTGCCAAAATTTAACTTCTGCTTACAGGTATACAGAGAAACAAGTGTTTAAAAAAAAAAAAAAAAAAGAGAGAGAGAGAGATAATAGGCCCAAAACAGACTCGCTTGGGGTAAGCCCCACATCACCAAACCAAGACTTAACAGCGAACCTACTACTTCCAGTAGTTCCAGCGAACTACTTCCAGAATGGAATCTTAAACCAGTAAATATGGAATTTCCCTGTTAGCATTTAGTGCAGTAATCTGCTGGACAGACCCCTTCAGTCACGCAAAGAAAGATGAGGTTACTCCTCTTTCCCTGTCCCAGCCCCTTTCTGCTTACAAAAATCTCCCATTTTATTCAATTTTTTGGAATTCCTTTCTATTGCTAGAAGGATGCTGCCCAATTCATGAACTGCAGAATAAAACCAATTTGGTCTTTAAATTTACTCAGTTGACTTTTGTTTTTTTACACAATTTAGATGATATTATAAAAAAGCAATCACATAAATCTAGAATGTGAGGCTAGATTTATTCAAGTCAATGGCATGTTTAAAAACAAAACAAAAGGGAGGGGGCACTGTTCTGAAGTCAAAGAGACTAGGGACAAAATAAGCAAATGCAACACATAGATTTGATAGATCAGGATTTGAATAAACCAATGGGAAAATTATATTTTGAGACAGAGAACTCTGCAAATGGGCAGGATATGATATTAATTTTTAATAAGGGATTACTGTAAATTTTCTTAGGAATAATAGTATAATTGTGGATGAAAATGGTACACTTTCTAAAATACATCATATTGGAGTAACTGGGGAGAAAGCCCTCGTCTGCATTTACATTAAAATACAAATGGGAAAAAATAAGAGAAGATTCAAATGAAACAAATGTACAAAAAGGTTGATACTAATGAATGTGAGTGGAAAGTGGGGATTCATTACATTATTTAAATTATTCTCTATCTTTACATGTGTTTTTAAGATTTATAATAAAAATTCTTTTAAAGATGTTTTTCCTACCTATCCTCCATTGTCTTGTCATTTCTGCATTTCTGTGCCCTCATTCTTGATTTTATATCTATAACTTTAGTTCAAAATAACTCATCAAAGGTTTAAATGTTTTTCCTTGAAGGGGTGCAGAAAAAGTTTCCCTAAAATGTGCCATTTTGGCATGTGGACTGTTTTGAGTTGAAGGCAATAAAACCCTTTGTCCTCAAGAGAAGATTTTGCTCCTCTCCTAACTACCTTTAGAAGAATATTAACTGGGGGGGGGGGGGGGGGGGTCCTTCCCCAGAATAAGAGTTATTACCAGAAATAAATTTTATCTCAGTGACCCATCTGTATGAAAGGGCAAACATCTCCTTACCAAGTATCTGTTCTTCCTCTTGCCCTGTGACTTGCTCTCCACCCCTCTGAAGCCATAAGGCCTTATCCCATTCCTTAGCACACAATGGCAAATATACTTCACTTTACCTGTCTTTGAACCTCTCAAGTATGCAAGGTTCCCATATTTACAAAATTAAACTCGTTTTTCTCCTGTTACTCTATTTCATGTCAATTTAATTTAGATCAGCCAGAAGAACCTTTGAAGGTATATAAAAATGTTTTCTCCCCAACATCCTAAAAAATGAAACCAATCCCTCTATACCCCACTTCAAGCTCTCTCCCTTAATTTCCATAGGCAAGCATACACAATAAAAAGAAAAAAAAAAGCCTAGGATTTTAACATCAATAACATCAATCAAAATCTCATTAGAAACAAATTTAACATGAATGAATGAGAATAGTAGTTTGTTACTTTAAGAGACAGAAAAGAAATACAATAAGGATAATGGCTATGTGGCTACTTACAAACAACAAAACAAAAACTTCTGTTTATATATTAGCCTGACAGATGATTTGATTTAGTGTCTTCACTTGAAAGGCAAATGGATGACCATAGAAAATAAAAACAGAAGAAATTGTGAAAAACTTTCAAGTGGCGAAAAAGAACACTGGATATCCTATCAAGTGCATCCTTGAGTGTCACCTCTGCCTTTCAAGGCCTTAGAGCTGTTTTACAACTCCATAATCTGTAGAAAACTAATAACAATGCAAATAATACATGTCTGTAGGAATGTAGGCAAACTGGTGGAATGCAATTGATCATTGTCTCATGAATAGATCAGTTTTGCATCTGTCTGTAAAGTCAGTTCAGCATTCCTGATTGTCTATGTACATATGGTTCTGAAATTTTCTGGAGAGCAGCTCTAACATATTACTGGCTCCCTCAGTAATAATAAGTTAAAGAAAATCTCAGATATTGTTCACCTTACATTTGTGTAAGTCATGATTTTACCTCTAAAAATGTTTTCCCTCTAATTCATTTCATTTCCTTTCATAAACTGCAATGGGAATTGGAATCTGACTAGTTTTTGAAGTGGTCTTTAAAAAGTTAATTAATTAATTAATTAATTATTTTTTAAGATTTTTATTTATTTATTTGACAGACAGAGATCACAAGTAGACAGAGAGGCAGGCAGAGAGAGAGAGGGAAGCAGGCTCCCTGCTGAGCAGAGAGCCCGATGCGGGACTCGATCCCAGGACCCTGAGATCATGACCTGAGCCGAAGGCAGCGGCTTAACCCACTGAGCCACCCAGGCACCCAAAAGTTAATTATTTAAGTAACTAAAAATTTTAATAAATACAAAAAATTTAAAAATTAAGACCACCTTGACACATGTCAATCTTCCTCTAGAACTATGATAAATATGAAAAAATTTTCAAATAAATTTTATAATCAACCACTCCTGACATAGAGGAGCAATATATTATGAAATGGCTGTATTTATTCCTGATAACAACTGAAGTATTTATGAAAAAACTGCTGGTACACATCAGGATTCTTCTAGGTACTACATATCAAGTAAAACAGCAATTACTTTTTCATAAAAAATAAGCCACAATAATTATGTTTAAAAAAAAGAGAAAAAAAGGAGAAAAAAACTTAGTGGCCAGAGAAGCTTCATAATTAGATTAAAAGCTTCCTTCGAAAGTAGAAACCAAGTCATTTCAAGAAAAAAAATCACCTCCATTTTTTTAACACGTTTTTCTAAAAATATCATACTTTTCTTTCCCCCTAAAAGTAATTTTTTCTAACAGCCCATTCACTTCAGCCTCAAGTAGATACACATCCCATGAACCATAATATTTTTTTAAGGTTTTAGACAATGTTACTGTCAGGCTTCCTGGCTTTATATGATTCAGAGGCCAATTCAATTACAGTAGCTGCTATGATATTTGCCTTTTCCTCAACACTCTCCATGTCAGACAAAATGAAATTCTGTAAGGTGAACCGTGTATGTTTGTGTACACTGGCCAACAACGACATTTCACTTCAATGTTAAAGACTCATATTTTCTACTCATGAGATTTATAATATTAATGATTTATGCATTTACTTTGTCCAATTATAAATGCATGGGAATGATTTATAAGATCTCAACCCCCAGCTTCCTGAAAGTTTAAAGAATTCAAGATAAAATGAGATTAAAATGAATGCATTTACAGCCTGCCAGTATCTATAAAAACTGAATGCTGTAAATGTGAACACCAAGATTTAAAAAACAGTTTACAAATAAGGCTGACATTGAAAGTTCTAAGAGTCATTAAAAAATAAATCCTACTCAAAATTATTATAACATAACCCTAAACAAAAGTAAGGCCAAATTAAATGTTTTTCCTAGACATTCTAACATTCTCCATATCCTTCCCCCAGATGGCAGAGAGTAAGTCAGTGAGAGAAACAGAAAATAAAAAATTCAGTCTGAATCCTTTCCATTGTACAATAAATCTTTCAAGTAAATTTCTATCCTGGGTTATCATACCATTTCCTTTATTCACATCTATTCATCCATATTTTATAACAATCTTTATAGAAAGAAAGTTAAATAAGGGATCTCTTTCAAGGACAACTTATGTTACACATAAATTTAAAATCTGAACAGTGTTAAGTATAATTTTAAAACTGTCATACCATTAAACATCAACAGGTTGATTTAACATCTGTTCTTCAATTTTTCACCCAAGTTGTTATGGTAACCAAAATGTGTGGAATATTTGTTTCTTAAATTTAACTGATTATTTCAAGTAAATAAAATTATAGCATATCATCTTATTAACTATAAATATTATTAATACTATAACCCTATATTTATCATTTTTAAATGCTGGTGGATTACAGGATTATATTTAGGCATTTATACATGCTTCATTGCAGAATACACATTAAAAAATAGCAAAGGTACATTTTTTTTCTAACTTGGGGGCATTTTCTTGATTTTTAAAAGCAAAACAAGGGGCACCTGGGTGGCTCAGTGGGTTAAGCCTCTGCCTTCGGCTCAGGTCATGATCTCAGGGTCCTGGGATGGAGCCCCACATTGGGCTCTCTGCTCAGTAGGAAGCCTGCTATCCCCTCTCCCTCTGCCTGCCTCTCTGCCTACTTGTGATCTCTCTCTCTCTGTCAAATAAATAAATAAAATCTTAAAAGCAAAACAAAAGGAAATCAGTCTATATTCTGAATGACATACTATATTAAAATACTTAAAACAATATGATTTTAGTGCTTTGTAGGAGCTATTTATCACATTCTTTCCAAACATAAGTCAATCCTGTTACTCCTCTAGTTCTCTGCTTAAAACTTTCCACTGGTGTCCCATCTGTAAGCAAAAGCCAAAGTCCTTATACTGGCTTCAAAATCCATCCTCTCCACTTTCCCTTGTTTACCCCATCCAGCCACACTGGTCTCCTTGCTGTCCCTCAAATACACCAGGCTCAATCCTACCTCAGAGCCTGCTATTTACATTTCTTCTGCCTGGAAGCGTGTTAGCCTAGGAAGCCACATGGCTCATTCTTTCATTTATTTCATTTCTTCCTTTAAATACCATCTTCTCAGTGAAACCTTCTCTGACTAACCCCATTTCAAACAGCTATTCCAGGACCTTGACCATGTCTGCTCACATATTACCTATTCACTATAGACTGGCTGTCCCCTCACCCCAGATTCTTATGTTGAAGACTTAATCTCTAATGTGATTATTTAGAGATTATTAGAGATCATTTAGAGATGGGGTTTTGGGAGGTAATCTAGGTTTAGATGAGGTCGGGAGCCTTCATGAGGGATTAAATCCCCTTACAAGGAAAAAGAGACACCAATACACTCACTCTCTCCACCAGGTGAGGACACAATGCTCTAGAAGGCAGCCATCTGCAAGCCAGAAAGACCTCACCAGAAACTGAATCTGCCAGGAAATTATTGGACTTCCAGCCTTAAGAATTCTGAAAAAATTAATTGCTATTGCTTAAGTCAGAACCTTGACCTTAGACTTCTACCCTTCAGAACTGTGAAGAAATAAATTTCTGTTGCTTAAGTCACCCAGTCTCTAGTATTTTGCTATGGCAGCCCAAGCTGACTAATACATTTGTTCTTCCTTTATTTTCCTCTTAACACTCATTACTGACTAGTATACAGGATATCAGTGATCTAGTCTATACATTACTAATTAATGTTATTTATTGTCTGTCTCCTTTTACTGCATAAGCTTCATGAGGGCAGGGATTTCTGTGTATTTTGCTCACAACACTTATAACACCTATGGTCTGGCATTAACAAATAATCAGTAAGTATTTGTCAAATGCACAAAGTATAGATTTAAAATATCTTCAATCTTGATATGCTATGGTAGGAAATAATACATTTCTTTGATGATATTCAGGGAATCCAGTAAGAAATAAAAAATATACCATCTTCAATAAGTTAATTTAAAAAAAATAAAAAATTATCAACATTTGTGTTTTCATAGAACCAAAGAATCTTACTTTCCTGATTTTCTTGATCTTTTCTCCTCCTATAAATCTGATTTATTACAGGCTCACTCTTCTTCCTACCAGTCAAATAGGTAACCTACTTTATACTGTTAACTCTGCCCAGGATCTTTTTCTGTTTACTTCCTAAGTGAACTCATCTACCCTGCTTCAACTATCACATTTTTCAGGTGATTCTGAAATCCTCATCTCTTGCCTAGATTTTTCTGTGTTCTGGTGCTGTATTTCCAACTACCTTTGAGACATACATCACTCAAGCATACTGTCAGGAATGTCAAAGGACAGGAGCTTTATAGGTAGAATGTAACACTGTACTCACGTAAGTTAAAAAAACAAACATACAAAAGCAAAAGAAAAAATCCCTTAAATAAATCTTAACTACAACAACAAAAAAAGTAGTCCTTAGTAGTAGTCTATAGACTCACATAATTCTATAAATTGCCTGAGGAATCACTTTGTTTCATTATAGAAATTAGACTTACAATGGTAGGGAATTCCAATCTAAATTATGACCATGTCTTCTAATTAACAGTATACTCTTGCACTATCAGCTTCACTTCAACTGCTGAATTATTCCCAATATTGTAGTAGAGTTTTATTACTTTCAACTTGAATTTAATCACTTGGGGGGAAAATATAAGAAATTATATGAGGTTTTCAAATTAAGTTTCTGAACTAGGATAGTTTATTTTTAGAAGAAAAAAAAAACCTCCCAGTGTTTTTCATCATTGGTTCCCAA
Organism: Lutra lutra; assembly: GCF_902655055.1. NCBI lineage: Eukaryota > Metazoa > Chordata > Mammalia > Carnivora > Mustelidae > Lutra > Lutra lutra. The sequence continues at coordinate 150,066,055 of NC_062281.1, read as the reverse complement.
ATAACATATTTGTTTCTCCAACCACTTTTCCTCATACACACTAATCAATTCATTATTATTTTAAAGACTTCGCTAAAGCACATTTTTTTTCAGAATTTACAACACGCTTCAGATGAAAGTTGGCTAGAATTCATTATTCAGTTTAAGCAAGCCATGTATTTTTAGAATTTCACTGAGCAAAAATGCAAAGGAAGGGGATTCTAAAAGAAAACCATGTGATTATTATGTCTTTAGAAATAGGCTAAACTTCCCAGGGTAGTACAAGGTCCCTGAGTTGTGGGTATCACTAAGAAGACTCTCAGAACCAGTGAGCTTCAGTACACATCACTCACTAATGAAACACATATGATCCCAATCTTATGTTGCCCTTTTAAGATGAATGATTACTATCTATTATATCAAGTAAATTTCACTGCTATATCTTTCAAAAAAATTTTTTTCTCTGAATTAGGAGCATAAATGAAATATATTTAGGAAAGGTCTTAAGAACCCATGTGTGGCCATCTCCAATGCTCATGAAAGATACAAAGCATGCCCAAGCTGTCAATAAATTCTGTCATCATTCCTTTCAAAATATATCCAAAATGTGACCACTTCTCTTACTCCCTTCTGCCTCCATAATGTCTTACTAGGATTATTGCTAGAGCCTCCTAAATCGTCTCCCTGATTCCACCATTGCCCCATTACATTCCACTTTCCACACAGGAGCCCCAGTGATCACTATAAAACACATGAGTCAGGTCAACTCATTCCTCTGCCGAAAATCTTCTACTAGCTTCCCTCGTCACTTGAAATAAAAGTCCTTACAATGGTTTAGAAAACCCTTCATGGTCTTGTCCCTCCACATCTCAACCATTTTCCCCACCTCCCTTATTCAATTCAGCTGCCATGTCTTCCTGGCTATTCCTTGAACAAACCAAACTTACTCTCACTTTAGGTCCCATACACTTGCTACTTCCTCAGCCTAAGAGACTCCCTCCATATAGTCACAGGATTTGCTCCAGGGATTTTCCAGGTTCTACTCAGTGGGGCCCTCTCTTTGACCCATGAACACAGACCAGTAAATTTTCTCTGCTTCCCAGCCCGCATTACTACCTTTAACCTGCTTTATATTTCCCCCTCATGCATATCACCGCTGGACATATTGTATGTTTGTTTATTATTGAATTACCTAATGAAAATGTTTGCTCCAAGAAAACAAAGACTGTTTTGTTTTGTCCTCACTCACTCCCTGGCTACAGAACACATAATAGCAGATTAGAGATGAGTATCAACAAATATTATTTTTAATTTTTTATTTCTTTTCAGCGTTAACAGTATTCATTGTTTTTTGTTTGTTTGTTTTTAAAGATTTTATTTATTTATCTGACAGAGAGAGATCGCAGGTAGGCAGAGAGAGAGAGAGGAGGAAGCAGGCTCCCTGTGGAGCAGAGAGCCAGATGTGGGGCTCGATCCCAGGACTCTGGGATCATGACCTGAGCCGAAGGCAGAGGCTTTAACCCACTGAGCCACCCAGGTGCTCCAGTATTCATTTATTTTTTCACCATACCCAGTGCTCTATGCAATCCCTGCCCTCCCTAATACCCACCACCTGGTTCCCCTACCCCTTCAAAACCCTCAGGTTGTTTTTCAGATTCTAGAGTCTCTCATGGTTCACCTCCCCTTCCAATTTCCCTCAACTCCCTTCTGCTCTCCATCTCCCCATGTCCTCCATGTTATTTGTTAAAATGTCTATACTGCCTAGAGCAATCTATACTTTTAATGCCATTCCGATCAAAATTCCACCGGTATTTTTCAAAGAGCTGGAGAAAATAATCCTAAAATTTGTATGGAATCAGAAGAGACCCTGAATTGCTAAGGAAATGTTGAAAAGCAAAAATAAAACTGGCACCATCACATTACCTGATTTCAAGCTTTACTACAAAGCTGTGATCACCAAGACAGCATGATACTGGCATAAAAACAGACACATAGAGGAGTCAAGATGGCGGAGAAGTAGCAGGCTGAGACTACTTCAGGTAGCAGGAGATCAGCTAGATAGCTATCTAAAGATTGCAAACACCTACAAATCCAACGGGAGATCGAAGAGAAGAACAGCAATTCTAGAAACAGAAAACCAACCACTTTCTGAAAGGTAGGACTGGCGGAGAAGTGAATCCAAAGCGACGGGAAGATAGACTGCGGGCGGAGGGGCCGGCTCCCGGCAAGCGGCAGAGCAACGGAGCACAAAATCAGGACTTTTAAAAGTCTGTTCCGCTGAGGGACATTGCTCCAGAGGCTTAACCGGGGTGAAGCCCACGCGGGGTCAGCACGGCCTCAGGTCCATCAGGGTCACAGAAGGATCGGGGGTGTCTGAGTGTCACAGAGCTTGCAGGTATTAGAACTGGGAAGCCAGCTACAGAGACAGAGCCGAGGAGTAAGCTCTCAGCTCGGGGTTACCTTGAACCGGTCGCAGGCTCAGTCAGTTCGGAGCGCGGCCAAAGGCCAGGGTGACGGGAGTAATTGGGCGCTGTTCTCTGAGGGCGCACTGAGGAGTGGGGCCCCAGGCTCTCGGCTCCTCCGGGCCAGAGACTGGGAGGCCGCCATTTTCATTCCCGTCCTCCGGAACTCTACGGAAAGCAGAAAGCGCTCAGGGAACAAAAGCTCCCGAAAGCAAACCCGAGCGGATTACTCAGACCAGCCCCTGGTAAGGGCGGTACAATTCCGCCTGGGGCAAAGACACTTGAGAATCACTACAACAGGCCCCTCCCCCAGAAGATCAACAAGAAATCCAGCCAAGTTCACCTACCAAGGAGTGCAGTTTCAATACCAAGGAGAGCAGTGGAATTTCAAATGAGGAGAAAGCAAAGCACAGAACTCATGGCTTTCTCCCCATGATTCTTTAGTCTTATAGTTAATTTTTTTTTCTCTTCTTCTGCTAAATTTTTCTTAACTTTTACCCATTTCTTTTTTAACGTTTAACTAGTTTATCTAATATATATATATTTTTTTCTTTTTTATATTTTTTCTTTATTCGTTCTCTTTTTTTAATTGTTTCTTTTCTTTTTTTCTTTCTGAACCTCTTTTTATCCACTTTCTCCCCCCGCCCCATGATTTGGGATCTGTTCTGATTTGATTAAAGCATATTATCCTGGGGTCTTTGCCACCCTTTTACTATCTTACTTGCTCCTTCATATACTCTAAACTGGAGAAAATGACAAGGCAGAAAAATTCACCACAAAAAAAAGAACAAGAGGCAGTACCGAAGGCTAGGGACCTAATCAATACAGACATAGATAATATGTCAGATATAGAGTTCAGAATGACGATTCTCAAGGTTCTAGCCGGGCTCGAAAAGGCATGGAAGATATTAAAGAAACCCTCTCTGGAGAGATAAAAGCCCTTTCTGGAGAAATAAAAGAACTAAAATCTAACCAAGTTGAAATAAAAAAAGCTATTAATGAGGTACAATAAAAAACGGAGGCTCTCACTGCTAGGATAAATGAGGCAGAAGAAAGAATTAGCGATATAGAAGACCAAATGACAGGGAAGAAAGAAGCTGAGCAAAAGAGGAACAAACAGCTACTGGACCACGAGGGGAGAATTCGAGAGATAAATGACACCATAAGATTAAACAACATTAGAATAATTGGGATTCCAGAAGAAGAAGAAAGAGAGAAGGGAGCAGAAGGTATACTGGAGAGAATTATTGGAGAGAATTTCCCTAATATGGCAAAGGGGACAAGCATCAAAATCCAGGAGGTGCAGAGAACGCCCCCTCAAAATCAGTAAGAATAGGTCCACACCCCATCACCTAATAGTGAAATTTACAAGTCTTAGTGACAAAGAGAAAATCCTGAAAGCAGCCCGGGAAAAGAAATCTGTAACATACAATGGTAAAAATATTAGATTGGCAGCAGACTTAGCCACAGAGACCTGGCAGGCCAGAAAGAGCTGGCATGATATATTCAGAGCACTAAACGAGAAAAAGCATGCAGCCAAGAATACTATATCCAGCTAGGCTATCATTGAAAATAGAAGGAGAGATTAAAAGCTTCCAGGACAAACAAAAACTGAAAGAATTTGCAAACACCAAACCAGCTCTACAGGAAATATTGGAAGGCGTCCTCTAAGCAAAGAGAGACCCTAAAGTAGTAGATCAGAAAGGAACAGAGACAATATACAGTAACAGTCACCTTACAGGCAATACAATGGCACTAAATTCATATCTCTCAATAGTTACCCTGAATGTTAATGGGCTAAATGCCCCAATCCAAAGACACAGGGTATCAGAATGGATAAAAAAACAAAACCCATCTATATGCTGCCTACAAGAAACTCATTTTACACCCAAAGACACGGGCAAAAGTAAAGTGAGAGGGTGGAAAACAATTTACCATGCTAATGGACATCAGAAGAAAGCAGGAGTGGCAATCCTTATATCAGATCAATTAGATTTTAAGCCAAAGACTATAATAAGAGATGAGGAAGGACACTATATCATACTCAAAGGATCTGTCCAACAAGAAGATCTAACAATTTTAAATATCTATGCCCCTAACGTGGGAGCGGCCAACTATATAAACCAATTAATAACAAAATCAAAGAAACACATCCACAATAATACAATAATAGTAGGGGACTTGAACACTCCCCTCACTGAAATGGACAGATCATCCAAGCAAAAGATCCACAAGAAAATAAAGGCCTTAAATGACACACTGGACCAGATGGACATCACATATATATTCAGAACATTTCATCATCCCAAAGCAACAGAATACACATTCTTCTCTAGTGCACTTGGAACATTCTCCAGAATAGATCACATCCTGGGTCATAAATCAGGTCTCAACCGGTATCAAAAGATTAGGATCATTCCCTGCGTATTTTCAGACCACAATGCTCTGAAGCTAGAACTCAATCACAAGAGGAAATTTGGAAAGAACCCAAATACATGGAGACTAAACAGCATCCGTCTAAAGAATGAATGGGTCAACCAGGAAATTAAAGAAGAATTGAAAAAATTCATGGAAACAAATAATAATGAAAACACAACGGTTCAAAATCTGTGGGACACAGCAAAGACGGTCCTGAGAGGACAATACAAGAAAGGTCTCAAATACACAACCTAACCCTACACCTAAAGGAGCTGGAGAAAGAACAAGAACGAAAGCCTAAACCCAGCAGAAGAAGAGAAATCATAAAGATCAGAGCAGAAATCAATGAAATAGAAACCAAAAAAACAATAGAACAAATCAACGAAACTAGGAGCTGGTTCTTTGAAAGAATTAATAAGATTGATAAACCCCTGGCCAGACTTATCAAAAAGAAAAGAGAAAGGACCCAAATAAATAAAATCATGAAGGAAAGAGGAGAGATCACAACGAACACCAAAGAAATACAGACAATTATAAGAACATACTATGAGCAACTCTACGCCAACAAATTTGACAATCTGGAAGAAATGGATGCATTCCTAGAGACATATAAACTACCACAACTGAACCAGGAAGAAACAGAAAGCCTCAACAGACCCATAACCAGTAAGGAGATTGAAACAGCCATCAAAAATCTCCAAACAAACAAAAGCCCAGGGCCAGACGGCTTCCCGGGGGAATTCTACCAAACATTTAAAGAAGAACTAATTCCTATTCTCCTGAAACTGTTCCAAAAAAATAGAAATGGAAGGAAAACTTCCAAACTCATTTTATGAGGCCAGCATCACCTTGATCCCAAAACCAGACAAGGATCCCATCAAAAAAGAGAACTACAGACCAATATCCTTGATGAACACAGATGCAAAAATTCTCACCAAAATACTAGCCAGTAGGATTCAACAGTACATTAAAAGGATTATTCACCACGACCACGTGGGATTTATTCCAGGGCTGCAAGGTTGGTTCAACATCTGCAAATCAATCAATGTGATACGACACACTGATGAAAGAAAGAACAAGAACCATATGATACTCTCAATAGATGCTGAAAAAGCATTTGACAAAGTACAGCATCCATTCCTGATCAAAACTCTTCAAAGTGTAGGGACAGAGGACACATACCTCAATATTATCAAAGCCATCTATGAAAAACCCACCGCAAATATCATTCTCAATGGAGAAAAACTGAAAGCTTTTCTGCTAAGGTCAGGAACACGGCAGGGATGTCCATTATCACCACTGCTATTCAACATAGTACTAGAAGTCCTATGCCTAGGACTAGATCAGCAATCCTAGCCTCAGCAATCAGACAACAAAAGGAAATTAAAGGCATCCAAATTGGCAAAGAAGTCAAACTATCACTCTTCGCAGATGATATGATACTATATGTGGAAAACCCAAAAGACTCCACTCCAAAACTGCTAGAACTTGTACAGGAATTTAGTAAAGTGTCAGGATTTAAAATCAATGCACAGAAATCAGTTGCATTTCTCTACACCAACAACAAGACAGAAGAAAGAGAAATTAAGGAGTCAATCCCATTTACAATTGCACCCAAAACTGTAAGATACCTAGGAATAAACCTAACCAAAGAGGCTAAGAATCTATACTCAGAAAACTATAAAGTACTCATGAAAGAAATTGAGGAAGACACAAAGAAATGGAAAAATGTTCCATGCTCCTGGATTGGAAGAACAAATATTGTGAAAATGTCTATGCTACCTAAAGCAATCTACACATTTAATGCAATCCCTATCAAAATTCCACCCATTTTTTTTTCAAAGAAATGGAACAAATAATCCTAAAATTTATATGGAACTAGAAAAGACCTCGAACAGCCAAAGGAATATTGAAAAAGAAAGCCAAAGTTCGTGGCATCACAATTCCAGACTTCAAGCTCTATTACAAAGCTGTCATCATCAAGACTGCATGGTACTGGCACAAAAATAGACACATAGAGATCAATGGAACAGAATAGAGAGCCCAGAAACAGACCCTCAACTCTATGGTCAACTCATCTTCGACAAAGCAGGAAAGAATATCCAATGGAAAACAGACAGCCTCTTCAATAAATGGTGTTGGGGAAACTGGACAGCCACATGCAGAAAAATGAAATTGGACCATTTCCTTACACTACACACCAAAATAGACTCCAAATGGATGAAGATACTCAGTGTGAGAAAGGAATCCATCAAAATCCTTGAGGAGAACACAGGCAGCAACCTCTTTGACCTCAGCCGCAGCAACGTCTTCCTAGGAACATCGCCAAAGGCAGGGGAAGCAAGGGCAAAAATGAACTATTGGGATTTCATCAAGATCAAAAGCTTTTGCACAGCAAAGGAAACAGTTAACAAAACCAAAAGACAACTGACAGAATGGGAGAAGATATTGGCAAACGACATATCAGATAAAGGGCTAGTGTCCAAAATCTGTAAAGAACTTAGCAAACTCAACACCCAAAGAACAAATAATCCAATCAAGAAATGGGCAGAAGACATGAACAGACATTTCTGCAAAGGAGACATCCAGATGGCCAACAGACACATGAAAAAGTGCTCCACATCACTCGGCATCAGAGAAATACAAATCAAAACCATAATGAGATATCACCTCACACCAGTCAGAATGGCTAAAATTAACAAGTCAGGAAATGACAGATGCTGGCGAGGATGTGGAGAAAGGGGAACCCTCCTACCCTGTTGGTGGGAATGCAAGCTGGTGCAACCACTCTGGAAAACAGCATGGAGTTTCCTCAAAATGTTGAAAATAGAACTACCCTATGACCCAGCAATTGCACTACTGGGTACTTACCCTAAAGATACAAACGCAGTGATCCGAAGGGGCACGTGCACCCGAATGTTTATAGCAGCAATGTCTACAATAGCCAAACTATGGAAAGAACCTAGATGTCCATCAACAGATGAATGGATAAAGAAGATGTGGTATATATACACAATGGAATACTATGCAGCCATCAAAAGAAATGAAATCTTGCCATTTGCGACGACGTGGATGGAACTAGAGGGTATCACGCTTAGCGAAATAAGTCAATCGGAGAAAGACAACTATCATATTATCTCCCTGATATGAGGGAGAGGAGATGCAACATGTGGGGTTAAGGGGGTAGGAGGAGAGTAAATGAAACAAGATGGGATTGGGAGGGAGACAAACCATAAGTGACTCTTAATCTCACAAAACAAACTGAGGGTTGCTGGGGGGAGTGGGGTTGGGAGAAGGGAGGTGGAGTTCTGGACATTGGGGAGGGTATGTGCTATGGTGAGTGCTGTCAAGTGTGTAAACCTGGCGATTCACAGACCTGTACCCCTGGGGATAAAAATATATGTTTATAAAAATTTTAAAAAAAGAAAGAAAAACGAAAAAATAATAATAAAAAATAAAAAATAATAATAAAAAATAAAAAATAAAAAAATAAAAACAGACACATAGACCAGTGGAACAGAGTGGAGAGCCCAGATATGGACCCTCAACTCTATGTTCAAATAATCTTCGACAAAACAGGAAAAAAGACAGTTTCTTCAATAAATGGTGCTGGGAAAACTGGACAGCTATATGTAGAAGAATGAAACTTGACCATTCTCTTACACCATACACAAAGATAAACACGAAATGGATAAAAGACCTCAACATAAGGCAGGAATCCATCAGAATCCTAGAGGAGAACATAGGCAGTAACCTCTTCGATATCAGCCACAGCAACTTCTTTCAAGATATGTCTCCAAAGGCAAAGGAAACAAAAGCGAAAATGAACTTTTGGGACTTCATCAAGATCAAAAACTTCTGCACAGCAAAGGAAATAGTCAACAAAACAAAGAGGCAACCCATGGAATATGAGAAGATATTTGCAAATGACAGTGCAGACAAAAGGTTGATATCCAGGATCGATAAAGAACTCCTCAAACTCAACACACACAAAACAGATGATCATATCAAAAAATGGGCAGAAGATATGAACAGACACTTCTCCAATGAAGACATACAAATGGCTATCAGACACATGAAAAAATGTTCATCATCACTAGCCATCAGGGAGATTCAAATTAAAACTACATTGAGATACCACCTTGTACCAGTTAGAATGGCCAAAATTAGCAAGACAGGAAACAACATGTGTTGGAGAGGATGTGGAGAAAGGGGAACCCTCTTACACTGTTGGTGGGAATGCAAGTTGGTGCAGCCACTTTGGAGAACAGTGTGGAGATTCCTCAAGAAATTAAAAATAGAGCTTCCCTATGACCCTGCCATTGCACTACTGGGTATTTACCCCAAAGATACAGATGAAGTGAAAAGAAGGGCCATCTGTACCCCAATGTTTATAGCAGCAATGGCCATAGTCACCAAACTGTGGAAAGAACCAAGATGCCCTTCAACAGACGAATGGATAAGGAAGACGTGGTCCATATACACTATGGAGTATTATGCCTCCATCAGAAAGGATGAATACCCAACTTTTGTAGCAACATGGACGGGACTGGAAGAGATTATGCTGAGTGAAATCAGTCAAGCAGAGAGAGTCAATTATCGTATGGTTTCACTTATTTGTGGAGTATCAACAAATACTGATCACATAAATGAATGAATGAATCTTGTGATTGCTTCCCAATCCAAACTAGATGCCAGTTATTATTCCTTCAAGTTGCATACCACCACATTTCTACTTTTCTTATGGTAAGTCATATTCCCTGTTGTATTAAGAATCAATTTGTATCTTATCTTAGTATGAAAGTATCAAGAATCATGTCTTATTTCTCTTTGTATCCCTTATACTTACTAGCATCATTTCTTTCTTACAAAAGAAACCCAGTATTTCTTAACTGAATTTTAAATCATACTGAAAGTCCTGGATCTCTTTTTATCCTTTAGCAAACAGACCACTACCAATTCTTAAATTCATAAAGTATATTCTGCATTTATAACCAACCAGCAAATTTAATTCAAGAAGAGAGATGTAGCCTGGCTTAGAGATGCCTGACATCCATTTTGTACTGATGTGGTAACTACAGAAAACATTTTGAATGATGTTAAGTCGAAAGATTTTTCAGAAGACAGTAAAAACTACTTGTGAGAAAGCTGCTTCAAACTTGATCCATTCAGGGGGGTATAGCTCAGTGGTAGAGCATTTGACTGCAAACTTGATCCATTCAGGAATTCTACGAAAAAAGAACGAACACCACACAGCACATTTCTTATAAACAAATAACCAAAAAGCAAACTAATACAAAAAGATTTTTTTCTAAGAAAACAAATTCCAGCATCACTATCAAAATTAATAATTAATTGAGCCAAACACAGTTCATTAACTGGTATTTTTTTTGAAAGATTTTATTTATTTATTTGACAGCCAGAGATCACAAGTAGGCAAAGAGGCAGGCAGAGAGAGAGAGAGCATGGAGGAAGCAGGCTCCCTGCTGAGCAGAGAGCCGATACGATATGGGGGCTCAATCCCAGGACCCTGGGATCATGACCTGAGCCAAAGCAGAGGCTTTAACCCACTCAGCCACACAGGCGCCCCATTAACTGGTATTTTTAACAACCTTTTTAACAAAACTGAAATCACCAAGACTAAATTATGATCAATATGTTGAAAAATACATACTTTGAGTTTTAGACTTTCGCCAAGTCAGTTAAAATTAAAAGGTATGATTCTAAAAAGGTTAAACTTTCACCATCAAGAAAAGTAAACTGAACAGGAATTTATTTCCCAAGACTTATGGACAAGCAGGACTTTTATTTTTTCGTCAAATTCTATGAAAACCGATAATCCATAATCACAGTGATCAAAATTTCTGATAGGCTAGACTAGAACTCTCTAAGCACAAGAAGTAACTACATTAAAAATAAATGATACAGTAAAAACAATGTCTTGCCTTATACAGTGTTAGCTCACCTGAGGTATGAGTCTATCCAAGTGCTCAGCTCGATTTCCATGAGAAGGGTGTGTGGATAACCATTCTGGCAACCTGGGATGGCCCTGGAGATGATCTGCAAATTCCATCTGCTGCCAAAACACCGAACTGGCTCTGACGTCCACACAAGCCTAAAACCGGAATTAATTTTTAAAAAATGAGCCTAGTTATGAGAACATTTTTAAAAATGTATATCATTATGTTTTAAAGATATTTTCTATCATTATTTGCAAATGACGTATCTGATAAAGGGCTAGTGCCCAAAATAGAAAAAGAACTCATAAAACTCAATATTCAAAAATAAATAATCCAATTAAAAATGGGCAGAAGACATGAACAGAGATTTATTTCATCAAAGAACACACACAAATGGCCAACAGACACACAAAAAGATGTTCATCATCACATCATCAGGGAAATGCAAATCAAAACCACAATGAGATACCACCTCATACCTGTCAGAACGGATAAAATAAAAAACAAAAGAAACAACAGGTAATGGCAAGGATCTGGAGAAAAAGGAACACTCGTGCACCGCTGATGGGAATGCAATGTGGTGCAGCCACTGTGGAAAATAGTATGGAGGTTCTTCAAAGAATTAAAAGTAGAGCTACCCTGCAATCCTGCAATCACACTACTGGGTACTTACCCAAAAGATAGAAGAACACTAATTCAAATGGATATATGACCCCTATATTTATAGCAGCACTACTTATAACAGCCAAGATATGGAAGCAGCCCAAGTGTCTAGTGATCAATGAATGAATAAAGAAGATGTGGTATAATACACACACACACACACACACACACACACACACACACACACACACAGGAATATTACTGAGCCATCAAAAAGAATCTTGCCATTTGCAGTGACATAGATGGAGCTAGACAGCAAAATAAATCAGAGAAAGACAAATACCATGTGATTTCACTCATGTGCAGTTTAAGAAACAAAACAAGCAAAGGTAAAAAAATAAGAGAAAGACAAAGCAAGAAACAGACTCTTAACTACAGAGAACAAACTGATGATAACTAGGTGGGAAGAGGATGAGGGGAAAGGTGAAATAGGTGGTGGGGATTAAGGAGTTCATTTATCATGATGAGCACTAGGTGTTGTATGGAACTGCTGAATCACTAAATTATAACCTGAAAAAATATAACTCTGTATGTTAACTGGAATAAAAAATAAAAACAAAATAAAACAAAGCAAATGAAAAGGTAGCAAGAAACAAAAAAAAATAAAAATGATTGCAATGAAAAAAAATTTTCTAGCATTTTAATTAAAAGTAGAATGTGCTCATTGCTTTAAAAAAAAACAACTCATACAACATGGTATTAAAGAAGCCAAATCTACTCCTGTACAATACTCAACAGTAATCGCACTCCCAGAGATAACCCACTATTTTCAATATGACAGGTATTAAGAACACATATTGAGGGCAAAAATCTTCCACACAAATTAATATTTTGTTTTCATAAAAATAAGGATTTAAAATCTCATCTATTATTAAACTGCATTATAGAAATTTTATTCTTAATCTATACCACTAGAATAATTAAAAGACTTCAACTTAAAGAAATGAAATTATATTTTATTTTTAATGTGCCTATCAATTTTCCTAGTTTTCCTCAGTGTGTGTGCTAAAGAACATACTTAAGTCATTCAAAATATTTATAAAAGTTTATCTTTTTTAACAAATAAGATATACATGTCTTGTATATTTGTGCATAATTCCATCAGACACTCATACACATATACTTATCTATACAAAGAACAATTCTAGAAGGAATTTAAGAAACTGTTAATAATAGTAGCTACCCTAAGAGTATAAGTAGGGTGTTTGATGATGGAGAAAGAGCAGGACTTTTATTTCTGAATTATATGAAGTATATTACTTTTATAATATAATTATTTCCAAATCCTATGTAGGGTGATTCACTAAATATTATAATAAGCCTGTTCAATTTATTGACATTTCCAATTTTTTCTGTAAGCAGTGATTGGCTAAAGTGATTATATTTCTCAACTAGCTTACTTTTGATTATGACAATTAAGAAAAAACTCATACTGTACTGTAAAATGTGATATCAAAAAGCATTAATATGCTTTTGGCCTTAAAACAGTGAGATTGTGACACACAAAAAGGCAAATACACAATATCACGCTGATCTAGTCAACATCCATGCCACTCTGTTTTTAACAAACACCATCAAAATATTTTCAAATGCTGGGAAAATGAAAAGAAAAAATAATTTGAAATCCAAGTAGATTTTATTCAGTGTTTAAAACATAATTGTTTTTATTGTGGTAAAATATATGAAAAAATTTGCCATCTTAACCCTTAAGTGTACAGTTCACAGGTATTAAATACACTCACACTGATGTGCAGCCACCGCCATGAACCATCCTTATAGCTCATTTTGTATACAGCTCTTAAATAATTCCCCCTTCTCCTCTCACCCCCATCCTGGATGACTACCATTACAAACTCTGTCTTTATGATTCTAACTACTCTAAGTACCTCATACAAATGAAATCGTACACTATTTATCATCTTGTGACTGCCTTACTTCACTTAGCTTCCATGTCCTTAAGGTTCATCCAGTATTAGAGCATACTGCAGAATTTCCTTCCTTTTTGATACTGAACAGTATCTTGTATGTCTATACCACATTTTGCTTATCCATTCTTTGGTCAGGGGACACTTGGGTTGCTTTCACATTCTAGCTACTGTGAATAATGCTGCTATGAACACGGGTATACAAATACCTTTTTGAGGACATTTTCAATATGTTGAGGAATATATCCGGAAGTGGAGCTGCTAGATCGTATGGTCGTTGAATTTAAATATTTTTGTGAAACTACAACACCATTTTCACAGTGGCTTACCATTTTACATTCTCACCAACAATGCACAAGAGTTCCAATTTCTTCACATTTTCACCAACATTTGTTAATTTCTGTTCTTATCACAGTAGCCATCCTAATGAGTATGAGTTAATATCTCATTATAGTTTTGATTTGCATTATCTAATGATCAGTGATGTTGAGAATCTTTTTCTGTGCTTAGTGGCATTGACGTATCTTCTTTGGAGACATGTCTATTCAAGTTCTTTGTCCATTTTGCAATCAGATCTTTTGTGTTATTGTTAGGTTTTAAAAATCCTCTGTATTCTGGATATTAATTGCTTATCAGATATATGATTAGCAAATGTTTTCTCCCAGTCTGTGGGTTGTCTTTTTACTGTGATGGTGTCTTTTGATGCAAAAACTTTTTTTAATTTTCATGAAGTTCAATTTGCCTAATTTTTTTCTTTTGTTACCTGTGTCTTTGGTGTCATATCCAAGGTATCATGATCAAATCCAATGTTGTGACATTTTGATCCTGTATGTTTTTTCTAGGAGTCTTACTATTTTAGGTTTTACACTTAGGTTCCTGATCCATTATCAATTATTTTTTGTATACAGTATTATGTAAGGGTCCAATTTCATTCTTTTTCTGGATATCCAGTTTTCCAGCATTATTTATTGAAAAGACTTGTCCTTTGCCCAGTTTCCATCCTTGACAAAAACTAATTTCTAGGCTATTTTATTCCATTGGTCCATGTCTTTCATGTCAATACCACAGTTTTGATTACTGTACCTGTGTAGCAAGTTTTGAAATCTGAAGTGTGAGCCCTCCAGTTTTATTCTTTTTCAAGACTGTTTCGGCTACTCAGGTCCTTTAAGACTGCATATGAATTTTAGATTTAGTTTTCCCATTTCTACCAAAAAGCAAGCAAAAAAAAAGCTCTGGGATTTTGACAAGTACTGTAAGGAATCTATAGATTATTTTGGGCACTACTGACATTTTTAAAATATTAAGTTTTCCAGTAAATCAACATAGGATCTTCCTATTTCTTTGTCTTGTTTCAGCAATGAATTTTTAGTTATCACTGTGTGTCTTTCACCTCCTTGGTTAATTCCTAAATCTTTTATTCTTGCTGAGGTTATTGTAAGTGGAGTTGTTTTTATAATTTCCTTTTCAGATTGTTCATTGTTCATGTACAGAAATGAATTTTTGAGTGTTAACACTGTATCCTGATACTTTGCTGAATTAACTAAGTTCAAACCGCCTTTTTTGCAGTCTTTACAGTTTCCTACATATACGATCATATCATCTGCCAACAAAGATAATTTTACTGCTACCTCTCCAATGTGGATAACTCTTACTTCTTTTTCTTGCTCTAACTACAAACTTCCAGTATTATGTTGAACAGAAGTCAAAGTGGACATCCTCGCCTTGTCCCTGAACTTATACAAAAAGCTTTCAGTCTTTTACCACTGAGTAATACGTTTGTTGTGAGTCTTTCATATGTGGCTTTTATTATGTTGATGTCGTTTCCTTCCATTCTTATTTTGTTGAGTTTTTTAATCATGAAAGGTGTTAAATATTCTCAAAAAATTTTTACATCAATTGAAATGATCTTGTGGGGTTTTTTCCCTTCCTTTTGTTAGATGTGGCATATTACCTTGATCAAGTTTTATATGCTGAACCATGCTTGCATTCTAGAAATAAAGCTTTCTTGGTTATGGTGCATATCTTTTTAGAATGCTACTGAATTCTGTTTGCTAGTATTTTGTTGGGGACTTCTACATCAATGTTTTTAAGGAATACTGGTCTATAGTTTGCTTGGAGTATCTTTGTCTTTGTATCAGGATGATGCTAACTTCAAAGAATGAGTTAGGAAGTATTCCTTCCTCTTCAATCTTTTGGGAAAGTTTGAGAACTGGTATTAGTTCATCTTTACATGGTTGGTAGAATCTACCAGGGATGCTGTCAGACTTTATTCTTAGATTCTGATTACTGACTCAATTTTGTTATTAGTCATGGGTCTATTCAAGTTTTCTATTTCTTCACGATTTAATATTGGTAAGGTTTTTGTATTTCTAGGAAATTGTCCATTTCATCTAGATTATCCAATGTTTGGCATGCAATTGTTCATAGTATCTTCTTATAATCCTTTTATTTCTTTAGAATCATAAGTAATCTCTGTACTTCCATTTCTGATTTCAGGTAATTTGAATTTTCTTTACTTTTTCCTTTTTCAGCTAGCTCAAGTTTTGGAAATTTTGTTGATCTTTTAAAAGAACAAATTTTGATCTTAATGATTCTAATGGTTTTTCTGTTCTCTATTTATCTCTGCTCTAATCTTTACTATTTCCTTCATTTTACTAGCTTTCGGTATAGTTCTTTGTCTAATCCATTAATTTGTAAGTTAGGCTGTACATCTGAAATCTTTCTTGTTTTTTAATGTAAGCATTTATAGCTATAAATTTCATACTCAGCACTGATTTCACTGCATCTCATAACTTTCCGTATCTTGTTTTTATTTTCATTCATTTATAAAGGTTTTTTATTAAATTCCTTCTAATTTTTTCTTTAATCCATTAGATATTTAAAATTATTCTGTTTTGGGACACACAGCTGGCTCAGTCAGAAGAGCATGAGACCCTTGATCTTGGGGCTGTAGGTTTGAACCCCACATTAGGTGTAGAGATCACTTAAAAAAAATCTTTTAAAAAATTTAAAAATATATCCACAGTTTTGTGAATTTTCCAGTTTTATTTTTGTTACTTATTTCTAACTTCATCCCACTGTGGTCAGAGAAGATACACTGAATGGTATATACCTTAATCTATGAGAATTTGTAACCCAATGTATGGCCTATCCTGGAAAATGTCCCATATGCCCTTGAGAAGAATGTGTACATTCTGTTGTTTTGGAATAGAGAATTCTGTAGGTTCTCTTAGATCTAGTTGGTTTACTGCATTAAGTACTTTATTTCTTTATATTCTATCTGGTTGTGCTATCCATTATTCTGGGTAAAGCCACTAAAGTCTCCAACTATTATTACAGAACTATCTATTTCTTTCATCAGTCCTGTCAGTTTTTGCTTCATGTATTTTGGTAGTATGCAATTAGGTACATCAATTTTTGTAAATGTTATATCTTCTTGTTGTTTCAAACCTTTTTTGCTACATAATGCCATTCTTTATCTCTTATAATCTTTCTTAATAAAAGTCTATTTTGTCTGATATTACTATAGCCACTCCTATTGTCTTTTGGTTACTATTTGCATGGAATATCTTTTTCCATCCTATTACGCTCAACCTGCTTATGTCCTTAGGTCTCAGACTAGTCTATTATAGACAGCATATAGTTGAACCACATATTTTTTAAGACTTTTTTTTATTTATTGATAGACAGAGATCACAAGTAGGCAGAGAGGCAGGCAGAGAGAGAGAGGAGGAAGCATGCTCCCCGCCGAGCAGAGAGCCCAATGTGGAGCTCGATCCCAGAACCCTGGGATCATGACCTGAGCTGAAGGAAGAGGCTTTAACCCACTGAGCCACCCAGGCACCCCGAATCACATATTTTTATCCATTCTAGCAATCTCTGTCTCTTGACTGGAAAGTTAATCCATTTATATTTAAAGTGATTAATGATAAAGAGGGACTTACTTCTATGAAGGTGCTAATTGTTTTCTATATGTCCACTATCCTTTTTGCCCTCATTTTCTACATTACCCTCTTCTCTGTTTAGTTGATTTTTTGTAGTGAAACATTTAAATTCCTTTCTCATTTCCTTGTGTGCATATTCTATAACTATCTTCTCTTTAATTACCATGGAGATTACATTTAACAACCTAAGTTTATAACACTCTACTTAGAATTTATACCAGTCAACTTCAGTAACATATAAAAACTCTGCTCCTTCACGGCTCTGTCTCCATTCTCTTCAGTCTCTAATGTAACAAAATTACATCTTTATATATTATATAAACAAAATAATAATAATAAAGTAATTCTTTTAAAAGCATTAGTCCCCTAAATTACATAGAAAACAAGATTTGGAATTACAAACTAACCTTACAGTAACACTAGCTTTTATACTAATAATTTTTTTTTCTTTAAAGGTATTTCCTTTAAAGGTATACATTCAAAGGCATTTTTAAATTGTACAGAAACAAAAAAGTATAGTTACAAACAACTGTTATAATAATACTAGCTTTTGAAAATATCCACATATTTACCTTTACAAAGATATTTATTTCTCCAAAAAGGTTTGAGTTACTGTCTTATATCCATTCTTCTTACCTATGGGACTCTCTTGAACATCTTTTGCAGAGCAGTTCTGGTGGTCATGAATTCCCTCAACTTTCATTTAACTGACAATGTCTTAACTTCTCCCTCACTTTTAAAAAACAGTTTTTCTGGACACAGGATTCTTAGTGACAGCTTTATTCTTTTATAGCACTTTGGATATAACAAACACTGTCTTCTGGACCACAGAGTTTCTGATGAGAAATCTGCTGATAATCTTAGTGCAGTTACCTTGAATGTGATGATTCACTTCTCTCTTGCTACTTCAGGATTTGCTCTATGTCTTTGGCTTTTTAAAGTTTAATTATAACATATAACCCCTGGTTCATCTTTCTTGAAGCTCACTGAGCTTCTTGGACATTTATATTTATGTATTTCTTCAAATTTGGGAAGTTTTCAGCCATTTTTTTTAATTAACATATAATGTATTATTTGTTTCAGGGTACAGTTCTGTGGAATCAACAGTCTTACACAATTCACAACACTCACCATATCACATACCCTCCCCAATGTCCATCACCCAGCCATCCTATCCCTCCCACCTCCCTCCTTTCCAGAAATCTCAGTTTGTTTCCTGAGATTAAGAGTCTCTTATGGATTGTTTCCCTCCCTGGTCCCATCTTGCTTCATTTTTTCCCTCCCTTCCCCCCAAAACCCCTGCTCTGCCTCTCAAATTCCTCACATCAGAGAGATCATATGATAATTTTATTTCTCTGATTGACTTATTTCGCTTAGCATAATACCCTCTCGTTCCATCCACGTCATTGCAAATGGTAAGATTTTTTTTTTTGATGGCTGCTTTTATATATATATATATATATATATATATATATACACACATATTCAAAGAATCATTAATGTGAGATAACATATATATATATATATATATATATATATATATATACACATACATACATACATACCACATCTTCTTTATGCCTTTAACTATTGATGAACATCTAACAGCCATTATTTCTTGAAATATTCTCTCTGCCCCTTCTCTCTTCTCCTTCCGGGACTCCCACACTGCATATGTTGGACACACTAACACTTGTTAGTGTTAGTGTCTAGCTATATACTGATATTTTCACTTTGTTCATAATCACTTTTTGGACTTACACTTTCCTTTAGTTCTTTAAGCATCTTTAAGACAATTGTTGTAAAGTCATTGTCTAGTATGTCTGCCATTAGATATTCTTAAGGGACAGTTTCTGGTAATTTAATTTTTTTTTTCTATGAATAGGCCATACTTTCCAGTTTCTTACATGCCTGTCCTTTTTAGTGAACACTGGACATTTGAATCTAATAATGTAACTCTGGATATCAGATTCTACCCCTCCAACAGAGTCTGCTATTTTTGTTATTGTTTTGTTATTGTTCTTTTCCTTCTTTTTCTTTTTCTTCTTCCTACCGCTATCTCTGTGCCTAGGGTTAGCCTGGGACATAAATATAATGTCTCTTTGGGATTTTTCTGAGCATGCACAGTCATTTTCTAATTTTCCCCAAATATGCAGTTGTTTTAAAAAGTCCTAGTCTTCAGTATCTAGCTCCCCTCACCAAAAAGTGAAAAAAAAAAAAAAAATGAAGTGGGGAGTTGGTGGGAGAGGAATGTTACCAGATGTTTAGGCGCAGGGCCTGCTAAAATGAGGAGAGGTACAAAACAATGGCTGCCCACCTATATGCACCTGAAGATCAAAAGCCACATTCAGTGAACAGAGCACAGATCACTGATACTTGAAGGACAGGGACCTTTTCCTTACCCTGGCTCTGGCAAGCTGTGTACATGCTGCTCCAGAAACCTGTGCACTGCCATGTGACACAGGTAGGACAGGTGGCAGGTAATGTTGTAAGAGGTGAAACTGACCAAACTTAGGCACAACTCATTGTCCAGTATTCCCCTGGAAGGTACAAGCCTTAAACAGATGCCAGAATTCCAAAATAGATACAATCAGACAGACTCTGTTGGTTTAATTGTAGTCTATCTGGGGAGACAAATCCCTGGTGTTTCCTACTCCACCATCAGAACTGCAACATAATTCTTTAAGACCTCTGAATACTCTAAATTAAAAAGAATCCAAAGTATTTTACCTTATTGTACATATATAGACAGATATATATACATATTTATAAATAGGAATATATATTTAAGATAAAAATAAATACGTGACCCATTTAAGATAAAAATAAATATAAATATATGTATATCTATATATGTGTAAAATACATAAGTAACATATGTGTGAGCTTGTGTGTGTGTTTGTGTGTCCACACATAAGTAGTTATTTGATACTGAATTCTAAACACACACAGAAATATGTCCTTCAACAGCAGGTCAACATATTCATAATAATATAAATACAAGATGAGACAAGCAAGCAAGATATTCTTCTAAGAGAATTCATAAAAATATGAGTTGAAACAGTTACTACATTTTAAAAAGCACAGCCCATATAGTAGCTCAAAACAAAACAAAACAAAAGAACCCCTGAAAACTAAGATTTTTGAAAAAAATAAACATTTCAAGAGACATTACAAATCCAAGAATTATCTACTATGAGGTATTCTGTTACACATACCAAAATAATATCCAAAATTTTTTCACACTAAAAGTGTTAATCAGGGGCAATGGGTGGCTCAGTCCATTAAGCATCCAACTCTTGTCTGTGGCTCAGGTCATGATCTCAGAGTCACGAGATCAAACCCTGCATTGGGCTCCACACTGAACACAGAGCCCACTTAAGATTCTCTCTCCCCCACCACTTGCATGCTCTCTCTCTAAAATAAAACAAAAATAAATAAAAGTGATAATCAAAAGTAAAATAAAGTACCTCCCTCTTCTTAAAAAACACAAAGGCAATCTTTAAAGCAATATTTGGTATTCAGAAATAGAAGAAAATAATTACCCCACAGACTGAAAAATATTCCCAACTTAAAAGTATTCCAAAAGGACTGACGATATCTGCTTTAATAGTAAGATAAAGATACTGAAGTG
Organism: Lutra lutra; assembly: GCF_902655055.1. Taxonomy (NCBI): domain Eukaryota; kingdom Metazoa; phylum Chordata; class Mammalia; order Carnivora; family Mustelidae; genus Lutra; species Lutra lutra. The sequence goes on along the minus strand of NC_062281.1, from coordinate 150,045,070 downwards.
TGTCTGTATTTCCAAAACCCAAGTCAAAGAACCATTAATGTGAGATAACTTTGTTTTCAAAAGGGGTATTTTACTTATATTTTCCTAGTTTGTGAAAAATAAGTGATGGGATATCAGTAAGATATGGGAATAAGAAGCAACGGACCCTTCTTCCCAACACAAACACAGTGATTTAACAATATACAGACAAATTCTCTTTCTGAGAGATCCAGAAACTAGCTTAGATGCTCCTGTACCTTAGATAACTGTGAATCATACACATCAAAGCCAGTAGGAAGATTTGGGACAGCCTCTTGCCATAATCCCTACCCTACACTAGCTTCTCCCTAGTAAGGGAAAAAATTGGATGATGTATCCAACATTCCAACTTTTCCAGGGCTGTCCAAGGAACTGGCTTCTGTCTTGTCTCAAAGCACTGATGAAATGCAGCACATGGTTAGCCTGGAGGCCAGTGAGAATAAGGATAGCAGTCTCAACTAGCACACAAACAACTGCAATAGCCGCTCCCTCCAATAGAGTGAATGGCAAAATTCCCCAGATCTGAGCTTCTCCTCCCTGGGGAGGAAAGAAAGTGAACCATATATTTAATGTTCCAACATTTCTGGGAGTTGCCTGAGAAAATGCCTACAATTCACCTATCACAGAGTAATGATGGGATCTGGTGTACTTTATTTATATGAGGGGCAGAGAGAGAGAATCTTAAGCAGATTCCACACCCAGCAGAAAGCCCAATATAGGGCTTAATCTCACCACCCTGAAATAATGACCTGAGCCAAATTCAAGAGTTGGAAGTTCAGCCCACTGAGCCACCCAGGCTCCCCAAGGACCTGGCATACCTGAGATGTCTAGGTTCCACTAAGAACAAAAATGGGGTTGGACTGGCACAAAGGTTTGAGAGGGCCACAAAGTCTCTGGCTGGGCTAATTGGTTAGGATCCTCTCCTATGGAAGGCCAGTTCACGAAGCCTGGAAAAGCTGGCTGTTTTTTTTTCTAATGTAAATATACCAACTCAGGGTCAAGGAAAATGAACAGCCAGGGAAATATATCCCACAGGAAAAAAAATCTTCAGAAAGTGATGCTAATGAAACATATATGTAATTTACCTGAGAGAGTCAAAGTAACCCTCATAAAGATAGTCACCCGGGTCAGAAGAAATACATAAACAAAGGTGAGAATAACAGAGATAGAAATATTTTAAAATGCCAAACAGAAATCTTAGAAATGCAAAATAAATGCACTGAAAAATTTACTACTATAAGAATTCAACAGCAGACTTAGATCCAGAAAGGATCAGTGAACTCAAAGATAAGTCACAGGAAATTATCCAGAAAACTAAAAAAAATAAATAAATAAAAATAAAAGAATGAAGGAAACTTAAGCATTTATAGAATACCATCCAGTAGACCAATATATGCATTATGGAAGTCCAGAAAAGGAAAGAGAGAGAAAAGAGCACAAAGTTTTCTCAGAGAAATAACAGCTGAAAATTTTCCACTTCTGGGGAAGAAAAGGATATCCAGATCCAGGAAACCCAGAGACAAACTGTGAAAGATGAACTCAAAGATATCAATTATATAGACACATTGTAAGCAATTTTTAAAAGTCAAAGACAAAGAATTTGGGGGGAAAAAAAAGAAAAGAAAAAGAAAGAAAAGTATATCAGTATGTACAAGGGCACCTCCACAAGTCTTCCCAGCAGACTCCTTGAGGGCCAGATGGGAGTGGGACATTATTCAAAGTGCTGAAAAAAAAATTGCCAACCAAAACTGTCCTTCAAGAATGAAGGACACAGACTTTCTCAAACAAAATCTGAGGGATTTCATTGCCACTAGAACTGCCTTACAAGAAACATTAAAGAGAACTCTTCAAAATGAAGAAAAGAACTATAAACAGCAATACAAAAGCACTGAAAGTATAAAACTCACTGGTAAAGGTAAATATATAGACAAATACAGAATACTGTAATATTTTAATAGTAGCAGATAAATTATTTTAATTCTAGTTCAGTCAGTAGTATTAAAAATAACTAAGAATGTTAGTGAATATACAATATTAAAATGTGTAAACTGTGAAATCAATAACATAAAGTATAAAATTTTTGTATATAACTGAAGTTAAATTATTATCGGCTTAAAATAGACTATTATAACTACAAAACATTTTCGTAAGTTCCATAGTAACCACAAAGAAAGTACCCATATAAGATATACAAAAGAAAAAGGAATCAAAGCATGTCAATATAATAAAAAATCAACAAAATACAGTGATGGCACCAGAAGGAAAGGACTAAAGAACTGTAAGACAAAGAGAAAACAATTAAAAAAGCAACAGTAAGTTCTTTCCCTATCAATTTCTTTAAATGTAAATGCATTATGCTCCTCACTCAAAAGACAGAGTTTCTGAAAGAATGAAAAAATAACATCCCACTATATGTAGTCTACCAAGACTTATTTAAAGGACACAGATAGTTTGAAAGTGAAGGGCTAGAAAAAAAATATTCTATGCAAATTCGTAACCAAAAGAGAGCAGGGGTGACTATACATAAATCAGACAAAACACAATTCAAGACAAAATCTGTCACAAAAGCAAAGAGACATTATACAATGATAAAAGGATCAATAAACATGGAAGATATAATAATTACAAATACATATGCACCAACATCACAGTAAACATTGGTAGAACTGAAGGGAGAAACAGACAACAATAGTGGGAGACTGTAAGGACCTACTTTAAATAATGCACAGAAAATCCAGACAGAAAAATCAAGATGGAAACAGCAGACTTTAACACTATATGCCAAATTGATCTAATAGACATCTACAAAACATTCCAATCAACATAAGGAGAATACTCATTTTCTCAAGCACACATGGAACATTCTTCAGGACAGATCACGTTAGGTCACAAAACACATACCTTTTCCAGTCAGAGTGAAATGAAACTAGAATCCAATAGCTGAAGGAAAACTGAGTATTTACAAGTATGTGCAAATTAAACAACATACTCCCAAAAATCCAACAGGTAAAATTAGAAATGAAAAGGTAAATTACAAAATGTTTTATGACAAACAAAAACAAAAATATAACATATGAAAACTTACACAATGCAACAAAAGCATTATTAGGAAGTTTATAGCAATAAATGTCTACATTAAAAAAGATCTCAAATAAACAACCCAGCTTTACACCTCAAGGAACTATTAAAAAGAACAAACTAAGTATAAAGTTAGCAGAAGGAAGGGAATAATGAAGATTATAGCAGAAATTAACAAAATAGAGAATAGAAAAGCAACAGGAAAAGAAATCAATGAACTAGTAAAAGCTGACTTTTGAAAGGAGAAATTAAATTAACAAACCTTTAGCTAGACTAAGATAAAATGAGAAAAGAAAATCAGAAATTAAAGAGGAGACATTACAACTAAAGTCAGAGAAATAAACAGGATCATAAGGATCACTATTTGTAACTACAAATAGTTACATGTCCCAAAATTGGAAATCTAGAAGAAATGGACAAACCCTAGAAACACACAATTTACTGAGACCAAATCATGAAGAAACAGAAAAATGTGACAAGATCTAAAACAAGAAAGAAGATTGAATCAAGAGTAAAACACCTACTGAAAAAGAAAAGCCCAGAACCAGATGGTTTCACAAATGAGTTCTACCAGACATTTAAAGAAGAGTTAGAGTGGACATCCCTGTCGTGTTCCTGATCTCAAAGGGAAGGCTGTCAGTTTTTCCCCATTGAGGATGATATTCACTGTGGGGTTTTCATAGACAGATTTTATGAAGTTGAGGAATGTTCCCTCTATCCCTATACTTTGAATCGTTTTAATCAGCAACTGATGCTTTTCTTGTCAAATGCTTTTTCTGCATCAACTGAGAGGACCACGTGGTTCTTCTCTCTTCTCTTACTGATTTCTTCTATCATACTGATTGATTTGCAAATGTTAAGCCATCCTTGCATCCCATGGATAAATCCCATCTTGTCATGGTGGATAATCTTGTTAATGTACTGTTGGATCCTATTAGCTAGGATCTTGTTGAGAATCTTGGCATCCGTATTCATCAGGGATATTGGTCTGAAATTCTCCTTTTTGGTGGGGTCTTTGCCTGGTCTGGGAATAAGGGTAATACTGGCTTCATAAAAAGAGTTTGGAAGTTTTCCTTCTGTTTCTATTTTTTGAAACAGCTTCAGGAAAACAGGTATTATTTCTTCTTTGAATGTTTGGTAGAATTCTCCAGGGAATCCGTCAGGTCCTGGCTCTTGTTTTTTGGGAGGTTTTTGACTGGGTATTTACCCCAAAGATACAGATGTAGTGAAAAGAAGGGCCATCTGTACCCTAGTGTTCATAGCAGCAATGGCTACAGTCGCCAAACTGTAGAAAGAACCAAGATACCCTTCAACAGACGAATGGATAAGGAAAATATGGTCCATATATACAATGGAGTATTATGCCTCCATCAGAAAGGATGAATACCTAGTTTTTGTATCAACATGGACAGGACTGGAAGAGATTATGCTGAGTGAAATAAGTCAAGCAGAGTAAATTGTCATATGGTTTCACTAACTTGCGGAGCATAAGAAATAACGTGGAGGACCTTGGGAGATGGGGAGGAGAAGTGAGTTGGGGGAAATCCGAGGGGGAGACAAACCATGAGAGACTGTAGACTCTGAAAAACGAACTGAGGTTTTTGGAGGGGGGGCTTGGGTGAGCCTTTTTGCGGTGGTATTATGGAGGGCACGTACTGCATGGAGCACTGGGTGTGGTGCATAAACGATGAATTTTGGAACGTTGAAAAAAATAAAATTTAATTTAAAAAATTAAAAAATAAAGAAGAATTAACACCAATTCTTGTCAAATTCACACAAAAAAGAGTTGACAAGGAGGGAACACTTCCAAGATCATTTTGCAAAGTCAGCATTATCCCGATCCCAAAGCCAAAGACACTAAAAAAACTATACACCCAATATCCTGATAAACACAGATTCAAAACTCCTTAACAAAATACTACCAAACTAAACCCAATAGCACATTGAAAGAATTGTACAACAGGGGTAGTGGGGGAAAATGGCAGAGTAGAAGATCCTAAGATTATCTCCTGCCATGGATTAATCAAGGTGACAACTACAGGTATTGCTACTCACTGTGAAAATGACCTGAAGACTGGCAGAACAGATCTTTCACAGTCAAAATCATAAAAGGAAGGCCACAACAAGAAGTGAAGGAGGGACACAGACACTGTAGGGAACCAAACCTCTGGCACAGCAACCAGTAAAGAGGAGAAACAATAACAAGTACGGAAGAGGAAGGGTATTAGGCCTAACACTGGGCACTTCCACGCCTAAGGACCTGAACCAAAAAGACAAATCTCCACAATATCTAGCTTTGAAAATAAATGAGAATGTGAGGACTGCAGGAGATGCATTTATTAACACACCAAAAAACTACCTTCTTCACTCTTTAAGACTATAAAAAATAGCTACTGTATTTCCTAAATATAAGTTTAATGCTTCCTGTCACTCCCCAGTATGTATGTGTGTGTGTATAATTTGTTGTATATAACTTCTTACATAAAACCTATTATATAAAATACACACACACACACACACACACACACACACACACATGATTTTTAACTTACATGTACATCTAATAAATACAGAGGAAAAGTGAAAAAAAAAAAGAAAGAAAGAAAGAAGAAAAAAAGAAAATCAATGAGGCTTAACTATAAGGGAGCCAGAAGGCTACAGGAAAACAAGTCTCTGTCTTTAAAAGCCTAGTGCACTATATCATTCAGTCAGAGACCCAGCACAGAAGCATGAATTTAAAACGTCTTTGTTATACATGAAGATTTATTGTCTAATTTTAGGACGTATGCCAGAGAGGCAGGAATCTGCAGATTTCTCTGGGAAGAGAAGTTATGACAGGCTCCATTCTTCTTGCCTTCCTTTAGCCTAGCTAGCAGGATGCTTGTAGGAGCCAATTCTGACACTATCACCTTGCTATCACCATTTGCCCCACTGCAGCATTCCCCTACACCCATCCCAGCAGGCACCACTCCAAAGCAGCACCTGCCCTGCCACATGGTAAGCAGCAGGCCAGGAGCAGTGCTCCTCTAAAGTGACTCCTGTCTAGGGGAGGGTAGAAGCAAATGCTACCCTCCAGCATGCCTACAGTATCTACAGCCAGGTTCCTCAGCCAGCTATGCCAATAGCAATTCCTGCTCACCAAATGCATCCAGAGCAATCACAGCAGAAAGCTAGGTTAAGGGCTGGCCTTATCCACCAGCATGCTCATCATGATAACAGCCAACCCTCAGCCAGCTGCACCAGGGGCAAGCCACGTCCACTGGTGTGTCCACAGTAGTTTCAGCCAGTCACTGTCAACAGGCAGGCTAAAGGCCAGCTCCAGCCACCAAGACATCCTTAGCACTCACAACCAAGCCACAACAGGAGAGTGCATTCAGCTCACACAGGTGACACCCATGGACCATCTGGTTCTGGCAACCAGAGTAACTGAGCTACTGGGCACTACATGACACCTTTCACATAACATTACTACTTTTAAGACCAAGAGACATATCAGACCTAGTTAATACACAGAAACAAACACAGAGAGTCAGACAAAATGAAAAGACAGAGAAATATGTTCCAAACAAAAGAACAAAGCAAAACCCCAGAAAAAGAGCTACATGAAATGGAAATAAGTAATCTTATATGATACAGTTCAAAGTAATGGTGATAAAGATATTCACCACACTTAAGAGAAAAATAGATAAATTCAGTGAGAACTTTAATAAAGAAATAGAAAATATAAAGATAAAGATAATAAATATAAATATATTATAAATAAATATGATATATTTATATTAAATATTAAAAAATATGAAGAGCCAATCAGAGCTGAAGCATACAATAACTGAAATGAAAAATACACCAGAGGGAATCAAAAGCAGATCAGAGGATGCAGAAGAACACATCAGAGATCTAGAAGTCTGAATAATGGAAAGCAACCAAGCTGAACAGGGGAAAGAAAAAAATATTAAAAAATGAAGATATGGCACAAATATAGACACATAGATCAATGAAAAATAATAGAAAGCCCAGAAATAAACCCATGTTTATATGGTTAATTAATCTGTAACAAAGGAGGAAAAAATATACAATGGAGAAAATACAGTCTCTTCAATAAATGATGCTGAGAAAATTGGATGACAAGATGCAAAAGAATGAAACTGCGGGCGCCTGGGTGGCTCAGTGGGTTAAAGCCTCTGTCTTTGGCTCAGGTCATGATCTCAGGGCCCTGGGATCGAGCCCCACATTGGGTTCTCTGCTCAGTGGGGAGCCTGCTTCCTCCTCTCTCTCTCTGCCTGCCTCTCTGCTTACTTGTGATCTCTCTCTGTCAAATAAATAAATAAAATCTTTAAAAAAAAAAAAAAAGAGTGAAACTGGACCACTCTCTAATACCATATACAAAAGTAAACTCAAAATGGATTAAAGACCCAAGTGTGAGACCTGAAAACATAACAATCCTAGAAGAGAACACAGGCAGTGATTTAACATTGGCCACAGCAATATTTTTCTAGATATGTCTCCTAAGGCAAGGGAAACAAAAGCAAAAATAAACTGCTGGGACTACCTTAAAACAGAGCACTTTTATACAGAGAAGGAAACTATCAACAAAACAAAAACTCAACCTACTGAATGAAAGAAGATATTTACAAATGATACACCTGATAAGGGGTTAATAGCCAAAATATATAAAGAACTTACATAACTCAACACCAAAAAACCCCCCAACAATCCAATTTAGAAATGGGCAGAGGATATGAACAGACCTTTATTCAAAGAAGACATAAAAATGGTCAGCAGACACATTAAAAACTGCTCCACATCACTAATCATCAGTGAACTACAAAAAGGAAGCACCATAAGATACCATGACACACTTTTAAGAAGGGCTAAAATAAAAAATCAAGAAATAACAAGTGTTCGTGAGAATGTAGAGTAAAAGCAACCCTCACACAAAGCTGGTGGGAATGCAAATTGGTGCAGCCACTGTGGAAAAAAAGTATAAAAGTTACTCAAAATTAAAAATAGAAATACTATATTATCTAGTAATTCCATTACTGGGTATTTATGCAAAGAAAACAAAAAATGTTCATTTCTAAAGATATATGCACCCTATGTTTATTGCAGCATTATTTATAATAGACAAGATATGAAAGCATTCCAAGTGTCCACTGCCAGATGAATGGATAAAGAAGATATGGTATATATACACAATGGAATATTACACAGCCATAAGAAAGAATGAGATCTTGCTATCTGTGACAACCTGGATAGGCCTAGAGGGTACTACACTAAGTGAAAAAAGTCAGACCAAGAAAGACAAATACCATATAATTTCACTTAATGTGGAATATAAAACAAATGAATAAATAAACAAAAAGCAGAATCAGATCTGCAAATACAGAGAACAAACTTATGGTTGCTGGAGGGAAGTAGGTAGAGGAATAAACAACATGGGTAAAGGAGAATGAGGGATATAAGCTTCCAATTATGGAATGAGTAAGTCACAGGAATAAAAGGCACAGCATGTGAAATATAGTCAATGCTACTGTAAAAGCAGTGTATAATGACAGATTGTAGCTACGCTTGTGGTGGGAAGGGCATAACATATAGATATTGAATCAGTATGCTGTACACCCAAAACTAATACAACTTTGTGGCTCAACTGTACTCAAATTTAAAAATTAAAAAATTAGGGGCACCTGCGTGGCTCAGTGGGTTAAAGCCTCTGCCTTCGGCTCAGGTCATGATCTCAGGGTTCTGGGATCGAGCCCCACATCGGGCTCTCTGCTCAGCAGGGAGCCTGCTTCCCCCTCTCTCTCAGCCTACCTCTGCCTACTTGTGATCTCTCTCTCTGTCAAATAAATAAGTTTAAAAATCTTAAAAAAATAATTAAAAAATTAAATATTAAAATCAAAAGTTTTAAAATGAGGATAGGTTAAGGTACCCCTGGGAAAACATCATACTAATATTTGCATTATAAGGGTCCCAGAGAGAGGAGAAGGAAAGATGCAGAAAACTTATTTGAATAAATAATAGCTGAAAACTTCCCTAAGCTGGGGAAGGAAACAGACATCCAGGTACAGGAAACCAACAGAGACCCAAACAAGGTGAACTCAAGGAGGTCCACCAAGACAAATAATAATTACAATTAAAAGATAAAGTGAGAATCTTAAAAGCTTCAAAAGAAAAGCCAATAGTTACATACAAGAAGAACTCTATAAGGCTGTAAGTGATTATTCAGAAGAACTAAGCCAGAACAATATAGTATTATATATTCAAAATGCTATAAAGAAAATACCTACAACCAAGAATATTCTACTTGGTGAGGTTATCATTCATAAAGAGTTTCCCAGACAAACAAAAGTTCATCACCACTGAAGAGGCCTTACAAAAAGTGCTGAATAGTCTTCTTTAAAATAGAAAATAAAAGGCCACAAATAGAAGAAAATTATGGAAGAAAAAAATTTTACTCATAAAAATAAATATATACTTAATAAACATACATCTATATGCTACCTATAAGAGACTCACTTCACGGCTAAAGACACACAAAGACTGACAGTAAAGGGATGTAAAAGATACTCCATGCAAAGGTAAGCAAAAAAAAAAAAAAAGGAAAAAAAGAAAAAGGGGGTTACCAATACTTATATCAGACAAAATAGACTTTAAAAAGAGACTGTAATGAAGAGCATTACATAACAACAAAGGGATAAATCCAATAAGAGAATGTAACAATTGTAAATATCTATGCCCTCAACATAGGACATATAGAGTGGGGAAAAGACAGTCTAGTTTCTTCAACAAATGATGTTGGATGGCTACACGCAAGTGTACGGCACCACTTTCTTATGGAACATACAAAAATAAACTGAAAATGGATTAAAGACCTAAATACAAGACTTGAAACCATAAAACTCCTATGAGAAAACATAGGCAGTAATCTCCTTGACGTCAGCCTTAGCAATATTTTTCTGGCCATGTCTCCTCCAAGGAACTCAGAGGCAAAAATAAACAACTGAGATGACATCAAACTGAAAAGCTTTTTCACAGTAAAGAAAAGCATCAACAAGACGAAAAGGAAACCTACTGAATAGAGAAGGTTTTTTCAAATAATGTAACTGATAAGGGGTTAATATCCAAAGTATATAAAGAACTCATACAGTGCAACACCAAAAAAAAAAAAAAAATCCAATTAACAAAAAAGCAGAGGATCTGAAGAGACATTTTTCCAAAAAAGACATAAAAATGGTCAACAGACACATGAAAAAGATGCTCAACATCACTAATCATCAGGGAAATGCAAATCAAAGCCACTATAAGATACCACCTCACACCAGACAGATGGATAGTATCAAAAAGACAAGAAATAGAACATGTGGGCAAAAATGTGAAGAAAAGGAAACCCTTATGCATTGTTGGTGGGAATGTAAACTGGTATAACTACTATGAAAAACAGTATAAAGGTTCCTCAAAAAATAAAGGTAGAAATAACATATGATTCAGTAATTTCACTTCTGGGGATTTACTAAAAAAAAAAAAAAAAAAAATGAAAACACCAATTCACAATAGACAAGATACAGAAGCAAATTAAATGTCCACAATAAAGAAGATATGGCATATATATGCCATGGAATATTACTCAACCATAAATAAAAAATAATTAAATCTTGCCCTCCACGGTAACATGGATGGACTTAGAGGGTATTATGCTAAGTGAAATAAGTCAGACAGAGATACAAAACACATGATTTCACTTAATATGGAATCTACAAAAATCAAATGAACGAACAACAACAACAACAAAAACAGAAACAGACTCATAAATATAAAGAACTGATGGTTACCATGGGGAGGGGTTGGAGGAGTAGGAAAGAAAGCTGAATAGGTAACTGAATAGTTACAAAATAAATAAGTCCTGAGGATGAAAAGTACAGCATAGGGAATATAGTCAATAATATTGTAATAACTTTGGATGGTGACATATTGTAATAACACTTAACACGAACATTGTGTAATGAATACAATCATTGAATCACACTATGTTGTATGCCTGAAATTAAAGTGGACCATACTTCGCTAATTTTTTTTTCATTTTAAAAATAAGCTGTATTTAGCCTGAAAAAACAAATCATACACTATGACCGAGTAAGATTTACTTCTAGGATGCAAGGATGATTCGCCATATAAAAATCAAGTAATGCAATACACTACATTAACAAAATGAAGGATAGAAATTATATGATTATCTCAACAGATGCAGAAAAAACACCTGACCAACTTCAACACCTTTTCATTAAAAGAAAAAAAGTCAACAAACTAGGAATAGAAGGCAATTACTTTAATATAATAAAAACCGTATCTGAAAAAAACCCTAGCAAACAACATAATCAATGGTGAAAAACAAAATTTTTCTTCTAAGATCAAGAACACTCTCATCATTTCTATTCAACACAGTATCAGAACTAGTAAGAGCAATTATGCAAAAAGAAAAAGAAGAAAAAGTACACAAATCAGAAAAAAAGAAGTAAAATTATCTCAGTTTGCAGATGGCATGATCTTGTACATAGAAAACACTAAAGATGCCACAAAAGAAAACTGCTAGAAAATGAATTTACCAAAATTTCAAGTTACAAAACTAACATAAAATTCAGTTGTGTTTCTATATCCTAAAAACAAACTGTCTGAAAAGCATATTAAGTCAATAATGCCACTTAGCATCAAAACAATAAAATACTTAGGAGTAAATATAACTAAAAGGATCAAGACTTATATACTACAAGCTATGAAACAATGATCAATGAAATTAAAGAACATACAAATAAATTAAAAGATATCCTGTGCTCATGGATGGGAAGACTTAATGTTGTTAAAATCCCCATTGTACTCAGAGCAACCTACAGATTCAGTACAATTTCTATCAATAGTATTTTTTACAGAAATAGAAAAAACAATCGTAGGGCCTCCCAGGTAGCTCAGCCAGTTAAGTGGCTGCCTTTGGCTCCACTCATGATCCCTGTGTCCTGGGATCGAGCCCACGTCAAGCTCCCTGCTCAGTAGGGAACCTGCTTCTCCCTCTCCCTCTTCCCCCAATTATGCTCTTTCACTCTCTAGTTCAAATAAATAAATAAAATCTTTTTTTTTTAAATCCTAAAATCCACAAAGAACCACCAAAGATCCCAAAAAGGCAAAATAATCTTAATAAAGAAGAAGAAAGGTAAAGGTATCATACTTCCTAATTTCAAAATGTGTTACAAAGCTGCAATAATTAAAACATAATCAATAATTAAAACATAATTATACTGACAGAAAGACAGACATACAGACCATCTGAACAGAATACAGAGCCCAGAAATAATCCAGTCAAGTGATCTTTGACAAAAGTGTCAAAAATATACAATGAACAAAAACTAGTCTCTTCATTAAATGGTGTTGGGAAAACTGGATATTCACATATAAAACAATGGAACTGGACCTTCACTTTACACCACAGACAAAAATGAAATCAAGATGGATTAAAACCTTAAACATAGAACTTGAAACATGTGAAACTCCTCAAAGAAAACATAGGGGAAAACATAGGGGGAAAAGCTTCATGACATTGATCTTGGCAATGATTTCTTGGATATGACACCCAAAGCACAAGCAACAAAAGCAAAAACTGACACATGGGACTACATCAAACTAAAAAGCTTCTGCACAATGAAGAAAATAATTAACAGAGTGAAAGGCAACCTACAGGATGGGAGAAAATATTTGCAGACCATACAACTAATAAGGGGTTAATACTTCATACAAAAAACTCCTATAACAATAACCAAAAAACAAATTAACAATTAAAATTGGGCAAAAAACGTAAATAGTCCTCCAAAAACAACATAAGAATGACCAACAGGTATATTCAGAAATCCTCAACATCACTAGCCGCCAGGGGAAAGGAAACCAAAAACCACAATGCGAGATCACCACATGTGTGTCAGGATGGCTGATTAAAAAAAATGAACAAATAAAAGGGTAAGTGTTAGTGAGAACACAGAGAAAAGTGGAACCCTAGTACACTGTCAGTGGAATGTAAAACAGTACAGCCACTACAGAAAACAGCATGTGCGTTTCTCAAAAAATTAAAAATAGAACTATTATATGATCCAACATTCCCACGTATGGGTACTTATATAAAAGAACTGAAAGCAGGATCTCAAACAGATATCAGCACTCTTATGTTCACTGCAGCGTTACGCATAACAATCAAGATGTGGAAACAATCTAAATGTCCATCAGTAGAAAAATGGAGAAAGAAAAGTGGTATATACATACAATAAAATATTACTCAGTTTTTAAAAAGAAGGAAATCCTACCACATGCAGCAACATGGGTAAACTTTGAGGATATTATGCTAAGTGAAATAAACCTAGTCACAAAAGGACAAATATAGCATGATTCCACTTATGTGAGGCATTTAAAATACTCAAACTCACATAAGCAGAGGGTAGATGGTAGCTGCCAGGGCTGGGTATAGGGAGATACAATGTTGCTATTCAAAAGGCAGAAAGTTTCAGTTACACAAGATGAATAAATTCTAGAGATCTGGGGCGCCTGGGTGGTTCAGTGGGTTAAGCCGCTGCCTTCGGCTCGGGTCATGATCCCAGGTCCTGGGTTCGAGCCCCGCATCGGGCTTTCTGCTCAGCAGGGAGCCTGCTTCCTCCTCTCTCTGCCTGCCTCTCTGCTTACTTGTGATTTCTCTCTGTCAAATAAATAAATAAAATCTTTAAAAAAAAAAATTCTAAAGATCTGCTGTACCACCCTGTGCCTACAGTTAATAGTACTGTATTATACAAATTAAAAATTTGTTAAGATGATAGATCTCACATTAAATATTCTTGCCACAGTAAAAAAAAAGATAAAATGATAATTATCAAATTATAGATCAATTATAGATCAAAATAGAAATATTTAGAAAATAAATATTCAGTTCATCACAAGCCTAACTCACTTGCCTCAATACAAGTTATGACAGGGGTGCCTGGATGGCTCAGTTGGTTGAGTATCCAACTCTTGATTCTGGCTCAGGTCACGATCTCAGGGTCCTGTGACTGAGCCCTGTGTTGGGCTCTCTGCTTGGCATGGAGTCCACTTGAGATTTTCTCTCTCACTCCCTCTGCCCCTCCTTCTACTTGCATGCTCTCTTCTCCCTCTCTAAAATAAATAAATAAAATCTTTTTTAAAAGAGTAAAGTAAGGAACTTGTGTTTACCAGGTGTCCGCAAGTACATTAAGAAAAAGTGGATAATTTCTAGACTAGGTTTTCTTCTTAAAATAGAACTATTTACTGTCAGAGTTAACCAGGGAAATATAAGAAAATTTGTCTCAGCGAAATACATAGGTCCCAGAATACTTTTTGAGGCATTATACTGGGACAATGGGAAAAGGAGAAACAAAAAGACTGGGTTCAAAATACCATTTATTTTATTTAACTAATAATTACTTACATGGAGCTAAATGCCAGGTATTGTTCTAAGCGTATGACAAATATTAACTCACTGAATCATCATAACAAACTTCTGAGTTAAGTACTATTATTACACTCATTTTACAGATAAGAATAAACCAAGACCCACGAGGTCAAGTAATTTGTTGAAAATAACATAACTAGTAAGTGACAGAGTTAGGATTTAAACACAAGTAAAATGATTGAAGTGTTTGTGACCTTGGGCCAATAACTTAGTCTCCAGGGGTCTCAGATTCATCTATAAAAATGAAATGAGGGGCGCCTGGGTGGCTCAGTGGGTTAAGCCGCTGCCTTCGGCTCAGGTCATGATCCCAGGTCCTGGGTTCGAGCCCCACATCGGGCTTTCTGCTCGGCGGGGAGCCTGCTTCCTCCTCTCTCTCTCTGCCTGCCTCTCTGCCTACTTGTGATTTCTCTCTGTCAAATAAATAAATAAAATCTTTAAAAAAATAAAAATAAAAATAAAAATGAAATGAGAGCAGGGGATCATTAGGATTAAATGTGTTAACTTTTATAAAGTAGTCAGTCCAGATCCAGAACACAGTGGATACTATTTCTACTCTTACTTTCCCCTGGTGAGCAACCAATATTATAGGATATTAGGTTTGGTCATAAGTAATGATATCACAAATTTACAACTGAAGGATTAAGTTTAATTATCAACATGCATGAATATGCATTAAGGGACATATTAATTGAAAAAGAATTTGCTACTATTCAATTAGAAACTCAGTGGGATATGATATTCATAAGAGTACAATAGCAGAAAAGCTATGCTTCTATTTGAACATTTTCCAATGCCAAAACAACACTGGAAAAAATGTATAAATAAATCCAGACCCAGTATATCCTACCTGTAGCCAAAATTTTCATTAAAAATGTAACGATAAAAGCATCTCTGAATTTTGCTTTCTATTCACTGAGACTCTCCAACGAAACTCCTGTCAGCAATAACCCTAAGAGGTAAAGTCTGACATTAGCAGTTCAGAGTCGTTTTTTAGAAAGCCATTAACAGTTTACACTTGTCTCAGTCCTTGTGACATCCTCTCCTGTATTTCGCAGACAAGTGGTTGGTAAAATAGTTATCTGAGATAACACTACAAAGGACTATGGCAGAAGGGTAGTTTGACTCCCAGAGGTAGAAGAACACACTGAGGCTATTTTAAGATACCATTTAAAAAGACCAAACATAAACCTGATGATTCACATACCTGTACCCCTGGAGCAAATAATATATGTTAATCAAAAAATTTAAAAAATAAAAAAAGACCGAACAGATTTTTAAAAAATGGCGATCTTAAAGGTTGTGCAGCAGAAAACCAAAACTGTTCCTGATGCATTAAGATAACAGTAGAAAGTTCCACTTCATAAACAAATGCACCTTTGTTGAAAAATATTGCTATCTGTGAGACCTTTATCAGGTTCCTTGGTTTCTCTATCCCTGAGTTTCATCTGTAAGATGAGGATAATAATAACACCTATACTTCACAGGGTTGTTATGAAAATTACAGAGTTAACACATGCAAACACATGCACGTGCCCTGCACATAGAGATGTTAGTTTACATTACTGCCATTTGTTGTCAATATCATCATCAGTGTTATCAGCACCACTGTCATCACTGTCACCACCAACTGCCAGGAAACTGGTTCCCCTGGTCTCTCACTTTCATACATTCACTGTCCCAATACCTCTGATGGCATCACTCACTAAAGCTCACTTTACGGTGGAACCCATTTCTTGTATAAACAACATTTTACAGTCAATACTTAAAAATTGCTCTCTTCCAACTGAAAGTGACATAGGCTCGAGATGGTTTCAAGTAAACCATTCTCAGTATCTGCCAATCCCTCTCATTAAAAACAAAACAAAAGAACCTTGACTTAACAAAACCATTTTATATGCCCTAACAAAGAGACATAGGAAGACTTGCATCATTTTGTTAATTCATTTCATTTTAAAGTTTTTTGCATCTTTTGATTGCCAACATGTCAGTTTATCAATCAATACAATAAAGTTTTAATAAATTTCCATGTACATATTTTTCCCCCCATCCTAAAGTTTTATCTTAAGATTCAACATTTGGAGCTTAAATCATTGCAACTAAAAAAATGAAATGAATACACAAAACCTTGTCTCATTTGTCTAGGTGATACAATGAGGTTCACGCTTTATGAAAATCTACATTGTAACACACCTAGTAAATGAGATGTTCTCCCCATTTACTGTTTTTTATTCTTAAATAACTAAGCAAAGCACCTAAGATATTAACCCAAATAGAACACAAAAATAGTGTTCTATGACAAAGGCTCAGATTACCAACTTGGAAAACTCTGAGACCTGGGCATAGGCTCTTTCTAACTAGGTGCATGTTATAGGAGAAATCACTTCACCTCTTTGGACCCCAATTTCCTAATCTGTAAAAGGAGAAGATGGATTAGATTATCTCCAACTTTCTTTCCTGTTCCAAAAGTCTATGATTTTAACCTATTATTTACAGAAATTTTAGAATTTTTATTTTATTTTTTTGACGAAAGTAGATTCTATTACCTATTTCCGTCACTAGATGGTGCTATCTGCATAGTTATTCAGGCTACTTGAAGAACCCATCCGGCAGCACCTCTGTACATCAACACTTAACAAATTTGGGGGCTCTCCAGGCCATTATAGCAGATTCAAGATCTCTGTCTCCATCCCCACCCCGCATCCCCAATAAACACCAGTAATCTCTACTACCTAATCACTGTGATAATCACAGTCACATACAGTGAGTGCCCTACTAAAAGGCAGCTCCTGCATTAAAACCACAGGAAAAAAAAATTAGTTTCCTTTTTTATATTTAAAAAACAGATACTAGGGGCGCCTGGGTGGCTCAGTGGGTTAAAGCCTCTGCTTTCGGCTCAGGTCATGATCCCAGGGTCCTGGGATCGAGCCCCGCATCGGGCTCTCTGCTCAGCGGGGAGCCTGCTTCCTCCTCTCTCTCTGCCTGCTTCTCTGCCTACTTGTGATCTCTGTCTATCAAATAAATAAATACAATCTTTAAAAAAAAAAAACCAGATATTAAAGAATAAAAATGACTTAGTTGTGGTGAGATCACTCATTTATGTAAATGACTGTAAAGTGTCGAATTATCTTTACAGTGACAAATGAATACACACCTACACACATAAAATCAAATACTTAGTTTGATTGTCAGCTGGTAACTGTACTTCTAGTTATGATTCTCTGGGTCACACCTTAGCCCAACCAGTTTTTAACCAACCCTGTATTAGTCTTTCTGATAATTTATGTAATGATAAACTAAATGTCTTATAAATGAAAAATTAAAACCATAAAAATATAAACATACAAAATAAACTCAAACCTAATAACAAAGCGCAACTAGAGAGCACTCTAAGGGAGGCAAGCTGCCTATTTTCAGAGACCTCCTGAATAACCTGATTTTAATGAATTTTCCATATTCTGTCTAGTTCATGGCCTTAAAATCTCATAAATCTAATGAGACAGCACATGACCAATAGATCCATCTCACAGGAACAGTTCCCATTAACCAAGTCCACAAGATTGATAAAAAAGCAGAATATCAACTTGTTTAAAAACAGAGCTACCCTGTGACCCTGCAATTGCACTACTGGGCATTTACCCCAAAGATACAGATGTAGTGAAAAGAAGGGCCGTCTGTACCCCAGTGTTCATAGCAGCAATGTCCACAATAGCCAAACTGTGGAAAGAGCCAAGATGCCCTTCAAGAGACAAATGGATAAAGATGATACGGTCCATATATACAATGGAATATTACTGAGCCATCAGAAAGGATGAATACACAACTTTTGCATCAGCATGGATGGAACTCAAGAGTATTATACTAAATGAAAAAAGTCAAGCAGAGAAAGTCAATTATCATATGGTTTCACTTATTTGTGGAACGTAAGGAATAGTATGGAGGACATTAGGAGAAGGAAGAGAAAAATGAAGGGGGAGTCAAAGGAAGAGATGAACCATAAGAGACTATGGACTCCAGGAAACAAACTGAGGGTTTCAGAGGGGAGGGGTTTCAGCGGATGGTTACCCCCTTGATGGGTATTAAGGGAGGCATGTATTGCATGGAGCACTGGGGGTCACACACAAACAGTGAATCATGGAGGAGTGCCTGGGTGACTCAGTCGTTAAGCATCTGCCTTCGGTTCAGGTCATGATCCCAGGGTCCTGGGATGGAGCTCCACATCGTTGGGCTCCCTGCTCAGTAGGAATCCTGCTTATCCCTCTCCGACTCCCCTTGCTTGTGGTCTCTCTCTTTTTCTCTGTTAAATAAATAAATAAAATCTTAAAGAAAAAAAAAACAATGAATCACGGAACACTACATCAAAAACTAATGATATACTATATGGTGACTAACATAATTAAAAAAAAAAAAAGAAGTCCTCAAAAAAAAAATCAACTTGTTAATGTGTGGCAATAACTACTACTGCCAAAACTACCAAGGGCACAGGGCACCTGCATCCTCAATTCATCATGTTCTTTCCCTTTTAGGCATGGGACCAAGGAAGCCAGGCTATAATGACAAGGTTGCCTAATAAGGACAGAATTAGGAATAAGATAATTACATTCTCTGATTTAAATATTAAATGGCAAGAAGTCAAGAAAGTCTCATGCATCAATGTCTAAAAAGAGGATACAAGCCACAACTAAGAATCAAGTGGAGGACATGTAAAATAACCCTCTGAGGTAGTAGTTATCATTATTCCCATTTTTTAGACTAGAAAAGAGACTTAGAAAGGGTAAGTGATTTGCACATAATGACGAAAAGAGACAAGAGGTCAAACACAGGTCAGTCTGACTCTGGAGTCCAAGGTTCCAACCTCTATGCTGGGTAAGATATAAAGATATAAAATCTCTTGCCACTGGTGCTCTTGAACTCTACATTTTAGCACAACGAGTTTTTAACTCCTGGACTAAGCAATCATTACTTTTGCCTTTGAACATGCTGTCCGCCATGCCAAAAACACCCCCATCAACATCTTCACCAGGAAAACTACTACTCAGCTTTCAGATGTCTTCTGTAAATATCTTTTTCTCAGTCTAATCTCTAGGCCAAGTTCTCATCCCCAGCTAATGTTACATTTCTGCTCTCTTTTTTCAGGGGATCTTGTGTATCTCTGTCACAATACTTTAAACTATAAAAATCATTTATTTAATGTCTCTGCTTTTTACTCAAATTCTGACCTCCATAAAGGTATTGTGTATCCCTACATTCTAGAAGATGATATATACACTGAATCAATAAATAGAAATCAACATAATAGGTCAGAAAAGGTCTATGCATATCAATGTAAAAAGTGTCACCTTGGTCTCAAAGATGTCTTCTAATAGGGTTTATTAACAAATATGAAAAAGAATGTGCCAATCAAAAGTAGAATACGAAAAATCTGATGGCAAATGCTGGCCAGTGTCCACTTAAGTCTTACCTTGAGAAAGTAAATGTCCTAGCTGACTGGACCTAACTATTATGAGAAGGGAAATATGACTGGAGTCAATGAAAGCTGTAATGAGGCTGGCACAGAAGTTCAGGTAAAATGCCAATGGTGGAGACAGAAACATACTGAGATACATTTTTATAGATATAACTACCGACACTTGGTAAAAAATTGCACATGAATGATAAAAAAGAAGGAAGTATTAAGGAGGACTCCAGATTTTTTCCAAAAGTGACTGAATAGAAGGTGGTTTGTTTATTTATTGGGGAAAGGAAGACTAGAAGTAGATGTGAGGGGAAAATTAAGGATATACTGAACATATTAGGTTTGAGATACTTATGAAATAGAAAGAGGAAATAACAGGCAGATATTTTGTTTTTTTTTTGTTTGTTTGTTTTTAATTTTTTGACTATAGCTGAAACACAGGCATATATTTAAGTATAAATGATTAGAAGACTAGTGCTCCTAGGACTTTAATTGTATTGATTCTATAATATAGACCCAATTACCATTCCTATCCTATAGATGGGGATAACTGAAGTATAGAAAGGATAAAAAGCTCACCCAGGATCACATAGCTAGTTCTCTAGAGCTGGCAAAGCAGATCCTCAGACTTGGCCAGTCAAGTTCCTGAGCTTGCTCATTATCATTATACTACATTGCTTCTTTGGCAGCTGATATCTCCACACCATGGGGACTCCAGAAAGGTTCTGTATCTAATACTCAAGAAAAAAGGGCTCAGGTGTAAGATCCAAGTAGAGAATTAAAGAAGAGTCTCCACAATGAATGAGATAACCCCACCTCCCTCTCCTTTTCCAACCCTTAAATGACAGCAGCCAGTTTTACAGGATTCTTCTGCAAAGACACTTTAACAGCCACAGACAGGGGCTACATATATTCCATGTGGAAGTTCCCAAAGAGAGAACTAGCTCACTGCCCTATCTATCTTACAGTGGAGTCCGCTATCCCTAGGTTTGGATACCTAGGTATATACAGAGCTTCTGAAAAGTTTCTTAGTAAGTTCTTAAAAGATATGGACAATCACGAGTTACAAATTTGGGGATGTACACACTTCCATTCATGAGACTAACTGGTATTGGATTTGTCCTCCGACCACAAATAACCATAAAACTGGACAGACTACATGAGGCAAATATTTTCAGGTACTGGACAAAAGGTAAGACTAGACCATGATTCTTGAGAGAAAGAGACACACTGCGTACTGCAATTCCTGGATTTGCATCTGCTCTCTGTTTGGAGGCAGTTTCCTGACCACACTGTAAGGGGTAGAACCCAAGCGGAACGTGAGAAGTTTGGCTAAGCTAAGGAGTTAGAAGATAAGAGTTTAGGACTGCAAGGAGTAGCTGGAATTTGTGGGTTAAGGTATCAGAAAGAAGCTCGCCCCAGAAACTGGCAGAGTTTCTGCCAATTGGGGGTACCTTAACCTAGATTTCATCAAAATTTAAAATGTTTGCTCTGAAAAAAAAGAGAGAAAGAAAGAAAACCAAAAAACACAACACACATACAACTTTGTTAAGAAAGATGAGCCACAGACAAGGAACAACCATTTTCAAATCACATATCCAACAAATGACTGTATCCAGAATACATAAAAATACTCCAAAGTCAATAATAAGAAAACAGACAATCTAATTAGAGTATGGAGGAGAAAAAAAACTGAACGATAATTAACCAAGACGGAATACAAATAGCAAATAAGCACACAAAAACATTAATCAGGTTTATAAAAGATTAAATCTTCCGTAACAAGAAATCAATTGTTTAAACCTACTGATTCAAGAAATTACAAAATAAACACAGTATGTGGAAATATAGAGAGAGGTAAACAGCTAAAGAAATTAAGGGGACTTTCACTTCCAGAGTATAAGGCAGAGGTACGGTAAGGGCTATTATTTCCCATTACAAGTTTACAATACTAAACAACTTTTTATACTATCATGAAATGCGTAGCTAATCACACAAATATATACATTATTTTTAAAGGAGAATGGTGTTAATAGTGTCAAGTGCTACTAAGAGAAAGAACAAGATAAACATAGAAAAGCATGCATGGGATATGACAACATGGAGACTAGTTGATCTTGAGAAATATAACTGTGGTAGAGGGATAAGATCAGAAACAAAACTGTAGCAACAGACTTTGAAATCATACACCCTTGGGTTTGAATCATGGTTTTACCATTTTGTACCTATAAAAAGGTAACTTATTCTATCTGGGCTTCAGTTCCTTTATCAGTGAGATGGAGATAATGATACTTATCACTAGTTCAGAGAGTTACTAAAGGATTAGGCCAGACAATACATGTAACATACTAAGCACGGTATCAGAATATAGTGTTAAATGACAAATAATGGCATTATCATCTAAACAGGTGATATCACAGAATAAATGCTGGTATCAATATAATATCTAAGGTTCTTATACTGTTCCTCCCTTTTGATAGGAAATAAATACTTGTACTGAGACACAGCATTTTTATATCCTTAGTACTCCAGGGGCACCTGGGTGGTTCAGTCAGTTAAGTATCTGACTTTGGCTCAGGTCATGATCCTGGCGGCCTGAGATCAAGCCCTGTATCTAGTTCTTTGCTCAGCGGGGAGCCTGCTTCTCCCTCTGCATACCCCCACTTGTGCTCATGCTCTATCTCACTCAAATTAATAAATTTATTTTTTAACAAAGAACATTATAGCCTAAGTGCTCCATAACAAAGATATTGCCTGTATCACTATGGATCAATGACTTAATACATGTAGCAATGTTGTTTTCTCCTTCAAACCAAGTATGATGTCACAACTGGCAAAAGGCCACCTCATCCACAACACAATTATTTAGATATGCTTTAGAAAATGATATCATAGTTGTATCTATCCAGATACACTCTTAAAAAATAGATGGCTTGCATATTATAGATAATCAAAGGAATATCAATATTTGCTAACCTAATTTCATTCTTCTTTCTTAAATACCACAGAAAATTTATCTTACCAAGTCACCCAAAAACATAAAATTGACATTTGATCACTCAAAGCAGTAATTTCCAAATCTGCCTAGATAGCAGAATCACTTGGAAGTTCCTAAACATATACAGATTCAGGGTTTCATCATCCTGCTACTGATCCAAGTGTGGGGCCTAAAATATGTATTTTTAAAATCTACCAAGAAAAACATTAAGAAAAAAAAAAGGCCATCTTCAAAAGAAGAAATAGTCAATAAAAATGAAACAATTATCTCAACTTTACTACTAGGCAAGAGAATGCAAATATTTAAAAGCAATGAGATTCCATTTTTTGTCCAAATTAACAAAAATTAAAGATATTGAAAACAGTGCTGATGCAGGTATTTAAAAAAAGGGTATTGTGATGTGTCATTGGTTAAGATTTGCCATAACATTCTGTAATAACAGGAAGTATCTTTTAAAAACAAACATAGCAGTGCCAGCAATCCCACCCTACTGCTATGTAAGTGCAAGGAACATAAGGATATGGGAATAAGGATGCCAACTATATTTGAGACTGTTCTTGTTTCTTGAGAAAGGCTTGTATTGCTATTTATTTTTCTCTTAGGACTGCCTTTGCTGCACCCCCAAAGATTTTGAACAGTTGTGTTTTCATTTTCATTTGTTTCCCTGAATTTTTAAAATTCTCCTTTAATTTCCTGGTTGACCCATTCATTCTTTAGTAGGATGTTCTTCAGCCTCCATATATTTGAGTTCTTTCCAACTTTCCTCTTGTGATTTAGTTCTACTTTCAAAGCACTGTGGTCCAAAACTATGCAAGGAATGATCCCAATCTTTTGGTACTAGTTGAGACCTGATTTGTGATCCAGGATGTGGTCTGTTCTGGAGAATGTTCTATGTGCACTAGAGAAGAATGTGTATTCTGCTGCTTTGGGATGGAATGTTCTGAATGTATCTGTGAACTCTACCTGGTCCAGTGTGTCATTTAAAGCCTTTATTTCCTTGTTGATCTTTTGCTTAGATGATCTGTCTACTTCAGTGAGGGGGTGTGAAAGTCCCCTACTATTATTGTATTATTGTCAATGTGTTTCTTTCATTTGGTTTTTAATTGGCTTATATCATTGGCTGAGCCCATACTAGGGGCATAGATATTTAAAATTGTTAGATCTTCTTATTGGATAGACTCTCTAAGTATGATACATCTCTAAGTATGATCATCTCTTATCATAGTCTTTGGTTTAAAATCTAATTTGTCTGATATAAGGACTGCCACCCCAGCTTTCTTTTGATGTCCATTAGCATGGTAAATGGTTTTCCACGCCCTCACTTTAAATCTGGAGAAGTCTCTGAGTTTCTTGCAGACAGCATACTGATGGGTCTTATTTTTTTATCCATTCTGATACCCTGTCTTTTGATTGGGGCATTTAGCCCTAATTTACATTCAGGGTAACTATTGAAAGATATGAATTTAGTGCCATGTATTACCTGTAAGGTGACTGTTACTGTATATTGTTTCTGTTCCTTTCTGGTTTATGTTACTTTTAGGCTCTCTTTGCTTAGAGGATCCCTTTCAATATTTCCTGTAGGGCTGGTTTGGTGTTTGCAAATTCTTTTAGTTTTTGTTTGTCCTGAAGATTTTTATCTCTCCTTTTACTTTCAATGACAGCCTAGCTGCATATAGTATGAAAGAAATTGAGGAAGACACAAAGAAATGGAAAAATGTTTCATGCTCACGGACTGGAAGAACAAATATTGTGAAAACGTCTATGCTACCAAGAGCAATCTACACATTTAATGCAATCCCTATCAAAATACCATCAACTTTTTTCAAAGAAAAGATTTCAGTGAAATCTGTTAAATTCTAAGCAATGAAGAGCCAGAGGCTGAGAATATAAGTAGAACTCAAAAGAAATCCAAGTAGAAAGAGGTGACTAAGGAGAGTTTTCAGCCATCCAGCAGGGCTAGAGAGCCAAAACTTACAAGTCAGGCTTGACAAGGCAGCCAAATTTGAGAAGCTAAGATTTGAAAGATAGGAGGGCAAAGACACCACTGGATGCCAGTTCAACAAGGCATCTTATTAATTCTTAAGCTGCACAGGGCACTTTTTAAAACAAAAAGTTGATGAAAACTGAATAGAAATTTCAACAGTCTCATGGTGCTAGTGAATCAAACACTGAAGTTCAAAAACTACTACACAGGAGGAACTTAGTAAATACTCCATGCCTTCAGCAGACTTCCCTGTACAGCAATACTCTTATAAATGAAGGTGAGTACAGGTAAATTGAAACTTATGAAGACTCAGCTCAGGCTCTGACTGACTGAAATAATCTGCTCTATTCTAATTGTCCTCCAGACTAAGGGAGAATCACCTACAATGGATGAAATTATCATTCAGAGCCAATAGTTCTGTGTTCAGGGGTTAAGCCAGTGTCCTGGGATCGAGCCCTGCATCGGGCTCTCTGCTCAGCAGGGACCCTGCTTCCTCCTCTTTCTCTCTGCCTGCCTCTCTGACTACTTGTGATCTCTCTCTCTCTGTCAAATAAATAAGTAAAAGTCTTTTTAAAAAAATTTTAAAAATACAATAAAATTTAAAAGTCAAAGATGTGTTTAATGGCAGAATGGACACAGCTGAAAGTAGGATTAGTGAGCTACAAGACAGTTACAGATAATATACAAGCTGAAACATTTGTTATCTATGGGAAAGAACCACAAGACAGATCTGCTAAAACCATCAAAGAACTAACAGTCAAATTATTTTAATCTTAGGTATTAGCATATCCCAATTATCTGTACCATTCTAGAGGGTGATAGTTCAGGAGTGAATACAGCTTGAACTTATTCATGTTTAGAGGGTGTCTGAAATTAAGAACTAAGCAGATCCATCTACTCAGACCCTCAACGTGGCCCTAAAGTAAACTGCTTAAAGAAACTGGATCCTAAATATTACAGCTGGTGAAGTTCTGAAGCATGTCCATATTCAAGTGGAGATCCAAGAAGCCAAATTGAAAGAACTGTGGACTGAGCGAATCTTCTTTGAAAAGATTCATTTATTTATTTTGAGAGAGAGGGGGGCAGAAAGAGTGGATGAGCGGGGAGGAAGGGCAGAGGGAGTGAGAATCTCAAGCAGACTCCCCACTGAGCCCTGCACAGGGCTTGATCCCACAACCCTGAGATCATGAACTGAGCTGCAGTTAATGACTGGACGCTTAACTAACTGAGCCACCCAGGCACCCCACAAAATTTTTTTTAAAAAGCGCTACCTCGAAGATTATGACTTAAACTTTAGAAGAACTAAGGTGATTGGCAGTGGAAGGAATCACAACATGTGTAACTACTTAACTAAAACTGTCTTAATTTTTGAATCAACAAATAAACCAAATATATCTGAAGAATGCAGTATCCTTCAGACATTAAAAATATAGTACAGGTAACAAACTGACGGTTGCCAGTGGAGAGGGGCAGGAAGTGGCAGCAAAATAGATGAAGGAGCTGGAGAAACAGGCTTCCGGTTATGGAATGAGAAGCCACAGGATGAAAGGTACAGCATAAGGAATACAGTCAACAGTACTGTCACAGCATTGTATGGTGACAGACGGTAGCTACACTTACGGTGAGCATAACATATGGAGTTGTCGAATCCCCGTTTTGTACACACGGAATTAATGTAATATTGTGTGTCAACTATACTTCAATTAAAAAAAAAACACAAAACACAAATATATATGTATATTAAAAAACTTTATACCAGTAATGTTTAGAATTTAAACAAAACATACGTTTCTAGAAAAACAAAACTTATAAAAACTGACACAAAACTGGGGCACCTGAGCAGCTCAGTCGGTTAAGCCTCCAACTCTTAATTTCAGCACAGGTCATGATCTCAGGGTCATGAGATCCAGCCCCGCATCGGGCTCTGCAGTCAGCATGAAGTCTACTTCTTTCCCTCTCTCTTCCTCTGCCCCTCCCCTCACTCATTCAATCTCTCTAAAATAAATCTTTTTTTTTTTTTAAACCTGACACGAAACAGAAAAATGTGAATTAGTTCTTTATCTGTTAGAAAGACTGAATCCATAACTAAAGACCATCCACAAAGAAATCTGTAGGCCCATATGGTTTTACCCGTGAAGTCTCCAAACATTTAAAAATAAATATCACTAATATTACACAAACACTTCCGGAGAAAAGAAAAAAAAAACAAAAAAACAAAAAAACTTCCCAACTCATTTTATAAGGCCAGCATAATCTTGATACCAAAACATGACAGGACATTACAAGAAAAGAAAATTCCAAGCTGGTATATCTTATGAATATAGATACAAACATTCTAAGCTATATAGCAAACCAACTGCAGTAATATGTGGAAAGGATAATATAATTGATAAAATTATATTTCAAAATAACAAGCTGTCATAATGTGTAAAATAATTTCAAAATAACAAGTTGTCCTAATGTGTAAAATAATAATCAATGTAGTCTGTCACATTAACAGATTAAAGGAGAAAAACTATATACTCATCAATACAGAAAATGAATTTGATAAACTTAAACAGTTACTCATAATTTTAAAAAAACTCTTAGCATATTAGGAATAGAAGGGCAACTCTTCTAAAAAGTCAGATTTAAAACAAAAACAAAAACAAAAAAAGTTATAACAGACACCAGAATGGTGAAATACTGAATGCTTTCCCCGTAAAGTCATGAAGAAACAAAAGTGCTCCCTGCTCACCCTCCACACTGTATTGAAGTTTCTGGCCATTGCAGTATTGATAAAAGAGAGAAAGTACATAGATTGGAAAGGAGGAACTAAAGCTGTCATTATTCACAGTAACACAAATGTGTATATATAAAATCTAAAAGAATCTACACACTATTAGAATTAAATGACTTTAGCAAGGTTGTTGGATACTAGTTCATTTACAAAAACACAAAATGCACTTCTATCTATGAGGAAGCTTATTTCTTTTTTTTTTTTAAAGATTTTATTTATTTATTTGACACAGAGAGATCACAAGTAGATGGAGAGGCAGGCAGAGAGAGAGAGAGGGAAGCAGGATCTCCGCCGAGCAGAGAACCCGATGCAGGACTCGATCCCAGGACCCTGAGATCATGACCTGAGCCGAAGGCAGCAGCTTAACCCACTGAGCCACCCAGGCGCCCAAGGAAGCTTATTTCTTAAATGACACTTTATGATAACATCAAAAAGTGTCTAACACTTAGCAGTACATTTAACAAAGGATTTGTAAGTCCTATGCACACACATACACACAAACCATTTGGAAACAACACTGAAATTACAAGAATATCTAAATAAATGGACAAATAGTTCACTCGTGGGCTGGAAAACTCAATACTATTGACAGTAGTCAACTGTCCCCAAATTCACACAATTCCAATCAAAATCCCAAGCATGTTTTTGTATAGGCATGTGATTTGATAAGCTGATCCTGACATTTATATGGAAAGGAAGAGAACCAAGAATAGCCAAGTCAATCTAGCAGAACCACACTGGAGGACAGAAGTTATCAGATATCACAGCTTACTACAAAGCTACAGTGACAATGTGGTATTGGCTCAAAGACAGATAACAGGCCAGTAGAATACAACAGGGAGTCCAGAAATAAACCTCTCTATAGCCTCCCACATTTATGACAAAGAGACGCTAAAGTATAGTGGAGAAAAGATAACTCTTCAATAAACAGTGCTGAGGCTTTTAGATATCCACATGGGGAAAAAAGTATCCTGACCTCTTCCACATATTATATTTTTAAAAGGTAATAAAATAATAAGCTTCTTGGAAATAAAACAGTAAAAACTTATTGAAATGGGCAAAGATTTCTTAACCAGAACACAAAACACACTTATATTAAAAGGAAAATTTCACAGACTGCAGTACATTGAAATTAGGAAACTCTTGTTACAGCCGATCTGTGGCCCACTATTTAGGAACCTCTTAATCTATACAGTCAGATAATTTACTCAATTCTCATTATGTAACATTCACATAACTACTTTTGCTTTTGTGATGGATAATATCTTCATTTATGAAATTAAATCCATAAAACTCATAATAAGAACTTCAAATAATAGTGATTTCTAACAGCTAGGATTTTTAATAACTACTGGAAACTCAACAAGGAATCAAGTACAATTTGAATTTAATGTACCAAGTGGCATTGTTTTTTACTTATTTCTAAAAATGCAGTTTTACTTCTAATATTAAATTCTACTAATAATACTCAGTTATCACAGATGATAAAAATGGCAGGGAGGCACCCAGTGCCCTATAAAGGAGACATGAGGAAAAGCCAACTTAAATCATAGTAAAGGCCCAGAGCTGCTCTCTGGCTAGCCGAGGTCAGTCATTTGCTGCAACAAAAATAATCTCAAAGATACAAAGTAATAAGCCTGTTCTTCTGTTTATTCAAATTATAAAATCAGGTGGTTCATCTAGGATCATAGCTATAATAGAACAAACCTTTCTCTGAGTGGGGAAAAACAATTACACATTATTTTACTCAGAAAAGCCCTTAGATAGGCAAGAAAGGGAGAGAAGTATAACAAAGATAGTATATCAGCTTCTAGAATGTACAAATTTAAAAAGGTATTAATGAAAAATTTCATACGGTTCAACTCTCATTCTCTGCTCATGCCACAGCTCATAAAGACAATGTATATTTATCTTTTACTGTGTGAAGGGCACTGTGTTTTCTCAACTACCAAGCATTTACCTTTGCAGCAAGCTGTAGTCCAATTTTGTCAGCTTCAGCCTCTAATGTTCTACTGTACGGTCTATCAAACATATACTAAGAAGAAATAAGAAAGAGAAGCTCCATTAAGGATATTTATTTCATAGTAAAAGGAGTAACAAAATGCAATTTTTGAAATTAATTTCATGGAGCATCTAGGATAAAGTTTTTATGCTCCCCATGATTAACATTTAAAGAATACCATGATATAAAGTAGAAAGTGCAGCCTTTATTTCCTCCATCACAGATTAATATTTTAAAACATGAAAAGAATATTAAAAAAATTATGCCTACAGACTTCTGGAGACTCTACAATATCACGTGGAGTACAGCAATCCCCCTTACCCACGACTTCAGTTTCCATGGTTTGAGTTACCCACAGTCAACAGGGGTCTGGAAGCAGATGGTCCTTCTGACACACGGTCAGGTCTCTAGCAGCCTAGTGCTACACCACAATGCCTACATCATTTACCTCACTTCATCCCGTCACATAGGTATTTTACATCTCACATCATCTCAAGAAGTTGATGCAGTACAATAAGATATTTTGAGAGAAGCCACACTCATAACTTTTTTTTTACAGTATGTTGTTATAATTGTTCTATTTTATTATGAGTTACTGTTGTTAATCTTTTATTGCGCTTAACTTATAAACTTTATCACAGATATGTATGTACAGGAAAAAACATAGTATATATAGGATTTGCTACTATCTGAGGCTTTAGGCCTATCCACTAGGGGTCTTGAATATACTCCCCTCCCCACACCCCATGGATAATGGGGTAGGAGTATTACTGTACAGGTATCCCCCATTTTCCAAAAGTTTGCCTCACATTACTTTGCTTTTACAAAAGACCTACATTAGTACCTGTTTTCACTAACCAAAAAAAATCCAAAGAGTATGTTTACTTTTATGAAAAAAAAGCCTAAGTGATAGAACATGAACTTTCAGAAAGCAGTGGATACCCACACTTCTATTTTCCCAATTATAATCTCTACCTACTGTGTAGAGGATCCCCTAAAGAAAGCTCATTAATGTAAGTTTTAATATTTTGATCATTTTGTTCTTACAGTCTTAAATATTTTTTTAAAATTTTATTTATTTGAAGAGAAAGAGAGAACACAAGTAGGCAGAGCAGCAGACAGAGGGAGAAGGAGAAGCAGACTCCCCAATGAGCAGGGAACTTGACACAGAACTTGATCCCAGGACTCTGGGATCAAGACCTGAACCAAAGGCTTAATCGACTGAGTCATCCATGTGCCCCAGATCTTACATTTTTAAAGAAAACTGAAAAAATATAGCTAGATAATAACTACTGACACTACTAGAGAATTTATTTCAGTTAGAAAATTAACCATAGAGCAGACTTTTCTTTCTTTGATAAATTATCTTAATGCTATCTTTCTCTGCTAAGTATTGATTAGTTAGGGAAATGAAATTTTCTTTCAACTTCAATAAAAAAATACAAATAGATATCATAATTTTAACTTTCCTAATTACTTGTATTTATGTGAATGCTTTCCAGTTAAATTCTAATTTTCAGTAAGTACTAAAATTTGTATGCGATGGATCAATAGGCAGGACTTTTGAGAACAGAGTTATTAATAGAGGAACACTTTTTCAGAGGTAGCTACATGTCAGTGATGTCTAGAAATAATATAATCAATCTAATCCATAGTACATGGACTACTAGATATGACTTTCTTCCTTCTCAATCATGTCTTTTTTAGGCTGCTTAACTGTATTGTATCATGTCTTCACTCTCAATGAGCAGTCTGCAGGGGTCCATCAAGTCTACTGATAGCATAACTGGTTAAAAACATGGGCTTTAAAGGACAGAAACTTACACTCAAGTCCAAATGCTGACACTTACTAACTGTGAACACCTGGCTAATTGTTTAACCTCTCTAAGCCTGGTAGCATCATATATAAAATGGAGTAGCAATAGCACCAACCTCCTAGGGTTGCAGACAGGATAAATTGAGGAAATAATAATAGCAGCGCCTGTTTAATGAGTCCTTACTTTGTACTGGGTACTACACTAAATGCTTTATAATCACTGGTTCTCAACTGGATATGATTTTGTCCCCCAGGGACATTTGGAAATGTTTGGAGACTTTTTTTTTTTTTTTTTTAAGAGAGAGAGAGTGCACACAAGTGGTTTAGGGGCAGAGGGAAAGACAGAATCTTAAGCAGGCTCTACACTCAGCACGAGCCTGATGTGGGGCTCAATCTCATGACCCTGAGATCATGACCTGAACCGATCAGGATCAAGAGTCAGACACTTAACTGAGCCACCCAGGTACCCCTGGAGACATTCTTGATTGTCACAACTGTGGGGGAGGGCAGTTGTGGGTGAAAGTACTACTGGTATCTAGTGGGTAGAGGTCGGATGTTCAGAGTAGATGTTTAGAGGCTAAACATCCCACAATGCATGGGACAATTCCCCACAACAAAGAATTATCTAGTCCAAAATGTCAACAGGCTTAGATTGAGGGATCCTACTTTAAAATGCATCATTGGGGCGCCTGGGTGGCTCAATGGGTTAAAGCCTCTGCCTTGGGCTCAGGTTGTGATCCCAGGGTACTGGGATCGATCCCCACATTGGGTTCTCTGCTCAGCAGGGAGCCTGCTTCCTGCCCTCTCTCTGCCTGCCTCTCTGCCTACTTGTGATCTCTGTCTGTCAAATAAATAAATAAAATCTTCAAAAAAATAAAAATAAAATAAAACAAAATGCATCATTAAACCCACAACAGTGCTCTGAGTTAGCCAGTAATATGCCAATTTACAGATGAAGAAACTGAGACCTATAATTGGTGAAGTAATCTGCCTAGGTTCTACAGAATTTAGGTCTAACAGAGCCTAAATTCAAACATAGGTCCATCTGCTCACAGCTAGTATTCTTAACCCCTATACATAATTAATCTAGTGTTTATCCTCATACCTAACATATGGTAAGTAACCAATAAATCTTATCACTAATAGCTTCTAAAACCTACCTGGTAGCACTCTATGTGGGCTACTATATTATACCTAAATCTTTTAAAATTACAAAAATATGACTCCCCCATGGTTATGTGAAGACTCCTGTTTCTTCTTTTCTCTGACAAATGAATGTCAGCAATTCCCCCTCCTTTATGACTTCACTATCCGCATCCCCTCCTGCTCTCCAATCATAAGGAGCAAAGCTTTCTAGAGAAACTTTTCCTCATCACCAAAATTACTGGGGGAGTCTTGATTTAGGGAAAAAGAGCTCAAAAAGAAGTAATCCCTACTTTATTTTTAGTTTAATTATTAAAGAATTATATGAAGTAGCCTGATTCATAAAGTATTTCAAGGGAGAAACAGCTACAAGTTATCTTTCTTATGACAAAATCTTCAGAGTACATTACAGAAAAAAGCTATGTACTGATAAATGAGGGGAAAACCACATTAATTCCTTTGACTTCCCAGCATATCAATAAAAGAAATAAAATTCTAAATATGAGACCCTATAACCTAAGTAATTACAATTCTTTTTTTTTCCTTTTAAGAACCTTTATTTCAATATAAATGCAGCCAGACGATACAGTAACACTGAATACAAGACTTAGTTATCCAATTTCAAAAGCATTTTGTCTCATTTTACACATTAGATTTAAATAGCACCCAGATGGCACAATGATGGGTCCTCCACAAATCATTAAATAAACAAATAACAGATTGTTTCTGAATAACCAAACCTCCCAGGACAAGAGAAAATATATGAAAAAAAGATGTAAAATAAAATAATTAATTGTAGTTAACAAAGCAAGACCTACTTTCAGTAGTGAAGTGTTCTGAACAAAATGAGGACCCCAATAAATTTTACAAGGACTATCAACATACATAAGTACTAAAATAAAAGTTAACAAACACCTAATAAGATTATCCTTTCAGGGGCGCCTGGGTGGCTCAGTGTGTTAAGCCTCTGCCTTCAGCTCAAGTCATGGTCTTAGGTTCCTGGGATGGAGCCCCGCATGGGCTCTCTGCTCAGCAGGGAGCCTGCTTCCCCCACCCTCTCTGCCTGCCTCTCTGCCTACTTGTGATCTCTGTCAAATAAATAAATAAAATCTTAAAAAAAAAAAAGATTATCCTTTCAGTATTTTCCAGGTAATTTTAATTTAACTGGGAGTAAGGAGACAAGGGTGGTAAAGCAGCTTCAGCAACACTGTGCCCATAAAAATTTACAGGTTTTAAGAGTTTCCCATCAGAATGCAAATATTTGGGGAAAGGGAGAGTCATAGTAAGTACACCACAGTCACTATGAGAGACAAAACTGAAAAGTCTGAAGGTAAAGTGATAGAAAAAAGGAAAGGATTTGTGACCAGGTTTTCTCTCCTTTAGACCAATAATTATGTACCCCCCCACACACACACAGTATTGTATTAGCCAAAAGTTGCTAAGCCCTTGTAACACATCTATCCCCCATCATTTAAGAGATATAGTATCTTCTAACTGGAATGCTCATTATTAAGAATATCCCCTAAAGGGACGCCTGGGTGGTTCAGTTGGCTAAAGCCTCCGACTCTTGATCTCCGATAGGTCATGGTTTCATGGGTAGTAAGGTTGAACCCCGATGGCTCTACACTCTGTGGGGAATCTGCCTCTCTCTCTCTTTCTTTCTGACCCCTCACCCTGATGATGCCTCTGTGTGTGTGTGTGTGTGTGCATATCTGCGTAGTGCTCTCTCTCTGGAATAAATCAATCTTAAAAAAAAAAGAAGAAGAAGAAGAATATCTCCTAAAAATGAGAAAACTTAGACACTAAAATTTAGTAGCTGTATTTCATGGTATGTCAAAACATCTCTGGTATATCTCTGGTATCTGTTACTTTATAGTAATATTTAAAATATCCTCATCACAGGCCATTACAAATTCAACTTACTGTCTCACACTTACCTCCTGCAGTTTAGACTGTATCCACTGGCCCAAAAGTGCCAAACTATCTCGAGGGCAAATGGCCCAAATCATTGTGAGAAAAATCAGACCTAGGAAATCCAATAAATGAACCAAGCTAGCCTTTTCTGCCTGAGAATAATCAAAATAATGAAAATTACTTTTAATAAATTAAGAATATACATCAAAAAATAAAAAGACAGTATATACCTATATTTTCTAGTTCATCAAGTATAATTACATTAAATAATTTACATTTTAACTGACCTTCACCAACTAAAATCACATATTCTTCTTCTTCTATGTGCATTAATTCATTCCCTCCCTTGCTTACATACTTGCTTATGTGTATATACATTCATTCATTCATTCATTTACCGAGCCACATAACATCATTTAGACACAATGACAAGTTCATGGATATGAATGTATATTCTTATATAGATATATAAGAATGTATGCTTCTTATATTAACAAGCATAATAATCTTGTGAAATATGTACAATTACCCTATTTTATAAAGAAACTAAGATGGGGAAAAGTTAACAGAGTTGCCAAAATTCACAGAGCTATTAGTAAAAGGACAAACCCAGGAAGTTTTAGTTTCTAATATACTCGTTACTTTTTAAAGCAACCAAATGTGCTCATTACGCTTATACCTTTGAACAGACTAAATACTACCTAACATATGAAATAGTTCAAACACAGAAAATTCAGAAAAATATTGGAAATTTATTTCAAACAAAAGTCTTTTGGACTTTATGACCTAATGTATGAGGTATGATTCATCTATGCAAGTTTGCAATTTTATCACTCTGGTATTTCTCACTAGGAAATAGAGTTCTATGAAGTTTTATATTTATTTAGAACAGTAACCAATTTTACTTAAAATAGCTGTTTTGAGTAGTAATTTCTAAATGCAAGTTTAACACACTGGATTGTTTATCATTCCCTACTAAAGCTGATTAATAAATGTTAATGTAATGCTGATATTGACTGTATAGGAATCATTACTTGAATGTATGAAACAAGGCTGACAACTAAACATAATCACTTAGAACACTTCTCTTAATGATATAATCTACCCTCACAAAGCATTCTTTGCTTTATTATATGAACTGTATATTATGAAAAACAATTATGGAATTACTTTAGCACAAAAGAGTAAAACTACAAATGATAAAGTCATTACTGAAAAGAACATCCTTGTTATTAATTATTAAAGAATATAATTGCTATTAGAGAGTTTTAGAAAACTAAAAAAATTTTTTAAATATGTATTTGTAGAAGAAAGAAGACATTAAAGGCTATATGAAATCAAAATGGAGACTGCTAAAAGAGAAAATACACTGCTGATAATGTGTAAACCTCTACAAAAAATATTAATAGCTATTTTCAATTTTTAAGACTGGTATTTTCTTTTTGTATCTTATCTAATTAGCATTCCTGTCCTGACCGAGATGACGACAATATGCTGAATGAGGCACTGAACTAGAGGCCAGAAAGGTAAAGGCACAGAATATGAACATCTCTTAAATGCTAAAAATAACCAATATTAATTGACAGGTATGAAGCCCTTTCTTGAAAGACAATCTATTTTGATTGTTTAGATTTATTCTTATACATATCTGTTCATGGAAAATGTTTTTTCTATTTTTCCATAACTCAAAAGAAATGATGGAGATAATTACTATTTGTTCTTCAAAAAAACACAACTGTGGCCAACCTCAATTTATTAATACTTTAAGGAATAGACAGAATTTGAGATGACTTTTAGAGAGATTAGTAACATTATCATTTCCATTTAAAATTAGTGTTACTTGCATTTCCAACATAGCATTTCATGATTCTTTCACTATTTATCTTCTTGTTTTCAATTAGGAAATATATGTCTTTCTAATTAATGTGGACAAAAGAGATATGTTTATTTTTAATGAATAAAAATAAATATATGAGTAAATAAATATATTGGGTTTTTTGGACTCATACCAAGTCAAACAGATGGGTATTCACAGGAGTATAAATCAATCTTAATTCTATGGTCCATTAAAATAAGCTCTACCAATAATCAGGTAACTATGGTAGAAGGAAGCAGGGTTGGATTTACAAACACAAGAACTGGGTTAAAATCCCAATCTGTCAGTTGGCCTCATTACTCATGTTACTTACAGTCTTTTTAAACATGAGTTTCCTCATACAGAATATAGAGATATTAAATACATACTTAATGAGAATGTTATTAAAATTATAATTGAGAAGGTATGTATTTAAAAGCTCAGCAAACTACAAAATGGCAAGATATCATTATTATTACTCTGCATTAATTATATATGGCATATCAATCCAGAGATTTTCAGAGATGCTCCAAGCAATCCTCTGAGAATGAATAAAAAGGTAAGAAAACTGATTTACCCACTTAAATAGTAATATCACTTTCATATAGTTAATTTTCTGAACAGATTACAAGTATGTTAATAATTATGGAAAGTTTAAAATCTAATTTGAAGTAATTAGAGGTTGAGAATAATTACTTTTTAGCAAAAGAGACAGGTGATAACAATACTATTTAAGAGAAATACTAATTATTCAGGTATCAAATACTAAAGACCATAAAAATTCTCACAATTACCCAATCATATTTTTTCAGGTAACAGAATAAATCAATTACTAAAGATTAAAATTCTATCTTTTAAAGAAAAAGAAAACTGAAAAGTTGGTGTTAAAAGATTTAACTTGTTAACTTCAAAGCAGTATTGTAAGAACTGAATATTCATTCTAGGTACTTACAGCATGCCCAAGTACTGCGTGTGCTATTTCATGGCCCAGAAGGAAGGAAAGTTGATGGATATCAGTCACACTATTTAAAAGCCCGGTGAAGATAAACACTTGTCCATTCTGCACCATAAAGAAAACAATGTAAGCAAGTGGACACCTTAAAAAAACAAGGACATTAAATTGAACAATTAAACATTAGGTGTGAGAACTTTCACTTACTGGAAGCACGAAGGCATTTACATCTGGGGAATCAACCACATGAATAATCCAATTGATCTCAGAGACCCCTGGAATATCTTTATTGCATTCAATCAAATGATTAACCACCTCCTTAACCATTAGGTATCGGGCATCCTTCTCAGTGAGCATATCATTTTTAAATTCGTCCATCCACTGAAAGATTAAAGAGTCATCTTTATCTTAAGAGAGTTGTAGCTCTACTACAAAATGTTTATACTGCTTCATGAAAAGTTATATGGCTACTTATTGTTGAACATTTTAATTTTTAATTATGTAAAAATCTACATATACTAAACACTTAGATCCTTAAATCTGAATTATTCAGGCAAAGGCAATGTGATTTCTCACAAATGGAATGAATTCTAATAACTAAGATTTTTCATATAAATTGGTTGAAATAAAACTTTTATCTTTTCTATTAGCCTATAAACAAATAAAATGCTTAAATATGATTTCTACTTTTCCTAAATATTTTGGAAAACAAAACATTGCCTAGGGGACAAAGATTTCACGTAAGGAAATATAAAACAAAATTACTTTCATAACCTACTGAATAGAACAGCCTATACTTAATGAAAAAAAACTTCTACCAAAAAAAGGACACTTCATTAATTTTAAAGGTTTATTCACACAGAATCAAAGGAAATTTCTGAAATTTTAGAATAGGCATGTCATTTTCTCTACACTATGTTGAGTAAGAGTAGCCACCATATGAAGACACTTTTCTGAAGCTACATTCATGAGAAACCCTTTTAAGTGTAGGAAAATTAAAGGTGTTCTGAAAATATTACTTTAATTTCCACAAAATGTGTAACTTCTTTCACATATGGAGCAAAAAGTTTATAACCTTCCCTGAGATGTATTAAAAATAGATGTTTTTATAGCACTAGAATCTAAATAGTCTTTAGAATCAATAGCATTTTTAAAAAGCACAAGTCACCACTGTAAACTGAAACAACAAAAAATATTATTATACTTCTGAAGTAGACAAAACAAGCAAAATTATACATAACAGCACTTTATAATATCTCTATAAGAACATGTGCTTCAATTTTCATATCAAGCAGGTTATTACATTTGTAGGAAAAAAAGGATATATATGAACACATAATTATTTAAAGCGTCTAAGTGATATGAATGGTAGAAGACATACTAATTTAACACTAGGCCTGCCTCAATCTTTCCAGAACATTTTCCTCAAACTTGCTTCAGGTAAGACTATCCTAAGAAACACCTCCAATCTCTGTATAAGTTCTACTAGAAGAGATGCATCTTATCTTTACTAGGAACAACTTTTTTAGTGAAAAAACATTGTTATTTCTTTTTTAATGGTAACTTTCCACCAACAAACTCAGAAGCTTCACAGAAATAAAAAGCCACAAAGATTCAGCCATGCCAAAACTGTCAAGTGAGACTATGAGACTTTAATTCAAAAAATACTGAGTACATGCTATATATGTGTGCTAAGAACTGGAAAAAGAGGATCTGTCCTCAAGAAACTCTCTAGTGGTATAAAATGCTTAACTTACCTCATACTTGCTAAGGAGTTAAGGCTTCTGAATTCCAACTTTATTTTGCATTCAAAAAATATAATAAATTGCCAGAAATGATATTTTAGAAAAAAATCCTATTCTACATTACTTTCAAGGTACAAAATTCTATTACATACCTACTTATCTAAAATATATGTATACTAAGCACTACTTTGTACACTGTGCTAGTACTTAAGATAAAAATGATGAAACAGACAGGGTCTGTGTTCCCACAGAGCTTAGGCTAACAAAGGAGACAGATCAGCAAATAAATAATTATGCAAATAATTATTATGTTACCCTCATGATAAGTGATTTAAGGGAACAGTACAGTATGCAAAGAGAAAACAAAAGTAGGAGACTGGACCACAATAGAGCCAAGCACTGGACACAAATACAAATGAGCTCATTCATAATTTAGTCTGTATGAAGGATACCCCCTAGAGCCTAAAGTAGCCAACCTGCATAACCCAGCCTGCATAATCAAGGGAGGCTTTCCAGAGAAAGTGACATTTAAGGTGACATGTGATGAGCAGGAGTTAGCTGGGTGAATGAGAAGAAAAGCAATGTAGGCAGTAGGAATACTAAGTACAAAAAGTTGGGGGCCTTTTGGGAAAATGCTAATTTTCTATCAAAGATCAACATTAAAAAGTAGTGCATCTTTCATCTGAAGAAACTTTCCTGCTTTGAGTATTATATTAAGCAATCTAATTACAAACAATTCTTAATACTTACTGCTTCATATTCCAGTTCTGATAAAAGTCTGAAATGCTCTTTCCCCAATAATAGTAGCTTCCTCCTTCCCGTGACAGGACTCACTTCCAGGTGAGTAAAATAAAACACTACAAAGAGCAATCCAAAACTACTGAAACATAGGAGTAACTTCCATTTATTCTTTCTTAAACTTTCTTTAAATAGTTCTTTCTTGTTAGGAGGAAGTGCCTGCCACCATTTCCTTATGCCCCTAGAGTAAAAAGAAAATTCAAAGTCCTGAAAAGAGTATCAGCACATATCACCAAAACTTAATCTAATGCTGGGATTTTATGTCTTCAAACACTTGAATTTTTCTGATATATTTCTCTGTATAGATGAAATTTTTTTAATTTATAAAATTTAGTTAAATGATAACAAGTAATCAGTTATATAGAACTATAGTTAAAAATTCTAATGTTCATTACACACATTTTATTCTTCAGTTATTTTAAAGGTGAACACTGAGTATCTATTTTACACAACTTCCATTAATTAACTTTTATTGACTGTTTACCACATGCAAATCACTATTCAAATTGTTACACATATGTCATCTAATTTAACCTTCACAATAACCCCGTTAGACAAGAGAAAACTGAGACAGAGAGAGAAGTGAAGCAACTTGCCCAAGGCTGCAGAAGTGATAAGGGAAAACTAGGCAAGGAAGACAATGTGATCCCAGAGTCTGAGCACTTAACCACTGAGTAGGGATGAACTGCCCCCATAAACATCTGAGTAGATTATGGTAACAATAACCTGTTCCTTTAACCATGATCCTCC
The DNA here is from genome assembly GCF_902655055.1 of Lutra lutra. Classification (NCBI taxonomy): domain Eukaryota; kingdom Metazoa; phylum Chordata; class Mammalia; order Carnivora; family Mustelidae; genus Lutra; species Lutra lutra. The sequence goes on along the minus strand of NC_062281.1, from coordinate 150,004,295 downwards.
CCACTGCTCATGAGACTTCTGGAACTACTACTATCCGCCAGTACTTCAGCAAGGAAACTACCTCAGGATTGATTTTAGATGTAAGTATTGCTCACCAGAAAAAAGTCCACTATCCCCTCAAGAACATGACAAAGGAGAAGTAATAAGGGCTTAAACACTATAAATAAAGAAATGAGAGACCGTATGGTTAACACAGGAGGAGGTCTACTTTCTACCAGGCAACAATACTCTCTGTTGTTTACTGGGGTTCACAGACATTTTGATAAGCAATGTTTTCAACACCAGGGCAAAATTTTCCCTCGTAAGTTCATCTGTGAAATCATAACAAAAATTTAAGATAAATACATTATTCTCTTGACACAATTCATCTTATAAAATAACTTCAAGTTATCTTAATTTTATTAAGTGACACACCTAAAATGCCTCAAAGTGTTTCAACCTGAAGAAACTTAGGCCAGACTCATTTCCTACTTAAACTTTATATGACTTATTATTTTTTGCTTAAAATTATGAAAACACAGCTTAAAAGAAAATGTTAAGTTGTTATAATAGTAACAAAAACAAAAAGTTAAAAATAAGATTAAAAAGGACAATAAAGAGCCATTGGCCTAAGAACCTAGGCTGAGCTGTGACAAAGATATTCTCTTCCACCAGAATCTACTCAGGCTTTTTTCAACAAGGCCTCACCTTTGGACTTCTGTATTTCTCTCTCCATTGTCCAGTTTCAGCAAGAGTCCTGCTAAATCAGTTTACCCAGAATCCCCCATCCTCCATATCTGATCACCCTCAGTATCTGATTAGGTTTATCATCATTCACCAGCCCCCAAGTGATATCTGATCACCCTTACCTGTCTTCGGCAAGAAGCTTGGTAGGGTCATGTTAGAGAGAATTCCCCCTTATTCCTAATGATTCGTCTTAGCAATTTTCCATCCACCAAACCTCACCCTGCTCCTTGGCTATAAATTCCCACTTGCCCATGCTGTATTCAAAATTAACTCTATAAATTCCCTCTTGCCTATGCTGTATTCAAAATTAACTCTGGTTCTATACTTAGGTCTCTCTTCCCCTATTGCAAAAGTCCCGCATAAAATCTGTATTTACTGCTTTAACTATTGTCTAGCTCTGGTTTTCTCTGACAGCCGTTACTTACATCAAGAGCTACCACAGCTGTATTTTTTTCTGGGTGCCAATGTCAAATCATAAGCAACACAATATATTAAGAGAATAGAAGTTTTCAGTTTCTGATAGAAAGAAAATTGATTTAGTTAGTATGGGAGTAAGAGGGCTAGAAGGGCCTTCACAATCATCAAATGTCAGAAAGCTTTATGAGGAGACAATGTTTGACTTTACCTTTCTTTAATAAATGGGGCAAATAAGACAAAACAAGATTATTTATGGGGGGAGGTCTAAATTAAATATAAGGTACTATTAACTGTAAAAACATAATTATTATGAAGGACTACCCAAGAGAAAATAACAAAGATGTGTTGGAAATAGAATAGAAAAATATTGCCTAGAAAAATAGAAGAGAAAAAATAAATGCTAGTTAAGCATTAACCTGGCTAGGAATGAGCCCATTCTTAAATAAGTAAAGTTCTTCAGTTTCATGACCCAGTGCCTCAGATTCTATAAACTAAACACATATGTTTGTAAGTACTGCTCTTATTACAAGCTGTAACCAACATTTCTCATTCTTGTAAACAAAAACATAAGATCTTTTAAAAAGCATCTATATAAGATAATTTTTTAAAGATCATATTTTTATACTATAATATGCAGTAAATTGGGGCACCTGGGTGGCTCAGTTGGTTAAGCATTCAACTCTTGGCTTCCGCTCAGGTCATGATCTCAGGACTGTAAAGCTCAGAGATCTCAGGCTTCGTGCTCAGTGCAAAGTTTACTTAGGATTCTCATCCTTTCCCTCTGCCCCTCCCCCTTCTGTCTGTCTTTCTGTCTCTCTCTCTCTCTCCCCCAAGTAAATAAATAAATAAAATCATAAAAAAATAATATGCAGTAAATCATTTCAAAATTACTAAATCATACTTAACAAAACTGGATAGAACCATCTGTTTAGAAACTGAATTTTGAGCTAAATATGGGTGGGAAATCTAATTAAAAGTACAGTTTTATAAATACATTGTAATATAAAAGTTTTTCCTTTTTTTTTTAAGTTTTTTTTACCTGCCTACAATGATTGCAAATAGTTTCTGCACTGGCTTGAGAATTATCAACAAGAGAGGAACCGGAGCAGCTTGACACTGAGGAGAAGTGTGGAAACTCCTGATGTCTCTTTCATGAAGACAGTTTAGAGGATGCAATAGTGAAAGAGCAGGAACTCCTGTAACTTCTTTTATCTGTAGTTGTCTTGATAAAGAGTCATTCCACACAGTACATTTTGGGGTAACCATCCCAATTTCCTTACATCTCGTGCTCAAGAGGCATCCTGGTCTTTCATTACTGAAGGTCTTAGAGAAAGAAAAATTTTCAGGCAGAAAAGTCAACCTATCATACTGATTTACTCCCAGACCCTGATACGTATTAACTATATGATTAATTTGTACTTGATGACAGTCCGGTGAGGTTACAGCTCGTGTGTTACATTTTCTCCAGTGGGCCAGCAAATGAAATCGGAAGAAAACACAGTTTCTAGTAGCAGATTGCAGTCCATAGATTAAGTTCATCTTTCTTCTCCTTGATTATCTGGAACACACACACACAAAAGTAAGTTAAAAATATCTCTGGAAAATATGTATTTACAAAACTGGGAACATAACTCTTAAGAAATAGGTGTGTCAATTGTTCTTCCCCTGACATATTTCAGACTGAATTACCTTGGGTTTCTACCACCACGCCCATGCAATACAAACCAAACAGCTTTTACTCACTTTTTTTTCCCCTCTACAACACATCCTTAGAAATTTGTATTTTTTTCTCCTTTTCATTTTTTAGTTTCAGCTGGGGGAAAATCTTTTTATTTTAACAGTTAAATTACTGGGGAATAAGAAATGAATTAAAATAACAGTAGGTTTAGCAACTGGCAATAAGTAAAGGGAAAAGCATGTAATGGAATAGTAAAATCTAAGTTTAAAAATGTATTTTTTAAAATACAATCTGATCCTTTCAAATATAATCCTCATACTAATGACTGGGGTCAAGATGGAATAAGATGAACTAGACTTATCCTCCCACTGAAAACAAATGAAAAAACAGAATAAATAAAACAATGGTTTCAACACACTGGACATCAGGCAATGAAGACCAGTACCCCTGAGAGATGGAAAACAAATGTGATGAGCCCTACAGTTGACCCAGCTTCCTACCTAGAGAATTTCCAGGCCACTATGTAGACAGGGGAAACCTAGCACAGCCCAACAATGTTCCTAAATTGGAGAGATGAAGTTGGGAGTTCACGTAGGCCACAGAAACGAGACCCTGCAGAGCAGAGTACAAGAGAAGACACAACTGTGCAGAGAAAGAATTCCAGAAGGTGATAGGCAGGGAAATCTGCTTGGTGTCCTCAACTGAGTTCTAAACAGGGCATTCATGTGAAGAAAGTCCCTAAAGATGGGAAAGAATCACTTGACAGGATTAGAGGAGCAATATTCAGGGCCCATGGAGGGCAGACAAGAGTGCCTATTTCTACCCTTCAAAGTGGAAAACCTCTGAATTCATGGGGCATTGGGTAGAGTACTCAGAAGAGTTTTGCCCCACTAGAGAAAAATTAGTCCTAGACTAAAAGCTACTCTGGCGTACCCAACCAAGATTAAAAGCAACACTAGCCATACCCAACCAAGATTAAAAGCAAGACTAAAAAAGATCAAACTGTTTTTAAGGAACTTAACCACATCCTAGAAAAAAGCTTAAAAACAGTTAAAAGAATATAAAAATATCTACCACTAATAAGGTAAAATTCATAATTAAAAATTACCAGCAGCCAAGATGCAGGATATGTGAACCATAATTAGGAAAAATAAAAACTCAGTCCCAAATAACATGAGTGACAGCACTGACTGATTAAGGACATTAAAGTAGTTATTACAACTATATCCTATGTGTTTAGGAACTTAAAGGAAAATCTGAGAACGTTATGTAGAGATATGGAATATGTTTTTTTAAAAAGACCTACAAAGAACATCGAGACAAGAAAAGTACAATGCCTTCAATGAAAATTAGAGTGGATGACACTAACAGCAGATTAGATATTGTAACAATGAAATAAAAACTTGTGAACTTGACATATCAATAGGGACCAAGAAAACCAAAATAAAAAACCAAGGGGGGTAAAAAAAGGCACAGAGCATCAGGAAGATATAGGATAAGTCAAATGGCCTAATATATGTATAACTGGAGTCCCTGAAAAGAGGGGAAGGGTGGTAGTAGATAGATAGATAGATAGATAGATAGAAAAAAGGAGGGAAGGGGGGAGGTAAGAAGTGAGGAAGGAAGAAAGAAAGAAAGAGAAAAAGAAAAACTTGGAAAAATAATAGCCAACATTTTCCAAATTTCATGAAAACTGTAAACCCGCAAATCTAAGAAATTTAAAAAGCCATACACATAGTAAACCAAAGGAAACTTACTTAAAGACATATCCTAATCAAATTTCTTAAAACGAGTGGAAGAGAAAAAATTAAATTTCACACCTTTGATAAAATGGACCAATTCCTTGACAAACACAAACTACCAAAGCTAATTCAGAAAGAAATGGATATATCTGAAAAGCCTTATATTTATTTTTTTAAATTGAACTTGTAGTTAAAAACCTTCCTGCAAAGAAAGCTCCCAGCCCAAATATCTTCACTGGGCAATTCTACCAAACATTTAAGAAAGAATTAATAAAAATTCTATTCAAACTCTTCCAGCAAATTGAAAAGAAATTAATAGTTTATATTTTATTCCATAAAATCTGCATTACCGTGATACTAAAGCCAGAAAAAAATTACAAGACTATAGAGTAATATCTCTCATGAACATAGATACAAAACAACATTTTAGAAAATCGAATTCAACAATATATAAAAAGACTACTTCATAACCAGCTGAGATGTGTCCCAGGAATGTAAGTTTGAATAAAAATTCATAAAGCAATGTAATCCACCCTATTTATTGAAAAAGAAACACTACCTGATCATCTCAATAAAGAAAAAGCATTTTTTTAAAGATTTTATTTATTTATTTGTCAGAGGGAGAGAGCAAGAGAGCACAAGCAGGGGGAGCCACAAGCAGAGGGGGAAGTAGGCTGCCCGCTGAGCAAGGAGCACAATGCAGCACTTGACCCCAGGACCCCAGGACCATGACCTGAGCTAAAGGCAGACACTTAACTGACTGAGCCACCAGGGTGCCCTAGAAAAAGCATTTGATAAAATTCCACATCCAACCCTGATAAAAAACAAAACAAAAAAAATCTCTCAGTAAACTACAACACCTCTAGAAAACTATAACCAACAGCGTATTTATTGGAGAAAGACTATAGTTTCCTCCTAAGATCAGTACTGAGTCAAGGATGCTCACTCTTACCACTTAAATTCAATATTGTACTGGAGATCCTAGTCAACACAATAGAATGAATAAATGTCTAATTAAATAAATGGCACACAGACAAGCAACATATAAGCTAACTGGCCTTAATGCCTACGTAACATGATCATCTATTTTTAAAATCCAAAGATGGGGCACCTGGGTGGCTCAGTGGGTTGAAGCCTCTGCCTTTGGCTCAGGTAATGATGCTCAGGTCATGATCCTAGGGTCCTGGGATCCAGCCCCGCATCGGGCTCTCTGCTCAGCAGGGAGCCTGCTTCCCTTCCTCTCTCTGCCTGCCTCTCTGCCTACTTGTGATCTCTGTCTGTCAAATAAATAAATAAAATCTTTAAAAAAAAATAAAATAAATTTTAAAAAGAATCCAAAGATATAATAATGAATTTAGTTAGGGGGCAGGATACAAAAGCAATATACAAAAACAATTTTATCTCTATATACTATCAAGTGATAGAAGCAAGACCCTACATCCTCCAAAAAAGTGCATACTCTATGATTCCAGCTCTATAATATAAACTGTAGAAAATGCAAAATAATTTATATTTCAAAGAGATCAATGATTGCCTAAGGATGGGAAGGTAAAAATCAGGAAAGAGATTATAAAGTTTTGAAGATAACAAATATGTTCACTATTTTTACTGTGGTGTTAGTTTCACAGCTTCACACACATGCCAAAACCTATACTACAAAGCTTAAATATGTACAATTTATTTTATATCAATTACATATCAATTGAACTATTTTTCAAAAGATACTAAAAAGAGACAACAATAAAATGCAATGTGTGAACTCTGATTAGAAGTTAGTTTGAAAGAAAAAAAAACAGCTTTAGGAGATAACTGGGACTCTGGGGGAATTTACACATGGATTTGCTTTTAGGTTATTTTAGGTAAGTACTGCTTATTAGATGATAATGATGTGGTTATGTAGGCAAATATCTTATACCTGACTGAGTACTCGCTGAAGTAACTATGATGAATAAAATTCATCATTTCAAATTATATAACGAAAACACTCACACACACGCGCGCACGCGTGACATAAAGCCAATGTAGTAAAATATTAACGATCGTATCTAAGTCATGTTTATAGATGTGTTCATTAAATTTTTTTTCAACTTTTCTGCTTCAAAATCTTCACAATAAAGGTTGGAGGAAAATATGTAAATCTAACTCAAACTAGACTAATACAATATTATCTACAAAGATGCTTCAAAACATCAGTTTTAATACGCCACATTACCTATATATCAACCTATTTGGAAGTCACTCAAAATTTGTATATACTTTATATATTCCAACCTTGAATTATTAACATATCATGTGAATAAAGGGCATGCTAAGTAAACATCAATTCCAAGTACACCTTTTGGAATCACTATCCATTTTAAATCAGAGACCAGACTTGATACATAATAATCTGATGTTATTAACAAGACACTTTCCAGGTTTTGTTTTGTTTTGTTTTTTTTTTTTTTTTTTTTGGAACGAGGCTGAATGTAGTAAAATAACTGAGGCTTAAAAATCATTTCAAAATTAGTATTTGAGTAGCTAGTAAGGTTCTTCATCAGCTAGGTAGCTTGTCAGTTACAGATGCAGCATAAAATTCAGTCCCTGCCTTCACGGATGTTATGGAGTTGACGGGGAAAATGTATCTAAGCAAGACTATTAAGGGATATTAAGATATAGTTCCTCATTAAGTGTCACGCATTAAATGAATTTTTAAAAAAGAAAGGAAATCCATGAGTCGCAGAAGAGTTCAAGGCAACTCTTCTTTTTTATGCCATATGGAAAGATGGAGAAAAAAACTGTTTCAAATGGGAAAATATACTTAAGGTTTAAAAATTTGCTAGAAGTCAAACTGCAAAAACAACACAAACCCACATTCTTAGATCCTTTACTATAGGAGATAAGCTTCAGACACTTGCCCGACCACACTCCCTTTATAATGGCATCCTACAGCCTCAACTTAAGGGACAGGGCTGGACTTTCAATCTTTCTCAGTGGCCCCTGCCACTGGCCACAGAACCAGGAGTGGATATGCGACACAGAAAAGACTTTTGGTGAGGCAGTGTCAGGCAAAGGAGTAAAGGCATGTATAAACTGAGTTACAGTCGGTGCTATGGCAACACAAAGCAATATGCAAGCAAGAACTGCAAACAAAAACCTTTACAAGAGATCAACAGAAAGGACAATGGAATCAATGTGAGGAAAGGAAAAGATCGCGAAGTCTCGGAGAAAAAAAGGGTGGGGAGCAAGATTCAAACCATCCTGTTCCCAAGAGCCCACTGTATTTCTAAATTTAACTGAGCTTCACGAACTTTTATTTTCTTCCAAAAACAATTCCCTCTCTTCAAAGAGTTTCTGTATCTTGTAAATAAGTGATCTCTGACTTAGGAAGTTACACGGTGTAAGTTACACCTTTCATATACAAGCTGATAACATTTTGACATTACACATGCTGCTTATTAGAATTAGCTAAGGGTTCCTTCTAGACTTTGTAAAGCCAAACTCCCAATTTTCAACACTGAATCAGTTCCAGATAATCAGTTCTGGGTAATCTCTGCAGTGACTTTACCATACAAAAGATCTCAATCCACATGAAATCAGTCATGTCAATTCTGCCTCCTTAATATCTCAATCTACCCTTTCCTAGGCTCTGTGGCCTTAAATTGTGGATTACTATATACCCTCCACTCTCTCTGCCTATTAAACCACCAACTCCTACCCCTCCAGCTCATCACCTCCCCCCAAACTAGAACTAAGCAATCTTTCTAAAATGCAAATCAGACAACAGAATCCTACTCCCACAACTCACATAAAGTCCTACACTGTTAAGTACTATCCAGCCATTTTTTAAAAATTGGAGATCTGTGTAATGGCAAAAAGAGACACGAATCTTAAAAATTCTTAAAAATAACAACAAATGCTACTTGCAAAAATTCTGTAGATCAGGAATGGCAAATTCAGATGTGTAAACCGGCGCGGCACGACAGAAATTTCTGCAATGATAGAAATGTGTCTGCCTTGTTCAATATGGTAGCTCCTACCTATTGCTACTGAGCACTCAAAATGTGGCTGGTGTGACTGAGGAACAGAATTCTTAATGAACTCAACTTTAGTTCATTTGAAACAAAATGGCCATAGGTGACGAGTGGCTACTGTACTCAATAGCGTAAGTCTGTAGGGTCCAGGCAAAGTCATACTTAAGTAAATGCAGATTCATGTCCACCTAAAGAAGATGCAACAAGTGTAAAGGAACTTGAGCTTAGTGTTACCACAGTTCAGTATTTTCAAGAAAAGTCAGAAATTCAAGCCTAGTGTGAGAAAGTTATCAGTTTTAAAAATGCTGGCAAAGAACTTAAAAAACAAACAAACAAAAACCTTTTTAACCACCTCGGCCCAACAAACCTACACTAGACCCCATTCAGTTTTTGATCTCTGAATGATGTTATTCATTCATTAAATATTTAATGAGTGCCTCCTACATGCCATACCACACGCCATTCTGGATTTTTGAGATACCACAGAAAATAAAGCAAACAAAAATCTCTGCCCAACTTACAAAAATAGCAATGCTGCAATATGCTAGTATATATAGATATAAATAAATGTAAAGCAAAACACAGCAAACTATTCATTATGGTTATTTTGAGTGGCAGAATGGTAGATGTAAAGGATTTAGTATTTTCATCTCATGTATTTCTGTGCTGTTTAAATTTTTACAGGATGTATTGTTACTCTTATAAGTCCCAAAACCAATAAAGGCAACTACTTTTGTAATTTCCAGTGGTTTCCATGGGCTTCCATAAACTCCTCTATATAGAAGACCAAGCCTCTCATAACACCACCTCCCACTGTTTCTCCAGGCATCTTACCCCAGCTCTCCCTCGCCCATTGCTAAACTCTAGACCCACTGATCTACTTAAACCCTTCAGAAAAGCTTGCGTCTCTATTTCTATGCACATCTATGACACTGCTTAGCTCTGTGACTACCGCAAGCAAACTCCCGCTCATCTCTCATGTCTTGCGTGAAATCTTTAAAAAATTTTGACACAGAAGGTATAAGCAAAAGCCCCAAACATTACATGAACATAACTAGAAACATTATCATCTGTTTCACTGACAGTCAAGTGTCATTTAGAACAGAAATAGTGCCTGATATTTTGCAATCCCTGGTTTATCCTTAAGAAAGAGTAAAGGATTGGGGAAGAAATCTATGTATATGTTTTCAAAGAGCCAACACTAGTCTACACAGAGCCTAAGAAAGAATCAGGGTTGACACTTCCTCTTCAAAGAACCGTAGCAGGTCAAGAAACAAAACTGGCAAACTTCTAAGATTACTGAATTAATGATGTGAGAAAAATCACACAACTTGGATTGTTAGCCTCTAAGAACATTTCAGATCCTTAATTCTTCAAGCGCCATCTCAGAACGAGCAAGGACAGCACTCACTGGCACTCGCAGCCGAAGCCTGGAAGACAGTTTTAACAACTCTGCTGAAGATGACTATTTCTTCTCTGGTTTCTATGGAAACAGCTGTCAGATTGGCAAAAATAGGACGTGTACTTTAAAATAATCATTCAAGCAAAGTACACCCATGATGGAAGGCTTTTAAAAAAATAAATAAATTGGAAGGCAACAGACTTGGTTCTTAAGCTTCCAAATGCCAGGCTGCACCCCTTCGCCCCCACGCCTGAGAGGATGGAGAGAGACCCACATCACTTTCTCGAGGGTTACACAGCACTGGCTGCAGTCACTAGAGCCCGTCAGTCCCTGAGTTCCCCATGAGCTATTCTCATCGCCCGGGACTCAAGTTTCTCACTGAGGACCTCAGAGCGCAACAACACCGTTGCTCCTCTTTACGCAGGCAAGTGACATTCTTTAAAGAGTGTAAAGAGCAGCATCCGTAGACGACTTCATGAAGGAATTATCACAACTCCGGGGAACTGTTTCGACAGGAAATGTCCCGTTCTTCGTGGCAGGGCTTAGGCAGGAAAACTTTTATGCTCTCGGCTTTCAGAGGGAGGAGGTAAGAGAGGGATTGCCTCCCGGGCTGCTTCAGGCGGCTAGAAGCGGTTTTCCACAGGGGAAGGTGTCAGCGTGAGGCACGCCGGGCTGCGTTAATTATACTACTTTAAACAAACAGACAGAGAGCCGCTGAAGAGAAGGAAAGGCTGAGGCTCCGGAGAGGCAGGGTTCTCTTCCCGGAAACCACATCCACCTGCCGACTTGCACTTCCCCGGCCGGCTGGGCATCCTGGGGTCCCTGCACTTCACGCCGGGAGGGGAGGGACGGCTGAGGAGGGACTTTCCCGTACCCCTGTTCCACTCGCCCCTCTCCCCCGACCGCAGACGCCGGCCCTCCCCACTCCCGCCCGGACGCCCCTTCGTCCCTGCCCCCCAGGCTCCGCCACCCCAACCTTCCCTTCGGTGCTCACGAGCCCCGCCCCCGCCCCCGAAGTCCTTCCACCCCAACTCGAGCACTCTGCCCCCGCCCCTTGGGCCCGGCCCAACTCGTAAAAGAAGGGCAAACGCGTCCCCACCAGGACAGACCCTAGCGGCGGCGAAAACGAAGACTCCGCGGACCGGACCTTTGCGCAAGCGCCTACCCCATCGCAGAAGCCCCGCCTCCTCACTTCCTGCCCCCTGTCCGGGCCGGGGCGCCTTTTGCTCCGCCCACACCCGCAGAGTAGTCCCCCTAGCGGGCCACTGACCGGGAGCCCACGGAGGCGCTCTCACGCCCCCGCGTGGCCGGAGGAGGGACGTGGCTGCGGGCTAGGCTGTTTGCCTGTCAGGTCTTCCCTCGTGTCCTTGGAACCTGGTTTGGGACCTCTAAAGAATGATCTAGGCAAGGCTGTGACGGCTCAAGAGTCTACCGCAGGGCCGGCCAAAGGGAAAGAGACTCGAGGGCTGCCGAAAGACTAAGGTTTCTTGGTTTTGAAGTTGCACTGATGAAAGTAGTCTCTGGAGTGAGAGCTCTCTGCTTCACGTGACTTCACATGACTTCCGGAACGACACATTTTAAGAAAAATGAAGTACAACCTGAAGCAGCTGGAAGTTCGTTGAAAATAACTAGCTACAAAACAATGCGTCTAGTATGTATGGTTTATGCCACCAAAAAATACTTATCCAGCACCAAGTGTGTTCTAGGTGCCAGGGGTGCAGCAGTGAACAAGAGAAGGACGTGACTTTCGTGGAGTTTGTATACACAGTGAGGAGATCTAGGCAGTGAGCAAACGAACAAGGAAATAAACACGGTATCAGATAGTGGTATGATTCTGTATTTGTTAGATTGGTATTCTGCGCACGATGAAAAACATCCTAAAACACTAAGGACACCTTTAGAGGATTATAAGGTTTTAAAGATTATAGGCACTATTTTCTTGAGCCTTGCTTATTTGTGTTTTCTAATTTGCCTTTTACTTTGAAGGAACTATCCTGGCAGATCCCTGATCACTGATTCCCTGAAAACGGAAGTGGCAGGTCCCTGAATCTTCATGGGCTTTTCTGAAGGGCATGTGTCTGACCAAGGGTTGCAATGTGCTAGCTATCTCCTGCTCAGCATGCCTGAGGAGCACGCTGCTATCAGTGTAACAGATGGGGTGGGGCTCTCTGCGATGTCCAGGTGGTTCAGATCCTTTTGGACTGTATTATGACAGATCACCAAGATGGCACAGTGACTGTCATCAGGTCAACTACATGGTTAAGTCCACAGTCAATAAACTGTTCTCCTGGTTTCTGAAGCGGCCAGACTGGCAAATTAAATGGAGATGTGACAGGACAACTACTCTGTATACTTTAGGTATTTTTTTTCTAAGATTTTATTTATTTATTTGACAGACAGAGATCACAAGTAGGCAGAGAGGCAGGCGGGGGGGGGGGGGGGGGAAGCAGGCCCCCTGCCAAGCAGAGAGCCCAATGCAGGACCCAATCCCAGGACCCCGGGATCACCGAAGGCAGAGGCTTTAACCCACTGAGCCACCCAGGCACCCCTCCTTTAGATCTTTAATGGTGGCATTAATCTCTACCATCCTCGTCCTGTCCCCTTGGGTGAAATACTGGTTTTGCTTTATTAGCTCATCTTGGTAGGGAAGGGACAGTTTTAGTGGCTTTCCTTGGTCTTCCCCACCATGAGTACTCAAGGCCAAGGACCTAATGTGGAGCTTGCTCTCAATATATCATCCCAATAATACACTCAGGGACAGAGGAAAGACCAGTGGATGGGTCTGTGCTCCCATGGACTCGTCAAAAGCTGGATATCATCCAGGACTCTGCTTACCACGTGACCCCCGTAATTACAGAGGGACCATGATAACACTTTGGGTTTCTGGCTAATGAGATCCTTTCAGACCCTGCAAAATTTCTGGGTGTTTCTCTTTCCCCAACATACAGCTAGCCGTGAAAATGGTCACAGTCCATAGAGTAATCATTATAGTAAATATTTGTTTCCGTGTTGCGGCGTCCTTCCTAAAGACCCAGCCACCTCTTCAGTTGATGGGTTCTGTGGTTTTGGTCTGAAGATTGACTGAGATCTGAGAACTGAGCAAGAAGCATGACTTTTTTATTAGGGCAACCACCTTCAGATTCCTGCTCCCCCATTCTTGCCTTCTTCTGGTTATAGATATTAAGCATCACCCTGCTAGCTGCCCATCTAGTTTTCCCCTAGGCCCACCTTATACTATTAAATACCTTCAGAGCCCGGAGGATCCGATTCCCTGTGAAGCCTCTCTTAACTTGGCAGCTTTTCTGGTAATTACAGCCTCCAGGCTTCTGGTGGTGAAGGCCACCACCTGGCTTCTGTGGCCCCAGGATGCTGTCATTACCAACCAAGATATTACCAACCCCAGCCCTATGACTGCTTCTCTTCCCATCATCCCTGGCCTGCAGAAAAGAACCCGCTCTGAACTTCTTAGTGATGCTGGTACTTCTCTCACTAGTGCATTTCCCATCGCCATTGTGGATGGTCTGTCCTTTGGACCTCCGGTGGAGCATACCCATCTGTCTGGTCTTCTGGCTCCACAAGAAATCCTTCCAGCAGGCCCACTTCTCTCGGGACCTTCTTTTCTTCCTCAATAGTCTGCTTGGACAATTCAGCGGCCTTCCTCCCTAGAGACTTCCCTTGGCAAAGACTGATATAATCTGCCTCATCCAAAATATGATTTTTCCCCAGAACAGCATGCATCCAGTGACTGGTTAATTTAGGGGATACAAAGGCCTAGCCCCTGTGCCTCAGTTGAGGACCACACTACAAGGTCACCGCACTTCCAGAACTCTCCATAGGATTATCTGAGAAGCACCATTTCTCCGTCTGCCCAGTCCTCTGCCCCTCACTTGTGGGTGTTGTCCCTGAGGACCCCTCCATCGCACCCCCAACAACTACGCACACAGAGACTTATCTCAGAGGCTATTTCCAGGGAACCCATCCCAGGGTAACTCGGTTTTTTCCAGAGGTAGAAGCTGCCTGGATACAGAGAGACTTTCATCTACACCTCCCAGAGAAAGTACCAGAAGCTGAATCCTCAGTTAAAGAGAGAGTAACTGAAGAATTGTGAAGCTCAGCTTGGTTTAAAACCAGCTGTAGACAGTAGCTCAATAGACTACGTAACTCTCTGCTGATCTCGATTCATTTTGAGAGCCAAGCAAGGTGGCCATGGGATTTGATAAGGGTCACACACTTGATAGGCTGCAGTGACCCAGTGATACGTTGACTGAAGGGAACTTTCATTTTTCTTGAACATGGGCCAGGCAGGACTGTTCTAAATGTTGGAACAGACCGGTTCTGATTCTGAAATGACCCCAGTGAAGACAACTACGGCATCTCCATTTGCCTGTTCCACTTCAACAAACACTCGCTCAGCATTTTCTTCATCCCCAGGCTTGAATGATTTCACTTTTTCTTCTGGTAACCCAGCCTTTCTTCCCACAGAACACAATCAGGCATCAGGCATACCTTTAGTTTTTTTTTCTTTCTTTTTTTTTTTTTTTTTGTTTGTTTGTTTGAAGAGAGTAGTCACACCAAGTTCTAGTGTGTTGTTTTCATAAATTGTCACCTGGATTGTTAGGCTCCCACTTGCTAAGTGGTCTCCGTGACTTGGTCTCATTCCACTTGTCCAAATAGCAGCCACCTGGCCTCGGGTCCTGAAGTTAGGGCCAAGATGATGCAATGTGGGTCAGCAACTGCAAGCCAGGTCCTAGAGGAAGCCCATCGCTTTGACATGTCCTTTGCTCCTTCCCCAGGAATGAATTCTCCAGAGATATCAGTGGAGCACTCTTTTAAGAGTCAGCACAAACTATTATTCCTTTATTATAAAAGTAAACTATTAATACCAAGAAAAATCAAACAAGTGAAAAGTGCCCTTAACCCACTACTCACAGATAATTAATCACTGTCAACACTCTGATATGCAACTCTCTTGAAATGCAAGATTAAAATTACTTTAGATATTTGAAACTTTGATAGAATGAAAGGTTCCTCACTGTCCTTTTAATGTGCATTCCCTTGATTTTTCAACGATGTAAACATTTTCCTGCTTGTATGCTGTTTGGATTTCTTCTTTGGCAAATATCCTTACCATTTGTAAGCATGTATCCCTTTGTATCCTTCTTGTATCCTTTTTTATCCATTTGTATCCTTACCAAATATCCTTACCCATTTGTCTATCAAACATTCCTTTTAATCTTATTGTCTTGTGAAAGCGCTTTATATACTTAAGAATTTTCTGTCATTTATGTAATAAACATTTCCCCTGCTTGGTATTTGTCTTTCAGCTTTGTTAATTTTGTATCCGCGGATACGCAAACTTTAAAAAATTTTGATAGAAACAAATCTGTCTTTTCATCATGGTTTCTGCCTTTAAGATTATATTTATAGTCTATCTCAAGCCCAACATTATATATTTACCAATATTTTCTTCTCGTATTTAATGACTTTGTTCTTTTTTCTTTCATTAATTTAGCAGGAATTTATTTCATTATAAGGTCAGACAGAAAAATACAACCTAAACTATTTTCTGAATGATCAGGCTAGTGAAACTTTTCTAGAAAAGATACATACAGGTGTCTTGCCCATGGGAAGGACCACCAAGGCAACTGCTGTCCCAGCAGTTTATTGAATAACCCATCTTTTCCTGACTGACTTGAAGCATCACTTTGTTATATACTAAATTCTCTGCTTCTGGGGTTTTCTCTTTTGTTTCCTTTTTTTTGTTCTAGCTCTAGTGTATGATGCTGTTCTAACCTTACAATACAGATTTCATTTTCAAATACTTTCTGACTCTTCTTAATACATTTGAACTTCAGGATGAATTTTATAAGACTTTTTCAAGTCCTCCCCAACCAAAAATGCCCTGGGATATTAATTTTGTTATTGCTGTTTTAAAACTTGGATTTATTTTGAGGAATGTTCTATTTCTGCAAGGTTGACTCTATCAATCCAGGACACTTGACATGTGTCTTCATTTAGCCAGGTCTTCTTTTATGTCCCTCCATAAAGTTTTACAGTTTTTTTATATGGGTCAAAGCAATATATTTTTTAAAGGAACTATAAACTTTGGCTTCATGGGATTACAGAATCTCAGAACTGGAAGGGATTGAAAAACCTTCTTGTCACCCCACCCAGTCTGTTGCTGAGCCCACCTCTCAAACAACCAAAGATATAGGGGGTATTTTCCTTTTGTTTTAACATGATGACATTATACTATATGTATTTTCTGTGATTTCCAGTTTATTTTCCAGATTATCACATGAACAACGGGTCCTGGAAAAATTTGGTGTCAGTGCATATAAATCAACTTAATCCATTTTGATAACGGCATGGTGTTCTATGAAGATGATATCGCATCATTTAACTTATCATGCCCCTGTCCGTGAACATTTAAGCTATTTCTGTCGTTTTGCTGTTACAAGTAACTCAGCTTCCAACCTTGAACAGTAAGTAAAATCAAAGTCCCCAAAATTCTGGAGCACAAGACTAGCGCCTGCAAAGCCCCTTCTCAAAATCACCACTAAGTGGCACAATGCCTATTCAAAAAAAGTCCGACTTTGCAGTGTCTTTTAATTCTGTTCAATAAACTTTTATTGAACATGCATTACATACTAGGCACTGAAATTTTTTTATACACTAATTTAAATAAAATAGACAAGTTCAGTAATTCAAAATCACTCATGGAATGCATACTACGTGCCCAACACGGCGTAGGTCTGAGGAATCCAGGGAAAATTAACAATCCCCTGGGGTTCTAAACTCCAACAATTCCCAAAATAAAACAGGAGGCATTACAACGTGGTACACACTGATTTCTAAGCCTCATATGAGTCCAGACAGTTGACCAAGAGACCAGGATAGCAGATTCTCAAATAATTTGGACAATCACTTTAAAGGTGTCATGAGATCTCCACGCTTATGTCCCCAGGCTCTTGAACAAGCCACTTTCTCTGTATGAGATACTGTCTAATTTGGTGTTCCTTCAGAGGGATACCCTGAGACAAGGATTCAAATGCAAGTCATTCAATGGGAACTGATTCCAGAAAGTACCACATGGGGTGTAGGGAAGTGAGACAGGCAAGGAAGCCAATAAATGATGCATTAACAAACGAGTTACAATGGGAGCAGATGGAGGGGAATCCCTCTGATGAATGTGGGAAGACCACATAACACACACCTCAGAGTTCCCAAACTGAAGGCCGAAGTTGCTGGTTTATTTATCCACTAATTATAGCTAGTCATTGGTTGAGGGCTATCTTGTGGATGATTAATTCTCTAGCACATCCAGCCTCCTTCATGTGCTCCTGGGAGGCCAGAAAAAGCCTCAAGCAAAGGAATTCAGATGCTGGCAGTTGCCAGTTGGACGCTCATGTGCAGAAATATGGGCCAGGCACCAACATGCCAGGAGATAGGAGTGGGCACCAGTGGCATCTGCTATGAATGCCCTTTCTACTGTCATCTGGCTGATTTATTCTTCAAAATGTGGGGCAGAAATCACCCATGTGGGGAAGTCTTGCATCTGCACCAAGCCTGGTGAATTGCCCCACTTTTCTGTGCACCAGGAGCGCTCTGTGCTCATGTCACTCCTACTAAGAGATTGTAAGTATTGGCTCTGAGGCCCAGGTTGGTCTCACTCCAAATGCCAGGACAAAATCACCAACATGCTTCCGGACAAGTGAGCTCCTTGGCTGGTAAAGGTATCCCTCCAATCTCTGCCTCTGCCTTCATATCACAATCAGCTCTGTTTTTCTGGGTGTTCTCTCTTTTTAATAAGGACACTGGCCATTGTGTTGGGGGGGCCTACCCTAAGTCCAGGATGATCTCCTCTCAAGATCCTTAGCTTAATTAACATCTACAATGACTCTATTTCCAAAGGAAAGCTAAAGGAGATAACATTCTTCAGTGGCCTTTAAATTAGGAGAATGTGGGCCTGGAACTGCTGGTGTCCATCTTGCCCATGATGAGGAGAAAGTTGGACTAAAGAACGACACCAAATTGAAAACAGAAAAAAGATATGAAGAGAGGAATAGAAACTGACATTGTTTGAGCCCTTGGATCCAGCCATGCCTAAAGCCAATGTCTCCCTTTCACTTTCCACTTACCAGTTAACAAATTTCTTCTGCCTAAACTAGTTTGAGTTTAATTGTTAACACCTGAAATGGAAACAGTCCTCACTGACAGACTCTTGGTTTCATCCTCAATCCATTTCCTCTTCCTCTTCTTCTCAACTTCTGGAAGCAGATCTTCCCTAAGCTGATACCCACCTCCTTATCAGATTTCATCAGTTCTCCCTGACCAATGTTGTCAGAGCCCAGGACTCCCTCATTGTAATGATGAGGAAATAGGGTTTGGAGCTGATGCCAAGAAAGAATTCTTGAGACATCTTTGGAGCAAAAAGGTGGTTTTATTAAAGCACAGGGACAGGACCTGTGAGCAGAAAGACCTGCACTGGGGTCATGAGGAATGGCCGATTATATCCTTTCAAGATGGGAGGGGATTAAAGATAGATTAAGTTTCTAAGGTATTTTGGAAGCAAGGTTTCCAGGGACCTAGAGAAAGCTAGCTATTGTTGGGAAAAGGTCATTTCTTATTGTCTAATAAAACTTTAGTCGTGAGACTCTTCAGATGTTTATCAGTGGGCCATATGCTTGGGGGATGATTGCTAACATATATCTTGGGGAAGGTAGAGATAAAGAAACTTTCCAAAGGGATTTTTATATGTGAAACTAGACTCACAGGGTCCTGGAGTGGGGAGGAGGATCAGGATAATGTTAAGCGAAGATTACCTTTTGCCCTTAGCAAAGTGTGAACATCAAGGCAGCTGAGCTGTGGGAGGAAGTTCACTCTACCTATTTCAGAGTCTTGTCAATAGGCTGTAGGCAGGAAGGAAATGTAATTTTTTATTTTGCCCCTGTCTCCCACATCAGTAACTCTTGCCCCACACACTATTGCAATGACCTGTTTAATGGATCCTCCAATCCCAACACCACTGCTGCTTTGACATATAAGATCTTTGAGGGCAGAAATTGCTTATTGCTCTATTCCTGTTTCTAGCATAGTGATGCAACATAGTAATTGGCTAATGTCTACTCATTCACAATTTTGAATCTTCATTTGTTTTTCAGAAGTATAGTAAAATAAATGATGACCAAGTGTTTTTGTGTGGCTACTAGACAGTTGTAACATGTGATGATTAATTTATAGTATAAAAGCTAGTAATTGCTTTTACTTAGGATTTCTTAATGAAATAATAATAATAATTTTTGTAAACTCCCCATGCTGATCAAAGAGAATAATTTGAATAAGATAATTATACTCATGAAGGATGAAAATTATTGCTTTAATAGTATTTAGGGGTCTGATTAGACTAAATAAAGGAAGAAGCCAGCTCGCCAGGTCTTTGAGCATTTTCTGGAGATCTGGATTAAAGACTAAATAATACATCACCATGTACTGCTCTTCTTTTAAATAATTTTTGGGATTTTCCTTCCTGATTATTAAAATAAATTATAATCATTATGGAAAATTTGGGAAATATGTAAAAGCATAGTCCGAAACAACAGAAAGCCCTATTCTCCCCCCATCAATGAATCCTTGCATTTTATTTCTGTGTGCGTCCATAACCAGATACCAGCTCAGATCCCAACTCTCACTTGCAGGGATTCTCCTGCTCTTACCTTATGCCTCTTTGAGGTTCCTGATTGCACTTCTCATGGTTGTTCCCTTTTTATCTCACAGAAACAAAGAAATGCTTTTACCTTGATTCCCACACAAATGACACTGCCCATAGGGCACACTTGCATGGCCAACTTATACTGAAATTTTGGGGGTTAAGGCAAGGAGGAAATTCACATTACAGGTCCATATACATCATTCATTCATTCAGCAGAAAGAGCCTTTAAAAAAAAAAAATGGAGTACTGGGGGAGCCTGGGTGGCTCAGTCAGTTAAGCATCCAACTCTTGATTTTGACTCAGGTCATGCATGATCTCAGGGTTATAAGATACAGCTGGCATAGGGCTCCGTGCTGGGTGTGTAATCTGCCTAACATTCTCTCTCTCCCTCTCACTCTGACCCTCCCCCAACCTCCTTCTCTGCAAAAAAAAAAAAAAAAAAAAGGAATATTAGAATTCCTATCTCCGTCAAGTCCCACACTAGGGGTCTGTACTGAATTGAACAATAACCCCCCCACCCACCAGCCCCAACAAATCCATATCCACCTGAAACTTGTAAATGTGACCTTATTTGGAAATAGGGTCTTTGCAGTCATGTTAAGATGAGGTTTTACTAGATTAACGTGGGTCCTAATCCAATGACTCTTGTCCTATAAGAAGACAGAAATTTAGACACAGACACACACTGAGGAAGGACCACCTTTGGAAGAAGGCAGAGATTGAAATTATGCTGCCATAGGCCAGGGAAGACCGAGGACTGCTTCCCAAGCTCCATAAACTAGAGAATGCAAAGGATGCTTCCCCAGAGCCTTCTGGGAGTACATGGTTCTGCTTGATTCTGAACATCTAACTTCTAGACTGTGAGAAATTGTTATTTCAAGCCACCAAATTTGGGGAGCTGGATCCCGGAAGCTCCAGGAAACTAACAGACTCCAACACCCTGCTAAGTGATCCTTCCTTTCCCCCATCCTCCAGCTTCTGCCCTCCAAATTCCCTCCCATTTCTTCACACAAAGCAATTTAGGTTCTTTTGCTCCTCCTGCAAGCAAGGGCCCTCCCTCTGCCCATGCAAAGGCTCATTCTCAGCATCACCAAATGGGAGGGAGGTGGCCAAGGAGGGCTTCCTTTCTGCGGCCTCCCTCAGCAGGCAGTTCAGAGAAAGCTGAGTGGGGCAAAGACTGATTCCTACCCTGATAAAAATTAAACCTTTCCACTTGGAGATTTTAGGAAAAGGGAGAAGAGAAAAAGAGGGGAAAGAAAGCAGATACGGTCAGCTTAGATGGAAAACAGCAAATGGTGCATTCAAAGTAACAACTGTGTTCCAATTTCTCTTTTTTGAAATGGAGTAGGATCATTCTATAATTTTGTTACTCTTCCCTGGCCCCATATTAGAAAGTCTTCAAAAATTATACTGTAACTTTCACAGATCCACGATCCCTTATCGACAAGTTCAAATTTCTCCGAAAACCAAAAGCTGTTTTGAAATTTCAGGTACTGACCTGAAGTGGCCTAGGACTATTTCTGGTTTATTTATACCAATTAGTGTGACTATAAATAAGTTTCATGGCAGAAACCTGGACGTGTGGACCATGCTGCCACAGACCCTCCTGAGGGAGCTAAGTAACATGCCCTAAACTATCCTTCTAAAATTCCAAAAATTCTGAATTCAGAAACATGCCCTCAAGAAGCTGTGGACATGTAGGACCATCTCCCTGTTGTTGCATATTTAGGTTCCTTTCAAGGTTTTGCTATTACAAAGTTGCTGCAGGGAACACGTGTTCTATGTGAACCTTTGTGTGCATCACTGTTTTATTTCCTTAACATAAGTTCTTTGACATGGAATTAGGAAAGCAAAGACAATAAACACTTCTAAGGTGCTTGGTAGATGTTTGTCGACTTGTTTACCAGAAAGTTTATACCAATGAACACCACCACGCCCCCATCAGCACTGAATAATACCAGTTGTATTAATTTCACAAGGAGAATTTTTGTCCCACTTTGCTTTGAATGGCTATAATTACTGGAGACGTCAGAAACATTTTTTTTATGATTTTTTATTTATTTATTTGACAGAGAGAGATCACAAGTAGACAGAGAGGCAAGCAGAGAGAGAGAGGAGGAAGCAGGCACCCTGCTGAGCAGAGAGCCCGATGCGGGACTCGATTCCAGGACCCTGAGATCATGACCTGAGCCGAAGGCAGCGGCTTAACCCACTGAGCCACCCAGGCGCCCCCAGAAACATTTTTTAAAAACGTTTATTATCAGGGCATCTGGATGCCCCAGTTGGAGGAGCATGCCACGCATGATCTCGGGGTCGTGAGTTCAAGCCCCATGTAGGGTGTAGAGATAACTTAAATAAATAAAACTTTAAAAAAAGATATTTACATGGTGCCTGGCTGGCTCAGTCAGTTAAGCCTTCAGCTCAGGTCATGATCCCAGGGTCCTGGGATCGAGCCCTGTATCGGGCTCCCTGCTCAGTGGAGAGCCTGCTTCTCTCTCTCCCTCTCCCTCTCTCTCTGCCTGCTGCTCTGCCTACTTGTGCTCTCTCTCTAGCTCTCTGTCAAATAAATAAATAAATCTTAAAAAAAAAAAAGGTATTTACTATCATTTCTAGCTCCTCTTCTGCAGTTGTCTATTTGTGACCTTTGTCCATTTTCTACTGACATCAGGACCACCTCAGAAGCTTGTCCTCAGCTGAGGACGGGGCACATTTGTCTTCTTACAAAGCTACCTGCCGCCTGTGAACGTGGCAAGCCGGCACTGCAGCACTGGGTCCAACTACATGGGGTGCCTTTTTCTAATTTATCTGCCCAGAGGGGGGCGCCCTTTCTAATTTGCACCAAGGTACCTAGCTAAGGCCTTAATTAGAGCATTGTTTTTCTAATCAATTTGTCTGGGTTCTGTATAGAATAAAGCTATTAACTTTCTGCATATCATTTCCTGCTGTATCTTCCTTGCTTATTGGTTTGTGTTTGTTCCACTCATAAATTACTTAAATGCTTTCTACATTGCTTTTCATTAACAAAACCTTCATGGAGTTCTAAGTGGCTTTCTTTCTCTTCCTTTTGCTTCTGAATATTATTTTGAGTGAAGGGCTATGAGTAGAAGCATACGAAATTTACCTCCTTAAATGGTTAACCCCAGTTGTCAAAGGGACACATTCGGCTCTGTTTAAACTCCCAGGCCAGAGCTAGCCATCTGCAGAGACACCTGTATCCACCTCATCTATCCAGCCATTAATCAGCATTAATTATCGAGCCCCTGCTATGTTCCAGGAACTGTGCTTGGTTTGAAAATGCAGAGGTGAATAGAAAAGAAACAGCCCCTTCCTTCATTGGCTTGCACTGGACACTATGTATTCAAGTTTAATGTAGTAACATAGTAAAGTAGCTATTGGCAATAGCTGACATTTAGGAGCGCCAGGCCCTGGTCTATGCACACATGTGTACCAACATATTTACTTATCTCACTAACCCTTTGAGGAGGTGGGTATACTATCGTCCTCATTAGATAAGTAAGGAAACTGAGGCATGAAAAGGTTAAGTAACTGGACCCAGGATCACACACTGACAAGTAGCTTTGCCAGAAGTTGCAACCAGACACTCTCAGACACCTGCCTTCCCACATCAATCACAGATTGGTTACTTGAGCTGCCTATGCCAACCCTCTCCTTGTTCCCAGATGCTTGCCCCCAAAGAGCAGGCAGTGGGCAGACAGCAATCATAAATGGCAGACACTCCAGTCTCTCTTAGTCTGGGGCTTTGCTCCTACCAACACTCTCCTCCTGATCTGGTCGGTGACCCCCAACTTCTGACTTGGTCTTGTCTCCTGGTACCAATCTGGGCTTGTCCTTCTGTCTCTGTCCCTAGGTTCGACCCTTTCTGGTTTCCTTCTACAATTTCTTCTCCTCTTTCTGCCCCTGGAGTGCTGGAGCCTTTTGAAACATGGTGTAGGTTCTCTTCCCTTGTCAGTCCTTTACCTTTCCCTAGGCAATCACATCCCTGTTCATGGTTTTGAAGTACTAGATGTATTTTTCATGGTTTTGAAGTACTAGATGTATTTTTGAAGTACTAGATGTACCCAGATGCCAGTGCCTCCCGAATTCCCAGCTCCAGCCTATAAAACACCAGATATCTATATCCAACTCCTGGATGAATCCAACATGTCTGAAAACCATACTGATCATTTCACTCTTACCAAAATGTTCTTACTCCTATGTTCTCTGCCAAAGGGAGTGAAAGGTACCACCAACCAGTCATGAAAGCCAGAAACCTAAGAGCCATTCTTGATACCTCTTTCCTCCTTACCACCCCCATACTGAATCCATCCCCAAGTCCTATTGATTTTATATCCTAAGTATCCCTCCCATACACCAACTTATCTCCATTGCTACCACTATCCTATACACCTGTTCTCAGTCCAAACTACCTTTGTCTCTTACCTGAAATCCTTCTTCTGGTCTTCTACTGTTTCCTTTCCCCTCTTCTTGCTCTTTTTTAGTCTGTTCTCCATACTCCAGCCAGTGATTGTTTTGGAACACAATATAATTACATCATCCCCTGAAAAATAGGATACTTTTTCAATGATTTCTCTATGCTCTTGTCTGGTGTGGACGTGAGGCTGTGTCATCAGGGAGGAAGGGACCCCTTTTTCTTCACATAAAGGTCCTCACGAGCCCCCATGCCAAACCCTGCATGGCAGGGTTAAGTCCAAATAGAAAGGATGCCTTTTTATGCTTGTCTGCACAGAGGGCATGACTTTTGTGAATTTCCACAAAAGGTCAAAACATGTAATAAGCTTGAAAGGTCTTCCATGGTCTGTCCTCAGTCCACTTATCCAGCTTCATGTAGTACCACCTTCCCATTATCATCTCTATTCTAGTCTTGCTGGTCTACTCTCAGGTCCTCAAAGAGACCACACTCCCTGAGCTTTAGGACCTTTGCACATGCCATTCTCCCTTACCAAAATGCTCCTCTTCATGCATAAATAACATCTACTCGTACCTTGCATCTCAGATTTAGTGTCAGTTCCTTATGGATGTGACTCCTTCTAAGACTAGGTCAGAATTCTACATAGGCTCATTTGGGGCTAACAAGGGAGTTGAGGGTCGTGGCACTACTAAGGAAACTAAATCACATCCAGGGTGGGAGCCCTGAGTGTGTAAGGCTTCTGAGGGTTAGAATGAATTAGCCAAGGGATTTGTGTCCCTGTCCTTCCAAGGAGACATAACATGACACAGGGATAAGCCAAACTGCCTGCTCTGAAACCACTGGTTAACGTGTTCAGACCATTCTAGATCATTTTCCTTTTTCCCTTCTCACCCATCTTAGTTTGGCCCGTTGCACAGTGTGGGCTTGAGAATTTCCCCTGAAACTGAGGACTTATGGCTACGGTACCTGGGGGTACAGCTCTCCTGCATTCAGTGTACCCTAGCCCCTTACCCACTCCCACCCTCCCAACAATTCCTTCGTGAAGGTTGTCATTTTAAAAAAAAAATGCAATCAAGAAACTTCTGGTGGTATTTAGCTGTGAAAGAGAATGTTTTCAGGAGGGAAATGATGGTGGAAAGATGCCCACCAGGGTTCTCTGTCGGTTGTAAAAGAAATCCATTAAATTCCCGGGCAGTCCTTTGAGGGATTCTATCTAGGTCCAGGAGAATAGGCCTCCCCATTTGCATCTTCACCGCTTAGCATGGGACATGGATCTTTACCCTGTAGTGTCACAGAGTGTAGGGGTAAAAGCACAGACTCCGAGGAGGGTGGCCCTGGATAATTTCATTCCAGCTGTCCTCCTTACCAGCCATGTGATTTCTGGCCAGTCATTTATTTTTGCTTTAGTTTCCTCATTAGTAAAACTAGAACAGCAAAACATACTTCATGTTATGAGGTTGTTGTGAAATAAATGAGATAATGAGGATAAAGCTTGTAAGAGTGTTTGGCATGTCCTATGTGCTTAATAAACGGTAGCCATTGGCGATGAGGGAGAGAAGGCTAGATGAGGACAAAGCACACACTGACACCCTACAACCTACCCCCACCCCCCACTCCTGGGTGGGACATGTGTGACATTCTCCCAGGAAGCTCCCAACTGTCTTAATGTTGATGCCTTCCCAGAGGGAAAAATCACCTTAACCTTGACAACAGCAAGGCCTCTGGTATCTTGTAGGTCCTCTGTAACATGTGAAAGGTCCTCTCTAACATGTGAAAATCCCTTCAAAAACCTCCTTCTTCCTTACCTCCCCAACCCCAAAGTATACAATCGGCCACCCTCACAACCCCAGTGCAGCAGCTCTTTCTTCCCACAGGTCCTGTCCCCATGTCTTAATAAAACCACCATTTTGCACCAAAAGATGTGTCAAGAATTCTTTCTTGGTCATCGTCTCCAGACTCCACTCCACCAAACCTCACCTATATTCCAACACCCCATCAACTGGTATCTGTTCAAGTCAACACACTTTCCTGAGAGCTTATTAGTTGGATGACCCAGTGTGGGTTACAGGATTAATTTCCCCAAGAATCCATTTTCCCCCTTGGAAAGTCTTTGTCAAAAAGGGACAGAGGAGAAGGCCATGGGAGAAGGAGCTCTTCTGTAACTAGACACAAAAATGACCCCCTGCCTTACAATTTTCCAGAGGCAGGATGGTATGTTGGTTAAGAGCATGGATTTGCTAGAGAAAATCCCCCCACCACCAAAGATGCCCACTCCTGATCTCCAGAATTTGTGAATATGTTACATTACATGGCTAGAAAGGCTTTGCAGATCTGATTAAGGTGAGAGACCTAGAGATGGGATAACCTTGTTCTGCACATTGTGGGTAGACTCAGCCTGATCACGAGTCCTCGTGAGTGGGAAACCTTGCCCAGCTGTGGCCAGAAAGAGAAGAGACAGGGGAAGCATGGTCAGAAAGATGCCTTTCGAAGGCTCAGCTGGCTAACATTGGCCTCAAAGATGAAGGATGGGACTATGAGCTAAGGAAAGCGCTATTCAAACCCGGGACAGCTCTTAGCGTCCATCCAGTAAGAAAGCAGACATCTTGGATTCCCAACAGAAAAGGAAGTGAATTCTGCCAGCAACCTGAATAAAAACAGGAAATAAAATTTCCCTTGGCACCCCCAGAAAGGAACGCAGCCCTGCAGGCTTCTTGATTTTAGGCCCAGTGAGATATGTATTGGACTTCTGACCTAGGGAATTGAAAAATAATGAATGCAGGCCAATATAATAAATGTGTAAAAACGAATATAGTCTGGCTTGCAAATTTACAAATTATAGGAGGCAGTATTGCAGTGGTTATGAACATGGATTTGAGGGTCAATTTGCCTGGGTTCTAATCCCAGATGCATGACTTATTAGATCTGTGGCCAGAGGCAAGTAAGCTAACCTTTAGCATCTTAATTTTTTCATCAGTTTTAGGAATAATAATGTAGACACTTAAACTAGTTAGAGTAAAATAGTATGCTAACATAAAATAAAAGACTATTACAGACCTAATAATAATATAATTTCAAAACAAAGACATCTATTTTTCACACCATAATGAAGGTGTCCCACTTGGTGTGGACAGCTATCTTATACAAACCAGGTGGGCCATGCCTCTGCCTTTAAAACAGGTGCCTTCCCAGGTTGCTCTAGTCCCCCTAATAACAGAAGTCTAGGGACACAGATGTTCCCTTAAGAAAATGCAGTGGACTGGGTGGCTCATTAGGTTAAAGCCTCTGCCTTTGGCTCAGGTCATGACTCCCAGAGTCCTGGGATTGAGCCCCGCATCAGGCTCTCTGCTTGGCGGGGAGACTGCTTCCCTCTCTCTCTGTGCCTGCCTCTCTGCCTACTTGTGATCTCTGTCTGTCAAATACATAAATAAATAAATCTCAAAAAAGAAAGAAAGAAAGAAAGAAAGAAAGAAAGAAAGAAAGAAAGAAAGAAAGAAAAGAAGAAAATGCAGTGAAAGTGCTATTCACAAAATGCTGGAGAGAACCTAACCATTACTATTTATTTTTTTCCCCAAATTCTTGATGGCTTTGCTGTCATTCTAACAAGAATGATCATTTACAAAATACTCAGTTTTGGGGCGCCTGGATGGCTCAGTCGGTTAAAGCCTCTGCCTTCGGCTCAGGTCATGATCCCAGGGTCCTGGGATCGAGCCCCACATCTGGGCTCTCTGCTCAGCAGGGAGCCTGCTTCCTCCTCTCTCTGCCTGCCTCTCTGCCTACTTGTGATCTCTCTCTGTCAAATAAATAAATAAAATCTTTTAAAAAATACTCAGTTTTTTCCTATCTTCCATAGTAATCTTTTCTTAATTTATTTTTATTTTTATTTATTTGTTTATTTTAAGTAAAGTCGACCCGACTCCCAACACGGGGCTTGAACTCACGACCCCATGATCAAGGCCTGCATGTTCCATCAACTGAGCCAGCCAAGCGCCTCTCTTCTAATGTAATCTTTAAAATCAAGCATAGTAGGTAAGACTCTACCTATTTTACAGGTAAGAAAACCAGAGTCTGAAAGACCAGGTGACTTCAAAGCCCATACATTTTACATTTAAACAAAGTATCTCTCCCTTGAATTTAAGTGATATTAAAAAGCTAAACAACACAATTTAAGAGTAGAAGTGATGAAGGAAAAAAAAAAACAAGCAAAAGACTAATTAGGGAGACAAGCGGAACAAACATTAGACAAGATAGAAATCAGGGTATCGGTGGTTTGGAGTAAGGCTGCCACTCTCTGCCTGACTCAGGTAAATCCATTCTCTCCTCTGGGCCTCCATTTCCTCATGGGCAAAGTGGAGTCATGGACTCGATGATCTTTTTTCTACCCGTGACATTCTGTGATTCCATTTGGAAAACAGTGAAGCCAAAGATATGGGAGCAGGGAGAAATCATTTTTTTTTTTTTAATTGCTCCATTTAAGGAAATAGCAAGAGTGAGAAAGCCCCAGTGACCGAAACAAGGAAATCAGATGGGCCTCCCATGGGGCTCAGAAGACAAGCTGTGACCTGCTTGGTAAAGCCACACCTGCTCCTCACATTCCTCCCAAGGCAGGTCCCAGGCCTGTGCCCAAGGCAGTGAATGGGTGTTCTAGGGGAAACCCTAGAGGTGAAGGCTAAACCCCTGGATAGAGCGAGGTCTGAGTATGAAGGGTTCTTCCTTGGAGGAAGTGACTAAGGAAGGTGTTTTGACCTGATGGGTGCATGGAATAGTGACCTGGGCTAGGAAGCCAAAGACCAAGGTTCTAAACCCTGTCTTTGGCACCTGGAGGTTGTGTGATCCTGGGTTACCCCATCTCTTTGGACCTCAGTTTTCTGACATGTGAAATGGATCCAATCTATAAGGAGGAAATTTAACATACTCTGACCTCTAAGTGCCCAGATCATTCCATGCACTCTTAATCAGTCACTGCATTTAAACTTCGCATTGATGAGAGAGATCTGTAGGTTTAAGTCAACAGATGGAGAAACTGCACAAAGGGAAGTGACTTATTTGTCTAGTGGAGCAGGATTTGGACTCAGGGTTGTCATCACTTGGGTTATTTCCAGTAAGCCCATGTCTCGAAGAAGATAAGTGTAAAAAGTGTTTTTGTGAAGTATCAAGGGTAATAAAGTGCAAAGACTCTCAGTCCCGAATTAACACAGGAATTTAGAAATTACCAGAAGTGATGCTCTATGAAGAAACAGGCTTTTTCAGGGTTTTTCCCACTGCTCAGCTGCCTACTCAGTCCTTAATCTGTTTATTTTGTAGGCAGTCAAGTGCTGGTTTTTTGAAGTGACTCTTGAAACAATAGCAGCCTGGGGTCGTGAAAAAGAATCCTGGACTAGGGAATGTGAGACTGTCTAGTTCCAGCTGTGCCATGGGAACAATCCCTTGCCTGTGCCTTCTGTAAAATAAGGGACTGCGCTAAAGGTGATGGCCAAGGTCCATGTAGCTAAGGCACTTTCAGGAACTCAGGGGAGCTGAAGGAGAGTAAAGGCTGACACTCTTAACAGCTCCCATTCTGGCCTGGGGCAGAATGCACTTTGGGAAAGCCAGCCTACATCTCCCCTCTCCCCTCCTTAAACCCCATTTGAACTAGAGGGGACTTTGGGGGATGGGTGGGGGCAGCTGAAGGGAGTGTGTGTTTATATACTTAGGGATCCACCCCAGGCTGGGAAGGCCACAGCTGAGAGCCACCTCCCCAGTTCTTACCTGGTGTTTCAGTCTTTGAGGGGTAGGCATAAACCACAGAGTAGGAGGACAAAGAGGTGGGTTCCAGAGGAGGAAACAGTAGTCCTGCATTAGCCCTCGGGTGTACCAACCACTCCCTCCTTTGTGCACACCCACTGTTGCACCAATTTCCCAGTAATTGCTGCAACTTGTTTACCTGTAGACTACCCAACAGTGACCTTCTAACACACTCCACATCCATGAACGGGAAGGAGTATAAATGAGGAAAGGAGCATGAAGGAGATAGGTTGCTGGTTTTACACTTGATCTTAGCCAGGAGGCGGGGAACGACAGCCAGCCAATTTTTACAGCTAATAGGAAGTAAAAATTTTTAAAGCATATTACTAGTGAAATTTTAGGAAAACAACTTGGGTGCTTGCTCCTCCCCACACACACATCCCATGGCGTAGGGCCCACTACAGACTATCTGTAACTACATGGGAAAGTCCTTTAACCTGTCTGGCAAGCCAGGATACTTTGACTTGAAGTAAATCGCCAGGGGCTATATGGGAATAATACCACTACTTCCAAGTAGGGCTAGGAGTCAAAGGAGATACAGTTCCTGAAACAAAGGTAGTGCTTTTTTTTCTCCACTGGAGAGCCTTTAGAACCAAAAGTTGGTCCCCTTTCCCTACAATAGCCTAGTTCTAGCCTCCCCCGCCCTCCCTCCCCCATTCTGGAGGAAGCTTCCAAACAATCCTACTTAGAAAGACCAGCATTTATACCAGCCTGTGTAAGGCATCTCAGAAAACACCAGAGTGGCAAAATGAAATGCCTACTCCTGCAAGAAAAAAAAAAAAAAGTGTTAGAATTTGAAATAAGATATCTGAGTCTTGGGAACTGAGGAAACCCAAATGATAGAAATCTGGAGCGAGTTTTCACAAACTTCATCTTTTGGTCTGTGCCTTTTCCATATTTTATTAAATTCGTGTTTTTTTTTTAAAAAAAATCACAGCAGCATTATCAAAGACAAAATATGTACAAACATTTTACAAAAGAAACATTACTAATACCAGCTATACCAAGGGTAGGCTGAGGAACAAACTCTGGGTTTCGAGGGCACAGTCCGCCCTCAAAGAATCTCAAATGTGTTGGGGCGGCTGAAACAGGCTTCTTTCCCGGTGACAAGCAGATGTGGTTGGTCGTACAAACCACGGCAACAGCGGGTGCTACGCGGGCTCAGTGGGCGAACTCCTCTCCTCACCGGCAAGGCCAGGATCCTGGTGGAGCTAACCACATAACTTAACCCAAGACAGTAAAAAGCGCTGTCCTCCCTCCCCGCATCGAAGCGCTTGCAAGCCTTCAACACCTTCCGCGTCCATGGCAAACCCGGCCGCAGTGTCAGACCAACAGGTGAATCTCACATGTAACCCTGCGCCGAACTTCGCTGCACTCTTGAGTCAGGTTTCTCGTCGGACCGAAAGGGAAGGAATTTTAGAAATGCCTCCTCTGAAGCCAGAAGTCAGAAGGAGAGGTGACCCTGATTAAACCCGATGGGGGTGGGGAGAGGCAGGAATTTGGAAAGAGCAAGGTCTCCTCTGGGCCAAGAGTCAAGGCGAGCGGCTCTCTTTGGGCTGGGGCCGGGCTGCAATCCGGTGGCCCACCCTACCCCCCTGCCCCGCCCGGACCTACAAGCTCGGCTCCTTTCTCAGCTCCCCCAGCTCCTTGACCTCCACCTTCCTGTACTTCCCCGACTTCCTCCGGTTGGTGATCACCAGGACGGCCACGCCGGCGACGAGGGCCACCACGACCACCACGATGACGGCGATGAGGCCGGCCGTGAGGCGCTTCATGGAGAACTGGGGGGGCTTCTCGTCCAGGTAGTAGATGAGCGTGCGCTCCACCAGCAGCGGCTCACCGCGTACGCGCACGTCGAGGCCGCCGGGGCCGGGGAACA
This sequence comes from Lutra lutra, assembly GCF_902655055.1. NCBI lineage: Eukaryota > Metazoa > Chordata > Mammalia > Carnivora > Mustelidae > Lutra > Lutra lutra. Next base: position 149,972,516 of record NC_062281.1, on the reverse strand, counting down.
GCGACTCGCCCTTGACATCCCTCTCGAAGTAGTAGGCGGCGTCCGCGATGTCCACGTCGCCGGGGCCCTTCTCGGTGGCGTTCTGCCGCAGCTCGATCTGGATGGTGGGCCGCTCGTAGTGCACGGCCGCCACGAACCGGGGGTGCAGCCGGTAGCGCTCGCGGAAGAGCCGCCGCAGCTCGGCGTCCAAGTCCGAGTGGTTGAAGGCGCGGGCGGCCGGGCGGTGGCGCAGGTCGATGAGGATGTGGTGGGTGCGCACCAGCTCGTCGCAGCGCAGGCTCAGGTCGCCCTTGTCCGTGCGGCGCACGCCCACCGAGTTCACGCACCAGCACACCGACGTCTGGTTGCACTGGCGGGCCTTGAAGCGGCCCTCGTGGTCGCAGTCGGGGTCGTACAGGCCGTCGTTGTCCAAGAGCGCGTGCTCGCTGGGTCGCACGAGTGCGCGGCCGCTCTTGGGGGCCCTCATGCGCGCCTTGAGCAGCAGGCACTTGGAGGTCAGCGTGGAGCAGTCCACCGGGAAGTCCAAACCGAGCACGCGGCACTGGCAGCGGCCGCCGGGGCCGTCCGCGCGGCACAGGGTCATCTTATTGGTGGCGCACGTGCAGTTGTCCTTTGCGGCTGCGGGGCTGATCGCCGCCGCCAGGAGCAGCAGCAACAGCGGCAGCGGGGGCGACGGCAGCGCGAGGCCCGAACCCCGGGCCATGGTGGGGCCGCGGAGCGCAGACGGGACGCGGGCGGACCAGGCGCTGGGGACTCTGCGGGGCTCCAGCTCCGCGTTGGGACAGTCTCGGGCTTCTGCCGCTGGCCGCTCCCTTCCGCTCTTATACTCCGCCGGACCTGCCGGGCTGGTTGGGCGGACTCACCCTCTGGTATTTGGGTGACACATCCCGCGGCCCCCAACCTCCCCCCCCCCCCCGCCCCGTCACCGTCCCACGGAAGGCACAGCCCGCCCTGCGCCGCCCGCGATAGGATCGGAGGAGCGGAGGTTGCTCCCGCCTCCTTCAGACCGAAAGCCTGGGAGAGGAAAACCGATACTCACCTGCGGGCTGCGGAACCCCGCCCCGCCCCGGCCCGCCCTGGCCTCACCTGGGGAGGAGCAGCCATCTCAGCCGCCCCCAGCCGGAGGACCGCGGGTGGCCTGGCTGCTCTCCTGAACAGGAATTCTTAAGAATTTCTTTAAAAAGTAAGGCGCGGGAGATCGCCAGCCTTTTGTCCCCTACCCCCTCTCTTTCCCAACCCCTATCCCTAACCTACCGCCCAGTTCTTCCAGTAGCCGTCAGTTAGTTTAGAATTCACAGGCATTATCTCAGCCTCGCCTCAGTCCTGACAGGTATGTACAATCTTTCAGACCCATTTTATAGGTGATGCAGTTGAGGCTGAGACTTAAAGTCACCCAGCCATCAATATCCTCAAATTCTTTGGAGGAGTCTTTGGTATTCTGCCTGGTGATTGTGAAACCTTAAATCAGTGTTTATGGAAACACAGTGGTGCTGAGTCGGAAGAAAGGAAGCAGTGTTACCATATCATGAGTAAAACCCAGGTGTCCCGGGATCCAGTGTGTCAGAAGTTCTGTTAAACACAGTTTTCCTCTACACACACAAACACACACCCCACACACATACACAGAAACATAATATTCATACATGTACTCAGTGTAGGGAAGCAAAAAGGAACTAGTTCTTCAAAAGAATAAGCAAGATTATAAGGGATTCTTTGTATACGTTGATTCTGAAAGAGCAAGTCGTTGCTTTTCTTTTTCTGTGCCCAGATAAGTAGCTGAACCACTGCAAAGAAGAAAAGGATGGGCCTGTGGGAAATGGCTGGTCTGCCTCTTCGTGGCTACTTTAATGGGGTGGCGGGGTGCAATCTCTTTTTTGAATCATTGAGAAAGTCCTGGGTTTCAAAGCTGTGGTAAAATTAACAATAATTAGCAAGTTATAATTATTCCTGGCTCCTTCGTTCAAAGCACATTTTATATGTTCAGCATTTAATGAACACCAGCAGTAGTACAAGGGTGTTGTTTAACACATGAAAGCCACCTAGCCTCTATCCCATTAATTTTTGAGCAATTCCTGAGGCGGGTAGGTGGAAATATATCATTCTCCCTTTATAGGTAGAGAAAGCAGAGTCATGTGAGGGCAATTTCTTCCCCACAAGCACCAGGCATTCTGGGAATGCTCCTCTGCTCTCTACTCCCGCTGTCTCTGTTCAGCTTCTTGAACCAAAAGCCTAGTCAGATTCCAGTTTCTTTCCCCCTCTCCAACACCCAGTCCATCCTGACAGAGAACTTTCTTTCTTCCCTTCTTTCTTTCCTTCTTTCTTTCCTTCTTTCTTTCCTTCTTTCTTTCTTTCTTTCCTTCTTTCTTTCTTTCTTTCTTTCTTTTTCTTTTTAAGCTTATTTATTTATTTGACAGTCAGAGATCACAAGTAGGCAGAGAGGCAGGCAGAGAGAGGAGGAAGCAGGCGCCCCGCTGAGCAGATAGGGCTGGATCCCAGGACCTGGGGATCATGACCTGAGCCGAAGGTAGAGGCTTTAACCCACTGAACCACCCAGGCACCCCCAGAGAAGGCTTTCTAAATCACAAATCTGTGTTGATCTCTGCTGAGAGCCAAAGTGGGAGGTGCTTGTGGCTCTTGGAATAGAATTCACACTTTTTAAGTTAGCAAACAAGATGGTGTATGGCCTTGAGCAAGGTGCTTCTCTATGCCTTACTTTCCTCATCTGTTAAATGGGGATAATAAAAGTACCTACTAACTAGGTAGGTGTGAGAATTAATGTAGATAAACAGCTTAGAAGTGTGTCTGTTCTAACAGTAGCTGCGCTTAGTAAACATGGATAGGTGTTAGCGGTTGTCCTGGTCCTCACCACCACCATGACCATCTTCATCTTGCTCCTGCCAGTATCTCCTCTCTTCTCCACATTTTCAAGCCTTCGTGAAATCATGTGCTGGGATTCTCCCCCTCATTTATTTAGTGCATTATTGTGCTTTTTTCTACTGAGCTCTTGGATCGCCCCCAGGAAGCCTTCCCTGATAGGCCCTGTCTATTGCACTGAGGGCTGTGCTCCTTCTCTGTGCTTTCCTAAATCCTGTAACATAACAGCAAAACTAACTTTTCTGGGCTTCTGTCTGCCCATCTGTAAAATGGACATGATAGCATCTCTCTATTTTATAAGGCATTCTGACAATCAAATCTAAAATAGATGAGACAGTAGATACCAAAGTTTTATAAACTGGAAGACACTGTAAAAATGTCAGGTTGCATTTTTATTTGTTAAAAACATATCCTGTCTTTTTAATTTTCCAGCTGCTAAGTAGCCCTAATCCTCTGTAAATGGCAGAGCTACCTGTTTGATATTCCAATGCATCGCAGGCTGGGGGGAGGAAAACTAATGGGGAAGGGTTTTCAGGGCTGGGGAATGTGTACAAAGGTGTCTTTGACTGCTTAGCTATTTAGGCTAGTGTTATGAGGTCTCCAAGCCTTGACCTTTTTCAGCCATGGTAAGTGTTTGGGGGATGGGGATAAAGGGAGCCTATTCTCAATGTCCTCTGTGGAAGACAGAGTGACCCCCCCCCACCCTCTTCTCTTTCCTAATTTCTGTGGTGAGCCAGGCTTTCCCCAACAGACACACAAACATGATGATGAGTTTTTTGTTTTGGTTTTTCTTTTTTATAGATTCTTTTGGGAGTTAGTTGGGAAATAATTATTTTTTCTAAGTAGGCTCTATGCCCAGTGTGGGACTTGAACTCCTAACCCCAAGATGAAGAGTCGCATGCTCTACTGACTAAGCCAGCTGGGTGCCCTTATGAGTTTATTAACTAAGCACAGCCTCAGCTATGATTCTCCCTTCTCGCTTCATCCCTTGCCTGACAAGGTCTGCAAAATATCACGCGTTAGCTTTAGCTCTTTGTATTTATTTTTCTTAAATTTTAACTTTCAAGTATTTAACAAAGGCATTCCGTGAACTCAGGTTTGTCAAATGTCTATGGGGGGCAGGAACCATATCTGAGCACTTCTGACCCCAGCACCAGCATTTATTAGGGGCTAAGTAATGCTTATTGGATTAATTAACGGTGAGATGTGCCGCGAATGTCAGAGGATCAATACACATTCCCGGGAGTGTTCATGGTGGCCGTTTCAGTTCTCTGCAAGTCCAATTCTCATCACCGACCCCTGCCAAGAACCTCTATCCTTACCCTAACCCAACCTCCAAACACCCAGTTTCAAGGAGGACTGAGTAATGCTGAACTGACTGTTACTTTTGCTTTTGTGCATGATCCCGAACTTTTACCGGCCTGTAACCATAGGGGGTTGGGATACAGGCTGATTGGTCTGTGAGCTGACAGGGATTCTGAGAAACACAGTCCAGTGCAGCTAAAGGCAAACGGGATCTAGTGAGACTTGGGCTCCCATCCTGGCTTCACGTCATTCACTGGCTGTGTGATTTTGAATAAGTTACTTCGCCCCTCAATTTCTTTAATTATAAAATGGGGGGGGTAATAATATCTACATTTCCCCAAAACCTGTGAAAAGGATGACTTCCCGCCTTGTTATTATGAACACATTCTTCCCCAACTGAACTTCAACTTCATGTCTTCTTGTGCCCTGTTTTCTTTTTCATTTTTTAAAAAAGATTTTATTTATTTACTTGACAGAGATCACAAGTAGGCAGAGAGGCAGGCAGAGAGAGAGGAGGAAGCAGGCTCCCTGCTGAGCAGAGAGCCTGATGAGATGTGGGGCTGGATCCCAGGACCCTGGGATCATGACCGGAGCCAAAGGCAGAGGCTTTAACCTGCTGAGCCGAGCCACCCACATGCCCCTTGCACCCTGTTTTCTAAGCTGGTGTTGACGATCTGACTTTCCTCTGTGCAAGACCAATACCAGCTCATCAGTTTTCTATTTTGGGGTGTGATTTATAAAAACAAAACACAAAAACAAAACTGTATTTGATTAATAAAAAAAATACTTACCATCTATAATTATTTTTAATGATTCAAGATAAAAAGTATAAAATACCCAACACAGTGTATGGCATACACTAGGGAGAATTCATCTCAGTTATTATTATCAACTGTCTCAGGGCGTGAGGATGCCTGGAGATCATTATAAGTTCCCGCAAAGAGCTGGTGATTGTGGGGATTGCTGAAGACCTGCCCCAGAGGCTGTGTGCAAGGGAGGGGAGCTGCCCCTGAGCCCTTGTCATCCTGACCCCCAGGATGCAGGAACAAGGAGATTATCTAGTTGCAGATCAGGCTTTAGCATTTCTATGCTCATCATTTGCTGAAAGCCCTACAGCACCCTTGGGGAGTGGGCAGGGAAGACATTATCCCCATTTCACAGATGTGGAAACAGAGACCTTGGGAGGACAAGAGAAGGAATGGCTCATGGTCACAAGCTTATAAGTGGTGAGGTCAGGCCTAGAATTTGGGTCTCCTGACACCACCTGTACATACAAATTAAAAAGGTGGAAGAGAATCAAAGGGGTCAAGAGGTTAGAGTCTCATCTGAGGTTCCTCAGATTTTCTTTTTCTTTCTTTCTCTTAGTTATACAATTTTTTTTTTTTAAGAAAGTTCAGGTTTTGTGAAAAGCAAAAAACCTAGCTGCTTGCATAGGGCACAACAGTGATCCCACACTTGAAACCCTAAGACTCATGCCATTACCCACCAGTTCCTCCCACATTGGAGTGGACGCGTTCCTTGCTGTCTGCCTTGCTGGGATGAAGTAGCCCACATTTGCATTCTGTCCTGCCAGGCCACGGGCAGCACCTTCTGCTTGGTTTACTCTTATAGAATGGAGATGATGTTGCCTGTGAGTGACATGATGGGGATTCTGCAGTGTAATGTCTGTGAAGGGGCCTGGGCCAGGTTGGGAAGACCGCTCAGTCCTCTTTTTGGCCTGACCACAGTCAGCTCTGTTCTCTGTCAGGAGCGGTCACTGAGGCAAGGGGCAATTCCGGAAGGCCAGTCAGGGTTTCCCCTCCTTCTGAGAGACAGCTTGGAGCGCTGGAGGAAGCAGGTGATGCTTCAGTCAGAATGCAGAAAATGCAGACAGAGAAGTGGGCTGTGGTGATTGTTACCTCAGGATGGAGGAAGGAGGCCCCCAGAAACCATAAGAAGAATGGGAAGTCAGCGCAGGGCTTGGGGAGCAGGGGTGTAGACCACAGAATAGATAAAGCGTACATGATTCTAGCTTTAATGTTTCATTTCTTTAAAAAATGTTAAAAAAAAAAAGCATTGCCAAGTAGAATTCAAAAGAGCCAGGAAATAAGGTACACCCTCTATATTTTCTTGTTTATTGTTATTGAAATGTTAATTTTTTTTAAATAAGTCAATCTCTCAAATTAAGTTTTAGGAAAATATTTGAGGTAAAATTTCTGGTTTTGCTTCAAATTATCTTATTTTCCCATTTCCATAGTTTCTGTTATTAATATGAACTGCCATTTCTTGATCACCAACCTTGTGCCAGGCACTTTATAAATAAATTCCCTAAAATCCTTCCAGCATCTCTACAAAAATAATTATTCTTGTCCCCATTTGCCAGATGGGGAAGCTGAGGCTTAAGGTCACACTCCTAGGACTCAATGGAGGAGGGCCTTGAAGCCAGCTCTGGTGACAGGGGCATCTACACTTTTCTATGACACAGTTTAGTGTCTTTTTTTTTTTTTTTTTTTTTTCAGTTTAGTGTCTTGATGAAGAGTCTTGAATGAGTAAGAGTAGAAGGAAGACGTAAGAATGGTAAACTGGGTGTGGTTTGGGTCTGGGAGGCCTCAGGAATGGAATGTCTGATCTTTTCACTTTTCTGGAAAGACAATAGTTTCTCTGTTGTGTGGCCATTTGGGTGCGGCCTTACTGTGTTTATTTGGGAGGTTTGCTGTGACATCTGTGACGCTGCTTGGCTTTTGTAGTCCATCAGGATTTGAAAAGTGACTGCGGGCGTCACCAGAAAAGTGTGTGTCATTGTTTCATTTCAGTATCTCCTACCTATGAGCTTCCCTTGTGATCTTGTCACAGTCTCCTCCTTAGGAGTTGCAAACCTTAACTGGCTCCCTCCCCTCGCATCTGGGCTCTTTGCCCTGAGGTAACTGGCTTCTTTTCCAAGGGTTTTACACTCAGGGTAAAAGCCGATAAAACACTCAATAACTGTGTAGTTACTTTGTAGTTAATCTCACTGGCTCTTGGGCGCATTGTTTCCGGAGAGATTTGGCAGCAAATGAGGAGAGATTGGGAAACCTTGTCACAACATTCCGGAGGCAGCCACGTTTCTCCAATCCCACGTTTGTGAGTCATGGTGCTTCCTTTCCCAGAGTGAGCCAGCCGAGGTGTGAGGCTCCCATGAGGGGGTGTGGAGGTGCTGCTGTTTCTGAGGGCTTCCAGTCCTTTCAAGGTGAGGACAGTGGTGACAGGTCTCAAATGTGCTGCTACCCCTTCTAGACCTGCCTGCCTGTTTCGGGCAGTCCTGGTCCAAGGGATGCCCCTTGGGGATATTGAGAAGGACATCACAGGTCATTGATCTCCGTCTCCCACCCAAAGAGTGGGTTCTGTCTCCAAGTCCCGTAACAGGGGCTTGCGCACTGCTGTGGTGCTGAAACAACTGTCCTCCCCACCAGACAGTCTGGCCCAGTCCCAACCAGCTCTGTAAGGCTCCTCATAATATTCAGGGAAACTCTGGGCCTCTGTAATCTTCTCACACTCTCTGAATTTCCATCCTTAGAGCAACATCAAGGAAGCGATGTTCACCTTCCCCTCAGTGGCTCCTCAGGGATCTATCTGAAGCCAGCTCTCTGGTCCCCAGGCTCTCCTCAGTCCTTCCTGCCTCTTTTCTTGCCTTTCTCTAGTGAAACCTCCCTTTGTCCTCATCCTTCCTCCTCTGCCAATCTCACACTCTGGGTTGTGGTGTTTTTTCTACCAGTGACCCCATTCAACACATGATGTTATGGAACAAGGCAGTGTGGGGAGATCCCAGCCGAGGATCCTCCTGGAAGCTCTGAAGGAGAGTTTGTTCCTGGTGTCCTGCTTCTCTTCTCTGCCTGGGAGGGTAGGTGTAACCCAAACCATCCCTTACCTGTCTACTCGTTCCCTCTGTTCCTGTCTGAGCAATATTTGTAATATCTACAATTTACTGAGAGCCTGTTATGGCCCCGCTGCTCAACATGGCTTATCTTTTACCTTACATCATCCAAACGAGGTAGGTTCTGTTATTCTTACCCTACAAATAAGAAACCTGTGCAGAGGGGCACCTGGGTGGCTCAGGGGTTGGGCCTCTGCCTTCGGCTCGGGTCATGATCTCAGGGTCCTGGGATCGAGCCCCGCGTCGGGCTCTCTGCTCAGTGGGGAGCCTGCTTACCCCCCTTCTCTCTCTCTGCCTGCTTCTCTGCCTACTTGTGATCTCTGTCTCTGCCAAATAAATAAATAAGATCTTTAAAAAAAAAAAAAAAAAAAAAGAAACCCGTGCAGAAGGACCCTTGCCCAGGAATGTATGGCCAGTAAATGGCAGGGCTGGAATTCACACTCATTTCTGTCTGGCTCTGAGATTCTGTTCTTTCTGACACCGTGCTGCTACAGACCATGTTCATCTCCCTAGCCCAAATGTTTTAACCTCCACCACACCTTCCTACAAGTTTACTCCTCTACAAGTTCAAACTACGCCGCAACTTCTTTTTCTTTTGCGGATGCTGAATCAGAACATCAAAGTAGTCTCTCAACTGAAGCCAAGTAAAGGTACGGCTTTGATTTTATAGGACAACTTACAGTTTTGCTCCCTGACATCTTGGTTGAACTCACCCTTTCGGGGAAGCAGACAAAGCATGGTATATACCATGTGGATGGAAAAAAAAAACAGTTAAGTGCAGGGTAATGTCTCATCCAGCTCCAGAGCAGGTCAGAACCTTCCAGACTTCCCAGCAACAGATGCTTTCCTCAGCTCCTGTGTTGCCCTTCCAGGGGCACGAGCATCCCAACCCTATCCTGGGCTGTGGTTTGCCCTCTGCTTTTCCCAGCCTCTGAGGCTGTTTATTTCTAGATGTTTCCAGACCCATCAGTGCAAGGAGCCAACCATACAGAGGGGCTTAGACTCCTATCCTCAGTAGCTGAGTCACTAGATGGAAGTAGAGGCGAGAAGGAGTGGAAGAGAAGGAAAGTTCAGAAGTCTGGGGAAAATGGGAAGGAGGGAGAAAGAAGCCTTCATTGTTCTCCAATGTGGGGATGCCTGGGTCCAAGACAGAGGGCCAGGAAGCCCCGGTTGTTCCTCTGGCCTCTGTGGGATGCAAGAGATGGGACTCATTTCTTTGGATTCACGTGGGAAGTCCTGGCTCTGTCAGCAAAACGTCAGCTATAACCTTTCAAACCATGGTGATGGGAAAATGATGACTGCCTTCTGAAACTTCTCCATGAACACAGGAGGTTGTTGATTGGAAAGCAAGGGAGAGCCAGCACAACTAATCCGCTCACCACCGTGTGCCTCCTCTCCCCACCCACCAGACTGGGTTCTCTTACACCCCTTCACCCTCCATTTGTCCAGCTACCAGGCATGACTTGTTCATTTTAAAAGCTTACAGAGGGTCTGCCTTGTGCCAGGCCTGGACCTGGCCACAGGGCTACAGGGCCAATAGCACCTGACCCCTGACCCTGAGCAGCTCACAGCCCATGCAATGACGACCGTCTAGTCAGGGCTTAGTACATATTTGTTGAACAGATAATTACAATGAAGGGTTAAAAAGTACAGTTCCTGCCCTCCCCACTCACGTGGGTTCTTCACCTCTTTACACACAGTACATCAGCAGAAAAACCTCACTGGCTCTTAAGTGTGTCTGTTTTTTGTTTTTGTTTTTTTTTTCTCATTTTTCTCAGTGATGAGTATGAAGAGCTTTGGGGGTGAGGGTTGAGGGAAAACACAACCCAATAGGTAACATACAGAAAATATGACTGAAATAAAGACCCTTTGGGCAGGAAAAGACAGCCTAAGAAGATACCACTTGTTGGAAGAGATTATGCTGAGTGAAATAAGTCAAGCAGAGAGAGTCAATTATCATATGGATTCACTTATTTGTGGAGCATAACAAATAACACAGAGGACATTGGGAGATGGAGAGGAGAAGGGAGTTGGGGGAAATTGGAAGGGGAGATGAACCATGAGAGACTATGGACTCTGAAAAACAATCTGAGGGTTTTGAAGGGGCGGGTGGTGGGATGTTGGGGGAGCCAGGTGGTGGGTATTAAGGAGGGCACGTATTGCATGGAGCACTGGGTGTGGTGCATAAACAATTCTGTTACGCTGAAAAGAAATTAAGAAAAAAAAAAAAAAGGAAGAAGATACCACTTGAGGGACAAAACCGACAGCCCAAATGGGAAACAGCAAAGCATGTTACAGCTAGAAACGACTTTCCAAGAAAGCTAGCCCAGGAGTTCTGTGGTGTTCGAGTCATGGAATCCATTGCTGAGGGGTAGGGGGAGGGTGACTAGGATTCTCTCGAGTAAATGCGACTGTCCGGACTCACGAACATTTACACGGAACTCATGAACCTTGACTGGGTTTCAAAGGGAGGCATCTGGGAGCCTCTGGAGTCTATTTATCTCAAGAACCCTCCCACCCCCAAGTTAGAATCTCTGATGCAGTTTAGTGCCTTCTCCTCATTCAGCGGAGACAGCGATGACTTCTTCGAGGTCACAAAGTCAGTTCGTGAAAACATCTGCTTGGTTTTAAGGAGCTCAGAAGCCGGTTATTTGGGTTCAAATCCTGATCCTGCCATTTATCAGCTACTGATTTTCAGGAAACCACTTAACTTCTCTAGGCCTCTTGTTTTCTCATCTGTAAAACGGAGGTAATAGTAACGTACTTGTGAGGTTATTGTGAGGATTGGGAGTTCATCTATGTGAAGAACTTTGAGCAGAAGTCGGCAAGCTTTTTGTAGGTCACAAGATAGTCAATAGTTTAAGCTTTGTTGGGTAAGGAGCAAAATTCACAGCTATCGTGGCATCCTAAGAGAATTATTTAAAAATGTAAAATACATTCTTAGCGCACGACCGCATAAAAACAGGCAGTCATACAAAAATGGGATTTGGCCCGTGGTTCGTAGTTTGCAGACCCTTAGACTAGAGCAGCCTGTGGCCCGCCGTACATTTTCAGTAAGTGCTACTTTCTACTTTCCCAAACCAGGACTTTTTCAAATGCCAGGTTTACCTGCAGGTGGCTTAAATCACAACAGGAAACAAGGTGACGGCTGCCCAACTCAGCAAACCTGTTTGTTACAAATAAGTCGACGTTGCCAAGGTGCATGGAGCCTCCCTGTTGCGAGGCCTTCCCATCCACGTCCGGCTTGAGTGGGCGAAGTGGCAAAAGCTCTAATTATGTTCGGGGAAGCTTCAAGTCCGAAGTGGCAAGCATCACAGGTCAGAGACCGCTGGGAGGGGCTGGGATGGGGACCACAGGCCTTGGTTTCTGGGTTGGGACAGAGGCACAGGGAGGAGACAGGGCCGATCCCAGAGCTCCCCGTGTTCTGGGCTCCCGGGTATTGGGAAAGCCCTGACTCTTGTCCCTAGAGGAGGCCAGTTCTGCCAGTTCAGCCACTTTCTGCCCGTACCTACCCTACTTTAGAGGATCTCTGACGGTGGAAACTCCAGACACAAGCGCAGCCACATGTCTGAGGTAGAGGGGCCCCCACCATCTATTTGCCACCACTGCATTTTACCGACGGACAAACAAAGGCCCAGGCTGGGGAAGTGACTTGCCAGAGATCAGATGGCAGACAGAGCTGCCCGGACATCAGACACCCGGGCTCCTGCCCTCCTGCCTTCCTGCTCAGTGCTTTTGCTCGAAATCATTCCTAAAATAAGTGAATTAATTAATAATGTGGTAGTGCTTAAGGCACATACACAGCAAGCCTATCAGATAGAAACTACCACTACTGGTGGAGAACCGAGGCCTGGAGAGGGGGAGGGCCTTACCCAGACTCACATGGCAAGTGCACACTTAGCACCTGCGTTTCAACCGTTTGTCTCCTCTACAGTCTGCATGCCTTCCACTGGAAAAGGGGACGAACGTTAGACACAGCAACAAGGTTGTCATGTGGTGTGGGGGAGATATCTCTTGCAGACACGCCAGACTGGTGCCTGGTACCTCGTAAGCACTCAATGCATGCTACCTCCCCTTCCCCTTCTCTCCCTTCACCCCTGCTCCATCCCAGAGAAATTGTCTTGAGTCATCCTTGAGCAGGAAAATAATAAGCAACATTTATTGAGCTCTCTGTGGTATAGGCTTATGAAGTATCTAATTTAATCCTCACAAATACGCTCTGAATTAGGCACTATTATTAGTTCCACTTTACAGGTGAGGAAGTCAAGGCAGCAACTCGCTCAAGACCACACAGCTAGTAAGTGGTGGATTCAGGATCCAAAATCTGGTCTCTTTGAATCTCAAACCCATGCTCTTAAAGAGTCAAGATTGCCTTGGCCCCTGAATTGGCACTCCTTTGCCAAGTGCGTGGCTGGCAGGCTGCCTGATGGAGCAGGACCGGGCAGGCCGCTTAATGAGGGGACTGACCTGGGGAAGGAATGAGGTCACATTCCAGGAGGCTGAGACAAGGCAGACCACGCATCACTTCAAAAGACTTGTTCTCTTGGAAAAAAACTAGCAGAGTTGGATACCCGTGCCAAATAGAAAACTGGATGCACAAAAGGGATATCAGGACCTAGCAAAGGATTTAAATTTCCAGGACCAGTCCTTTGAACTCCTGTGAGCCCAGACCCCCAAGCAGAAGCCATTGGCATCACCCTCCAAGGACCGTTCCTGCCCTGTCCCCTTCCCATTTCCATTCCCAAACTCCAGAGAATCAACTGACCTTCCTTTCAGGCTTTCAGCCCTCTGTGTACGTGCCTTAAGCACTTATCACATTATTAATTCACCTATTTTAGTAATGTTTTTGAGCACCTACATTGTTCTAGGCGCTGTGCTAGGAGTAGTGCATAAGATCTGTCTATTCCCCCCATGGACTTGACCATCCATGAGGAAGCCAGACATGAAACTAAAAGTGAGTTTTACCATAGGTGAAGCACAGGGTGTTACAGGGACTTACTTCTAGCTTTCCTTCCTTTCTTCCGCTGTCTTTCTCATCCTCCCTTCTTCCCTTCCTTTCACAGACATTTATGAAGTGCCTCTAGATAAAGCAATGAATAAGAAAGACAAGATTTCTTGGGACGCCTGGGTGGCTCAGTTGGTTGGACAACTGCCTTCGGCTCAGGTCATGATCCCGGGGTCCCGGGATCGAGTCCCACATCGGGCTCCCAGCTCCATGGGGAGTCTGCTTCTCCTCTGACCTTCTCCTTGCTCATGCTGTCTCTCACTGTCTCTCTCTCAAATAAATAAATAAAATCTTTAAAAAAAAAAAAAAAAAAGAAAAAAAAGAAAGACAAGATTCCTGCCCTCTTGGAGGTTACATTCCACTGGTAGCTGGGGGATTTGACCCAGGAGAGGAAAAGCTTGTGAGCCATACTGAAGACTTTGGATTTGATCCGGTTGTTAAATGAAAACCCAATATTGACTTTACGCAAGAGAGTGGTCTGAGCAGATTTGTGTTTCAGAGAAACCACACTGGAAAACAATACAGAGGATGAGTAGACCACTCAAGGATGAGATTGGTGGCAGGGAGTTCAGAATGGAGGCTCCTGGGATACCCTGGAGATGTGTGTGATGGCCCCCTAGACCAAGCAGGGCTGATGAGAAGGAAAGATGGCCCCACGGCTCACCCAGGACTGGGCTAGCCAGTGACACTGGCACCCTGGGCTGTGTGACAAAGCAGCACATCTTCAAACCGATATTTTTAAAACGGACACCTCCATTTAGTGGGCATGAAGGGAAACAAAGTGTCTATTAGTAGAAGTTGCATGCCTATTTCTTTATGCTCTTTATGTGTACTGAAGACAACATTTCATATCATTTGGAATCATCTTCTATTTCACAATTTCTCAGTCCCTTATAGCAGGGTAGCAGACTGAGCTGGAAGAAGTCCAGCTCCTCTGTAGAGAGACCACCCAGTAAGGGGGAGGCATCCAGCTGAGCTCAGCCCCCAGCTGTCCCTAGGGTGCAAGTGATGACATCCTAGGACCCTCAGACCAGCCTAGTTACCAGCTGATATCAATCGGTGATCCCAGTCAAAGCTGCGTGAGGCTGGAGTATCTCCCAGCCGTACCCTGCCTGAATTCTTGACCCATAAATTGTGAGATACAAAACAGCCGTATCTTCAAATCTCTAAGTTTGGGGTCATTTGCTGTATAGCAATAGACAAACACACCACCCTCATTTGCTGACACTGGAGGTAAACCCTAGCACCACCTGAAAGCCTCTTCACGTGTCATGTGATCTCTACAAAGGTCACAGGGACTGAACTCCAATCTGCACACCACCCCGGCTGATGGGTCTACAGAAACCATGGTATCACCATTCTTTCCAGGTAGATTTGGGAGGGCCCTGAGTCATGAGGAGAGCCTCTTGGAGACTCCAGTGAAGAATCTTTCAGGGTTATCTAGCCTTTTTTTCCTCCCTCACTGGATGGCAAAGAAGACGCATGTATCATAGTTGTCATTGGCTGTCACCATATGAACACAAAGGGAGGCAGACTTAGGATGAGGCCACTGCTACAGAGGACAGAGGGGAGGGATGGAAAGAACAGGAACCTAGGACCAAAATGGCATCATCAAATCTCTGAATCAACCAACCCTGGAGGTCCCCACCCACCTACCCCCTGCCCACCGCTGGATATCTACTATGTGAACTAATGTGTTTGTTTCTAGCTTAAGCCAGTTTGTGCAGGATTTGTTGTCTGCTTCCCAAGGCAACCCAATTAATGCTATAATTCTTTTCTCTGAAATTTGCACATTTGGTGAGTAAGCTTAATTTCTTCAGTTCCAGCTCATCCTGAGATCAACCTATGCTCACTTGCTCTATTCAAAGTCCCAGAATGGAGAATGGAAGAGAAACAAATTTGATCTAGCTGTCATTTAAACCATAAATTTGACTTACCACATAAAATTCATGGAATTTAAGCCTCGAAACAGTAAAGGAGTGCTACCCATAAATATTAATAACAGTAATTATAAGAAGGATAACGAATATCATTGAGAAGTTACAATATGCCAGGCATTGTTTTAAATGCCATGTAGATGATTTCATTGAATTCCCACAATAGTCCCGTGTGGTTAGAGATATTTTTTTTTTTTAAAGATTTTATTTATTTATTTGACAGAGAGAGATCACAAGCAGGCAGAGAGAGAGGAGGAAGCAGGCTCCCTGCTGAGCAGAGAGCCCGACGCGGGGCTCGATCCCAGGACCCTGAGATCATGACCTGAGCCGAAGGCAGCGGCTTAACCCACTGAGCCACCCAGGCGCCCGGTTAGAGATATTTTAATCTCCATTTTAGAGAGTAGAAGCTGAGACAGGGAAAAATTAGGTTAATTTTCCTAGGTCACAGAGCAGCAAGTGGTAGATTGGAATTTAAACTGAGAAAGTCTGAGTCCAGAGCTCTAACTCTCAATGACTATTCTAAACCAAGAAAGTAGTAAGAAAGAAAAGAGGACCACTGAAAGAAAAAAAAAATTAAATGTTTCCTAGATTTGTAAGCAAGGCAGGAGGATTCATGGGTGGGATGGATTGGGGATGAATGGATCAATAATGAGACCAAGTGAGAATGAAGTACAAATGGGTCCTGAACATCTTACATGATGCTGACAACGGTCTACTGATGTTTTGTAAATACCTATATTCCATATTTATGTACATATGTATACATATGCATATACACATATTATAAGTTTCTAATTAATACCTCTCTTCTATGTGACCTTGACCTTGCAAACTTTAGTTTTGTTATCATATTAGTGTATCTTGGGAGAAGTGTGACTCCACATAACACATGTCAAAACCAAGCCCCAAAGTGTGGCTCTCCCTTGATCAGCCTCAGTTTCTCCCCTAGGCTTTGCTGCCTCTGGGCTGTTACTAATTTCAATTGTAATCAGTTTTTTGGAGCAAGAGACAGCAGGGCTGGGAATCCCAAAATGGGCTCTGTATTCATTTGACTCAAGACCTTTGTCCAGCCTGTGTAACTGGTCCCTGTATTTAGAGGGAAGGAGTTTCTGATAGACTGATTTTGTGCCAGAGCCTAAGCATTACTGTGCTAACACATAGCTACCATTCAGGCTCTTTCTTAAGAGAAGTGAACTTTTCAATATTATGGCCAGTCTTCCACACAGGAGAACAAGTTGTCAGGTCAAATCCTTGAAGAAGTGAGCCTGTATTCAAAACATTCCTGTCCCAGAACTATATGGGAAATGTTCCTTCTCTGAGATAGTCTGTTCTGGGGACCAGGCTGTGGGCAACCTCTTAACAAGCCCCATTCTTGCATCTTTTAGGCTCTTGAGCATCTCATGCCTCTCCAGACTCCTCAACATCAAGTTGTCTGGGGACCAGGGTTTGGTGTTGGAGACAGACACACGTGAATAGGAAATCCCCTTCTCTTAGGCGAGTCTCATTCCATTCAAGGCTGCTGATGAAAATTATTTACAGTGTGACAGGTTTTTCCAGATGATATTCAGGTCTGCCAGCCTTTACACTTATCAGTGCATCCACTGCTACAAAACAAATCAGAGATGGAAACCCCCTCCCGTGTCAGAGGAACAGACCAATGTCGGTATTTGCCTCATGACATGTTCTTCCAAAGTGCCTCTATGCTCACATTTGTGCATCCATTTATTTACTTGTGCAACACGCTCACTCATTTCACACAGAGAGACTGTAATGTTGCACCCACTGGGCAAACTACCCAGGACATGGGGTGAGGAAGAGAGCCCCATCTCTGCTATCATGGAGCTTAGCAAGGAAGACATGCTCTAAGAGCAGAAGTATATTGAATATGAGGTTTGTAACGGAAAATTGCAGGATGATATGGGGATTTTCAGCAAGGACGTGAGGTGGGCCATCTAAATAGACTGGGGGGTTGGGTAATGCCTTCTCAAGCAGTTGAAGTCTAACCCAAAAACCGGAGGATGAGCATTACTTGGTCAGGGGAAGATGGAGAACGTATCTGTTCCAGGCTATGGTACATGTCATCCATGGCATTCAGTCTCTACTCCAACCTCCTGGCGAGTGTAGACTGGAAAGCTAAAAAAAAAAACCAAAAAACAAAAAACACATTTCCAGGGTTCCTTTGTGGTACAAGTTCTAAATATGAATTAGTCCAATCAGTCATGTATTCTCAAGCAGGGTTTAGAAGATAGAGTGGCAAGGTGGCCTCACCTGCCTGCTTCTGGGGCTCTGTTGGCAAGTGCACAGGAGATCTGGGACACTGCTTGACTATGGCGGCTTCTTGGTCATTTTCACTTCTAGACTGTGGCTTTTGCTGACTAATGTGGTTTCCTGATCCTGCCAGAGAGCCGCTGCAGACGCCACTTCCCCATTTGGCTGCCAGTTCCATGAGGCAGAGAAGGCAGAATTCCTTCTGCTGGTCAGAGCCATCCATGGTTCTTGGGGTTGTACTTAGTTTCATTTTCCAAGCTTACCAGTGCTTCTAAAACTGCTGACTAACATATCAGTTAAGACTTATATGGGGGGGGGCGCCTGGTGGCTCAGCGGGTTAAAGTCTCTGCCTTCAGCTCAGGTCATGATCTCAGGGTCTTGGGATCGAGCCCCACATCGGGCTCTCTGCTTGGCTGGGAGCCTGCTTCCTCCTCTCTCTCTCTCTGCCTGCCTCTCTGCCTACTTATGATCTCTGTCTGCCAAATAAATAAAAAAAAAATAAATAAATAAATAAATAAATAAAATCTTTAAATTGAACCATTTGCTTAAAAAAAAAAAAAAAAGAGGGGCACCTGGGTGGCTCAGTGGGTTAAGCCGCTGCCTTCAGCTCAGGTCATGATCTCAGGGTCCTGGGATCGAGCCCCACATCGGGCTCTCTGCTCAGTGGGGAGCCTGCTTCCTCCTCTCTCTCTGCCTGCCTCTCTGCCTGCTTGTGATCTCTGTCTGTCAGATAAATAAATAAAGTCTTAAAAAAAAAAAAAAGGGGGTGCCTGGGTGGCTCAGTGGGTTAAGCCGCTGCCTTCGGCTCAGGTCATGATCTCAGGGTCCTGGGATCGAGTCCCGCATTGGGCTCTCTGCTCAGCAGGGAGTCTGCTTCCCTCCCTCTCTCTCTGCCTGCCTCTCCGTCTACTTGTGATCTCTCTCTGTCAAATAAATAAAATCTTTAAAAAAAAAAAAAAAAAGACTGGGTGGCCCCGTGGGTTGGGCCTCTGTCTTTGGCTCAGGTCATGATCTCAGGGTCCTGGGATCGAGTCCCGCATCGGGCTCTCTGCTCAGCAGGGAGCCTGCTTCCTCCTCTCTCTCTGCCTGCCTCTCTGCCTACTTGTGATCTCTCTGTCAAATAAATAAATATTTTTTTTAAAAGACTTATATTAAATGCCATTTGGGAAAAAAAAATCTCAGGCAAGTTTTACAGTTAGGAATTAAACACAAACATCTAGAGTTGTTAATTCAGTGGCACAAAAATGGCAAGACCAAGGACTCCATAATTTTGCAAGGTTGCAAGACGGCTACTATTGCTCCAGCCATTACACCCACATTCCAGATGAGAAGTAGAAGGAAGAAAACAAGGAGGAAGTGGCAATACCCATTTCAGGAATGTGAACCTTCCCCCAAAATCACCATTTGTTTTTTTGCCTACATCTCATTGGCTACAACAGTTACATGGCCATCTGGATCTGAAAGAGAGGATAGGAAATGCATGTATATTTCTTAATTGTGCACCTTGCTATCCTAAATAAAACTGCAGTTCTGAGAGGGGAACTTTGACTTTGGGGTGGCCGCCAACAGTAGTTACCCTGTCCTTCTGTTACCACAGCCTGGGATGCCCTTCTCTCCTGCCCACCTACTGAAATCTCATTCATCTTGTAAGAGTCCAGTGAAATGTCACTTCTCCCAAATTTTTCCAGGTATCTCAGAAGAAATTTTCTCTTTTAATTCTTCAGTTCAGGAAGCAATGTCTTGGATGCCTAGTAAATGTCAGGCCCCATTAGGAGTTGCAGATAGAGATGAGTAAGGCAGAATTGCTGTCTTGATGAAGCTCAGCTTATATTTGGGCCTAAAAAGCAGACTCAGGTTATTGTTTAAGGGGCGCAGAGCTTCTGTTTTGGCTGATGAACAAGTATTGGAAACAGCATGGGGACAGTTGCACAGCAGTGTGAATATAATTAAAGCCATTGAATTGTACGGTGCAAAAAAGGTTAAGATGTCAAATTTTATGTTATGTATGTTTTGGCATGTGCACACGCACATGCATACACTCCCCAGACTCAGAAACCAAAAATGTCACTGCATATGCCAAGTGCAAAGACAGAAGGAGGGACAGGATAATGGAGGGTGCACAAAGAGTCATCTGTATTGCCCGGGCATCCAGTCCTAGCTCTGCCACCGTGTCCGGTGGGCATACTGGGGAGCAGAGGCTGAGCCACAGATAGGACCAAGAGGTTTAGGGAGGAGTAAGTAACTTCCCAAGGAGTAGCCTTGGGCAGGGAGTGAGCATGACTAGGCAGAGGAAGCTGCTAGAACTATAGAGGAGCTGCTGGAACTACCCTTTGATAAAGTCTCTGCTTGCCCAGAGTAGAGTGCTGGAGGAGGGAGTCCTTTAGATGAATCCCACTTTGGGTGGAGAGGCTGAGCCCCTTCTGCCATTGCCTTGCTCAGGCATTGACTGGGGCTGCGTTGGGAAGGGACAAGCCTGCCAGGAAGAATGAACTACCGGAGGCTGTCCACTCCCCGAGGACTTTTTTTCTTCTTCTTTCTTTCTTTCTTTTTTTTTTTTTTTTTATGAGAATACACATGAGTGGGGAAGGGGCAGAGGGAGAGAATCTCAAGCAGATACCCCACTGAGCTGGGAGCTGGGTCTCACCACCCCAAGATCATGACCTGAGCCGAAATCCAGATTCCTATGCATAAACCACTAGGCCACCCAGGTGCCCCTCATGCTGTCCTTTTGAGGGGCATAAATATAGCCCATCTCTGTGTCTGCCAAGGCACATGGTATTTATAATTTCTGTGCTTCAGTTTTCCCCTTTGCAAAATCAGTTTTATGATAGTAATAGCAACCTCACCTGCTCATTGGGACAATTGTATGAGCTGTTTAATGCATAGTACTTAGAACAGGGTCCAGTTTCCAGTAGGTCTCATTAAGAGGTGGCTATTATTACCAGTATTGTCATACTAATGTGGAATGTATATTATGAGATAAATATAAAAAATAAGTTACGAGGATAGGCTACAATAAATGTAAGTAGAAGTTCTGGTATTTTCTGGCTCATGTAACCCAACATTGCTCACCACCCTGTCTGCATACTGTCCAGTTGGGAGGAAGCAATGGAGAAGGGGAAGGCACATACCCCACCGCCATTTTTTAACGGCATGGCGCACAAATCATACCCACTTCCATTTATGGAATTGTTCAGAATATAGTCAAGCAGCTGACTGTTTGTCCCAGCTACCCGAGTGGCTGGGAACAGAGTGTGTTCTGCACAACCAGGGGTCCAGCTAAAAATCGGGCTCTGCTGCTACAGAAAGAAGGTTGAGTGGATCTTGGCATGTCTGTCACTTATCCTTATGGTCCGCTTTCCCTACAGCCACCAAAAGGAACATCGCAAAGCAGCCATCCAGGCATGTCACTCAGCAAATGACAGGATGGTACTCAATAAATATTTGCTTAGTGCTCCTTAATAAATCCTAGTCAGGCCTGGAATCACAGTTGGTCCTAGCTAGAAGGAATCTCAGACAGTTTTCAGCACAATGGTTTTCAAAATTATTTTAGACCAGAAAATATATATGTTTATAGAATGTCTCCTTAGAAAGTTTGTGTGTAAAACAGATAAATGTCAGCTGTCCTGACTGAAACCAGGGGTAGCTAGGGATCCCTTTGCTTTCTCTTTCTTGTCTCAACCCAAACCAGGTACAGATCCAGCCTGATTCCCAAAGCTCTGTGGACCACAGTTCGAAAACTGATTCTAGCAGAACACCTTCATTCCCTGGGTGGGGAAACTGAGACCCAGGGACCAACAGGAAGTGCCTCTTCCTGTCTCCTTTGCTTGTGGCACTGAACTAAGTACTTCTCACACCAGAGCCAATTTTCACAAAGTCTCACCGCAAGTGAGTGACAGTGGAGGCTGGAGGCTAAGGCTACTTGTTTCTGGAATGATGAGATTGGCCAGCAGAGGAAAGCATGCCTCAGGACTGGCCACTGTCCCAGTGGCACGGGGGACTTGTGCAGGTCAGAGGGCATTCCAGAAGACTGATTCTTGCAGTAACCAGTATCCTCATTTAAAACAATACGTACTAGGGGCGCCTGGGTGGCTCAGTTGGTTAAATGTCTACCTTTGGCTCAGGTCATGATCCCAGGATCCTGGGATTAAGCCCCACATAGGGAAGCCTGCTTCTCCTTCTCTCTCTGCCTCTCCCTGTGCTCATGTTCTCTCGTGTGCACTCACTCACTCTCTCTCAAATAAGCAAATAAAATCTTTTTTTTTTTTTAGCAAATAAAATCTTAAAAACAAATAAACAATACGTACTATGCCACTGTTTCAGTATCTCCAAACTGGCAGTGAGATTTTCTTTTCATGGAGAGAGAGAAATGAGCACTGAAGAGCCCTTCATCTGAACTAAACTAGCTCTGAAAACTTGGGCAAGTCTTTAATTTACTTTGATAATAATATCTACTCTGGACAGTTGCTGCAAAGATCAGGATGAGATGAGGTCTGTAGATAGCAGTGGAGACGAGTAAGGAGGTAAGGAGCTGCTTTTGCTGTGTGGACAACATTCTATGCCACACTCCTGTCCCCCGAAGCACTCACCAGCTCACGGAGACTGATGAGAATGGGAACCAAGAATCCCAGGTGCCTGGCAGAGAGCAGAGCATGCTGTGTGTGCTGCAGGGGATCTGGGAGCCAAGGCTGTGAGAGAGAGAGACAGAGAGAGACAGAGAGAGGTGACGGGGACGTGCCCACCTGCGATGGAAGAGTGAGAACCTGGGGGTTAGAAGGAACCTCAGGAAAACCTGTGTGTGGTGTAGGACAGGACTTCTCAAGTGTGAATGGATGTTGGAATCACTTGGGGATCCAGCTAAGAGGCAAATTTTGGCCAGGAGGCTTGGGGCTGGCCCCGAGATTCCTTCTTTAAAAAAAAAAAAAAAAATGTCCAGGTGAGACTGAAGCTTCTGGTCCTAACAACACTTTAAGCAAGGTAGGGATGGGGACAAGAGACCCCATCAGTGTGAGAGTCAGACCAGCCTGAATTCCAGGCTCTCCTCCACCATCTACCATCTGTGACCCTCAGGAAGGGCCTCCGGCTTCTTACCTTATAAGTGGGCATCATAATACCACCTTTGCGCCCACACCTCCCCCACCCAGAGTTCACCTCTTCTCCCCAAGTGGGGCAGGAGACTGGTGTGGAACGTGCCACCTGCGAGAGGGGAAGTGATCTCCCCCGCTTCTCTCTCGGCTCGTTCTCCACCTGCCCCGCCACTCAGTTCCTCCTCCCGCCCATTTGTCTCATGTTAACTTCCTCAGTTGACTTTTCTGAGAAACGGAGATCACACTTGCCTCTCAGTTTTGTTGAGAGGATTTAGTGAGCTCTCCCATCTTCCTGGAAGCAGTTAGACCCCACGTCCAGCTACCCCATCGCCCTGCCCTGCCCTTCTCCCAGCCTAGGGTTTGTCCCTTGCTCTCTACCACAGGACCCCAGAGTTGCCCCCAAAGAGAGAGACCTTGGGCATCCCTTCCTGTCTGAGACATGGGCAAACACTGGAGAGCAGCCTCACTGGGTCAAAACAGACACCCAGAGAGGAGCCAGCCCTCTGCAGGAGAAGATAAACCATAAACTTGCTTCCTGCCTGAGAAGTGAGGGCTCACGTGACTCCATCCTTATCCCTGCGCCTGGGTGGAGCACACTTGCCTGTCTGGGGTCTGCCTGCCTCTGTGATAGGGTAGCATCACTACCCCGTGGCAGACGAGGAAGAGCCTAACAAACAGTGAGATTTAAACCCAGACCCTGGAGAGCTCATCTGTTTTAGAAATGAACTTTTTGTCTTAGTGGCATTATGTCCTGTGATTTGGGGCAAGTTCCTTATTTACTTACATGTTTTGCCCGAGACCGGGATAATAGGACAGTCTGGAGACAAACCGAGGCTTTGGAGGACAGGCTGTTCTTTGAATCTCCATCCTGAGCTGTGACCTTGGTCTAAATTACCTCGTCTGCAAAACAGAACAAAAACCAATATCTGCCTCATAGAATTGTTGTGAGGATTAAATGTATCCATATCCATATCCCACAGCCCAGCACCTAAACAAAGCACCTAAACAAATCTCAGCCATTATTAGTCATACAATTGAATCCACTCTCGCTCTACCACTTCCTTGGTTTGTAATCTGGGATAAGTGACTAAGCCCTTATGAACCTTGGCTTCCTCTCCTATAAAATGGGATCATGATACCTACCTCGACTGCTTTTGTGAGAATTGGAAACTCTAACCTGGGCGACGGGGTCCCCTGCCATGTTCAATGCGTTGTAGTTGATCACGGGGAACCTTCCTTGTCTGCTGCTTCCTTCCTGCCAAGGAACCAAATGAGTGTGTACCCCCTGTGTTTTGGATCTCCTTTTTTTCACTCTCTGCCTCGGGGGAGACAGGTGATTTCTCTCCTGGTAAATTTGGGAGAATAGCTAGGCATACTGAGTTCAGCTCTGCCAGTCTCCTTCTTGGAGCAAGTCTGCCCACAGAGAGCACACATTGCTGTGACTCCCCACCCCCTGCTGCCCCTAGAGCCCCCTCATCTGGGTGGGCATCTGCCTAAAGCCATAGGTCCCTGGCTGACTCATTTGGCACTCAAGCGAAGCTACGTTGTCCAACAGAGGATCTCTCACTACTAAAGGTAATATTTCATCTGTGTCTTTATTTTTGATTTATTTCTCAAAATTGTTCAGAAGTGTTATTTATTGACCCTCTCTTGAGAAGGACCCAAGTCAATGTTTATTCTATTGGCCTTTTACTTAGCTTTTATTGGAATCTACAATGTACCAGGAATTGAGCTAGAGCTCAGGAAATGAGACAATATGTGCCCCTCAACAGCCCACTGTTTCCTGTAAGGAGGACAGGCATGTCCACGGAGACAGCCCCCTAGGTGCAGGGCTGTGGGAGAGAGAACTGGAGGTAAGTGTGGGTGCTGGTGTGATGTGCTCACCCCGTTCCAAGTCTCTGGGAGTTACGGAGGATGAACTCAGGGATAACAGTAGCAGGGAAGGACTGTGGGATTTTTGAGGTCAGGAAAGACTGGAGGAAGAAGAGAGTCAGAATTCATGACATCAGCAGCATGGGGAGGAGACAGATTACATGATCCCATCTCCAGAGGCCTTGACAAGAGAGTCTGGGAATGAGCCCAGGGACAGCGGGCCACCATGGGTCCCCCCCACCCAACCTCTAGAGACAGAGAACATTGACTCGGATAGCAGACTGAGATTTAAAATGAATAGGATCTCTCTGGTTTTGTATGTGTTTGATAATTTCCATTTAAAAATTTAAAAACAGAAGGACATGCCTTTTGGAAGAACTTTGTTTTTAAATAAGCAGAGTTGAGTTTTTAAAAACAGAGACTGTGCTTTTAGTCAAAAGTTGTTGAAAATTAAGTAATCTGGCCAAAATAGCATTAAGGGAGCCACTGCCTGGTGGGAGAGGGAAGTCAACATAGCGTAGCTTGGAAGCAACAGTGGGGAAAAATCAAAACAATTTCATGTTTATACTCAGCAATTGGAGACTCCCCTACAAACCAGTTACAAATTGAACTTTTGTCAGAAGAGAAATAAATAAGCAAAGACAACAGCATAGTAAATAGAAATACAAAATAAGGCATAAGAAAGACGTGCAAATACTTGAGTATTCCAAAAAATGTGAATTGATTTAAATCCTCTATTGAAAGAAGTGGAACTCGACCCAGTGACCATATTCACTTTCTTTTTTTTTTTTTTTAAGATTTTATTTATTTATTTGGAGAGAGACAGTGAGAGAGAGCATGAGCAAGGAGAAGGTCAGAGGGAGAAGCAGACTCCCCATGGAGCTGGGAGCCCGATGCGGGACTCGATCCCGGAACCCCGGGATCATGACCTGAGCCGAAGACAGTCGTCCAACCAACTGAGCCACCCAGGCGTCCCACCATATTCACTTTCTTAAAATTCTTTCTGTTCTTGGAGCTCACACCCCACCCTCTCCTGGTGTTCCTCCCACCTCAGACTGCCGTTTCTCAGTCTCCTTTTCTGGGTGTCTCCCCTCCTGCAGTTCTTGAATTATTATGGTCCTCCCACGGCCAATCATCCCATCTCTTCTGTCTCCCCTGCCCGCTCTCTAGCCCCTTGGCCTTGAATAACATCGATATCTCCAGATTCACCTTCCAGCCCACGCCTCTCCTCTGAGTTTAGATTTATTTACCCAACATCCATCCTTGAAAGGCGTACCTGGTTATCAAATATGCATCCTGAAACCGTACTCTGAAAGTTTTACCCATCCCCATTCTTCCCAGCACTTGCCCACTCAGGAAATGACACCCCTGTTTTCTCAGTAGTTTAGGCCAAAAGTCATGCAGGCGTTCTCAAGCTCTTTCTTATTTTCATATGATCCTGGCCCATGCTTATGCCTAAAGCCCATTTTCTACCATCTCTCCCCTTTTTACCCCATTCCAGTCACATTGGTCTTTTGCAATTCCTAGGACACACCAAGTGTGTCTATACCTCAGGACCTTTGCATGCATTTCCCCGTTCTGCCTGATCTTCATATAACCTACCCCCTCAATTCGTTAAGTTCCTACCAATATAATTATGCCCTAGAGCGTTCTTATCTGACTCCCTTCATTAAAATACAGCTCTCCTTCCATACTCTGTTCCCTCACTCTATTTTATTTCTCTTGATAACACTTTCCTTTACATCAGTTGATATTTTATATGTATTTGTTAACTCATCTTTTGACTATTTGTCTTGACTACAGTGTCAGCCTAATGAAGGCTGGGACTTTTTCTTGTTCACCAGTCACTAGAACAATGCCTGGCACATGGAAGATACTAAAGTCAATGTTTTTAGACCAATGGATGGATGTATGCTTGGATGGATGGTTGGATGGGTGGACTAGTGAATGCAAGGAGACAGACCTGTTATGGAGCTAGAGAAATGGTCCAGGTGAGAAATAATGAGGGGTTGCATCAGGTAAGTATAATGGGGTAGGGGAAATTAAAGTAGACTGAGAGGAATCAACAAATCAAGCTCTCTGGCTTGAGTGACTGGGGGTTTGTTGGTGCCACATCCTAAGACAAAAAACCAGATGTACCCCCCAGGTGTCTTACAGACAGCTGGGTTCATTCATTTATACTTTCATCTGGTCCAACCACCTATTCTACATATAAGGTAACTGAGAGACAAGGGGATGAAAGGATTTTCCTGGATTCATACAGTAAGTTGCTTAGAGGGGTGCCTGGGTGGCTCAGTGGGTTAAGCCTCTGCCTTTGGCTCAGGTCATGATCTCAGGGTCCTGGGATAGAGCCCCACATTGGGCTCTCTGCTCAGCAGGGAGCCTTCTTTCCCCTCTCTCTCTGTTGCTTCCCTGCCTACTTGTGATCTCTGTCAAATAAATAAATAAAATCTTTATTTAAAAAAAGAAAAAAAAGAAAAAAGTTGCTTAGATTTGAGAGTCCTTTTTTATTTTTTGCATTATACCTCTGATAGGGAACACGGTTTTCTGGATTTTGCCATTGCTCCCAATAGTTACGTTTTTAAAAGACCCAGCATGTGAATGCCAGTTAAGAAATTGCCTAGAAAGTCCCCAAATGTCTGGTTATGGCTTTTCTCTGTTACTTTCCAGAGACTCTGCCCTTGTCATCCCTGTGGAAGTCAGACCAAGCTTTCTTGTTCCTGCTTTGCTGCTGTTACCTGAGCTCAGTTTCTTCCCCAGCAGCAAATGGGCTAGGGAGGCTGTGGGTGTGTTACGATGTGTATCTAAATAATGATAGCCCGGGACTTTGGAAAAGCAAAAGGCTCAGTGAATTACTGTTATTAATCCTTCTTCAGAAGTCGGAGGAAAGGGATGTTATCTCACTGGAGAAGTGTGGGCTGTGCCAGGAAGATGGTCAGAGATGATGAGGAAGAGCTCTTCAACAAATGAAAAGTCTGACCTTTCGCAGATCGCAAAGTGATGTAAATAAAATCCACGGGGCACGGGAGCCCCACAGCTGTGCTCTGAAGCACGTTTTTAATCCTCAATTTCACAGAGCAAGACCCTGAAACTCAGAGATATGAAATGGCTTCCCCAAATGCCATACCCAATAATTTACAGAGCAGAATTCAAACCCACGTCTTCTGATTTTTAATCTTAGGCACTTTTCTCTAGGGCAGTGGGTTCCAAACATCAGAGCAAGGCTGTCTCCATACGAATCTCTTGTGGAGTTTATTAAAAGTAGTGGTTTCTCATCTCTACCCTGAAAATGTTCCGAATCAACAGATTTTGGAAGCCCCTGAAACAGTCTATTTATCTAACACCTGTTTGAGTCAGATTGAGCCACTATAACAAAACACCATTGAGTGGGTAGCTTAAACAACAGACACTTATTTCTTATAGTTCTGGAGGCTGGGGAATCCAGGAGCAAGGTGCTGGCAGATCCTGTTCCTGGAGACGGCCAGCTTCCTGGCTTGCAGATGCAGCCTTTGCTCTGTTGCACGTGCCTGGAGGGAGAGAGACATATTTTCCTCCTCTTAAAGGGCACTAATCCCATCACGGGGATCCCACCCTCTTGACTTCGTCTAAACCCGGTTACCTTCCAAAGACATGACCTCCGTAGACCATCCCACTATGGGTTAGGGCTGCAATATGAATTTGGGGAGGAGCACAAAAAATCAGACCATTACAGCGTTCTACAAACTCTCCTGTGCAGCCAGGATGTGAAGTAAGCCCTCACTACGCATACATCTGCGTACATACTACACAGGATCTAAAAACTATGTAAGGGACAAAATTTTAATGAACAATTGTCTTGTGTGTGTGTGTGTGTGTGTGTGTGTATGCGTGCATGCGTGTGCATGTGCGTGTGTGTGTGTGCGCGTGTGCCCTTTCCAGAGAAGTTTTATTGATGCCGTTTGGAAAAGGTTTTTCCCATCAGCCCCCACAGTTTTGCCTCCCCTCTGTGAGAAGGCAGGTGTTCTCTGGGCCTGGTCCCCTGGGCAATGGCACAGCTGGTCTGCTGCGGCTGCAACACGTGTGTGACACTGTGGTGTGAGTCCATGTGCAAGTCTGTGTCCAGCCCTGGAGAGCAGGGGAGGGTGGGGAGAGCAGGAGAGGGTGAGTGGAGCAGGGGAGGGTGAGGAGAGCCAGGTCCGGGTGCGGAAGCTAAGCAGGACCCAGGCTGGCCGGCCGTGGAGATGTGTGGGTGCAGTGACCAAGCCCTGTGTGCACCCCAGCTCCAGGGCCCACTGGTGTGGCTAAAGCTCAGGGCTGGGGATGGTACAGTCAGAGATCCAGAGAGAGAAGCTCTGAGGCCAAAGAAGGGTGTGGACCAGCCAAGGGCAAGAGCCCAGGGGGATTTCAGAGGGGGCAGTGAGTGTGCAGTCAGTCCCCGGTTTAAGAGGCAATGGGCAGGCGCCTTCAGTAAGTATGTGGCTCTGTCTTCCTTCCTTTGGGGATCTGCCCGCCAGAGTCCCTGTTATCCTGAAGCTGAGGCAACACACCCGGGGTGGTGATCCACAGTGAGGGGAGGTGAGGAAGGAGACTTAGCTGGAAGCGGTTTGGGGCCCAGGGCTCCTGTGGGAGAGGCTGTCAAGTGGCCAGGCTGTCTGTCACAGTCCTCACCGGGCTGCTAGAGTGACAGTCCTTTAGGGGCAGAGATGGTTGGGTCATCCAGGAGGGGGGATCAGTCCTGCCAGATCCCTGGTCAAGTGCCTTCCCCACCCCCGCCATCCTCCTCCTTGGTAGCAGTAGGGAACAAACCTGACAATTTCTACACTTTTAGTCTTTTAAGTGAGGTAAACACATAATAAGCATAAAAATAAACAAGGTATTTTAAAATCAATAAACATAAGAAGGAATAAAAGATGATTCGAAATTTCAACTACTTGATTTAGATAAGGTCCACAGGGAAATTCCCTACAATAAAATGACATTTAAGAAGAGACCCAAAAAAGTGAAATAGGTTAGTCTTGTCAAAAGGGAGGTAGGGACCGCTCAAGGCAGAGAGAAGAGCATGTGCCCATGGCCCGAGGTAGAGAGAATTTAACGTGTTACAGAAACTGAAAGAAGGCCAGTGTGGCTGAAAGCTGACGAGCCAGGGGAATGGGACAGAGGTAACCATGGTGGCTGAAGACCAAGTAACCCACAGCCTCGTGGACCGTGGGAAGAGGCTGAGAGTTTTAAGTAGGATGGGAAGCCGACTAAGAATTTCATGTAGGAAAACATAAAATAAAATTTATTTACATTTATAAAAGATTTGGGTCAAGAATGAGGAAGTTGGGAAGGGGAAGAGGGGATTCAGGGAGGTTTATTATGTAGCTACAGCGGAAACCCAGGTGAGAGACTATGATGGTTTAGACCAATGCGGTTAAAGCAGTGGAAGGAAGTACGGGGGATTTCCAAAGTGTTTTAGTGGGAGAATGAACATGGTTTGGGCAGTAAGGGGAAGGGAATTATCAAGAATGGTCCTGAGTTTTTACCATGAGTAACTGGAGTGCAGGAAAGGGTTGAAAGTCACTTGTTGAGCTGGGCCGTTGTGGAGAAGTTTATTCAGGGACATAGGAAGATGGAGAGTCTAGGTCCTGACATACTACATTTGAGACGTCCATTGAACAGGACGTCAGGTTTCGGCTGGAGACACGATTGGAGTCGCCCCCACAGAGAAGGCAGTCATGGCCATGGAAGTGGATGAGATCACTTGGGAAGACAGCGCATGGTGAGGACAAGGGAGCCATGACAGAATCCTGAGGAATGGACTCTTGAAGGATGCCAATAGGTGGCTCCCTGTGGAGTGGGGGGATGTTGCTTCTTAATCCAACGAGGCCAAAGTAAAGAGAACTGTGACAGCACTTGGCACCCTACTCCTTAGCTGTTTATTTGTCTTTGTCCAATAGGCTTTAAGCCCTTCAAGGGCGAAGGATAGGAGCATGGGGATTTAATGCCGAAAACCCCAACACCTCGCACACTTGGCACCTAAAATGAGCCACACGCTCTGCTAAGGGCTTTACATTTATCATATAATGCAAGGCTCTGAAGTGATCTTAACTTCATTTTATAGAAATGGAAACTTGAATTAAGAGAAGATAAAACATTCAACCACACTACCATACCCAATAAATGGCAAGGCCACACTTAGAATCAGTCTATCAGAGTGACCAACATAACTTTCAGAGTCCAGGAGAAGAGAATCTTTGACAGTACCCTGTGCTAAGTGTCTTTTGTGTTACAGAAAATTTGCCTCGATAGTGCCTACTTTATCAGTCTTCATGCTGAGCTTCCTACATTCTGTCCCATTTAATTCACCCTCTCCTACTCTGATGTCATACAGATATTCTCTTGTATTGTCTCCAAAAATTTTTAAAGATTTTTTATCTTTAGTGCATCTGGAATTTGTTTTTGTAAATTGGATGAAGCAAGCAACTCGTTTGATTATTTTCTTGTGTGTATCAGCACTAAGCTGTCCCAGGACCATTTATTAGATGTTCTTTTAAAAGGACTCCCCTTCTCCAACATATTAAAATGCCACATCTAGGGGCACTTGAGTGGCTCAGTGGGTTAAGCCTCTGCCTTTGGCTCAGGTCATGGTCTCAGGGTCCTGGGATGGAGCCCCACATCGGGCTCCCTGCTCAGTGGGGAGCCTGCTTCTCCTTCTCTCTCTGCCTGCCTCTCTGCCTACTTGTGATCTCTGTCTGTCAAATAAATAAATAAAATGTTTAAAAAAAATAAAATAAAACGCCGCATCTGACACTCATTTATTCAGTAATTGTGTGTTGAGGGCCTACTATATGCCAGGTACCATTCAAATGCTTGGGGAAAATGTTGAAATGCATAAAACAAGGGAGATCTAGACACAGTTGTAGAAACTGGAAAGATTTCAGTACACCAGGACAGTTATAAATATTTTGTAAAATAGCTAGATCCAATTTTTAAGTTACATAGTATGTAAGTAAATAAACATGTATTCTCATTGTTTAGGCTCCCATTTAGGCAGACCAATTCAAGGAAGCCTTCTAAGAGCTCCTCACACTAGGTTAAATCCTCTTTGGGGGGAGTGGGAATGTTTTTTTGCACCATATCAAGTTCCTGCTATAATATGAATCACATTATGTCACTGCCTGTTTACTTATTTTCCCCAACACAAATCATGTGGAGAACAGAGCCCCTGTTTTACTGAGTCAAATTCTTGCACAGGGCCTTGCTTCCAGTCCACGTTTGTTAGGTAAATGGGTTCATAAATGGGTTCTAGTACTTTGGATATACCTGTTTGAACTCAAGGCTATGAAGTTCCTTACCAGGAAGAAAGCCATCTGGCTATTGGCCAATCACAAAATATGGAGTCCAGAGGGTAGAAAAGAAAACTTACACACTTCTCTGCCAAGGAGTATACCCCAACAAAACTAGGGAGAGAAACAGAGGGTTCTGTCCAGAAGAGCAACATAGAGCATTCCCCCAATGGTAGCTGTGCAGCAGGCCCAGAGAGCAGTCCTTCTAGTTTGGAGCTGGAGGACAGAAGCTTCTGGAAAGAGGTTTCCATGTTGGAGCAAAGAGAGGAGGTAATAAGACCAATGAAGTACCCAGTAGGAGAGTATGAAAACAACAGTCAAAGGATAGATAGACAGAAGATCTGCTGAGGAGTTTGAAAAAAAATTCAAAGAATCGCATTACACAGTCATTATAATGTAAACCCTGATTTTTTGATATAACGATAACTATGGGACAAATGGGGGGGTGGGAGGCTGGTATAAGGAAGGCTAAATGTTTAGATCAAAAGAGACAATAGATAATGTCTACATTTGGTAAAATAGGAGATAGTAAAATAAGCGTATTATTTAGGATTACAGAGGTAACTGTCCGGTGAGGCAGCTCCTTGAGACAAACGATGTTGCCCTTGGAATGGGGCGCCACGATATGGTGAAGGGCTTGCTGCGTTTCTCTAGAAGCCTTACTTAGGCTACTTTTTTTTTCTTTTAACTACATGCCTATATTAGTTGGATGAAATATCTTAAAAAACTAAGTGAGGGGCGCCTGGGTGGCTCAGTGGGTTGAGCCACTGCCTTCGGCTCAGGTCATGATCCCAGGTCCTGGGTTCGAGCCCCGCATTGGGCTTTCTGCTCAGCAGGGAGCCTGCTTCCTCCTCTCTCTCTGCCTGCCTCTCTGCTTACTTGTGATCTGTCTGTCAAATAAATAAATTAAAAATCTTTAAAAAAAAAAAAAAACAAAACTAAGTGAACCACTGGTTTACAAGCAGAATTTCAGTGAATTAGCTTTGCATCCAGCTGCCTGGCAGCATACTGACTCATGTGGAGAGCCGGCTTCTCCTGGCATGTTTATTTTGGCCGAGGGAACTCATTCCTCTGACTCCCTGCTTCTTGTTTAGAAGTGGAGGGAATGTCAAGTGACCACTTTGGCTAATGACAGTGGCCCCTGTGAATGAGTGTTGGATTGACTCGTGTCTAATCTTGACAACAGCTCTGTAAGGTGGGTATTATTATTATTATTCCCCTTTCGCAGAGGAAGAGACAGATTCAGAGGCACTGCCTCGCCCCAGGTCAGTATGCCAGTGAGAGGTGGGTAGGGAGGTTCGCTGACTGCAGAACAGAAGCAACTCTAGGGAGCAAGCTCTCTCTAAGGTCACATCCCAGTGTGTCCCCTACAGTGCCATCTACCCCAGCAAATTGCCTTTGACCCCTTCTCTGCTCATCTTGGCCCGGAGAGGCAAGGTCAGTTCTAGACCTCTCTCTGCTCCAGCCCTGCCTGGCCCCCGCCACCCCTGCTGACCCCCGCCTTCACCGTCACTGCTTGGATGCATATCCTTCCACTTACCTTCTGTCCAGATGCAAACAGATGTCTTTTAAAATAGGCGAAATCATGTGATATGCATTGTCCTGCCCTGTGTTGTTTTTCTCATATGTCTTGTCTCTCCGCCTCTGTTCAGATTGTTCCGGATTATTTCTTTTTCACACACACACAGTCTACACTATTCCACAGTATAGAGAACCTTAATTGACTTAATCTCCCTCTGCATGTCTATAGGGTCATTTATCACCATTTTATCATTCTGATTCTTACAGCAACACTTTAGGCAGAGAAATTACCATCCTGGCTTGTAAAAATGCAGAAGGTAGGCTAAGGCAGCTAATTCTTTGGTCTCAGCCACTGACTTGATAAGAGAGGCTTGACGGGAAATACCCACGGTCCAGAAACAGATCCAAGACTCCAAAAAGTGCCCCTCACTGGGCATTGCCCTTGGCTGCCCAGAGCTGCTTCCCTCCTTCCCAGTGGTAGCCAAGGGCCATTGCCTGGCGGATGCAGGGATACAAGCGTCCAGTCCCCTTTGCCTCAGTTTGGATGACCTTGAAGGGTTGCCCTCAAGTACAAGCTCACTGGAGTGTCTGCTGGGGGCTCAGACATAATCAAACTATGGCTCAGCCTCCTCTCTGCCCAGCCCTGCTGTCCTCATGTTCTCACAGGTTTATTTCCTGAGAGCACCTCCCAACCAACTTTGTGCATTCAGTCTCAAGCACTGAGTGTGTCTCCGGGGCACTGAGACCAAGACACTGCTGTTTTGGAATTTAGATGCCTCCATTCTTTAAATACTTCTTCCTACACACGCCCTTTACTCTTGTTCATAGCATTTATCGATATCTGATATGTTATGTATTTATTCCTAATTGGCTTTCCTCTGTCCCCAGAGCATATGCTCCATGCAGACAAAGACTTTATTTTGGTCTCTTTTGTATTTCCAGCAGCTTTTAAAACAGACCTGGCACTATTTAACAATAAAGGATTTCTGAGGCACCTGGGTGGCTCAGTTGGCTAAGCGATGGACCCTTGATTTCAGCTCAGATCATGATCTCAGGGTTGTGAGATCGACCCTGTGTTGGGCTCCATGCTGAGTATGGAGCCTGCTTGAGATTCTCTTTCTCCCTCTCTCTCTGGCTCCTGCCCCAGCTCACACGTATGCATGCCCTTTCTCTCTAAAACAAAACAAAACACACACCCCCAAAAAGCAATAAAGGATTTCTAAATTAACTGAATAATTGATTCTTTGAGAGCTGTGGAGGCAACATAGAGAAATGGGTTGAGTTCAGTAGCAGACAGACTGCTTGATTTCAACCCTGCAACCAAGGGTAACTTTGGACAAGATTCTCAACCCGTCTTAGGCTCAGTTTCCTCACCTGCAAAGTACGGTAAGTAGGAGCTACATCGTAGTGTTTTGAGATAACCAAAGGAGATAACTTACACAAAGCCTATAGTGCCAAACTCAAAGTTAGCTCTGAAGCCTGTGAAGTGATAATTATAATTCTGAACAGATTTCTCAAAAGATGGTAATTATAAAAATCACAATTCTAAATTATTTTTCTAGACCATTGTGTTAAAATACTGGGGGAAAAAACAATTAGGCAGTCATTATCTCTCCAACCTGCTGCAGGAATGTTTTCCCTAATTACAACGTAGATTTCATTAGCTAGTTCTGCAACATTCAGTCCAGCACACAAAAACCCACCGGACAAATCACCATCTAGTACTCCCTGGGCGCAGGGCTCTTAAATCTGAGCAACTGGGGCTCTCCAGGCGTATTATCATCATTTGTAGCAGCCTGCAATGGTAGGTGTATTTAGGAAATCTGGTAGCTTGGAGAACTGGTTTCAAAGCTGGGTAATACAGAAGTACAAATAGGAAAGAAGGTTTGACTTTGAGTCCTTGTTCCTTCCTCTGAGGGCCATGCCGACTTGAACAAGAGACCTATCCATCCATCCATCCATCCATCCATCCATCTATCCATCCATCCATCCATCCATCCATCCATCCATCCATCCATCCATCTATCCATTCCTCCATCCATCCACCTGACTCTTACTAAGCATCTATACATGACAGCCACTGTGCTAGACCCTGGAATATGAATGAGCAATTTCAGCTCTCAAGGAGCACAGCCTCTAGTGAGAAAGAGAGAAAACAACTTCACACCCAGGGAGTAGGCGCTGGAGTTAAGTGGAATGTGCCATGATGGGGCCTCGTCCTATGCTGGGACCAGGGGAGTCAGGTGAAGCTTGCTGGAGAAACTGATGTAAGTCGGTCGAAACTCCAGGCAGAGAGAAATGACACACGAGCAGGGAAGGAATCTTGAGAAATGAGGTCTAGGGGCGCCTGGGTGGCTCAGTGGGTTAAGCCGCTGCCTTCAGCTCAGGTCATGATCCCAGGGTCCTGGGATCGAGTCCCGCATCGGGCTCTCTGCTCAGCAGGGAGCCTGCTTCCCTTCCTCTCTCTCTGCCTGCCTCTCTGCCTACTTGATCTCTCTCTGTCAAATAAATAAATAAAATCTTAAAAAAAAAAAAAAAAAAAAAAAAAAAAAGAAATGAGGTCCAGTAGCAAACTCTGACTAGTTGAGTATGAGTGGGACATAGAACACCGGTCAGGGAATGAGGGGTGACGGATCCAGAAAGAAGAGCTGAGTTACAGACAGAAGGGGACATGATCAGCTAGGGGATTTGAAATGTGTGTTAATGATAGGGGGATACTGCATGGTGTAAAGGAGAACAAGGATGCCATGCAATCGGTGTTTATAAGGATCGCACTGTCAGCACTGGGATGTGTGGTCTGGAAGGGAGGGGACCTAGAGCCGTGGTTGGAGAGGACTGAGGGTGGCAACACAGGAGGTCAAAATAGCATCCAGGCCACACATAAGCCAGAGGAGGTGGCCAGGACCTACGCCAACGCAGGAAGGGTCGTCTGGAGGAGCGGTACTCTGCAGACCTGGGTGCACGGGACACACAGAGGCTGTCTTGCAAATTTCTGGCTGGGTGATGAGGAGGGTGGTGGTGCTGGGAACTGAGGTGGGCAATCCTAGAGGTGAACAGGGTCTGGTTTGGATCAGTGGGGATGGGAGCTCACTGAATCCCTTTCTGGACATGTATGTTGTCGGGAGCCCTCGTGGGTTGTTGGAGCAGATGCGCTACCGTTGAGGGAAACACAGAATGGAGCTCAGAAGAGCAGCTGGGTGGGAAAGTGCCCTCCTCGACAAAGAGGAGCAACAGCAATTTCCTTGATGATTCAACAGCACCGGGGATGTGAAGGCCCACTGTAACGTGAAAGGCGTCATTTTCTGAGAATGAATAACGGGTCACTCAGTGTTAGGGTCTCCAGCTTTATACTTCCTTTACAGAGTGTAACGGAGATCTACAAGTACTGAGAACGACTGTGCTTTGTCCTCTATAAGGTGGACACCAAGTCCCTGTCCTGGTTCTCTCCCTGGGGGAGAAATTGCTCTTCCCCGTGACATTTTCTCAGGTTCCCTGAAGGTCTGAGGGAGTCAAGGCACATGCCCACTTCTTGCTTTCCCTGTCCAGGGTTGGCCTTCACCTCTGCAGGGCTCCCACTGCCATGGCCCCTTGTCTATCTCCTAGCACTCAAGGCTTGTGGGGTGGCGCATGGGTAGTGGGATGCTACCACACTGGGGGTTTTGCTCCCCCCTCCCCAAGACTGCCATCTCCCAGACCCTTACCCTTGGTGCTCCCGGGGTTAGAAGTGGGGGTTCTCAGCTCCTGCGTGGGGGATGTTCCTGCCCTTGGTTTGTCAAGCCCCACATGCATTGGACTGTGTAGGGTGCCTCGACCTGCGCGTTCTGGTCTCTTCTGGGCACAAGGCTCCCTTACAAATGCCTTGGCTGCTTCCGCCTCATGGCCCTGCAGGCCCCGGGCATGACTGCCAGCGTGGCTGGGCTCCGGGTGCGTGACTCAGGGGCAAGGGCCCATGCACACCGAGCCATGGGCCAGGCCAGGATCTTTTCCTTTTCCCTCTGCAGCCACGGGAAAAGCTCTCCAGATCTTCAAGGGCCTGTTTGGGTTTTGGTATTCTGGTTTTGTCATTGCTGTTGCTCTCTTTCCAGAGGCGGGGAGGCTGACTCCCTCTGGGTCCAGAGCGCCTGGTCCGTCCACAGCACAGGCGTGCGCCCCGTGGGCTGGGGGTCAGAGAAGCCGGGCTGGGGGGACGCCCTGTAGGAAAAGCTCCTTGTGCAAGGGCATTGTTCACAGTACAGAAGGGGTTTGGAAGGGAGCAGGGGCTGCCCCTCCTGGTCTGCCCGGCTAAGCTGGGAGGATGCCGCACTCCTTGCTCCCCGTTTGTCCCGCCTGCTCGAAGAAGGCAGAGCCCATTTCCCCGTCTGACCTCAGGTGATGGATATACCTTTGTCGTCTTAAAAATGGTGCTACCTCATTGCCTGCTTTTCAATTCAAGTTGTTTTCTCTATGGGGAGGTGCACGAGATGGAAAGCAAGGCGGTGGGTGAACATGTTGGAGCAGCTCCCTCCCCCAGCTTGCAGGGATAAAAAGACCCAGGAAGAAGAGTGGTAACACCACCAGAGCCGCAGAGTTACCCAGCTTACGGTGCACTTTTGATTAGAAAACGTGATCGTGTCATAGCGTTCCCACACCACCTGCCTTTGTGGTTTTGAGGAACCGGCAGGGGAACCCATCTTCAGTGAGCTACCAGGTTCACAGTTGACTGACGTACTAGAAGCTCTCATGGCTCTTTTGCTAATGAAGAGGTGCTGCTTCTCCAAGGTTTTTCCGCTTTTGCCCTAACTAGAAAATCTGATGACTGAGTGTGATACAACTGGTTTTCGCCCAAAGGATCTGTCTTCTGTTCTTTTTGTTTTCCGTCATTCATTCAATGATCAAATGTCTTCTTAATCTACGCTGCGTATTCTATTAGGCGTTGGAGATACACAGTTTAAAACGGCAGGATCCGTGCTATTCAGAAGCTCCCAGTCTGGTGGAGGCCCCAGAAACATACAGAGACAAGGACAAGCCAGGGCGACCGGGGATGTGACAGAGGGCTCAGATGAAAAGTTCTAACCCAGTCTGACCTTGGAGAGTCAAGGCAGGTTTCTAGGTCGAAGGGATGTTTGAATTTTGAAGGTGACACGGAAGACAAGGGTGGAACTAGGGGACATGTTCCATGCAAAAGCAGAAGAGTGTATTGGCCTGCTGGATGGAGCTGTGAGTGTTAGGGTTCACCAAATAGTTTGCTATGATTAGAGCAATGTGTGTGTGTGTGCGTCTGTGTGCGTGTGTGTGTTCTGGAAGAGGAGGACTGGCAAGAGGTGAGACTAGAGAATGGATGGGGCACACCCTGAGTCTTCCAAGCATCTGTGTGGACCAGGCGCAGGGAGCCTGGTGAGCCTTTGGAGAATCTAAGGCAGAGTGCCTACATGCTCAGAGCTGTGCTCCACAGAACAAACAAAACAAAGCACCAAACCCCCGTTTGGCTGCAGTGTAGAGGGTGCAGGGAGACCCACTGGAAGCAGAGAGATGACTTTTGAAAATGCAAGGTGTTCTGCCCGTGAATTCCCTTCTCCCAGGCTTGGCCATAATGGGGAAGACAAAGAATCATGTTGAAGCAAAATTTTTATCCGTAAGGTCCATTTCTTCTGTCTAGGTAATAGACTAATAATCCTATGCCTTCGCTTGCTGTGTTGGGGTATAGCATGGTGCAGGATCTATGATTGCAGGATTTTTGGGGTTTCCCAGAGAAGGCAGGGATTCCCATGAGGTAAGATCAAGGAGCATGGGCGATGGGAAGGAAGTGATCTTCCCTTTCTGGCCTTGACTGAGTCTAATGACTTGGACAGGTCACTTCTCATCTCTGCGTATCCGTTCTCTCATCCAAAAACGAGGAGATTTGAACTAAATTGTTTCTTAAGTTCTTTCCAGCTTTGAAACCAATACCATAGTAGTTTGGTGAGCTGATTTTAGAATCCTGAGGACCTCAGTCTGAATTCTGTGTCTGCCACTGCTGGCTTACATAACACTTTAAGGCTAAGTTTAACCCACTGAGCCACCCAGGCACCCCACTAAGGCTAAGTTTAAGACGGGGATAATACAACTTCTTGTGGGGATCAAATATAACACTGTACATAAAGTATTTAGCACTGTATCTATCTATAAATGGGTGGATGCTATTGTGATAAAACACCTTCATGAATGAAAATGGCTGACCCGGAGAGACCATGAAACAAGGAAACTCACCGCTAGACCACACGATGTCAAGGAACTAGACAAAAGAATGCTTCACAACTTGCACAAATTCATCTATCTGCGCGGTGTTTTCTGATGGTCAGGCTGGTCAGTGATACAGGGCTGAAATCATTGCGCTCATCCGCTGTGGGAGAGCGCCCTCTGGTGGCCCCAGAGTTAACACTTTCATTAAGATGATTGAAGAGCAGATGTAGCTTTGGGGATTTATAAAGCAAACAGCGAGGATTTGGGGGTTCGTTAATCTTAGATCGAGCTAATATAGCTAATCTTAGATAAAGCTAGTAAAGTACCATTAATTATATCACTTCTAATAGTAATTCTTTAGTCAACTTTTCCATAAAAGTCATGTTCCTGGCATTTATTAGATCTTGCAGTTCTAAAAGACAAAATTACATTTTAAATTAAAACATAAATTATATGGAACATTTGAATCGCACATAAAATCTTCACAGTAGTTCTTTGTGCCATGAAATTGAAAATAATTTGGCATCACTCAAAAGGACGGTGCTAGAGCAAAGCTGGGGTTTGCTCCGGGTAACCTTGCTACAAAGGGGGCTGTGTGACTTTGGACAAGATGATTCATTTCTGGGGACCTGTTTCCTTCTATTAGGATATAGGACTCTAAGCCCAAACATTTCCAAGGTCCTTTCCAGCTCTCAGACTCCTTGATTTGAGAGAGATATGTTTTCCATTTTCTTTTACTATTAGGTCTCTGGCTTCAAAGAAACTTGATGTCAGTTTTTCTTTATGAACAGGTGGGGTCTGAAGCACAGTAGTGCAAGGCCCATTTGAAGATGAGTTTGTAACATTGTATAGAATCAGCTCTAGCTGTCTGTAGCAGAAATGGCTGGTCATTAGCAGAGATTCATGTGCTCCTTCCATCAGGTAGAATTCTTTGCAGAAGCAGCTGCCCCATCAGCTGAGCCGTCTCTCTTTGCATCCAGGTGAGACCATGTGATTAGTTCTTGACTGAGAAATTATGAGCAAAAATGATGTGTGTCCTCCAAGCCAAGGTAGTTAAATATCAATTGTGTTCCCCCATTCTTTCTCATTCCCCTTTCAAAGAGGTGACATGTGAGCTATGGGGAATCACAAGATCACAGAGCCACGTGGGAAAGTGCTTGGGTACCTGAATTACCCATTGGAGATGTGCTGCCCAGAAGAACCGCCCCATCAGATCACCTGCAACGGACTTCCTGTGAGTGAGATTTTACTCTGTTGAGTTAGGGTGGTTTGGTAGAGCATGGCTTTAATGATCTCAACATATTCTCCAACTGCCTAATGCTGAAATCTCATTTGATACATTGTATCTAAGCAAACTGAGCTCATAAAAGCTCCCTCTCTTTCTCTCTCTTAGGAGAGACATAGAACTAGTTACTCAACGTTAGTCACAGCTCTGTTCTGAAAAAGATCTTTCCAAGATTTCCTTTGAACTATTTAATTTTATTACACAAAATGAGCCCGACTTAGACATCCTTCTGGTTCTGGATGGGTCTAGACGCTGCAATTACTGCTGAGTCATGCCTGTCAGGTGTTTGGGAACAAAACAAAGTCCAGCAATCCCTGATGTGGAAAAAATTGCCTAAGCAGTTAAACTGCTTTCTGAAACTTTCAAGTTCTTCTCCATTTTGAAGTGAAAGGAATCACTGATTCTACCCAGTAACAGGTATCAGAGTTATTAACTGGTAAGTCTTGTATTTGATAAGAGGAAAGATAGGAGAATACAAAAGCAAGGTTTTGTTGTTTTGGTTTTTTTTTTTTTTTAGCAAGGGTTTTTAAAAAATTTTTTGTAATCTTTTTTTTAAGTAGGTTCCACACCTACTTAAAAAGGTGGAGCCCAACACAGGACTCAAAACATAAGATCAAAACGCTTGATCTCAACGCAGTTGAGAGTCAAACGCTCAACTGACAGAGCCACCCAGAAGCCCCCAAAGCAAGTTTTTTACTTAGCTCTATCTTTCTGCAAACTCTGACAATATTTTGTTTAAGCCAGCACCCTATGAAAAGAGAATTGAGAATCAGTGATGTAGAAACACATCAGCAAGAGTAAGAAAAACTATTACAGTACAAATAGGATTGTGGGACAATGTTGGTCTGGAGCTATTGGCTGAGCATGATGCTGGTCACAATCAGACAATGACAGCAAATGTTTAATTAGCAAGCATCCATAACAGCTGCGCAAAGGAATGAACTTCCAGTGAAATAGATGTCTCGTGGAATTAAAACTCTTAGGATTTTATTGTACTTTGCCCCCTAAGTTATATCGTTTAGGATCCTTGAGTTCAAACTGGTTCTGTAAACAACATGATACACGTGTCTGTATTGCTATGAGGAAAATGAGCTTATAGAAATGGAAGATTTTCCTGCAGATATTAACAACATTTAAAGGACCCACAGATCTTGACCTGGCATCTAAGCTGCGAGGAATCTAGTCCAGGAAATATTAAGTGTGCAAAAAAAAGAGAATTATTTTTCCTAGAAAAAATGGAAACCACCTAAAGTTCATCCGTTAAGAACTGATTGGATCAATGATGGCAAACCTGTGCCGTAGTATGCTCTGTACGCCTTATAGAGAACAAGTAGATATTTATGTGCTGTTGCAGGAAGAAGTCCTCAACGAAAGGACAGAAGCCAAAGACACATAGTATGACTCTGCTGGTCCTTGTTGTTTTTCAAATTGGTGGTGCCACTGGGGCCCAAGAGGGCAAGAGCACCTGGCTCGGGGACCGCAAATGCATCAGGTTTGTTTGCCTACTCACCACTGGCCAAATCCAAAGGCAGAGACAAAGGTGGTGGTGAAATAAAAATGGAATTTATTTCTGTGAGGCCAACGCGGGAAAGACAGTGGACTAAAGTCACAAAGACTGTTTCCGGGGTGCTGTGAAGACTTCTAGGTTTATATAAGGAAAACTGGGATGAAGGCAGGGGGGTATATGCAGCTGGGGCGTAAAGGTCAGGTTGATCACTGCCTCGGGGTCAATCACGTGGGGTCCTGCTGGCATCAGGGCAGTCCCTATTATTTGAGGGGTCGTTTCAGTCCCCATCATGGGATGCTTTGCCCACAAGGTCTTTTGCCTGAGTTAAGAAATGAGCAGGAATGGGGGCACCTGGGTGGCTCAGTGGGTTAAGCCGCTGCCTTCGGCTCAGGTCATGATCTCAGGATCCTGGGATCGAGTCCCGCATCGGGCTCTCTGCTCAGGAGGGAGCCTGCTTCCCTCTCTCTCTCTCTCTCTCTGCTTGCCTCTGTCTACTGTGATCTCTCTCTGTCAAATAAATAAATAAAATCTTTAAAAAAAAAAAAAAAAGAAATGAGCAGGAATGGGGCACCTGGGTGGCTCAGTGGGTTAAAGCCTCTGCCTTCGGCTCAGGTCATGGTCCCAGGGTCCTGGGATTGAGCCCCGCATCAGGCTCTCTGCTCAGCGGGGAGCCTGCTTCCCCTTCTCTCTCTCCCTGTCTCTCTACCTACTTGTGATCTCTCTCTGTCAAATAAATAAATAAAATCTTAAAAAAAAAAAAAGAAATGAGCAGGAAAGAACTTCATTCATTAGGAAGTACACAGCAAGGTCAGAATGGAGGTAGTTGACGTCATCTTTACAATCCCCACTGTGAAAACACCATTCCTTTTCTGCAGAAGGAGAGGGGTGACCACCGTGCCTTCTGTGGCTACTTTCTGCCACAGAAGTAGCAGATGTAGCAATGCCCGGGATGATGTAGGGATTTTGGAATGGAAGAATGCATAGGAGAACTTCATGTCTTGAGTCTCTCCTGAAATAGACGCTGTCGGCAACTCCAAGCTTGTGTGAATAGCGCAGGCTCCCATTTAACAAATACGAAAAGTTAACAAACCACCAAAAGGAAAAAGAACAAGAAATAGAGCCATGCTTGCAGAGCATATCTCCCTGGGGAAAGAATCGGATTTAGCCAACTGCTCAAAGGATCGAGAGCTAGAGCATCTATAGCAGCGGCGTGTTCAAATATTTCATGGCTTTAGTTCCATTTTTCAAGTGATTTGGAATACATACGCAGCATTCTGTTTTAAGGAGAGCACAGCTTCCTCTTCGGGCTGCAGTCAAGGTATTGTGGGCTATTTGATGGTGAAGGACTAGTTTCAAATTTGTGTGGTTTCATCGTTTAGGAGGGTGACTGTGTGCTGTGTTTGGTTCAAAAGCTGCTGGGTGCTTGGCGAAAGCCTCTATTTGTAATTCTACACCTGGAGAGGCAGGCTCCTTGGACAAATATGATTAAGGGATAAGACCATCAAGAAGTCTTCTTTGCCTCCTATCTAGTTTTTAACAATGTCCCAGTTATGAGGAACCACTGGCAGGTGGGAGAGGACTCATCTCAGGGGCTATGTGCATCCCCAAGCACACTGTCCAATCCAATCTTCCATCCACTATTTTCACGAGCCCATAGTGAACCCCATAAGATGGAGGTATGCTCTGGCTCTTAAGGAGTGATTTTGCTATCCTAGATACATAGAAGCGGTCAAGGTGATAGCTGAGTTACACAGTCAGTTGTTGGGGGAAGTCGATCTCATTGTCCAGCTGTTGAAATAATCATATCCCTGTAGGGTCCTTTTATTATCCCCACAGAGTAACAGAGATTATCTGCACCTGGACTATTGTGACAATTTCTCTGAAGTTTACCTCAAGTTGTCTAGCTTAGGCAAATAGCAAACATTCGAAGACAATTAGAACCAGCATCTAACTTCCACAAAGTGTGTGTTATTGAAACATGATTTTCCTCTCTATAATCACTCTCATTTCCATCAAAGATAGCCAAATTATGACGAATTCATTTGTAAAACTTGTCCAGTTTTAACAAACTTGACCTAATTATTTACGTATCACAGCAAGAATAGTGACTGATGATATATGTTCTTTATAAATTTGCTTTGCTGGAACTTTTTATGAGGAATTTCTGATTGAACTTTTAATAGCCACTCAAGGCCAGAAGCCATGTCAAATGTTTGCCATCAGATCTGCCTGCAAACATCTGTAGATTTGGGTGAATTCCTCTTCTTGAGGTCCCCTAGAGTATCCTGATGTTCCTACACCTGTCAGGAAGTGACATTCTTCAGTCACTGGTAAGGCCGCTGGGAACTGTGTAAGCAGGTGTCAGGCAAACATTTCAGGATGGCTCCATTGGTTGCATAAAGTCAACCTGAGTTCCTTATAGTTGTCTGGTCATGCCTGTCTATGCATGTGTCTCTCAAATATGACTTTCCAGTCAAAGCCTTGGTAATATAACCAGTGTTTCCAAGGGTGTCCTATTACAAGGAGAACAGATTCTTATTAACCTTAAGCAAATAATTATAACTGTCATGAAAGAAAGAATATTCACTAA
Organism: Lutra lutra; assembly: GCF_902655055.1. NCBI lineage: Eukaryota > Metazoa > Chordata > Mammalia > Carnivora > Mustelidae > Lutra > Lutra lutra. Next base: position 149,927,871 of record NC_062281.1, on the reverse strand, counting down.
GAGTTTCTGAATTCTGGAGGGTTCAGGTACGGAGAAAAGTTAAATATTTCAATTTGTTTATAAAGGAATATTTTATCATATTTCTGTAAATCATGGACATCTTAAGAGAAAAAGTTTCCTTCAATCTGAAATCTGGGAGCTCAAACATTAGAAAATCAGCAGTGTTTCAAACAAGAGTCACAAAGAATATAATCACCTTCCTCAATTCATTCAGTCTCATGTTACTAATTCTTATTCTGGTTGAATGCAGTTTTTCCTTTAGTTCTGAAAATTCTACTCAGCTTAGTTTTGCCATATTTTAAAGAAAAATTTTAGTTATTTATTTGAGAGAGAGGATGAGAGAGAGAGCATGAGAGGGGAAAGGTCAGAGGGAGAAGGAGACCCCCTGCCTGAGCAGGGAGCCCCATGGGGGACTCCATCCTGGGATTCCAGGATCATGACCAGAGCTGAAGGCATTCGCTCAACCAACTGAACCACCCAGGCACCCATTAGTTTTACCATCTTAAAGGTATCAGAAAACTGTATTTGTCAAACTCCTTTTCATGCATCTCCTTGGAGATGAAACATAGTTTGTAAGAGCATCTTGTCCAACAAAGGTCATGGTTAAAGATCTGATGAGAGTTCATCATAATGCAGTTGACAAGAAGTCTGCTTACTTTCATGACATGCATTTCAATAATTAGAATGTCAAGTGACCTTAGATCAGGACCTATTAAAACTTCAGGGATTTCAGGGCACCTGGGTGGCTCAGTGGATTAAACCTCAGCCTTCGGCTCAGGTCATGATCCCAGGGTCCTGGAATCGAGCCCCGTATCGGGCTCTCTGCTCAGCAGGGAGCCTGCTTCCTCCTCTCTCTCTGCCTGCCTCTCTGCCTGCTTATGATCTCTGTCTGTCAAATAAATAAATAAAATCTTAAAAAAAAATTTCTTATCAAGAGCAGACCAACAATCCAAGAGAACTTTGTCGTTTTAACAGAGAAAAAAACCCAAATCCCACTCTCATATTAGTATATTTTAAAAAATTCATTTATTTCAATCTCAGTCCTGGCCACACATTAAATTCTTTTCCAAAGATCCCCCTTCACAAACCTCTACAACTTTCTTTTTCATTCAGATTTTGTCCTAAGCGTTCTCTCTCTAAATAACCAGTCTCATTTTAGGACAAAATTACTTTCTTTTCCATAAAAATGTATTTCCATTCCTCATGCCATTCTTATCAAAATCATAGCTTACTTTCCTTGTATATAAAGTTGCTTTCTTTATCATTTCCTGGCAGTCTTAATTATGTTTATCAGAACTTTTACTTAGAAGTCTTAGTTTCCAGTGAAAACGATGTTGTGACTGACTATGCACTATTACACCAGAATTCTTTAGATCAAAAGTTTATGAATATGTTTCCTAATTTCCAGAAACATGCTTCTCCATAATACACTTTCAATTAAGCATAAAGCCGAATGCAGTGTCTTTGGTTTTTCTGTAATAAGAAGCCAAAAGCAGATGAAGCTGTGTTTAGTAATGAATGTTTCAGTATTTTATCTCATTCGGAAAAAATTTAGCCATCCACTGAGTTATTACTTAACCTAGCAAAACTTCAAAGTCTGAAGTTACCAAAGATGTTGAAAGCTATAAAACTTTTAGTCAACCTACTTGCTCTTAACAATTACCCATGAAAGTTTTAAGAAACAGACAGAAGTAACCATTATTTTAAGTCAAATTGCAACAGATAAAACATGAATTTAGTTCAGGTAGAAGAGAAGTTGATTCTCTGTATTATATTCGATGTTGGTAACTCCAAAAGACATGCCTATTTTAATTAAACCAGCAAACTTAGGTTAACGTTAATGCTGATACATTACACCTGTGTCCAGTGTGTGTCAATCTATTCCCCACCGTCAATTTTACCTGGGAGTCCTGTGGGGAAATCTGAGGTGGGCACTCTGAGTCCCTGGGCCCTTTCATGCTGATTGGGAGGTGCTCCAGTTAGAACCTCATAACGAGATGGACGCTTTCGCTCCCCAGTAGTGATGGTAGGAGGAGCAGGAGCAATGGTAGGAACCAGCTACGTGAGGCGGGGGTGGGGGTGCAGACACGGGGTGGGGCGGGGAGGGGCAAGGGCGCCACTGACAAGGCTGGAGGTGGGTTCAAAGTTTGGACTGACATTCCTTAGTCTCTGTCTCCTGTTTCTCCCTCCTGCTAAACAGGCTGTTTCTCTGGGTGATTTTCAGCCCTTTGCACCAATTATTCAAAATATGCCCTAATGCACTTTCTTTGGGAACAGAAGGAGTATTCCCCATCTTCCTAGGCAAAAGTTTGGAAAGGGCAGGGAAGACACACAATTATGACTAAATGAAGCTCGGAGTACCTCTCTTAGCATTCATTCTTCCCCGAAAGTCAGAGCTTCACCGACTAAACCCAAGGGCTTCCTAGTCAAACTAAGAGAGCCAAACCAACCCTCCCCACCCACCCATGTGGAGGCAACCGAATGAGAGGAGGGAATACCAGAGAGCTACGCAGTGGCCATGCTTCCTCTGAGCTTCACATGCACGGGTCAGGCAGTGTTGCAGTAAAGAAACCATCTCCTTAGTCACAGGGTTCTAACCAAACGTAGACCGGTTAGCCAGTACTCTCCCCAGAGGACTTTGGGAGGGGGTAGTCAGCATCCCCCATCTTGTACACACACATACACACACACACTCCAACAGAGATCTCCCCAAATGCGTACCCTGGCTTCCCTCACGTCCACTCCTTTTCTCAAGGATACCTTCACAAATTAGATCAGCGCCTGCCACAACTCAGGCAACGCCAGCCTGAACAAATGGGTTACGGAAACCCGAACCAAATGGTTCAAAAGAAACCAACAGCAGGGAACCAAGGAACCACGGGTTCCAGTGTGCACTCCTGGGGAACTTACCAGGAGCCAAATGTCTAGGGCCCACGGATTCTTCAACTCGTTTCTCTGTTTCACCAAACGCAGTGAAGGCAGTCCGTACAGCTCAGGGCAAGCAGGAAAGTCCTGCAACAAAACAGGTTTCAGCAGCTACCCAGGACTTCCTGTCCTCACATCCGGGTGGAGTCACCATGAGCAGCCGATTCTGACCTACCACAGCCACTGGCTGGGGAAACAGCAGAGCCCCTGGTGCTGCCCAGACCCGCTGCTCCAACAGGGAGTGCCCAGGGGGCTGGGCAAACGGAAAATACAGCTCCTGGCTGGCTTGCCAAGAATTGCCGCTGGGGGGCGCCCGGGTGGCTCAGTTGAGCGTCTGCCTTTGGCTCAGGACCTGATTGCAGTCCTTGGATCAAGCCCCACACGCTGCTCCCTGCTCAGCGGGGAGTCTGCTTCTCCACCCCCGCCCCCCAACTTGTGCTCTCTCCCGCTCACTCTCTCTCTCAAACATAAAATCTTTTAAAAAATTGCAACTGGGGTGCAGGGGTGCAAGAGCCCCGGCTCTCGGGGTCCCAGACAGACCAGTTTCAGCCACTCGCCGCTGACAAAATCCAAAGCAGAGAGAGGAGCGGTGGTGAAACCAGAAAGGAGTTATTTCAGTGAGGCCAACACTGGGAGACTTTGGACTAGCGGCTCCAAGTCTGTCTCCGAAGTGCTGAAAATACTTCTAGGTGCCCATCAGGAAAACACGGGGCAAAGTGGATGGGTACAAGCAAGTGGGCAGAGTAAGGGTCACATCGATCATTATCTTGGGGTCAATCATATGGGGTCTTGTTGGTGTCAGGGCAGCCCCTATTATTTGAGGCGTAGTTTCTGTCCCCATCATGGGATGCTTTGACCACAGGGTCTTTCGCCTGTGTTAAGAGATAAGTAGGGAAGAACAACTTCATCAATTAGATAGTACAGACAGGTCGGAATGGAAGATAAGTCCTCCTTGAAGTGTTGTATATGCTAAGAAAAAAGACTAGAAAGTTGAAGGACAGTGAGTGAGTTAATTCTGATTTTAAGGTGAGATTTTCCTCTTTATACCTTCTGCATCCTTAGTTGACTCAGTGTGAATTACCTAATGAGCGTCTACATATACTCTACCCTCTGGCCAAGACTCACCATTCTTAAGTACTTCCCACTCCTCATCCCCACACTGGTGCTAAGGTCACTTCTCTCTCGAACATCTCTCCCCAGACGTCACTTAACCAAATCCTGTTAGGATGTTTAAAGGTAGATCTCTTCCAAGAAATCAGTCTCACCCCTCACATTCTAGAGAATAATTTCTCATTTGTCTTAACACCTATTACCGGGGCGCCTGGATAGCTTAGCCGGCTAGGTGTCTGCCTTTGGCTCAGGTCATGATCCTGGAGTCCCGGGATCGTTCTCTCGCTCTCAAATAAATAAAAAATAAAATCTTTTAAGAGAAAAACAGTAACAACAACAAATACCTATTACCCTTGAAGTCTTTTACAGGCATTTATAATCAATTCCAATTTGTATCTTAGTGTCTTACCTGGGTTGGGTTTTATGGATCTCCCACTTACTTACTAGGTAATGGGTTTCTTGTGGGCCCAAATCAAGATTTACTCATCTTTGTGCCCCCTACAATGCTCAACATAATAGACACTCAACCAATGTTTGAATTAATGAGGCATATTTGCAATTCAATGTGTATGCTGCTAAAACTTTAGAAAGAGACCAAATGATTCACTTTTTTCCCAAAATTTTATTTATATAGAATCTTCAGAATGTTTTCTTTTAGTTGTTACCACAAGCTAAAATCTCAAAGCTTAAAATCAGATATTTTATGTCATTGTTTAGTACAGGGAGAAGAGTTCAACCACTTCAAGGAAAAGGTTTCAAAGCTGTATAAACATTAATATTTACAATATTCTTTAATACAGACTTAGACAATGTGGTATCATATTTAAATGTACAAAATAGTTTAAGTCATTATATTCCATTACAGAACATTCCAAAATTCAAAGTAATAAATCCATAAACACTAGTAACATTTGGGGAAAACAACAGCCCAACAGGTTCATCAATAATCATAGTAAACTTATATGATACTTATACATAATACACAATTTACAATTTACACATTAAATCCATAAATTTAAAGATCTATGACCAGTCTATTTAATCATGCTGGATTCTAAATACTATTTTACAATTCATAGCTCAAAACAAATGTTCTATGGTAAACCTATGAAACAGGAGTACAATCTATGAAATCATATTTAACATTCCTCTTAAATCCTAAGAGACTACTCTAGGAAACCTCAAAGATAACACATAAGGCATTTTTCCCTGAAATTAAAGTTCTTATGAATATATTCATAAATATATTCAAAAGAAGAAAATACAAACAACCCAGATACCATGAGTTAATTTTACCTTCTCGAATTTAGTTTGGTATACTGCTGGTATAATCACAGCTTCTCTGGGAAATTTTTATTTTCTCCTGATTTAGGGGGTTAACATATTTATTCTCTGCCTTGTTCCAGAAAGAATTTAAGGTAGCCTACAAGATTCAGAAAACGCTGGAAAGCACAAATTACAGGGCAAATGTCGAAACAGAGAAAAGAGTTTTGAAGAACAGCACACATAAAACCATTTGAGAAAAGGTCAGGATTTGAGTAAGTTAAAAGTATATGACATTATTCTCCACAGTGATTTTCTGGAAATATTGCAAAATAGGATATTAATCTGTAAGAAAATTCTTAACTGCTGGTAAGCTGGGAATACTGATCAAGTTTGTTAAATTTTATATTAATCCTGATAGAGATGATGCTAAAAATGTGCTTTTTCCTTTGTGCTTGGGTGAAGTTAAGTTTTCCCAAATGCCATGATGTATGAATCTGGACTTACAGTGTCTTGTTATTGGTAGAGGACCGTGTAGGTGAAAAAAATCAAAAGTGGGGTACCCTTACTTAATTCCTACTAAGAAACTCATCCACTGAATGCCTGTTGATGACCCGAGGCTAGGGAGCTATATGTCGGGTGGTCAGGTGTCCACAGGTCCCCTTGTCCCTGTGTGAAGAATTAATCTGGAGCATCCTGCCTACAGCACTTCCCCCAAGTCCTCCAGCGCACCTCGTCAGGCCCCAGCAAGACAAACAGGGCAAACCGAAGAGCAGGAGGCCTGCTCAGGCTGGCTTGTCGAGGAAGCCACAGCCCGGCTTCCCACACAGCTACAGAGGTGCTGACCCTGCTCGGTGCCCACATCACTGACCTCACCCCGCTCCTGTGGGGGAAGTGAGTTTTGGAGAGAAGGCTAATCAACTTCCATGAAATACGAATGGATCTGGTCAACTCTATCCTTCTGGCCTTGCTGTCACCCAATGCTCAATGAACCATCCTGTACCTGTATTCTGAGAGGTAAGTAGAGGGACTGGGGGGAAAACAGGTAGTGGGGCTTGAGGGAAATGAAGAAAGAAAAGGAGTGGTAGTATATGTGGCATGAGTTTCAAACTATAAATTGCAGGTCAGAACAAACATATCTACATGAAAGCTAAAAGTCATCACTGCCTCCTATCTTTCTCGTGATGATGATTACTTCTAAGCAACACTCCTAAATTCTCTAAGTCTAGAGCTCAACGTTCATGGCTGGGGTGGCAAAGCCGCCCTAGGGTTTGTGAGATAGGTGATACAGGGACAAGGTCACGACTGCCGGCTTTCCAGCGCTACCCTTCAGAATACAGGCAGGGCCGGCGGTCACCAATACTTTTAAGGCCAATAAAAATGTTTTCATTTCTTTTATATTCAGAAGGAAAAAAAACAGTCTTTTAGGTTGAGGACATGTTTATGTACAATATTAGACTCATTTTATACAAATGTAGTTGTAATGAATTAATTTTTAATTTTTTCTGGAGGAAGACATCCAAGAAGGCAAAAGTGTCTAAGTCCTACCTAATGTGACTTTGGAAATAGTTCAAGAATAAAATACTGAAGGGGTAAGGACAGTCTGATCTTGATGATTTTATTCACTGTTTTTTCTTTTTTGAATGTTACTTTGGGATTAGATTTTTAAAAGAGCTAAGTCTGATATCAGAAAAGTACTAATGTAAAATTCCACCAGCCAAGCAGGAAAAGAAAAAAAAAATTAAGTTTATTATTTTATTATCATTGTGCAATCTTAAGAATCAAATCAGGATTAAGAGATCTGGATGTTTCCAGGTCCTATCTCCACTCCTGTAAACATTATCAAAGGTAGGTTTTATTTTGGGTCTCTGCCTCCTGAACCTCCCATGTTACACTGCCTCTCAGTTCCAGACTTCTGTGCTTCTCCAAGGTCCTGGCTCTGACTACCCTAAGGAGCCCAAGGTGGCAGTGACAGGAATGTGGGCACCTGCAGTGGCAAAAATGTTTTAAGAATATGTTAAGAGAAAAGAGGAAACAGAGAGAATGAACAAGGGAGGAGAGGAAGAAAATACCACAAATTTTAACATTCTAAAATTGCCGGGTCCAGAGGCACCTGGGTGGTTCAGGTGGTTAAGCGACTTCCTTGGGTTCAGGTTATGATCTCAGCACTCCCCAGCAGGGAGTCCGCTTCTCCCTCTGCACCCCCACCCCCCATTCATGTTCTCGAGTGTGCTCTCTCTCTCAAATAAGTAAATAAAATCTTTAAAATGACATAGCCCAGGGGAAAAAAGGGGGAAGAATTTATACTAAAATATTACCTGTGGTTTTCCAGATAATAGGATTTAAATTTTTGTTTCTGTTTTTTAAAAAAATATTTTGAGATAAACATACTCTAGCATCAGAAAAAAAAAATACTCAGTATTGCTTATAAAATTGTGCTCTCCAAACTGTAACCTCTGAGGATTACCATCTTTGAGTTCCTCACGGTATGGCTTAGGTTAGTAAATATCTTAACTACTGGCATGCAGGGGACCCAGATCGGAAAACAGAATTTTTAGCAATTTCCATTATTTTCCATCACTGAAATTAATCAAAATTGCAGGGAAATGTCAATCAAGAGAGCTATTTCATACCAACTTCTAGGATGTGTGCCACACATACAATGAGAAAAACGTGTCAAAAGGAAGAGTACCAAGGAATCAATTACTACCTTGCACAGAATTGCAGACTTTCTGTATTTGGAAGGAGAAACAAAGCCATAAAATTTAGACCCATGGATTATATAGGTGAAGAGCCTGGGGCCCAGACAGATTATATGACATTATCTCTGCCACAGAGGGAAGTTGGTAATAGAATTAGGACGAAGACTCCGGTTTCCCAATGTTTGGTGTGCAGCTCTTACCTCCCCCAGTCATAAAGGTAACTGTGTTATAAGTTATGTTTCATTCTTTATCCTACCTACATATAGAGAAATGCATTTTAGACCTGGAAGGTTGTCAGGAAGATAACTTAGCCCTCAGGTGCACAAGAATTTAGATAGAAGTCAGCTTATATTCCCTATGCCCCGCACTCCACCACCATGAAGTCACAGGATTGAGTCAAGACATAGGCAGGCCATCTAGAACTGGTTCACTGCTCCCTCAAACACTGCCATATTCTTCCATGGCTAATGATTACAACCAAAAAAGGTAAAAATACAGAACCATATCCAGATAAGGTGTAAACTGTTTACTAGTAAGAGTGCTTGGAGTTTGGGTATAAACCGTTCTATGGCTCACAGAAATAAACTCAAATCTATCTGTGCAAGTGAGGCAGCATGATTGCTAATTTTACTCGAAAATATATTTAAATGTAAATCGTAATTCTAAGTTTTGTTGTTGTTTGAAGATGACGTAAATAAGGCCTTTCAGTGTCACAAGTTCACATACCTGAAAATAAATTACAAATGTTTATAATTCTCTAGAGCGGGGACTGGAAGATAAAGGCGAGCAACCCATTCTCTGTGAGGCTCATGAAGTAGTAAGAATGGCTTTACATTTTTTAGGGATTGTAAAAAAAAAATAAAAAAGAATGTCTGATAGAGACAGTATGTGACCTGCAAAGCCTAAGTTTTTGTCTAACTGTCCCTTTACATAAAAAGTTTTGCTGACATCTGTTCTAGATTTAGAAAATATATGAAACCGGACTAGATATGCAGTATGTCCTAGAAGGTTTTCTTCTTTTTAAAATTAAGTCTCCAATTTAATATTTAAGCATTATTAAAATCTGCCTCTTTCTCCTGATAGTAGGTAGTAGAAAATCTAGTTTGAGAATTATGATTATCTGTGTTTGGATTAAATGAGGTTTTATCACACATACCAAGTGGACATAGAGTTGAAGCTAATTATTTTATGTATCTGAAATCCATATTAAATGTTTCAGCTAGCTGAGACAATGGCACAGCCTCTAGTATTACTGCTATAAAGTAAAATGGAAACAAAGATCTATAACTGAAAAACCGGCAATCTGATTCTCTCCGTTGGTCTCTTCTCTAGGTTAGGCTTTGGCCGTAGGCCTCCCCTGGCCTCCTGCAGTGCGTTGTTAGATTTCCTGCGCCACTAGTTCTCATCCAAGTTCATTACCTCAGTGACCATCCATCCACATTTCATTTGCAACCAGAGACAAAATCTCACCAGAAGACATGGCAAAAATGGAGGTGCTCCTAATGAGACACAGACACGAGGTACCAAAAGTGGAATGACTAGTTTGGGGAGAAATAAATACTAGAGACACATTGCATTTATCAACCTGAATACAGCAGTAGAGCAGACAGCCCTTCAGAGTCCCCTGCAGCGCCTGCTGGCCATGGTGGCACAGCAGACTGCGGCACACCCTGCTTCACACCGCACTCTGATAACCGCTGTGTGCAAACAAGTGTCACAGGATTTATGTGGGAAAGTTTGGATTTTGATGACTAGAGAAAAAAATATTAAAGTTGTGCCACCATTAGCTGAGTTACAATACTTTCAAGGTTATTACTTGCAAAGAAGGATGTCGAAATCAGAAGGTCTTCCTTTAAAATAATTACATTAACAATTCCTTTGGACCACAGCACAGTTCTCTTCAGTCCCTCCATTCTCTTGCTTGCTTTTATAATTGGAAAGGAATAAATTTTCTATTTGAGTTAAGAATTCTTCAGCAATGAAGCAATTAGTCACTTTGCTCAGAGTTTTCCTCAGACACTCCAAAAGCTAGTTGAAAAGAAAATTTTATATTTAAAACACAAAAAAAGCATAAGAGGGTTTGCATTACTATCATTGTTGTATCTCTTTCCAAATCTCACATTTTCTAATGCGCAAATGAGAAATAGTCTCTTTAAACATGGTTGGTGATAAATTTATGATCAATAATCATACAGCTAGAGTGTAGGAGTGTAGGAGAAATGCTTAGGCTAGTTCCTTTATGATTTCATAAAAGGAGACAAACCTGAGATTTTAAGTGTGATGCCTTCTACTTTGGACAAATTTGTGACCTTTTTTTTTAGTAGTTAAATTTACCAAGCAAAATAATCCTGTAGAATAAAAATCTGTGTGCATACAAAGGACTCTACAGTTTCAAAATTAGGGTACTAGAGTCTGTTTCCTAAAAAATATGCATATTAATCTTCCAACAGAACAAAGTGGCCTTAATAGAAGGGGGTAAAAAATATTAAAAAGAAACTTAGTATGTTTAAGTTTTCTCTTCTTAAATTGCTACCAAGAAAAAAAAAAGGTGTTGCCATACTGATCTTTAACTCTATACATATGGAAACAAAAAGTGAAACGAAAGAATTAAGGACTCTTACTTCTTACCAGAAAGTTAAATAAAATGACCACCTAAATGTAATTATTAGATTTATATTACTATTACTATTACTGAAAATGATCAATTGTTAAACCTAAATGGAAACGTGGTGCTTTTGAATTTAATGAAATGAGAAAAATGTTCTCCACTGTGTACATTAATCTGCTAAGAAATTAATCGGCTAGTACAAATTTATTCTAAAATAGTATTATTTCTATATGCAAGTGTGTGCAACAAAACGCATTACTAATTATCTCTTAGAAATTAATTTCTGAAAGGAAAAAGCAATAAAAAAAAAAACAGAGAAAATGTATCCACAAAGCATTTGGCATCATGGGAAAACACATCAAGATGAATAGCTTTAGAATCTACGAACAATAGAACCAATTAAAATGAAGGCAGCTTACTTTCTGCAAACAAGTCAGGTCAGAATCCCGGCGAAAGATTTTATCCATAGGGACACTGCTGTTGGAAGAAATATGAAGACAGACTGATGAAACAAATACCATAAACTAATCAGTTTTGTAATAAACTGTCACTGATGCTATATATCATAATTTTATATTTAACTTGGGCTTTTTCTGAAACCTAATTTAATGAGAAACACTGCAGATGTGCAACATCTCAAACCACAGTCCATACCTATGGGAGAGCCGATATTTTTCTATTATCCATCTTGTCTTTTCAAACACTAATCCCCACTGAGGTTCTTCCAGCATCTGCTGTACTTCAAATTTGTAAGGTAACCCTAGAAAAGCATAAAGAAGCAGACTGTCATCAACTATTTCTTAAATCCCCAATCTCCTTTTAATTACCTAAAATCCTCACCCTTCCAACTTGGCACACCAGCTGAAGAGCACTTTAAACATAGTGGGCATTCATTAAATATTTACTGCCTGGCTGAACCTGGTCCATCAAGCACAATAATGCCAAGCAATTAATAATAATAAAGAAAAGTAAAAGTACCATTTGCATGACAATTATATGTAAGGAACTGAGAGGCAGGATGATCACATAATTTATATCCAAGCCAGGCGACCTTCTGAGTGAAAGGGGGCATTGTTAAAAACTGTGCCAGAACCACAGGCTTAAAATGACATTTAGCTAAGCTAAACAAGACATGTTCCATCCCAATGATCTGTATTTTTACACAGGTTAAGCTTACAGCAATGCTATAAGGTAGGCAGCATTACTCCTATTTAACAGAAAAAGAAGCTGAGGCTGAGACCAGTGAAACAACCTGTTTAGGCTGGTGAAGTGGAAGAGGCTGGATTTTAAGCCCCAGCAAGTCTGCCTGGCTTCTGAGTCCACATTCACTTCACCTCCCTATAGGTGCTCATCTAACACAAGCCAGGGAATAGGGCTAACTCTGGAGAAGCAGCAATTGCACTTCTCTGTCAAGCTAAGCTCTGGAGGAGAGGAGCCCAAGGGGTGGATACCATGCACACAGCTAGAAAGGAAAAGTATCACGGATGAGCCTACTTGGAAATTTCTCACATAACCTTCAAAATCCCCCGGTAACTTTATTTGCCGTGTATTAAAAGAAAAGCTCAGCTGATTCATTACCAGAAGTCAATACCATAAAAATAATAGTAAAACTTACATAATGCTTACTACATGACAGGCTTAAGGTGCTTCACATATGTAAGGCCACTTAAGTGAACCAGCTACCAGTACTGTTCCCAAAATAAGAACATAACCTGTTCATTAGCATATATATAATTACAAAGAAGCAGAGTCAGGATCTAAACCCAGGCAGTGTGGCTCGAGTTTCTCTTATTAACTTTACAATATACTGCCTCTCAACTAAGTTTCTGTCAATATAAGGCTTTTTGAGTAAATACAATGCCAGCAAATCAGAAGGCATGAAAAAAAAAATGAAAGGAAAAAACATCACGACTATACTTCCTTAAAATATAAGCACACTTTGTCAATATGTTCTAAAAAGGCCTTTACCCCATTTTTTTCAGGTGGATTTTTTTTTTTTCCACATTTCAATTCTCCTCCATTTCACTTTTTCCCTCCAAAAACTTAGGAGAGTGACACATCACAGAACACAAGCTATCAAGCAAACTCCTTTTGGTGATGCCTATAATTTACTTGATATGCTCGATTACTTAATAAGCATAGACAACAGTATAATCACAACTACCTACTGAAGATCTATTATTTGCTAAGCACCTGACATGTATTACCAGCAGTTTTTACAACTCCCCTGTAAGCAAGGTAGTAATTTTTTTAAAGATGGCAGAAGCAGACTTCCTGCTGAGTGTGGTGATGACGACACAGGCCTCAATCCCAGGACTCTGAGATCATGACCTGAGCTGAAGTCAGATGCTTAACTGACTAAGCCACCCAGATGCCCCAGCAAGGTAGTAATTTTTTCTCATTTTATAGATGTGGGGAAAGGGAATGAGAGAGGCTAAGTATTCTGCCCAAAATAAAATAACCAGTAAATGTCAGAGCTGGGGTATGAATCCAGGCAAGCAACTCCTATTCTTAATGAAAGTCAAATGTAAGAATAAAAAGTAATGTGTTTTCAGTCTGTACTGGTGGAAAACCATGAAAACACACACACACACACACACACACACACACACACACACACGCAAGTGCGCACGTACCATACAGCTCTGTTTGGCAGTAAGAATACTTTTCTAAGTTAAAAAAGTGGCACTAAAAGCAGTACAAATTTCCTTTTGTACTGAATATTTTTAAGTCATTAAAATATCAGAACACTAATCATTAAGTATATTGCCTGCCTATTACAAGTACAGAAAATGCTTATCCATTAGAGACATTTTAAAGATAGAATTTGGGTATACGGAAAAAGGTAAAAGGAAAAAAGAACGGACAAGACAGGACAGGCAAGGAAGAGAGAACCTAAGTAAAAAGTACTTTAACTTAAAAGTAACACAAGGTATCCTATGGCTTCTAGAAAACTTTAATTTGTGAACCAGAATGTTTCCAAGAAGAGCAAAGTGAAGAACCTAGGATTATGACCTACTAAGCAGTGTTAAGAGGCATTTAAGAGACAGCTCTGCCCAAAAGAACTTTCCTGCAATAATGATAATGTTGAATACTGTTTGTTGTGCACTGGCAGCTCGTGAGAGCATCAAGTACTGTCCCCTCTCATCCTTTCAAGTGTTCCCTGCCCCTGCCTGGGGTACTTTCTTCCTCCCATGCACTGGTCTGTATTTCTCTCAAATACTAAATCTGTACTTTCTACAAATCTCCAGGGTTGGGCTCTCCATGTAGGTTTCCACTCTCTGGTACAGTTTAGCTGCATTTGTCTCCCCTCTGTCACCTCAACTCAGTCTGCAGCCTCTCAGTAGCGTTCTCCTCCTTGTGTCATATCTGGAAACTCTGTTAAGTTGGTAAGCTAATTCAGGGCTCCCCTCATTTGTTTTCCATCTCTCAGCAATCATAACCCCTCACTGCCTGATGTTATGACCTAAACATCACTGTCTTATATATTTGTCCGGTTTTGTGGCTATTTCAGATAGGTCTTTTGTTACTTCCTTTGGGCCAGAAGCAAATTTCTAGGAACTGAATTTTAAATTTCATTGAATTCTAATTAATTTGTAGTCTTATGTAGCTCGTAGCTATTTGTATTCTCTGTATACTCTGAGAGCATCAGAATACAGGCTCACTCCCTAAATCTAGCGGGCCGTGAGATTAAAAAAATGACATAAATTGAGAATGAGCTAACTGTGATTACTCCTTTTATAACTTTTTATAAAATTAAATTTTCATAAAATTTTATAAATTGGGCTAAAGAATGTTATATACATGTGCTATGTTCAAAATGGGCATTTTGGACTGAAGTTAGTGTCAATACTATTTGTTCGATAAAAACCAGCAGAGCTAAAAACCAGCTGACCACTTCCTAGATGCAAGGCAATTGATTACATGCTGGTGGGGTTACAGAGATGAAGGCAGTGTGGGTTGTTTGAGGTTTACATTTTAGAGAGACAGGCTAAATAGATACATTAAAAGACAAAAGCACCATGAAGGCAGGAAATAAGTGTTGCAGTTGTGCAGGTTACAAAGAACAGAGCAACTAATTGCAATGACGTGAGGGTGTCTGCCAAAGAGATGGCATCTAAGTGACAACATGAAAAACAATGACATTAACTTGTTAAACAAACATTCACTCAGTACCTACTTTATGCCAGGCCTTGTGCTAGAAACAGAGGATAGAAAAACGAGTGTAATATCAGATCTACCTTTAAGGAGCTCAGGAGCTAATGGGAACCCGAGTACGATGTGCAGTGACAGCATCAAGAGGACAGTGAACTCTCAGAGCAGCAGTGGTAAAGATAGAGAAGAGAGAATAAGCATCCTACAGATGTCACTGTCTCTTCCAGTCTTTTCCTTTCTGTATACACTCGCTTCTTCCATTCCCCTCCTTTGCCCAGTCTGCCACACCAGTTCCCTGTCGAGCCAGAGCTGACTGGACCACAGGTGAACACAATTCCCAAAGGAACCAAATCATGTGATGGACTAAGCCCAGCACATTCTTTTTTGGGACATAATGGAAACTAAGAGAAGGAAACCAGTTGACATGTTAAGCCTAAAACTGAGAGGCCATGGAGAGCAGGTGACAGTGTGGTCATTTCTCTTTGTTTTTTCCCATTCAAATGCCATTACAGAGAAAGCCAGTCTGCGTTCATAAGAAATTTCCCGAGAACAGAGACTTTGTGTATTTTGCTTAAAGCAGTATCTCTAGTACAGGCATACCTCAGGCTATTATGCTTCGTTTTCCTGCACTTCATTTCATAGTTATTGTGTTTTTCAGGAACTGAAGGTCTGTGGCAAAACTATGGTCAAGCACGTCTATCAGCAACATTTTTCCAAGAGCATTTGCTGACTTCATGTCTGTGTGTCACATTTGGTAATTCTTGCAATATCAAAATATTTTTATTATATTTGTTATGGTGATTTGTGATTACTGACTGACTCCTTGAAAGATCAGATACTGGTTAGCGTTTTTTAGTAAAAAGTACTTTTTCGGGGCGCCTGGGTGGCTCAGTGGGTTAAAGCCTCTGCCTTCGGCTCAGGTCATGATCCCAGGGTCCTGGGATCGAGCCCCGCCTCGGGCTCTCTGCTCAGCAGGGAGCCTGCTTCCTCCTCTCTCTCTGCCTGCCTCTCTGCCTACTTCTGATCTCTCTCTGTGTCAAATAAATAAAATCTTTAAAAAAAAAAAAAGTACTTTTTCACTAAAGTATGTATGTCATTTTTTAGACATGATGTTACCTCACACTTAATAAACCACAGTACAAAGTAAACATAACTTTTATATGCACTGGAAAACTGAAAAATTCATCTAACTTTACTGTGATATTTACTCTAGTGGTGGTCTGGAGCCAAACCTGCAACATCTAGGAGGTAGGCCTGTACTTAACACGGACATTGCTTGGCCCAAGCTCTTCTCCACACTGTAATCCTTTTGCCCAGTGGTCATGGTAATACAGTAGGGGCTTGAATCTAGAAGAAGGTCACCAAAGGTAAGAGGATAACTGCACTAGATGGTGTGCAAACACTGATTCCCTATTTGAGGGTACAAAGTTTTCCGTCACATAGTTTCACATAGTTGTAAATTCTTTGATATTTAAGATTCAAAGAAATCAAGGCAGGAATAGGGTGCAGTTGTCTTTGTTGAAAACTTACGGTAAGAGCCATCTGAGCTAATTTCGTCACTTATAACCAGGCAGGTAATCTGGGAATAAGGTAAAGGATTGTTTTGATTATAAGGACTAACGATCATTCCAATGAATTTTGCACCGCCTCTGGAGAAGTAACTCTACAATGAAAAGAAAAATATAATTAGTCTTGATTGCATAAATTTAAAAATCAGTATTTACCCATACCAACATCTTAAACACCTAATTGAGGAAAAAGGAACAAAAAGTGTGTTAAAAACCTCACATCCAAATAGCAACTAAATGAAATATGTATCATTCCACACTCTAAATTTTTCAGGTCAAAATGTGCTCAACCCAAGCAGAAATGACCCTTACACAGATCACATGGCCTGCAAAATCTGTATCATGAACATGTTTACAAATTATTTTCACTACGCTTCAACTACAATCTTTATCAATATGGTAATAATTTATTAACAGCAGCCTATAGCAAAAGCATTCACCCATTTAACATAAACTATCAGAATAAAACAAAACTTCATTTTTTTCCAGAGATGCAAAATTCACTCGTATACCCAGTCCCTATCCTAGTTGTTCCCATCAATTTTTTTTTAAGATATTATTTTATTTGAGAGAGAGCATGAGCAGGAGAGGGGGAGGGGCAGCAAGAGGGAAAGAATCTCGAGCAGACTCCATGCTGAGTGCGGAGCCTGACGTGGGGCTCAATCTCATGACCTGGAGATCATGACCTGAGCCAAAATGAAAAGCCAGACGCTTAACCATTGAGTCACTAAGGTGCCCTGTTCCCATCAATTTTTAAAGGCTCTCAGAGTACTTATTACTGTTACTTAGATGGTTTGTCTGGGCTAAACAAAATAGCTGATTTCCCAGATGTTTAAATAAACACGTAATATTCTTCTGATCAGAAAAAATGCAGTTATTTCAAAACTCCAGATGTAAATAATATTAGAAATGCCAACACTCTGCTAGAAATGTTAAAAATACATTTATTTAGTAGAAAGCAATGAGGGAGGAGAAAAAGTACAATTATTTACACACAACATACACATGAGACCTAGAGGCCCACCTGGTATTTGGCTTGAGTGTCAATATCTCGTAAGGAAGGATTTGGATCAAAGGCAGGATGGGAATGATACCATCCAATAACACTATAGCCTCTCACAGCCAAGGTCTCTGAGGCCTGTGTTTGCGAGACAGGATCCATCTCACACTGTAGTCCTGTACTCAGACTGTTACATGGCTCTGCTGCACAGACCTATAAGAGATTAATCCTCATACAGTTATACTGAAATCCTGTTAATTCTATTAAAGTTTTAGTTCTTCATATGTAGATACAGAAACTTTTTTAAGCCAATGAAAGTAATTAACAGTATCACAGGCAGCCTTTAACTTGCAAATAAATGACACCAAAAGTATGATTGTATGCAGGAACTCAGAATCCATTCTTCTTCTCAAACAAGGCCTAATAATAATTGTTAGTTTTCCAAGTTAGCCCATATAATATCTGACAAATACAGTCTTTCAATGACTCCCATTATTTACGATAATAATTGCAACAGAATCATGCACACCAAGTTTAAACTATAGGGTTGGTGCATGTTTCCTGGCCTTTTAAAGTAGTTGTAGCTTTTTATTGGTGAAAGCGATGAGGTGGCCTGGCTGGCAGTGCGCCCTTTCTCAATGGTAAAAGGAAACAGGTGCTCAATATACAGAATGTTAGTTTACTCCTGGGAATTATCTAACCTCCATTTGCATAGTCTCATTTCCATCACAGGTAAAAGTCTATATTTTAATTATATCCACTGAAATCTAGAAAAATATTTGGTATGGTAGCAGTACTAAATAATTAAAGAAATTTTTTACAGAGAGAACTTACTTCAACTATTTTATCAACTTCTGAGTATCTTCCTCCTAACAGACCAATCACTTCTGCCATAGAAACATGAGCATGCTAAAAAGAAATACAAAACAGACTTAGCCCAAACATACAAGTCCATCTGACAAAAAATCAGAGTAAAACTTACTTATTACAAGAGACTCATTTACAAGTATGGTAACTATGCTTTTCAAATACAGTAGCATAGCAGAGGAATCAGATGCTAGGCTCAGTGCAAAGAAATTTAGGATTTCAGATTTAGCTTCACTGCCAGCTGAGAAGCTTTGAACCAAATATTCAAACACTCCAAGATGCTGTTTTTAAATTTACAAAATAAAGATACCATTTGTTTTCCTTACTCAGAAAAGGTATCATAAGGACACAAAGTAAAAAAATCACTCTGGGTCCTCTTACAGAAAAACGCCCGAAACAAACACAACTATTGGAGGTCTCTGGAATTTAGTGCCAACAAGGAGCCTCCAAACTGTAGGAGTTGTGGTTTGTCACAGTTCTCTAGAAGGCCGCAGACAAAGGATACCAGGAAATAAATATAGGGTTAATGATGATAAACAGTCTGCAAAACTCACATTAATTTATTTTCTCTAAAATATGGAAACATGCAATTGTTTGGCTTTTCTCCAAAAGAAAAGACTTATTTTTAGATTCCTTGTAAAAGAGGATAGTTAAGATCCAAAATACACGTCTTCCATACTCTCTCTTAAGCCTGCAATAAAAATACACAAGAATAGAAATCAGAGTAAGTAAACACAATAGATTATCCTTACCAAATCCATTATTAAAAGTGCTTCTGAAGCCACTTTCACCTGAAATGGCTCCTGAAATATAAAAAAAAAAAAAAAAATGGGGGAGCATAAAAATAGAGATTTTGTTCTTCCTCTGGAATGTCCACCCTTTCCTCCTTCACATGTCACACCAAGTTCTCATCCTCAACCAAGGCTCAGCACAGACCAGAGATTTTTAAAATATTATCATTCAAAATCCTAGCATGAAGAAATACTCTTTCATTTCCCATCTGTATCACTCATTTGACCCTTAATGCACCTTGCCTTGTCCAATCTTTCATATGCATATATACTTTGCACACACAGAAAAATAAATACTTCGTGCTTTCATATGCATATATACTTTGCACACACAGAAAAATAAATACTTCGTGTCTAACGGGGCATTATTTATGACTATTCACTGATGCATAATAGTACCTGCTTTTCTTCACTGAAAAAATTACAAGGTATCAGTTGGAAGGGATCAAATGAGCTGCAAAAGAAAAAAAAAAATCACAATCTCAATAACATAGATCAGGAATCACATTCATTTAAATTAGAAAATGTGCATCAATAATCTAAACCCCAATTATCAGAAAAACACTAAACTAGGAGAATTTCTTAAGGACAATTAATTCCATACAACCCTTTTGAAAGAAGCACTGTTTTTTTCAGACTCAATAAAAAAGATGGGAAATGACAAGACCTTTAAGAGAAAGTATTCTGTCGCCTTAATTTCTTTTAATACCCAAAGAAAAGAAATTGTAAAGTACCCACACCCTGACCTACAATGAAAGCAGGTTTCAAAAAGTTTGAAGAAAATGTAACTAACTCCCTGACAAGACATGGGTAAGAAAGTTCAAGAAGGAAGTTTCTCAAAAACACTTGTAAGTACAATATCAGCAGAGTAGGGACTCAACAAATCTTTGCTGAATGAATAAACAACAAGCAGTTCTGCTAAAGGAATTAATGTATATAAAAAGCCCTATGATAAACCTTTTTTTAAAATGAAAGAGTTAAAAAAAAAGACAAGAAGAGGGGCACATATGGGTAGAATACAAAAGCATGTGTAAATCTGAGAGAAATGTTAGAAAGGCTTTTACCAGTAAAGAACTGAGATTTGAGAGAGATATTAAGATCAATTAATAAGGTTTCTTTAGACTATGTCCCGAGAAAGAAAAAAAAAAAAAACCCCAAACAAGGAATATGTTCATGTTATTCGACTGGAAAAGAGCAGGACTATTTAGTTCCTATTCTACCAGAGACTGTTAGTGCCAGAAAAACAGACACTTCCTATCCCAAGTGCCTAGAACAGTGCCTAATACATAGCAAGCATTCAGAAATACTTGTTGAATGAAGGGGAAAGATCCTCAAATTAAACAAGTGCTTCATCAACATGAATAAAAAGAATAGGAAGACAGTGTATGCATCCCAGAGGACTGAAGAAGCATGATGTGAAACCCCACTATCTTGTTGGAGGAAATGTACAGAATGGAAAAATTTACTAGAGTGCTATGAAGACGCAATTATTGCAATGGCTTGTTTTCATTTTATTTATTTTCTCAGAGAGAGAGAGCAAGAGAATGCGTGCATGTCTGAGGGTAGAGGGGAGAATCCCAAGCCGGCTCCAAGCCTAGCACCAAGCCTAACGTGGGGCTCCAACCTGGGGTTTGATCTCATGACACTGAAATCATGACCGGCTACCAGGTGCCCCTGGGCTTATTTTCAAAACACAAAAAAAGCAGGATTTATTTTTTAAAGATTTTATTTGACAGAGAGAGAGCACAAGAAGGCAGGCAGAGGGAGAGGGAGAAGCAGGTTCTCTACTGAGAAGGGAGCCAGATGTGGGGCTTGATCCCAGGACCCTGGGATCATGACTTGAGATGAAGGCAGCCATTTAACTGACTGAGCCACCCAGGTGCCCCAAAAGCAGACTCTAGAAGCAGAGAAATTAGATGTATATATTGGGAAATTCTGGAAAAGATTATTAAACAGCTGATTTTTGAGCCTTTAGCAAGTGCAGAATCCAGGAAAATATAAGTCATGATAAGTAAATCTAAATTTCATTTTTGATAGGACTGATTTGCTAGTTACTAGCAGACTCAGAGATTCAAATATATTTTATCTGAACATAAGCAAGATATCTGTTAAGCTTTTTCTTTTTCATAAGATGAAAAAACAGTTAACCATAGCAATGTGTAGCTGATTGAACAATGAATGAGGTCTGAGGCTTACATTTATCTCAGTTGAACATTTTAATCAGTAGTCAATGACAGAAGAGATAAGCTTACTGAAATGTTTTTAATTCAAAGCTATGAAGGGTAATCGAGAAAAGTGGATGTGAATTCAGAAAGATCCTGACAAACTGGAACAAGGGCCTGGAAATCACAATAAATATGCTTCACATTTAAATTCAGAAAATCAAATGTCTGGATACTGGATGAGGAGTCCTAGCTTATGGATGCCTATCTTTTTTACTTAGTTTATCTCATTTAACTCACTCTCACAACAACTGTAAGTTTTAATTTTTATTTTAGAGAAGTGATGTGTAATGTAATGGTTAGCAGTATGGATTCTTAAACTCAACTGACTGGATTTAAATCACAGCCTTACCACTAACAAGCATAGGCAAGTTTCTCAAGCTCTTTGTGCCTCAGTTTCCTCACCTATAAAATGGGAATGATATTAACTACTGCACTGAGTTGTTATGAGGATTAAATGAATTAATATATATAGAGTGCTTAAAACATAGCTAACTAACAGTCTTAGCTATTATAATCACTACTTTGTGAGGACTGAAGGCTTAAGGCTTTATGTAACTTACCTAGGGACATACCCCTGGTTAATCATCAGGGGCTCTTTCCACTGAAAATGACTTAGTGCCATTTCTAGATATCTTGTTTTAAAAGGGACACTGACAAAACTATAGTCTATTTAGTGGAGCATCTGAAGAAAGTAAGGGTCTAGAAAATCAAGACATTTAACTTATTTGGTGACCTTAACTGTTACAAGTTACAAATACCAGATTATTCAAAAACAAGAAACCTTGCTAATAATCAGCACCAACCAAAAAAAGAAGTCATTTCATAAGGTTATCTGTTTATAATGTCTAAGAAGATGAATGACTACCTGTCATAATTAAGGCCCCTTTACAACATATGTTGGATCCCATAGTCACTAAACCCAAACAAATTTAAAACTTTTGCTTAAGGTCTTCTAAACTGAAAATCAGGGAAATAAAAAATTTCAAAAATTTTAGTATTTTTTGACTTAATATGAATATAATGTTGTTATATCAGATATTTTTTTCCATGCATTTCCTAATCATTGTGGTAAGTTAAAAAAATTGTACTTATATAACACTATACCTTTTTGTTGGTCTTGGTACTTTTGAGGATTTAACAGGTTTACATTTTTCCTCTTTTCTTCTTGCCAATTCCTCAGCAGAGAGATGCTAAAACATAAAACACACGTTGATCAAAAAGTCAATCAGCCAATGAGAGGCAGAATTAAAACAAAAACAAAACAACTCTTTAAACCATATTTAGGTTTAGGCATGGTGAGAATGAGATCAACACATTGACGTAGATATGTCTCACCTTTCTTCTAGCAAACTGAAATGCTGGATCATATATTAAAAAATTGTTCCAAAATTTACAGCCACACCAAGCTTAAAACTTATTCCTTCTCTTGTTTTGCCCATTTTAATTAATGGCACCAGTCACCCAGGTTAAAAAATCTCAGAATCACCTGAGTCCCTCCTCTTACTTACTCCCTATTTCTAGTCACCAAGTCCTACTGTGTTGAGTTTTCTTTCCCAACCAGAAGACACTGAAACACAATGATAAAAAGCACAGATTCTGGAGACAGAATGCCTGGCTCTGCTACTTACTGGGGAGCCCTGGACAAGTTACTGAAGCTTTCTGTGCTTTAGTTTCCTAAACTAACACATGTAGTAATAACAACAATGTCCTGGTATTACTGTGATGACTGATTTGATTAATGTTTATAAAATCCTGATAATATTAAGTACAGAACACATCCCACTTCTACCACCACTCTTATACTCTAGCGCAAATGAACAATGCATCTTTTTCAGAATTTGGTATTTTCCCTGTCTATACCTTTGTTTATGCTGCTCCCTTGGCCTGGGGACTAATTTTCCTGCTAATCCTTTATGTCACAGTTGAAATATCACATTTTCTGTGATACCTCCTCTGACCACACCCTTTGGGGAAGACCTGACATTTCTTAAGACCAATCTTATGGAACTTATCAGACGTTATCTTTCCTTAATCTAGAAATTAAGTTCCTTCTAGGCAGGAACCACGCATTGACTAATGCCTTGCCTGGACTGGCACTTGGGTGTGAGGCGGGGGCAGGGAATGGGGAAGAGAGAAAGAACCTTTGGGGGGGGGGGGGGAGGGCACTTAATCCAGGAAGAAAAAACAACATTTACTAACTGGTATATGCAAGCCTTATTAAGTGCTTGTGGGACAATATTTTAAATGGTGTATCAGAACATCATTCTATAAATGTTTACTGAGGGGCGCCTGGGTGCCTTAGTGGGTTAAGCCTCTGCCTTCGGCTCGGGTTGTGATCTCAGGGTCCTGGGATCAAGCCCCTATCGCGCTCTCTGCTCAGCAGGGAGTCTGCTTCTCCCCCTCTCTCTGCCTGCCTCTCTGCCTACTCATGATCTCTGTCTGTCAAATAAAGAAATAAAATTTTTAAAGAATAAAAACTAAATGTTGACTGAAATGAATCAGGCGTACCAACTTACTGGAAAACCAGCAGATATTGTTGAACTAGAGGCCAGAATGCAGAATAGACAATTAAAATACAGAAAATGAACCAAACTCCTAGTTAAGTGTACTGATGCCTTTATTTTGTTATTTCTTGGTGACGTCTGGACAATAAAATTAACACAGGAAGGATACACACACACAAACACAAACGAGTATAACACATGTGGCATTAAGATATATAAATACAACTGCCAGAACAACTTTCACTGAAAAGCTATTTGCAAAGGTCAAAGTTACCTCAAAAGTTTGTCCTTCTAAGTCTTTTGCATCACACCAATTTCCCCATGGGTCTCGGACCCTACGTCTCCTTGTGCGCTGGGGTAAGCATCAAAATAAAGCAAAAGGTTAACAAGATTAAGTTGGAGAAATCAGAGCACACTGATATATAACACCAAAATGGTATTTTTCTAAAAATCAGTTAATTTCTTCATTAAAATATAATCTCTGATCAGCAATGCCTGAATAAATTTTATTTTATTAATTTATGTTTAACAGCACTCTGCTCAAAAATAAGTCAGTAGTGATTTTCTGAATTTTACTTGAATTTCTTCTTGAATTTTCATTTCTCTTCACCTTTAGGAGCTAAAACACTAGGACAAAAGGTATTTTTAAGACCAAAAGAACCACCAAGAAAATGACTTCCCTTTCAACCACTTGTGATAGAAAACTTGCAAGAACCCACAGCAAGAGGTAGAATATTGAAAACTAGGAGCAAAATAATTATTTCTCAGCCTTAGAAAAGGAAAGATTGCCTAGTGGATACAGAGAGAAAGAAGTACAAAGTTAGCTGACTGGATTACTAATACCCAGTTTTGTAAACCCCAATACTGAAGCCTTTAAAATGCACTGGCTCAGAAACCAGCATATGAAAAGCACCATTTCCAGCAACTACCATTTCCAGGATCTAAAAACATCCTTTCTTACTACAGTAAATCTAGGTAGAAATGGTTTACAGCCTAAACACCCTAAAAAAAATACCCATTCTATTAGCGGCACTTTTCTTCATTTGCCTCACCTATTACCAATTTAGCCTACTTCATTAGTAAAACCAATAAGAATCCAATATGACTCTGCCTTTTAGAGGACTTGCAGGATCACCCATTTTAAAAAATAAGATTCATGAATTGTGAGATACTGTAAAATCACTAACCTCAAAAATTAAGGAAAGGCTACAAAGAGTTTGGATAGCTATTCTAAAAAGCTGAATCTTAAAAGTAAGACTTAAATAAAGTAACTGAAAGAGAAAAATGAGCCTGACTGGATGGCAGTAGAAGACACTCTAGATACAAAAACCAGAACCAAGCTGTCTTAAGAGCACACAAGAAAGCACAATGCTTCCGTGTCAAGTCTGCCAGTGAGCTGTTGGGTATTTCTCATTTTTGCCCTTTCAAAAGCTAACATGGGGGCGCCTGAGTGGCTCAGTGGGTTAAAGCCTCTGCCTTCCGCACCGGTCGTGATCCCAGAGTCCTGGGATCGAGTCCCTGCATTGGGCTCTCTGCTCGGCAGGGAGCCTGCTTCCTCCTCCTCCTCTCTCTCTCTGCCTGCCTCTCTGCCTACTTGTGATCTCTGCCTGTCAAATAAATAAATAAAATCTTTAAAAAAATAAAGTAAAAAAGGAAATAAATAGCTAACTTGGAACTGAACGGGAACCAGGAAAGTGAATGCCTAAGGTGAATATGAGAGAAAACACGTTCCTTTGTTAAATAGCAGGCGAGAAGGCAGCACACCTGACTAACAGGGCCAGGAGCAATCTGGAGAGATTTCTTAGCGAGGGGTGGCTGCTTACCACAGACTGCAGACGCTGTGCAAGCTGGTATGCTTCCACTGTATCTTTTCGGTCTCTGACTCGTACTTTGTCAACCGGTTGTGGCCTGTTGTATACAGCCTGTTCTACCGGAATTCAGGAGAAACAAAACAATCTATTATTTTCTGAAATTCATTTGTTAACTAGGAAGACACATCTACACTGACTGTAAGTTGTAAGCCAATGTCTAAGTTCTGTTACACCTGAGCTTCTATCTTTCTCTACAATCACTTGGAAGTTCTCAGTAAAAGTCAGGCTCTTAAGGAAATCCCAGTAAAACGGGGTATTCGTGAGATGGGTAACTGAATTTCTAACTAAATGAGTGCCAAGCCCACTTTGCTGAATTCAAATATCTAATACAGAAAACATGATTTTGCTTCTGTGGCTGAAGAAGCTGTGACACTAGTTTTCTTGACTAGCCAGTCCCATATACAGTGCTTGGGGTAACAAACACACTGAAATGAAGGACAGACCACAGGGCAGACTGTGAATTCTCTCTCCTACAAAATAAAATAATCTCTGAAAGGAAACTTTCTGGTTAGCTGTCTTCTCTTATACATACACTATAGAATATTACTTTTCTGAAACCATGGGTTACAAAGTTCTAATTACCTTATCACTTTGCAACTATGGTTATTATCTTTTTTTAAAATGTTTGTGTCACGTTAATTCAATAAAAGTGAAGAATACATTTAAAGTCATGCATATTCACTGACTTTAAATTTGAGAAAAACTAGGGTGAAAGAAACTTTCTTCCATGAAAAATATTTTGACACTTTTATTACACTTAAGTGTAGAGGCTCATAAATTATTTCCTTTATTTAAACACTGCTAGACAGTATTTCTAGCATTAATACAGATTTTATAAATTAAATGGGCCATTACTAGATTTTTCTTAAAATGACTTTACTTTTACTTGACAAAGAGCTGCATTGTTAAATTATTTCTACTACTTAGACTGACTATTTTTCCTTTTCATACCACCACTTTCACTGCAGGTTACAGGAAAATACAGTCTGATCAATAGAAATCTGTTTTAAAGAAACAACTCAATGATACATTTACTTCATAATGTTATAATATCCTCCTGAATTCTCTATCTATACTAAATCTGCTTGAATTCTAACAAAGAAGTTAATGGGTGCTCTAAGGATAAAAAAATGTTGTGTAAAAGATGTTGTTGGGTTTTTATTTTTACCACATCCAAAATTGATTGCTCCTATCAACTCGAGGTATGTATGAATCCGTCCAATACAATTAACATCCCCACAGTTCTTCAGGCCAGGACGTACTGAGGTCTTATTTAAGTATTTCGGTTTGCATATCTCCCTAATTAAGAGATGGAAGTACAGTTATTTTGGATAAATAAAAACATGAAAAAAAGATTTCTGGGGAAAACTTTTGATATTTGAAATATCTTAAAAATTTACCCCCTCTCAATCTGTAAATGTGTAGTAAAAACAATGCTAATACATAATACCCAAGTGTACTTTTTCCTGAGATATCTTTAAATGATACAAAATCGTAGGAGTATAATGTGATTTTTATTAAGTATTATTTCTTTCCCATATGAAATGTAAGAGATTCCGGTTATCCCAAGATTTTAAAGTTAGAAGCTTTGTCAACGGATCCAAATTCAAACTTCAATGTTTGAATAAAAAGGGCACTTTGATAATATATCTACAGTATTTACTATTAGGCTTTTCTTATTTTTAATATATTACTTAGCTTCATCTACTTTTACTTTGCTGGACAGTATATTTTAATTATAAGCTAACTTACAAATGCTTAAAAGTTTTATATTGGTTTTAAACATTACACCAATAAATATCAAGTGCTTACTCTCCCTGGAAAACAGAAAGAGATATTATAGGGGATTTCAAAGGAATCAAGAAATGCCCAAAGACTATGAAAAAATTAAAAAGTATATATAATAAAATGAATATTTACTGAATATACTTACTATACCATAGTAGATACAGGTTAAGAGTAATGGAGTACTAATAGTAGCAAAAATGCTTATGCCAGTACTAATAGTTATCAACCTTAATCCTCATAACTCTACAAAGTAGCATTTATTATTCTTATTCTTATTTTAGAGAGGAGGAAATGAAAAATTAGGGGGATTAAAGTACTTGCTTATGGAGGTTAAAGTGGAGATTTACATACAGACGTCATAAACCAAGTATTCAGATATATCATATAACAGGTATTTATTTAATCTTTATTTTATTCTACAAATATTTACATTGCATCCTACACACCAGTCACTGTTTTAGGCACTAAGGATCCAGAGATGAATATAAAGTTCCTGACCTTACATGCTAACAGAATATATACAATGAATAATATCTATTATATATGTATATATATATACATACATACATACATATATATAAATAAATATATAAATAAAATACATAATGACAGGCAGCAACAAGTTCTAGGAAGAAAAAGTAAGAAGGATAAGGGATAGAATGAGAAAACTAGGTGCAGACTATTTTAGATAGGGTATTTAAAGAAGGCCTAAGCAGAAACCAAATTTAAAATCATTAGTTCAGGGCACCTGGGTGGCTCAGTGGGTTAAAGCCTCTGCCTCGGCTCTGGTCATGATCCCAGGGTCCTGGGATCGAGCCCCACATCGGGCTCTCTGCTCGGCAGGGAGCCTGCTTCCTCCTCTCTCTCTCTGCCTGCCTCTCTGCCTACTTGTGATTTCTGTCTGTCAAATAAATAAATAAAATCTTTAAAAATAAATAAATAAATAAATAAATAAATAAATAAATAAATAAATAAAAAAAAACCATTAGTTCTACAGACATTCAGGGAAGGCAAAAAGTAACTTGTGATGTGGAAGGGTATCGGAAATTCCACTGAGGGCACCTGGTAGCTCATCGAGTTATGCACCTGACTCTTGGTTCTGGCTCAAGTCACCAAGATCTCAGGGTTGTGAAACAGTCTCACAGTGGCCGGTGCTCAGCAGGCGGTCAGCCTGGGATTCTCTCCCTCTGCCTCTGCCCCTTCCCCCACTTGCATGCGCTCTCTAAAAAAAATGAATATAACCATGGCTGGGGTGGGGGCGGATTCCACTAAAAAGTTCGAGATCCCAGTGTTTTTTTACTTCACTTCAATCAAAGGAAACAAACTGCACAAATGAAGCCAAGAGAGCAGGAATAAGCAGTGTAACCAGCTTCCAAAAATCTACAGGAAATCTAAAAACTGTATTGACTTAAAGACTGCCCAAATCAAGTCTTTAAAAAGAGCTCAGCACTAGCATCACGATGCTAAACAAATGGAAGGCCTCTAGGGACACCTGGGTGGTTCAGTAGGTTAAGCGCCTGCCTTGGATTAAGCCCCTCATAGGGCCCCCTGCTCAGCAGGGAGTCTTGCTTCTCCCTCTGTCCTCTGTCTCTCCCCTCAACTGTGCACCGTGCTCTCTAATAAATAAATAAAATCATTTTTTAAAAAAGGGGTAAGGCCTCTAAAAATACTTATTCATGATTCATTTGCACCATCTTTCTCCCTCAACAATTAGAGTGCCTCTGTATTTGCTTAGAACAAGTATTGTCCTAAGAACTAGGAGTGTAACAATGAAAAAAACAGACAAAACTCTGCCCATGTGAAGCCTGTATTATCATGGGGAAGGAGGAGGGAGGAAGAGGAGAAAATACACAAATAAAAATATAATATCCAGTAGTAGTAAGTTCTATGAACATAATAAAATACAGAGCAAGAGAGTGGGAGGCAGAGCTGGTAGCTATTTTAGATAGGGTGGTCATGAAGTCCTCTAGTTCTTTTGGAGCAGACCTGAACGACTTGACGAAGCACAGTTCAGTAAGACCTGGGCGGGGAGAGTAGGGGGAGCATCCAAGGCAGAATGAAAAGTCTGGGTAAAGGACCTGAGATGAAGTATGAAAATAAGGAAAGACTGCAAGACCCTGAAATCACTTTCCCCTAATGTGACCTGGAACAAGTTCCTTTTTCTCTCTGAACCTCATCTGAACCAAATGCATTTAGTAGGCATTTATAATGGTATTGGTTACTATCTTAATAAAACATACCCCTCATCGGGAAGTTATTTGTGTTTTTATGGAAAGGAATTTTTAGCTACAAACAAATCTAGCAGGTCTTTTTTATTTCAAAACTTTACTCTTCTTTTTAAAATTTTTTTAACACCACCTCTAGTTCCCTCTTCTATTTCTGAAGAGAATAGTTTTGAGTTCCTGTTCCAAAACATTTCTTTCTGCTTTCACACTGTTTGCTAAATCACTATATTGAAATAACATTTAAGTGGTTTTCTGAACTAAGGCAAATGTCGTTAGGAAACTACTGCCATATAATTTATATCATCTATATAAGTTATTCTGCCTTATTGAGGCAAAATTCAAATAAATGAATTTATTCCAATTCAAATAAATGAAATTGACTAAAGCACCATTAAGTCACTCACTGATGATTCATACAGATAAAAAATTTTTGAGATATTATTTTTAAGTCCTTCGATTTTGGCCATTCATCCTATTTCCAAAAACAAAATTAGATACCCGTTGAGATCTAATTTGATCGGTCCTCTTCAATAGTGTCAATCAATCAGGCAATGTAAAATAATGGGGAGACTGATGGACAGGGTTGAGACCTACGCATAGGTCCTTCTGTCAGTAGCTGGTTGTATAATAAAAGACAGACCCCCAAACCTCTCCTGACCGCAGAATCTATCAAACACTTTAGAAAACACTACCTGACTATTTTTAGGCCAGTTGTGAGGAATTAAAACATAGAAAAGCTTTCTGTAAACTGTAAAGCACTGTGCAACTATCAGTTTTTCCTTATAATTCTTCTTTCATTTGATACCACCCTAACCCAGAAATTTTACTTTTAGTCATCTCAACCATCAGTCAAGAACAAGAGCAAAAATACTTCATTTAGAATAGAGCTATCTTTATAAACCAAATTAATATTGTACGGCAATGAAGGTCACTGATGTAGTAAGCCTGGTTATTTGTTTTCCTTTGGCAATCTTCCTAACTTATAGCATAAGTCCTCTGTAAAGATGGCCCTACATAATTCAGTATCTCCTGAAGCAAAAACAGTAATTATGAATATTTGATAATGTCTTAAGCTGTTAGGAAAAATTCAAATTATTTGCAGAGCACTTAGGCTAATAAGGTGGGAAGTTTTTTGGTTTGTGCCCCATCCAATGCTAAATAATTCAAATTCTGACAATTTAGAAGATAAATTTCATATATTAGAAAATTCCTATATCCTGATGAAGCTGGATGAAGAGATTATTAACACATTACGTTATAAGATCAAATCTGAAAGCATTTATAGCAATTTAGAATGGTTTCTGTAATCTAGCCACACTTGATGACAGAAATATCCTTCTGTCAAGAAAAATTTTTTTTTACTTACAAGTACATGATAAACTAGGAAAGACATTCTCCCCCTTTTCCAGGGAAGTAATGTTTTTGTATCTTCCTAACACTGTCCTAAGAAACTGTTTGTTTGTTTTTTTTTTTTTTAAGATTTTATTTATTTGAGAGAGAGAATGAAAAAGCATGAGAGGGGAGAACATCAGAGGGAGAAACAGACTCCCCAGGGAGCTGGGAGCCCAATGCGCGGGACTCGATCCCAAGACTCCAGGATCATGACCTGAGCCAAAGGCAGTTGCTTAACCAACTGAGCCACCCAGGTGCCCAAGAAACTGCTTCTTAAAGCAAATTATCTCTTTTTTCCAGGACCAAATATTCTTAATGAACAGAGAGATGGGTTGAGATAGCTAGAGACAACAATATTTACCAAAGCGCTCAAAGAAAATTTCACTACGAGAAATTTTAAGTCTTGCCTATTAAAATACATTCATATGTTTAAGCTCTCCACATCACTACTGATGTAAAATACTAAATTCTGCATAGGCCTAATTAAAATACTCTAGAGCATCATACATTTTACAACAGTATCTAAAATATAATTCTTTCTTACCACTGATCCAAAATGTAATTCCTAATTTTCAAATAGCGTTCTGGTGTTTTAGCTTGGCGCCCCTCAAAAAACTCAGGAATTGCTTGTTTTTCTTCTTCTTGAATGGTATCTCTATCTATTTCTACTTCTTGTTCTGGTGGCTTAAGCTCTTCTTCCTCATGGCTCTCCTCCTCCATTTGACAGGAAGAATGAAAAAGCATTTCATTATCACACAAGTCTTTCTGAATTTCACAAGGCTCTGGAGAAGGCAATGGCCTGGCTTCATCTATTATTCCATTTCCATCATGTTTTTCAGAGTTTTTCATCAGTTTATTACATTTCTGATCATTTAATTCAACTGATTTTTTGTCACTAATGCTCTGTTTTTCAGTCCAAAATTTACTTCCTGAACTTGAAAGTGCTTCCATCTCACCTTGCTTTATATTCTGAAAATATTCCTTGGAAGATTCAGATACAGAATCTTCCTGATTGTAAGCAATAAACTCCCCTTGACTGGTTTCATGACTTTTACTATTAGAAATGTTTAATAAGACATCATTGCTAGGATTCTTTTGGGGAGCTTGAGAAGTCAACTCATCTGCCTCATCTGTGATGTCTACTTCTTCATCATCAGATAACTTTTCAATTTTTATAGCATTCAAGTTGGGATCAGCATGTCCCCTTAAACTTGATGGCGTCCATGCCTTCGTGCCTTCATCTTCATTTTTAGTCTGAAGATCACTGCTGCTCTTCTTATTTGGCATTTCCTTCTCTGGACCATCTAATTTTACCTTATTAAAAATCAAGATAAAAATCCCCATATTAACATTTAAAAATTTATCAACTGGCACATATATAATAAATACAGTATTATTAAACTGACACGTCAATGGTATATTATACCTTTATTGTGCTTTTAAGGATTTAGAACTGCATTTTAAATGTAAAATATCATTTCAAATTTCTATCATTATATTTGACTCATTTGTGGCCAGCTGATTTTATTTATCAAATAATCATGACCTATGACCTTGTACAACTATTACCTGTTTTTCAATATTAAGTTTAAAACAGGACTCTGTCTCAAATCAACCAGAGAATGAACCAACAACTGTTATACTAAGGTATTCTTTAAGATATTATAATATTTTCAACAGCTAATATCTTAGAATGTCAGATACCTCAGCTGATTATTGTTTATAATGCTGAACAGCCCATTATTTAAAGGAATCTAGGTCACATATCTTTATTTAGTAAATTAAACTCATCTTTCATTTAAATACAGATATAATAGAAACAAACTATTTTTCAAAGGTTCATTTAATGTAGCTCCGATGTTATACAGCTTATAATTTAAGGCATGAAATTATCTTCCACATGTACTATTACAGACATAAATATCTAGTCGATGTAGAAAAAAATGACTATCAGTGAATATAAATGATTTGAAATAAAATCTTCCCACATGGTTTTTGAAAAATTTTGTACATGACTGGCATACCCAAGGGATTTCAGCTCCTAAAAAGAGCTTACTTACATACAGATCCTGTATCACAACAGAATCCTAGTATCTAGTATTTGAGATTAACTGGCTTATTATGTAAAGAAGAATAAAAGGGTAGCAGGAGAGAAAAGGAAATTTGGACATATGGCCTGGAATAGCCTTTAACAACCTTGCTATTTACTTCAAGCCTCCTGTTTTAACCTTAAAAATTCAGATAAGATTTCATATTATATTTTTTATGAATGTCTCTTTTAACATCACAATATATCCTTTCATCCCAAGTCTTTGAGTAAAACTGACACCCTAAGATGTTCTGCATGTTCTAGTCTGAGAAGCATGGGGATTGGAATAACCGAGTTAAATTTTATTCTCTTCCAGAATACCTTAACCTTGCCAAGCTACCTTGAATATGCATTTGCTTGGTTAAAGAAGGAGCAGATGACTGATATATAATGAATCCATTCCACTCTTTACTTCCCATGCTCAAATGACATTAAGTTATATAAATCTTGTATACAGAATAAAACCCATTATTTGCATTAAAAGAAAACAGCAAATTTTACTTAAGACCTTGTCAAAATCTATATAATTATGTTCCCAGAACTCAAGCAGAGAAGACATTAAAATTTTCTAAATATCAAACTACATGATTGAACATAGCACAGATTACTTAAAAGATTAAAGAACTACACCAAAACTATGCTTTTCTGAACACTTCAATTTATTGAAGTTTTCATATAATTCTTCAAAAAAATTAAGTTTCATTGTTATTAAACAGATTTTAGTTTCATGTTAGCATTTATGGTCCCTAAGCTCTAATCATTCCTAAAAGCTACAAGGCAAATCTTCAGACAGAGGTTCTGAGGCTACTACGATGTCCCGGGTGCCTGCAGGCAGAGGCCCAGCAGAGAAGTAGGCTGAAGCCACAGACCGTGGAGTCCTGAGAATATAGTGTAGAAGCTGCCGCCATGAGGATGGAGTAGGAACAAAACATTCAGAGCAGGAGCCAGTCCAAGCTTTTGGAACATCCAGTGTCAATTTTGCTAGGAGCTCTTAAACCTCCAAGTAAAATCCAGAAACCTCCCCAGCCTCTCTTGCAGCCAGGACAGAGGTAAGCTCTGTGCCCAACATGGGGCTTGAACTCACAACCTCAGAGATCAGGAGTAGCATGCTCTGCCAAATGAGCAGCCGGGCACCTCTAACAGCTTATATTTTCAAACATCATTCTAGAGCTTGTGGGCTTGCTCTTCTGGACTGGGTGTTGTACTCATATATTGAAAAGGCTGGTTTTAAAATCAAACTCTTCTCAGAACTTACAAGTAGGCATCTTGCTAATAAAACAGTAACAAAAACAAAAAAAAGCTATAATGCAAATCTTTAAAAAGAAAAGGTATTTTCCAGGAGCACTTAATACTCAAAGCACTTAAGATACGCTTTGAGATTTCTGAATGTGTTGAGTACTTTATGAATATAAAATACTTTCGCTACAAAAACTTTGAATATTGACATTAATGCCCGAATTAAAACACTACTTTTGCTTCCTAATTTCATTCATTGCAAATACTATTACTAAGTAGGATATTTATATCCTGCTTACCTTATTTTTAAAATACTGCCTGGCATAACTCTTAACTTGTAACACAGTGCGACTTCCAATTAGCTTTGCAATTTTGGTCCACCTCCGGCCAAATTTAGCCTATGTTATCAAAATGGGAAAGAAATTGATTTTGATTAACTTACTTGTTAATATTCCAAGCAACTGCACATTAAAAAAAAAAAACCTAAAAGAACAACTCATCTTTATTTATTTTCTAAAGCACACAACAAAACCTGATATATAAGCTAAGACTTAAAAGTAAAGCCCACACTCTTGGAATCTGGACTTCTGAAAACTGACCAATATGATTTAGAAATTAGTTTTCTTTTTACAGCTATCTAAATGAAGATTCACCACTTTTATGTATTCCTAACAGTATGTATTCATATTGAACATTACAATGTTCCAAATCTAAAAAAACAAGTGCCTGAAAAAGAGGCAGGTTACATTTTCCATTTATAGAATCAACTGATTATGTTCTGGAACTAATTTCAAAATATCTTTTTTTACCCACATTCCATCTGGCACAATATCCATTACCTGTCCCACAGCAGATACCTTTACTCTACTCAGGTATCACAGAAAACAGACTTCGAAAAACGAATGAATCACAAATGAAGCGACCTGCAGCCAGCACCTCCCTATACCCCAGTACTGTTAAAGGCTTATGCCCGCTAATGACAAAGTTGTGCTGGGGAAAAAACTGAAACGCTGAGGGAGCTCTGCTGTTTTCTGAAGTACAGAAAGGAATAAAATATAATTTTAAAGCTAAAAGGAATTTTTAGGTATCAAGTCTATTATTTGATACATAAATCTTCACAGTATCTCCACAACTCAGGGAAGCTGATCCCAGGGCCAGATTTATAAAACATTTATAGGTCATGACTTATGGTGGCAAATCATCTTCAAAACCTGACCCAATGACAAGTTAATTATATACTTATTTCTGATATTCATGAGAAAATATGACATGTGAATAATTTCTTAAAACTGAAAGTATTTCTGGGAAAATTCTTAGTAAATATAAATTAAGATCATTATTAACTAACACTAGCTAAGATCAAATTACTGAACAATTAGTTAAATTTTGTGGGATGAAAGCAAATGAGTAACTTCATAGGATGGAGCACTTTTGGAGAGATCAAAGATCTGGACAGAGTATAGCCAGTTGGGATTGTAGGGGCTTGAGCATTATGAAAATTGGAGAGGGTATGTGAACAAGAGGAACATAGAAAACACCAATCTCAAAATAGAGCAGAGACAATTCTATACCCAAAAGGGAGGAAAAATTTTCCTTTTAGTACCACATAATTCCCTTCTCTAAAGCCTGAGAAAATTCAGTGTATAAGCAAACTGTATCAACAGGTTAAAAAGGCTGTGAATACAACCAACAATTCCATGTAGTTTTGTGGGAAAACATTCTAGGTATAAAATATCTGTTTATGTATATAGACAGATACCTATATATGTATATAAATAAATACATATTGGGATATAGAGCGACAAATATCTCTGGAAGGACATGCAGAGAACAGATAACAATGGTTACCTAAGGTGAAGAGAACTGAAGGCACAGACAGGATAGGGAGACTTAACACCTATAACTTTATATACCCTTTGAAGTTTGACTTATGCAGACATAGCCCCTATCATCACCACCTAAAAATACACAACCCATTTTTGTGTATGTGTATACAAACACATACACACATATATATAGCCTTTGGTGAGGGGCAAAACACCAAAATAGTTAGCAATCTTAAATAAGTGACTAGATAATTAAAGTTAGGTATAAAAATGATAATCATGCAACAGAATGAAATACCAATATAAAAAACATCAACAGTACAGGAGAAAACCTCAGGAGGAGATAAAACCTTCAAGATAGTTTATTTATATAAAGACATCACAGAACATACAGAAGTCATGGCGATGTCTATAAAAATACAAACACATTTTATTTCCCATCATCTGTAGAAATGTTAGTAATGACATTTCAATTTGTATTCATAAAACCCACATAAATATTATACTAATATCCTATACATAATATATAAATCTATTTTCTTTTTTTTTTTTTTTTTTTTTTTTTTTTTTTTTTTTTTTTTAAATTTTTAAAGATTTTTATTTATTTATTTGACAGACAAAGATCACAAGTAGGCAGAGAGGCAGGCAGAGAGAGAGAGGAGGAAGCAGGCTCCCGGCAAGCAGGGAGCCCGATGTGGAGCCCGATCCCAGGACCCTGGGATCATGACCTGAGCTGAAGGCAGAGGCTTTACTCCACTGAGCCACCCAGGTGCCCCTATAAATCTATTTTCAAAATTAGTGTAATACTGCGTAACATGTACCTTAAAGGAAAAGATATAACCTACTCCTAATAATTAGAAAAAAATTTTTTGAATATTAACTTAAAAGTTTCTTCCTATTAATAGGGAGAATCTTTAGAATTACAAACGGGCATACATTTTTTTCTATTATGTAATTTGGATATTTAAATAGATTTCAGTGAAACATTCATGCAAAAGATATGTTTCTGGTCTTCAACTATATACACTAAAAGAATATTCAGACTGTGTGCACAATGCCAAGTATCTGAATAAATAAGAACTCAGCTGATTATGCAGACAGTTCCAAATATCAAGGGTTTTTTTGTTGTTGTTGTTTGAGTTTTTTTTCCCCAAGAGAAGACATCAGATAAGTAATTTTGTCCTTTAATCCAGGTAGTCAATGTATACAGAGCTCAGTATCTTGGGTATTATTACCAATAAAAAGGGGAGGGGATGAAAATCATCTTAAAATATTGATCCTAGTATATTTTAATATTTTAGTGACTTAGCTGTAAGTTAAAAGGAAGTCTCCTGTACTACAAACATCATCACTACAGAAAAATTAAAGATGTGATCACTGAAAGAAATTTCTGGCCTCCCCAAATTAACCTTATAATTCTATCAATACTGGCTTCTAGAATTATTTTACTATAAATTAAAAATTGCTCTATTTACCAGCCCTTGTTCAAACAGCTCTTTTTCTTCTATCGTCCACTTTACTGAGTAACTGGCTGGTTTTGTAGGAGAGTGTGCCCTGAGGGGAAAAAAAGGAATTGCAAAAAAAAAGTCTGAAATGGAACATTCCATATTTATGCAGCTAAAGGTTATAGATAGCCAAAGGCTAAATTCAATACTGTGTGAGTCTAAGAGTTAAAAAAGAAGAGAAGAAAAGGCTGCAGCCTCTACCTGGGGGACAGATTTACCCTGTCTTGTATACTTATCTAGCTCAGGATGATAGGAGCCCTAAGAGACATAATCCTTGGGTCTGAGTGAAGATAACACTAAAAGACATCAAAGGAAGTCAATGTGGTAACAAACAAATACGCTTCCTTAGACTGGACACAAAGCAGCAGATATTAGTACATTTCCAAATCCTGAAAGGCATATAAATGTTTAAGTTGGCTCCAGAAATATTATCTCTCGATTCTTCCATATAAATCTATGTAAATACCAAGCCAAAAAGGAAGAAACTATGGCAATGTTTATTACTTTTGAAATGCAGTCCTTAAGAAATTAAGTGGTGATGAAACTCATTAATTTAATTCAAGCAAACCATTCATCTTGTCATTAACTTCTTTGTTGTTATTTATTCAGCAAAATGCAAAAGCCAAAGTCTGCTCACTGCTCAAACTCTTGGCAGTGCTAAATGTGTAAGTCTACCCTTTGAGGAATCATAAACATGGAAGTTTATAAACCCTAAATAACATCAAATTTTCTTCTATTATAGGGAAAGGATATTTATAAAACAGTTAATACTCGATTTCTCTAGATAACTTCTGAAAGCCATAAATTTAAATTTTTGTTCAACATGAAAATTAACTGACAAGGTAATAGAAATCAAGTCAATTCCTATTAAATTAGATAGCAGCTTTAAAAAACTCCCCACAAATCCCTAGGAAACCACCTTTTCCATAATCTAATGGAATAGCTTATATAGACCCATACAAGAAATTCTGACATATAAATAATGTCATAAAATTATCTTGTGGCATTCCAACAACTGTCTAAGAAATTTTGATTTTATATCTTT
Source organism: Lutra lutra (assembly GCF_902655055.1). Taxonomy (NCBI): domain Eukaryota; kingdom Metazoa; phylum Chordata; class Mammalia; order Carnivora; family Mustelidae; genus Lutra; species Lutra lutra. Next base: position 149,889,176 of record NC_062281.1, on the reverse strand, counting down.
GTGTAACCCAAGGTCAAGAGTTTTTCCACAAGCCAACTGTAATTTTTTAATTCTCCTATAATTTTAAAATATAAAACGTATAAGTACATACATGATTTTTGCTGTTTTCTGTAGACTGCACCACATGAAAAAGAAAATAAGGAAGCTTGTGAACAAGTTTTTAAAAATATAAGTTCAGACTTTTAAAGTGTTAAAAATTGATTTTACCTCTTCATGTATTTTTTATCATCTTCCTTTTGATCGAGCCAGAATTTTTCTGGAAGTGATTTTTTAGATAAGTAATACCTGTGTAATTATTAAAGAAACTTTTAAAACAATAATAAAATCATAACATTTTTATGTGACTTATATTAAGTAGGTACTCACATCCATGAAAATCATACTTGAATCCTAGCTAAATTAATTCTTAAAACTTTTTCCAGATCTGCAAAAACTACAATAAAAATATCTACACTTCACAAGGCTGTTATATGGATTAAACACCATATGTGAAATCACATGAACAAAGCACCTACACAAAATGCGTGCTACATAAATGTTAGCTTCTCCTATATGCCCTATTAGAAGTGGTTAAGAGAAGAAACAGTTTGTGTTTCATTTAATTTTTTCATTCATTTTTCCTAAAACATGGGGAATGTAATAGATGAATCTGATTGGCTGTCCAGGATTAACAGGGGAGTTTGTTTTCCTAGTTCTAAAGATAACAGAAAGAGTTCAGGATGTTCTCTACATTAATACTAATAACAGGTCAAATCTACCATGGAGCTTCCCTCTCCGACTCCTTAAAACTGACTTGCAATACTCTTCAATAAGTTTGACATGTTCTTCCCTTAACAAATATTGACTACATATCATGGATGTCAGGTAATACACTAGGTACCAGGAGCTGAGGACAAAGATATAAGAAAACATCCCTGTCCTCTAAGAGCTCACAAACCTCTTCATTATTTCTGCTTCTAAATCTAGAAGTGAACCCATGACTACTTAAGTATTAATTAATTGAGACTTGTACTGTTCAATGTATCAGCTAATACCACATGTAAACAATATAAAATACCTCAATACTGTGTTCCTATCGTTAAATGTTGAAAATATTATTTTAAATATACTGGGTTAAATAAAATATCTTGTTAAAATCAATTCTATTTGTTTTAAATGTGGCTACCAGAAAATCTTAAATGATATATGAGTCTTGCACTATTTTTCTACTGAAATGCAGTGATCTAGGCTATAGTTGTGATGTTTGGGGAAAGTAAGAGAATAAGAAATCCTAAAAAGGGTTAACCCATGACAATTAAAGGTAAACAGAAACTCTGAATTCAATATAGCAGTAACAGGGAATACAGGGAACAGAGAAATTCTGGCTTAAAAAGGAGGTAGATACCCATACAATACAGATGAAGGTTAAAAATAAACCACTATGTATTGGACTATTATTAATAATCTTTACAAAGTCATAAAATCAGAAGTCATTTTGTTCAACCCTTTCATTTTATATATAAGAAAATGGAATCCCAAAGAAGTTGCCATCATCAAACAGATGAAAGAAACAAGGACAAGAAGCCAGTGACTAAACTGTGGATAAAGGCCTACAACTTCTGAGGGAAAATCTTCATCCTGCAGTATTTGTTTTGTGCTTTTTACTTAGATTCCTCCCACATAACACCTGTAAACTGGCGGAGTGAGAAGTGAGAACTTGTACATATTCTAAGTGTATCTCTGGGTAAATTAACATCTCTGGGTTTTAGCTTCTACAACTGTAGATGGAGGCTTGGACTAAGTGATCTTGGACATGGACTAAAGGTTCTCACTGATTTAAAATGTTTTATAATTTCTACTCAACATTCAGACAGTATAGAGGTGGCTGAGAAAAGAAACTCAAGCATATTGAGTTAGATCCTACACTTTGCAGAAAAACAGAAACAGAGGAATAAAATGCTGCTTTTTTCATAGGTAGCTAACACATTATATAATTGCAGTCTGGGGCCAAATAAGGTCCATCTAGTAATAACAGTGGTCTCTTTGGTAAGTCTTACACTTACAGATTTTTAACCTGAAAATCTTTACTTTCCTCATAATCATTAAAGGATACTCTTCTTCCAACAACATCTTCTCAATGACAGCTCTGTTCTCTTCACTGATGGTGCTATCCAGAGTCCAAGGCTATTAAAAAAGAATATATTTTTCTTTTTACTTACTGTCTTCTGAAATTATCTTCTATGTTTCATTAAATGAAATACATGATATAATGATTACAAATAATAAAGCTCCCATTTACTATGCACAGACATATCTGCTTCCCCCATAACACTGTGAGACAGGTGTTACTACTTCACTGATGCATCTGGACCACTGCAAATATTTCAAGTGGAGGAGTAGAGACCTGACACACAAGACTGCTGGATTCCAAGGCTCAGGCTCCTACCCATGATAAAATCATAATGGCTATCATGTATGAGACATATCAGGTAGCAAACATGTTGCTAGATATTTCACCTATTTCCAAAAGTCACCACAGTTCTTTTTTCCTTTAAGCCACAATCTTTCCTTAAACCATCATACTCATTTTCAACTCTCAAAAATGTTCAGCTCAGTTCTCTTCTCTAAACTCTATCTATACTGTTCTATCCAACTGCCCACTCCCCAATGTCCACCTGGATATCTAGTGGGCTTCCCAAAATTAACATGTTCAAAACTCACTCACACATACCTTCACCTGTTTCTCCCTGTGCTTCCAACTTTGTAAACAGCATTATGAGTTACCCAGTTATTCCACATAGAAACCTAGGAATCATACTGGATTCTTCCCCTTTTTCTCAATCCTGTATCTAATCTACCAAGCAGTTCTATGTCCAAAATATAATTAAAATCTATCCAACTCTGCCAAAACCTCAGGCCACTCTACCACCAACTCTTGCTTAGACGACCACAAATGTTTCCTAATTGGTCTCTGTGATTCTACTCTCGCTTCATATAAAAATGACAGAGCTGGGGCGCCTGGGTGGCTCAGTAGGTTAAGCCACTGCCTTCAGCTCAGGTCATGATCTCAGGGTCCTGGGATCGAGTCCCACATCGGGTTCTCTGCTCAGCAGGGAGCCTGCTTCCCTTCCTCTCTCTCTGCCTGCCTCTCTGCCTACTTGTGATCTCTGTCAAATAAATAAATAAAATCTTAAAAAAAAAAAAAAAATGACAGAGCTCAGGTCTGCCTCTCCAACCATCAAAGCTGCCACTCCCCACTTCCCACTATATTCTAGGTACTGGTTTTGGAGCAGAGCCTCTGTGCTGCTATTCCTTCTGCCTAGAATGTTTTTCCTCAACTCTTCACATACCTACTCCTCTCTATTACTTTTCAACTAAACTTATCACCTTTCATTTCCTTCAATGACAACTTTATCTAAAATGGGTTCCCCACCCTGTTACTCTCAGCCAGCATCTTGCGTTCTTCATGGTTTCTACTTAATTTGTGTACTTGTTTATCACCTGACTCCCTTTTAGCATACACGCAACTTGAGAGCAAGACTATGTCTGTCTCGATTATAGCTGTATCCCCCAAATCTGGTCTAGTGTCTGACACACAGTAAGAATTCAACAGATAACTGCTACACGAAAGAAATGAACCCTGCAATGATCCCCATCTTTTAACGAAGAAGCAAAGGTTCACAAATCTGATAAGTTGTAGAGCAAGGATTTATACCTAAATCTAGCTGGCTCCAAAGTAGTTTCCCAACACACCATTTCAAAGTCAAAAGAAGTAAGAATAAGGTTCTTTCATTTTTAAAGTAAGAAAAATGTTTCCAGTATACTATCTCTGTAACTGCGGAGAACTAGCACCAAGTAAAAAAGGGGTACTCCAGGCAATGAGTAATAGCTTATGCACCTCATATTTTCATGAAATACTTACAATAAGACCATTCTCAGTTCTCCATGATGAATCAAGATAGTGATCTTGTAAAACAGATGCTGTACTTTCATCACTTCTGTAATAATTAAGAAAATGGGTAAAAAGGTGACATTATACCAATTAATAAATACTACTCACGTAACACAGGAACTGGCAGGGCATAGATGTTAAGCAAATATTTTATTCCCTTCTTCCCTTAACAAACAGACTTAACATTGCAGAAATGCCTACTCGATTTCTTTAACCTTTGGAATAGAGTGGCTTTAAGCAACCACTTTACCACCGCAACCAGAGTCTGTTCACTTCTTTTGTTTCCCAAGAATAAACAACTTCATGAGGAAAAAAAAAATACCCGAAAACAGCAACCACAATATACTCTATGACCATGAACCAACACTTCAGAGGTCTTTGATGACATCCACATGTATATAAGAATTCCACTTTACAATCAATTCTCTTAGTTATATCTAAAGCATAAAAGTCACCAATAACAGCACTGCCCTCAAAATGGGGGGAAAAAAAAAAAAGATCGAAGAGCCAAAATAGAAAATACTCAAGACAGTAAAGTATAAAGAAAATTTAATTTTTTTTAAAGATTTTATTTATTTATTTGACAGACAGAGATCACAAGTAGGCAGAGGCAGGCAGAGAGAGAGAGAGAGAGAGAGAGGAGGAAGCAGGCTCCCTGCTGAACAGAGAGCCCAATGTGGGGCTCAATCCCAGGACCCTGGGATCATGACCCGAGCCGAAGGCAAAGGCTTTAACCCACTGAGCCACCCAGGCGCCTCAAGAAAATTTGATGTTTTAATAACAATTTATATAATAAAAAAAATTAACTTGGGTTATTTGGGGCCTTTTCTATGTTCAGGAGGGATTAAAGCTTTGTTAATTCTCACTCCTTTCACTGAACTAATAAAAACTCCCTAAAGTCACACCTGTTCACTACTTACACAAAAAACCTGAATAGTTAAGTTTTGGAAAGCCCAATCTATGATATAATTAAGTTCAATATTTGCTTTTTTTATGTCTTGAAGTTACAAGTTTCCTAGAAAACTACTGACTTTTCCCAGACCTAGTCTAGTGGTAAGAATTTCGTACCTCTTAGACTGTAAAAAGGTTTAGACTTTTGAATCTTCAGTTAGTTCTACAGTGGTTATTATAAATTGTGGGACTAACAGACTAGCTACAATAAACTAAAAGCATTAATTTCTCTCAGCTGTTGATGGCAAAAAGGTTTCAATTCAGGTCTTAACTCTGATTTGGTAGAGGCTGACAAGAATGCTAAATAAAGGATTCTGAGACTTGTATCAGCAGAAGGAAACCTTTGCTTATGGAGGTCTGCCAAGGTGCAGGAGGGGGACTAGTATCACTTCCGGTAGGTTTTTTGTTTGTTTTTTTTTAAGATTTTATTTATGTACTTGAGAGAGAGAGAGACAGACAGAAGGGAGCACAGAGGGAGAGGAAGAAGCAGACTCCCCACTGAGCAGAGAGCCTGACATGGGTCTTGATTCCAGAACTCCCGAGACCTAAGCAGAAGGCAGACACTTAACTGACTGAGCCACCTGGGTGCCTCTTCAGGATTAATGTCTTTTTACAGTGTTCCTCAATAAGGATTAGCAACTTCCACACTTCTGGTGTATGCCTCTGGACACGTGAGTCTCCATAGGTAGCTTAAATTAACATGCTTAAACCTTAGCTGAGAAACTCCTCTCAAATCCGTTTCTCTTCCGTTGTTCCCTATCTCAAACAAAGGATATGCATCCCCCTAGTTTCCCAAGTCAGAAATCTGAACCTGCCCTTATTTTCCTCACAGTATATTCAATTGGTTGCCCAATCTGTGGGCTCCTACCTTTTCAAATCCAGTCCTTCCACTATATCCATGCTGACTCTGAAGTCCTGTAGTTTCAGGGCCAGTTTTCCTGGGTAAGTGTATAAGATAAAGCTAACATCCCATTCACTTTCCCTTCTTTATCTTTTTCCACTTATCCCCATTTGGCCCAACTGTAAGTTTTACTGTTTCTTACCCAATTAGAATGTTAGTTCTATGGGAGCAAGGAGTTAGTTTGATAACTGCTATATACCCAGGCCTTGGCAGAGAAGAAGTGCTCAATCAATATTTGCTGAATGATTAAAGGAACAAAGTAGGTGGAGCATGGATCATCCAGGTCTGTGGGAGTTAAGGAATGAGGATTTTCTCATCAAGCAAGTTAGGGATTTAAGGGAGTAACATGAGATCTGTAAGAAAGACTGGTCTAACTTCAGTAAATAGAAGGGGGCCAAAGAGGGAGCAGTTAAGAGGAAGTGATTATATAAATACTAGAGCGGTGACAGTAACTCAGACCCAGGGAACAAGCAGTGTGAACATGAAGAAGTGAATACATTTGAGAGGATACTTAGAATCAATAGACCTTTAACAACTAATAGGACAGAAGGGGTGGAAGGAGAGAGGTAAGGAAAAAGGATAAAGTCTCCATCTGTGCCTTGAGTTACTGGGCGGATGGTGCCATTTTTTGAACTAGCGAACTTGGAGGCAGATGGCAGGTGTGGTGGGAAAAGTTTATAAGCTGAGACTGAGGTGCTTGTGGAACATCCAAGAACAGAGATTCAGAGAATTAGATAAATGGATCTAAAGCTCGGGAGAAAGATCTGGGTTGGTGACGGATATGGAAAACATCAGCATGTATTAAGCACAGTTTTAGGAAATTCCATTTTTCTTATGGTCAAAACAGTTGAACATTGGCAAATTTTGTATGATCCAACCTAACAGAAATTTAAGGATTGAGAGATCGTGTAACCAGGGACTACGTGGTTTGTTTTGTCTTATGACAAAACCCCTTAAAACACTGATTTAAAGCACAAGTAGGAGAAAAGGAAGATGAGGAGGAAAGGTAGAAGTGAAACGGAAACCAAAGTTTCAATGCTACCTTCTAACTTTGGTACCTAGAACTTAGCAAGTACTTAAAAGTGTGTTTTCAATTAATCCTCAGGGTTTCCACAGATGTTATCACTAGCTGTACCTACACACTTCGGGGGGCACCATTCACCAGAATATAATGTTAATGATGCTCCTTGGAGTTGGATAAGACAAAGGCTCTGACCATCAGGAACCAATAAACTTTGTAATCCAGCTTGCATGAGTCTAAGATGATCATAAGTGTCACCAGTAGACCTAAGGCTGAGCACAATAGTAAGAGAAAGGAAAGAAAAAGAGAAGGCAAAAAAAATTAAACATGATCAGAAAAATAAAGAAGAACCTATGGAAAAAGGGTAGAGCCAATACTCTGAGATGATCTTCTGTGTTTCCAAGGCTAACTCACTTCTCTCTGGACTGCAGTTAACCATCCCTGCCCACTTATCACATAGACTTACTGTGAAAAGTAAATTAAATCATGCATGCAAGAGCACTTAATCAAGATTAACTTTATAACCTAATCTACACAAATGTAAACAATGACTATTAATAAAAGTTCCCTACTAATCTGAATAGTGCTGGACTGCTTTTCCTACAGATCCGGGAGAGAATGACTATACGAATTTAATTACTCCTCACATTTTTACAGTGTTTTAGAGTTCAGTAGAATTTTAAATCCACTATCTTAATCCCTCAGGGCAGGGTGGGTATTGCTCTCCATAATTTACAGAGTCCCTAATATTAGGTTGGACTGTATGAAATTACCATTTTTTATGTTAAAAATGGTCTAAGATTGGTCATTCCACATGATTCATTCAACCTAACAGACTTATAAGGAGGTTGTTCATATTTATAAGCAACATAACTGGCTGAGTTTAGATCTGAGGTATTTTGATTCCTGACCAGTCTAGGCCTCTTCCAATTCTAAAAGGTGACTGGGGAAGCACATTTTAAAAATAGTATCTATCAATTTCTTACTTGGAAAGCAAGCAAAGGGCTAGATCTCTCACGCTAGATTATGCTTCTTGAAATCACACTGGCCTGTTCTGCAGAACTCTGTATTAAGTAAACTGTGACCCTCACTAGGGTCTTCACAATAATCTCCAAGACGGTAAAGAGATGGTGAAGAACATTTACCTAGCTCCTACTGTATGCTATAGTACATTCCATGATTACTTTAACTGATGTTCACAATAACCATATGAGGCACATACCATGACAGTCTCACATGAGCTGTCTGAAGCTCAGGCAAGTTATATGTCTGATCCAAGGTCACAGTGCTAGGAAGTGACAAGGCTGGCCAATGCTGGAGAACCCAGAGCTGTCCAACTCTAAAGTCCTGCCCCTTTAAGTCAAGCTGCATACAGGAAGTTTTTCACAACTAACCCCATGTGGAATAGGAAACCTGTCAGTAGGGATGAAACGACACGCCCAAGGTCACACCGCTTACAAGCGATGAAAAAGGATCCCTGAGCTCAGGTCCGGTTCAGAGGCCGAGGCCGCCCTTGTTCTAGTTACTGTCCGGAGGGAGCAAAGGGGCGGATTCTGGGGTGGACATCATGGAAGAAGGAATCTAATTGTTGGATAGACTGCAATGTGCTAGGCGAAGTCGGCGCCCTCGGGATATCCCGGTAAAAGGTGAAGCAACCATCCGACACGAGCCTCGGGTACCTACGCCCGCTGGGCTCAAGAGTAGCTAACAAGCCGGATGGGCGCGGCACCTCCCCGGCCGCCGGGAGACCCTGGCCCAGCGGATGGTCCCCCTCTCCCCTGTTCCTTGCTGAACCCGCAGCCTGGCCAGGGTACTCTCCTTGCACCCGTGCTCCTCCCCATCCCTGCGAGACCCGGTCTCTACGCCTCACCCTGGCTGTGCCGCAGCTGGCACCACGTCCCCTTCGATATCCACATCCGCCTCTTCAGCCGCCATGACGGGACCTAACCCCATCCGTCCTCCCGAGAGATCCCGCGAGAGGTGGAAGACTTGGGGGCGGAGTCTCATGAGTCACGGGGCGGAGCTGAAACCTTGTCCAGCCCCTTACGCAAGCGGGAGGCGGGGCCTTCAGAGAAAAGATCTGCAGTTTTCCGGAGGTTTGGTCCTTTGGAATTCTGTTGGTTTGTAAAAGACCGTGGGAAGTTGCCCAGGCTTGGGTTTTGAAGAGATAGTGCTCTTGGACAAGTTCTTGGCTCTTCACTTCTCTTATTGATAAAATGGGGATATCTGCCTGGAGTGCTGAAAAGGTCAAAGCCAGACCTGCTTTGAACTGTGACAGGTGCCTGGTTTTCTATCTTTTTCTTTCTCTTTCTTTCTTTTCTTTCTGTCTTTCTTTTGGAAAAGGGTCACTCAGCGATTATGTGAAGTACTAAACAACTTCTATTTTAAAATTGAAAAAAACATTTAAGAATGTAACTTACTTTATTGAGATCTTTATAATTAATTAAAGATTCACTCTCATGACCATTGATCTTTACAATAACCCAGTGAGGACTGGTGTCATCAGTCACACTTTATAGATGAGGAAATTGAGGCTCAGAAAACTGAAATGACTATCAAAGGATGTATAGCTAGTAAAAGACAGAGCTTGGACCAGAATCCGGGTCTTTTGACTCTATACTGAGGGCTCACCCTCTACAAATCATATTGGCAGGATAAACACCATTTCTCTCAAAGAATTTATGACTTCTCAAGAAATTAGATATTGGCCTTGAGTAGCCTCTACTAGCATTTATTGCTCACATTGTTGCAACTGTTCATTCACTTGTCTGCCTCCACCATGAGACTGTGAATTCTTTAAGGACAAAAGCTCTGTCTGCTAGTCCTTGTACTTATACCCCAACATTCAAAATGGTGCCTGACATGTCTTAGGAGCTCAGGATATATTTAACTGATGAATGAATGAAACAATTTAAGTATGCTCATACAGCTTTCTAACTGTTTCAGGCACCTTTCCACTGTTATACCTCCTCATATCACTTTTTGCTAAATTTGTGCAAAGAACAGAGGACAAAATGACTAAATTTAACTGAGATATCTCTACAGTTTCATAGTATGTTCAAAGGAGTTTTCAAGTGATCATATGTTTAGATTTTTTTCCCATCAAAATGAACTTTCATAATTATTCCTATTTTCCATCATAATTAGTCCCTTTAAATTTAGTTCTTTATAATACCTAACAAAAATTTTAACTCATTATGATGCTCTGCTTTCCATAAACTGAAACTGAATGAATGTCAGAATAATTTTAGAGCAGTAAGGGCAGAAGATGAATTACAAACAGAGAGGATGGGTCAAGGCTGATGTGATCACCTGTTGTATCCCACATATTGCATAGGGTGGAATCATTCTTGGACCTCCCAAGAATCATGCAAATCATGCAAATTAATTATTATCACCCCACCCCATCCCCCGTTTTAGAGGTGAGGAAGCCAAAGTTCAAAAAGTTACAGTTAGATTCCTGAGTCCTAGAGGTGAAATTCTAACCCAAGCCTTTCATATATATACATATATATATAAAATGTATATAATTTAATAATATAACATAAAATATGTTGTGAATTAAAATATAGAGTATGTATGTATATATACGTACGTACATACACATATATTAAAATATAGAGTATGTATATATGTATATTTTTATTTATATATTTTATATTTTTAATATATTTATATATTTATTTTTATTTATATATATTTTATATATTTCTATTTATATATACGTATGTACGTACATATATATACATACTCTATTTTTAATTAATTAATTTAAACTTAATTTTAATACATATATATACACATACATACTCTATATTTTAATTCACAACAAAAGCAATAGGGTCTTTCGCAATACTACATGAATTGGTTTAAGAGTAAATCATAATCAGGTAATTTTCTGATTTCTTTGAGGCGCTTAAATCTAGAAATGAGTAGAAAGTGTATTTTGAAGGTTAGAAACTTATCTTGGGTGTATAGAATCCTTTTCAGTCCGCTATTACACCTTTATTTTCTTCATTGATCCTAAAATAGAATTGTCAAGAGGTACCATACCTGTAAATCCTCACAAATATAGTTAGAGGAATATTCAGTCAAGAAAGTGTCTGGCTCATATTTTAACTGCATTGCATTCAAAGACACTGGAGACTCATTTCATTTCTCCCTATTTCTGGTGAAAAAAGATCACTGCATTTTTATTGAAAAAGCAAAGTATAATTGCAATATTAATTCATAAAAAGCTGGCATGTTAGCGATCATGCTAATTAGCTCAGATTTGTAAAGTGCTTTAAAAGCAGGAACTGTCACACAACTGCTCACTAATGTTATTGTTACATTATGATCCAAACTGTCAGCTAAATGATTGCCAGGAATTCAAAAGTTCCCATTTTAAATAGAAAATGGCCAGTGAGCAGGGAGGAAAACTACTTTATCTATGCAGAGGTGAGATAATAGATGAATGCAGACATAGACTTAAGGGCTACACTTGGCAAACATTGGAAATGGCTTGAATTGTTCCAGGAAAACAAGGCTGCATTTTATTTTATTTTCCCTCCCCAGTTCCCTGAAATCACATAAGGTAGCTACTGAAAAAGCTGTTCTCAGTATGTTGTAAGGAGCGTCTGCCAATGTACTTCTTACATTTTAATTACAGTAATGCTACATCCATCTGACATTATGCGGAAGGGAACGAAAAGATGCCAACATTAATGAGCTCCTACTGTGTGCCAGGCATTTTACAGACATTATTTCTTTATAGCCCTCTGAGGTAAGGAATTGTTATTTTCACTTACAGATGTGGTAACTGAGGTTCAGAACAGTTAAGTGATTTACCCAGGGAACTGTAGCTTATCGTTGTTTTCCTTACAGCATGCTGTCTTCGGTTAGTTTCTAATAGCATCATTCAGAATTTCATTGTTTCTTCTCAGCAACCCCCAGTGGAAGAATTATGCCTCTTTCTCAAAAGCTCCAGGAGGATGGGTGTTGGTGGGCGGGCTTGGGTCTCAGGCCATCTCAGAAGCCAGATGGACTCAGTTCCACCTGCACCACATTCAATAAAGAGGCTTGGTGGCCCCCCGGAGCAAAATAAGGGTACCGTTTCCAGAGGGAGGAAGAATGGATGGTGGGTAAGGAAAACAACAGATGCCAGCTATACTGTTCTGTATTGCCATTCCCCTCTGTTCCCTCAGGCCTTTGGTACAGTCTGTTAACAGTTCCCGGCTTCTGTTGCATTATACCAGGCAAGTTACTCAACCCCTCTAGATGGCCACTTCTTCATTTGGAAAATGACCTATGAAATAATCTCCTCCAGAAGTAAAATTCTTTGATCGTGTTCTTGTTCATTTCACAGACATTTCTGAACACTGTCACAGGGAAAGCAGGGATGGAATTGTCGAAGTCTGCATGAGTTTGGATGTGGTTGGCTGCTTAGTTAAGTATGGACTGTAAACAAAATATTCCCTCTGCCTGGAAAGTGTGACACTCCCCACCTGTCTTCCAGGACCCTCCACGTGCAGGGGCACTCTGCCTTCCTTTCCCCATCTCCTTCCCTCTGAAAGGGCTGGTTCTGACTCAGCTTTGGTCCACTATTGCCGTTTTGGAACTCAGGTTCAGAGTTCTCAGGTCTTTTGATTCTTTTCTTTGAAGACAAGCCAGAAATCAAGATTAATTTGTGAAAAACCATTCAAAGTTTTGAAAAACGCTATGGAACCAAACAAACACTTAGGTGGGCTACATCTGACCTGCAGTTTGTGACTCTTGCCCTAAATCCTTCTCTCCTACCACATGTAACATTTCCATGTTCTTATTTTCTCACCGTTTCTCACCGTCTGCCTATGGTGCTACTAAAGTCTTCTTCAGGGTGGGGAGCATGTTTCTGTTCCTCTTTGTATCCACAGCCTCTAGCTACAATGCCTGGTACATTATAATCATTTAATAACTATTCATCTAATGAATGAGTGAATCAACTAGAAAAAAATAAAGCCAGAGGTTTTTTTTTTTTAATTGAATATAGAAAACTCATTTTGTAAACACATAATCAATGGATATTTTAAAATGAGAGCCAAATAAATGTATATATATTTACATATATATGTATATTTGCATATATGTATGTATACATATATGTGGATATATGTATACATATATATGTATATAACAATATGTATATAACAATTGCATTATGATCCTGACAAAAAATACAGAACGCAGTAGACAAAGGAACAATTATAAACCTAAACGGAGTCCCAAAGTCCCTTCTCATGAGTGAATGAGAGACGTGTGTAGTTTTCTTGCCTGCCTCTTTATTGTGTATGCTGCCTGTACTTTGGAGGGGATTGAGGGGAGGCATAAGGCAAATCTCCAACTTGAGGGGGAAATTCAGTCTGTGCTGATGCTGAAGGGCTGCGTAAAATGAAATGTAAACCTGTGCTGACTCAGTTCTAGAGCTCACACATGGTCGAGTATGTGAGCACAAAATCCAGTCCTTCCTAGAGGTCCTTCCCTTTGTTGTCTAGGTAGCTCCATTTCTACTTGTAAAGTCAGCTTCAGCGTTGTGCTTTTGCTTATCTTCCTGCCCATTTACACAAACTCGCTTCTCTGCGACCCCAGAGCCACAGTGCATGCTTGTGACAGTGGCCCAGCACTCTGGCAGGTAGCTGCCTCCACACTAGCCTGGGACCTCCTTGAGGACAGGGATCATGTCCATGTTATCCACACGCAGCACACAGTAGGGGCCCTACCAGTATTTGAATGAACAATATGCCTTCTATGTTAGAAAGCACATTGTTATCTCAAAGCTTCAAGAGCTTTCATTCAATTCAATAAGTGTTTACTGAGTACCTACTATGTTCCAAGCACTATTTTCATGCTTGAGATATACTGATAAATAAGAAAGACAGTTTCCTACCCTGATAGAAGTCACGTCCTAGCAAAGGGGGAGAGACAACACTAGACATAATAATATTAATTAATTAATTAATATTAATGAATTATTGTATATTAATCATTATATTAATATATTACAGTAATATATTAATATAGTATGTTAATATATTGCATATTAATAAATTATTATAAATTAATTATATATTTGTTAGAGGTGATTGAGTACTATAGATAATGGGGAAAAAAATAGAGCAGGATATGGATCCTGAGAGTTCAGAGTGGTGAAGGGGTACAGGTTTTAAAAGAGGGGTTCAGGGGCAGGGGGCGGGAGGTTGGGTGAGCCTGGTGGTGGGTATCATGGAGGGCACATATTGCATGGAGCACTGGGTGTGGTGCATAAACAATGAATTCTGGAGCACTGAAAAGAAATTTAAAAAATAATTAAACAAATAAAAAAATTTTTTTAAAAGGGGTTCAGCCTAGGCCTTGTTGGGAAGGTGGCATTTGAGCAGAGTCTTGCCAAGCTGATGTCAGGAGAAAGTGTTTAGGTGGAAGGAACAGCCACTGCAAAGGCCCTGAGTGGGAGTGTGCCTGGTGGGGGCCAGGATGGTGGAGGAAAGTGGGCAAAGGGAGAGCAGGAGGGGAGGAGGCCAGCCAGACACCGGACCACAGGTCCGTGTCTGTCCGTGTCATTCTAAGGACATTCTGAGTGAATCAGGGAGTCATTGTTGGGGTCCACTGAGATTAAACCTAGATATTAGCAATACAAGTTCACTGAAATTTATTTAAGATTATATGCCAAGTGGTTGATAACATGAACTATTTGATGTTTCTTTTGTCAGATTTCCTGAGGGAAAAAAAAAATCCTACAAAATAGAACTGATACTTTTATTAAATAATTCCTCTTTCCCAGGATCACAGATGAGTCCCTCTTTGTCTACTGGTTTTTGTGTTGAGTCACCTGACTTAATTCTCCTTTTTTCACACTGCATCCCAAGTTCTCATTTGAACAGTCATATCGACTACCTGAGAAATAAACTGACTGCCGTTTAACATTTCCCATTCATTTAAAATGGGTGTTTTTACCACATTGAGGGGCCCCAAGTCCATATGCTGCTTGCTGTTGTCGCTGCTGGGTTCAGTAGCCTCTGATGTGAGCAAGATCTGGTCACCACTGATAAGAAATTCATACTCAATATATAAATGGATCATTACGAAGAAACAGAACAAAGACCATGAAGCAGAGGTCTGTGCCCGGAACCATGGAGGTCTGATGGGGCGAGGCTAATTCTGTGCATTCTTATGCTCTGCCTCTCATCCTCTCTAGGTCACTTTTTACTCCAGTGATTTCCATGGCAACCAGCTTCACACAGGTGTAACCTGACGGCACCATACATCTACTTTCTGCAGCAGAAAGTGCACACATGCACAATCCAGAAAAGCAGGGGTGTTAATACCCCATGAGATAGTGGATGACCGATGGGGAGCAAATCCCTGTAGGATGGAGCCCCTTTGTTCACAAAGCAATAACTTACTCTTGAATTGACTGTCCCTCCTTTACTGGCATGCTCTTTTCAGTCCTCCTTCATAATCCTTGGGACTACTTCCCAAATAAATTAGTGTCTGAAGCCCTGGTCTCAGATCCTTCTTTCCTGGGGAAGCCTAAGAGAAAACAGTGAGGTCAGACTTGGGTTTTGAAAGTTAAGAGAGAGCTTTCCAAGTGTAGGGAGAGGGAAAGTGCTTGCATTCCAGGGGGAGGGGGGAAAAAAAGGCATGAGCAAAGAAAATGAGGCGAGGACTACACAAGGCAGGTCTAGGGATTTGCAGTGACCTGCTTTGACTGAAGCATCGGATATATGGACGATAGGAGGAGGAGAAAACTAGTGGGATGATTTGTTCATTGAGAAATACCCGTCAGATACACTAAGCTGAAAATATTGAAAAAAATATTCCCCTGAAGTTTTGTTTGTTGTTTGTTTCTCATTATAGCATTCACACTGTTCTAGGGACACCTGGTTGGCTCAGCCGGTAAAGCATGCCAGTCTTGATCTCCCGATCATGAGTTCGAGCCCTACATTGGGCATGGAGCCTACTTAAAATAAAGTGCTAATAAAGAAAATAAGCATTCACATTGTTCTTCATTTCTGGGAAATCAATGGACTGAGTAGTAACTGTGAGCCATGCACTTAGGACGAAATTGAATATTTGGGTGAAACACCAAATTCTGGAAAACAAAACTGCTCTTAGTATGCATATTATCAACAGGTATGTAAAACAGATTTTACTATGACCAGAAAAGAGGAGATCCTGAAAAATTTCAAGGAAGCAAACAGAAATGAACTGTATAATATCCATCACTACTAATTAAAGTTATATAAAATGGCTGTGCATTTTCATTGTTTTATTATTACGAACAAAACAATTTTTAAGTGCTTTTGTGAATCATTCCTACCTTCTTTGCCATTGAGGACTTAAGTTTTTGAACTACCCTCTTCCAGGGAGGGATGGTACATTTAGGTTTGAAAGGAAGTTTTAGACCTCTTTGTTTTAGCACTATGTTCTGTCTTATGCAATAATTACCATATTTCACTGAATCTAAGCTTCACTGTCATGGATAGTAAGTTCTTCCATAGTTTTATGTGCCATAAAGAAAGAAAAATTGCTACCAATTACATGTTGACATTCTGTTGATTGCAAGATGCATCCTGTTTTCAGAGTTTTGAGAAAATATATCACTTGAAATTGTTGCCTGCAATTTCAAACCCCACCCCCGGACATTGGGAGCTCTGGTGGGGGCAGGTGTGGGGATAGTGACTTGACGTGTTCAACTTTAACTCTTTCTAATACTTGAGAGAGTCCCTGGTACACCTATGGCAGATGTGTGTTCTGCAAATGTTTATTGAATTAAACTGAACAGATTTTGATGTATCTTTACCTGTTCTGACATAGGCTATTTCATGGGATAAGAATTTCATCATCTCAGAAGCCTGCAAAGTATCATGAAATAGACCCACTACAGTTCTGTATCAACAACAATATCATATTGCTGTTTTTTGTCCATACTGACTGGAGAACTTATTGTGTGTGATTTTCCACAGTATGTTTCATATATGTTTGTTTCCATGCCATGGATTACTTTCTATCACATTCATAAGAAAACCAAGGACCTCTTTTAAAAAAATTGTTTAGTTAAACATAGTTGTAAAAATAATTTTGACAGTACAGATACTGTGTTAATTATTTACATGTGAGGGTATGCTTGAAAGGCCACATGCTGTCCGTAACTCTTCGAAACCTTTGAAAGGATTTACATTGATAGAAAAAAATTGGACATCAAGGAATTATTCATATACATTTGCTGTGGTTTTCATTTAAGACAGGAAGGGGTTTTTCAAGGTTTTCCACGCTTTTATTTGATTTAATTTCATGGTCACTAGAGCGCATTTCCATCACAGTCACCGACACCTTGAACTTGCTGTGATTTTCCTCTATTAAGCAGCCCAGATGATACTCAGTAAGATTCTTGGACTCTAAGCCCCATGTCTTGGAAACAGACCTCACTGAATTAGTGAAGATTCCAGGGCATTCTTCTTACTGAGCTGGTTAAGCCTTTGAAAATATACTATGGACGCTAGGATTTGCAGGCTTAGTGGACTTGCCATAAAAGGTTCCAGAGACCTTGGATGGCTCCAGTGCCTGGGGTGCAGTGGTCACACCTCATTAGTCCCAGAGCAGGGGCTGCCTTCCCCACGTTCTCCTGTGGTCTACATCTTCCCATTCTGGCTGCGGGGCCTCAGGAAGGCAGCCCAGAGTCACTGAAGTACTTCCTGGGAGAGTCCGGACAGGCGCACACCCACACTAGGCTCCCCTCCATGGGGATTTTGTCTGTATTTCTCCTTTGTCTGATCACTGAAGACTTTAGGTAGATTCTCGGAAAGACAGAGGTGATGTTTGCTGGAGTAGACAGTGAACAGTGGGGTAGAAAGTGAACAGGAGGGAATTGCAGTTTTGCATTTACTAGCAGGGAGCATCTGAAAGTTACTTGTTACTGGGTCCCCATTTCACTATCTGTAGTGGTGGTTAACGATCCCTACCTCCGAGGGCTGCTGGAAGGATGATATGATCTGAAATAAAATGAAATAAAGATAAAGGAAGTGGACCCAGGGTCTGGCGCCCGGTTTGTAGGTACTTAACAAATCTTGCTGCCTCAGGCTACAGCTGGTCAAGGTTACCGTGCACTCCATACATACCGGACTGGTTTTGACCCTAGCATCTGCTTTAGGTCTGCGTTCAAAACAGCCCCTCCTTCAAAGGGCACTAGCCGGGCCTGCAAGGTGTGGCTAAGACCACGAGGGACAGCCTTTGCCCCTGGCTGGGGGAGGAGGTCTCTGTGATTTCTGGCCATCATGGCTCTGTGCTGTCAGTTGCAGCCTGAGATGAATATCATGGTCTTGTTCCTTGCTTTACATCATGTGGCCCTGCCCACATCCTCCCCACTAAATAAGTAAGGCAGGCAAACTTTAAAGCTGCAGAATGATTAAAAAGAATAATCTGGGGTCTAATAATTCCCTTTCAGGTTGTGCAAGCAGGAAGGTTTTAAATCGCACAAGAACGATTTAAGGGAAAAGGCACACTCGTTTCTGTTCCTAGCAAACATAAGCAGCTAGTGGGTCTGGTTTTCTTAAATGATCTTTACTTACAGAAGGATCCATCACCCAGAGAGAGTATCTGTGTCCAGAATCTGACAGCAGGAAAGTGACTCAGAGCAACTCTGGGGTTCAGAGAGCCGAGGCTGGCTTTTGATGTGCCTTTCACATCTCCTGGGCACCACCCCAGGACTCCAAGTGAGGAAATCCCTAGCTCCTTTGTTTTCTTCCCTTCAGGCAATATGTCCCCCATCAGTGGGTAAGGTCTCTGCTTATACCCCTTCTTCTCCCTTTCTCTCTTTTCCCTTAGCTCTTGCTCCCTTTTCTCCATATTTCTCCTGCCTCCTCTCTGGATAAAATCTGAAGCAAAGTGTTGACTCAGAGGACATAGCTTTCTGACTTTATCTCTTATGAAATGGAGCAAGTCACTTAACATCTTGGTATGTTCTTAAATATCTTGAAAATGGGGGAATCATATTTTTCACATATCCAAGCATTTGCAAATGCATTTATTTTTTAAAAATTTTTGAAAGATTTTATGTATTTCTTTGAGACAAAATGAGAGAGCAAAAGCAGGAGGAGGGGCAGAGGGAGAGGGAGAAACAGCCTTTCCGCTGAGGAGGGAGCCCAAAGCGGGACTCGATCCCAGGACACTGAGATCATGACATGAACCAAAGGCAGACAATTAAACTGACTGAATCACTCAGGTGCTCTGCAAATGTATAGGCTGGCAGGGGACATATTCCAGGATGGTGGGCGAGGAGAACCCCAAGACAGACAGGAACAAAAGCTGTCTGTTGACACTGAATTATGATGAATGCAGTGAGGAGTGGTGTGAGATGAAACCAAGAGGTGTCTGGGGCCATCATAGGGGCCATAGAAGTAGCACAGAGGATTTTTAATGATATTATGAAGGCAATGGAAAGCCATTTATGGATTTTAAGCAGGAAAGTGATATGACCTAGCATACTTTTCTAAAAGATCACTTTGGGTATTGGATGGTTAATGGACTGTGGGGTGTGTGTGTGTTTCTGTGTGTGTGTGTGTGTGTGTGTGTGTGTGTGTGTGTGTGTGTGTGTGTGTGTTTGGGGGGAGTATTGTGAAAGTGGGGGAGATCAGGGGTCCAGATGGGAAATGATAGTTGTTTGGACAGGAGTAGATGATAGAAGTAGATGAAATTGTGATATATTTTGGAGGTATAATCAACAGGATTTGGTGACAGATTGTCTGTGGGGGTGAGGAAGAAGGAGGCAACAAGAATAACTCCTAGGTTTCTGGCTTGAGCAATGCTAGGATGCAGGTCTCATTTGCCGAGATGTGGAGGACTGGAGCAGGAGCCGACGGGAGGAAGAATCCTGTGGTCAGAGGCAGCCGGGCTTGATGCTAGATGCTACTTGGCTGAGTATCAGCAATATTCTTTGCCATAGTTAGATGCTAATATGTCTTCAGTGTGCTGGACAAGCAGTTTACTCCGGCACATTAAAATCGTTTTTCCATGAGAGCAAAGTAAGGAGAGCCTTGCATTTGCTTTATTTTTCTCTGCAGATAATGAGGTTGTTGTCAATTCCCTCAAAGCGAAAGCACGGTCCCAGAGGAGAGCAGGATGCTGGTGTTAATGGCAGCATCCTCCTGGAGATGCATTCAAGGGCTAGTTAGGATATCCCTGGCTAGGGAGGTTAAAGAAGGCCTTCAGCCTCACAGAGGGCATTTGACCAGACGGGCTCTCTGGTCCTTCCAACCTGGGGGTCCTGGGATTCGACAGGTCAGCCAATGAGAAGGCTAACAGAAAGCAAAAGCTGGAAAGCATAAAGGAGGCCCCAGGGATGAAAGAAGTTACTAAGTGGTCTTTAAGAATTCATCCATATCCTCAAAGCAAGGAGTTTACTCCCTCTGGTGATCTGGACTCTGGAACCCCCTCTTCAGGCTTAGTGGTTTCCCAGTATCAAAACATGAATACACAAATGAAGGTTAACGTCTTGCAGTAACATAACGTTTCTGGAGTCTAAGTTCAGGCTGACACCAGGGAAGAAAATAAAGTAATAAACTTTATTTATTTATTTATTTATTCATTCATTCATTCATTCATGGGCTGAGTCACAAAAAATGTCAAATTTTGTACTTAAACGTCATTACTCAAAGGTGATAGGTATCGGAGGATGGTGTCCTCAGTGCCCCTGCTTTCTATCCTCAGAAGAATGTGTATATGTGTATGTATTTCCTTGTTGGGACACTCATTACACATCATTGCAATTGTCTACTGACTTGCTCCATCACTAGATTGCATTCCCTTTGAGGAAGGGGCCTTCAAGTTTCTCACTTACACTTAAACATCCAGGACTCAGCCCAGGTCTTAGTTCGGAGAAGGCTCCCAATAAAGCCATGCTGAGCTGAATGAATGCCTGGATGGTTGGATGAATGGATGAATTAACATCATCTTGGAGAGAGGGAAGAAAAATGCAGTATTTGTCCCCTTAACAGGATTTCCATTCTCTTTCTATGTCCTGAGCAAGAAGAATGATTGGAAGTAATAAAAAATAACTAAAAAAAATAATGAAGGTCCAACAGAATTTAATAAAGCAGATGCGCACTGTCATCTTCCCAGGGGCTGAGGAAATTAGAAGTCATGTTTGAGTCATGTACAGGATATGATGGCAGTCTCCAGGGCTCTGTTTATCAGCTTGGCTTGGGTAGAAAGTTTCTGTCATGATCTTTGTGAGAAGTCATGTAACCAAACCATCAAAAGTGTCAAGAGACATCCAGAAACTTACTAACCATAATTATGATTGCTTTAGCTTGTTTGTAAGTTTGAGGAGATTAAACATGTTATTAGCAATGTACGCAAGAGTTCCACATCAGCAAGGGGACAGAGCAAGTTAAGAACCTGCCTAGTACCTGACCACTTGCTTTACAGAATGTCTGAAATGTAAGGGAGATTTGGGTCTCTCTGAGGTGCCAGTCCCAACACGCCCCACTGTTGGTTCTGAACCAGTTGAAGAGAAGGACACCAAAATCTCAGATCTAGACTGGAGAAAGTCACCTCAACATGAAGCCAAATTGGCTTCCTCCCACTTGCCTACCCAGTCACAGGCAAGATCAATGAGGCAAGCAGCCTCCTCCTCACCTACCCTGGGAAGAGTCACCCCATCACAGAGGAGGAGGAGGAGAATGCTTACAGATCGCAAAACAGGAAACAAATGCAGGCCATGTGGGAACAACAACCTTGAATACCTTACTCCTGGCCAGTACGGGATTGTGAACTATTGGCAAACCATCAGTCACTTGTATGTTAGTAAGGGGTTGAAGACCAGAAATTTTGCTCTAGCAGAATGTTCTGGCTGTCTCCTGCTGCTTAACAAACCCCTCCACAATGCCATATTTTTTCCTTACCATTCTATCTGTTGACAATCTGAGTTGGGTGGTTCTTTCTTAGGGTCCTTTAGGTGGCTATTGTCAGAGATAGCTGCTGGTGTTGGAATCATCTGGGGAATTCTTCATGTCTGGCCTCTGGGCCGGATGACTGGTCAGCTGGAAACCAGCTGGGACATCTCTCCTCCACTGCCTTCTCTACTATTGTGGCTTGGGCTTCCTCAAAGCATGGAGGAGAGAGTAACCAGATACTTACATTGCATGTGGCTGTCCTTGTGGCAAATTTTCCAAGAAGCCTCGGTGAAAACTGCAAGGTTTCCTATGACCTAGCTTTGCAAGTCCTAGCACATGACTTCTGCTACATTCTATGGTCATACAGGTGATAAAGCCCAGGTCAGATTCAAGGGGAGGAGAACTAGATTCTGCCTCTCAGTGAGAAGAAGAGCCACATCTCTAAATCAGGTCACACGGCAAGCATCACTGCTCATTCTCACGAAGACCCTATATGGTAAGTGTTACGATCCCCCTTTTACTAGTGAGGAGGTTGAGGCTCAAAGATATTAAGTGGCTTGGTGATCAATGGATGGCAGAGTGAGAGATCAAACCCAATTATGCCTGATTCTGAAGTTTTTCTCCGTCTGCTACATTATATTATCATGCATCTATTTTGAATCTCTCATTTTATGGAGGAGAAAATGGAGGGCACCTTAAACGCTTGTGAACTGGTAGATTCTCTTTTCTCTTTTCTTTTTTTCAAGATTTATTTATTTATTTTTAGAGAGAGACCGAGAGAGTGTGAGCAGGGGGAGGGGAAGAGGGAAAAGGAGAGAATTCTCAAGCAGACTCCCCACTGAGTGTGGAGACTGACACAGGGCTCTATGGCATAACCCTGAGATCATGACCTAAGCTGAAATCCAAAGTCAGACGCTCAACCAACTGAGCCACCCAGGCACCCTGAACTGGTAGATTTTTACAATAATCACTTTTTAAAAAAAATAAACATATAATACATTTTTATCCCCAGGGGTACAGGTCTGTGAATCGCCAGGTTTACACACTTCACAGCACTCACCATAGCACATACCCTCCCCAATGTCCATAACCCCACCCCCCTCTCCCAACCCCCCTCCCCCCATCAACCCTCAGTTTGTTTTGTGAGATTAAGAGTCACTTATGGTTTGTCTCCCTCCCAATCCCATCTTGTTTCATTTACTCTTCTCCTACCCCCTCAACCCCCCATGTTGCATCTCCTCTCCCTCATATAGGGAGATCATATGATAGTTGTCTTTCTCAGATTGACTTATTTCGCTAAGCATGATGCCCTCTAGTTCCATCCACGTCATTGCAAATGGCAAGATTTCATTTCTTTTGATGGCTGCATAGTATTCCATTGTGTATATATACCACATCTTCTTTATCCATTCGTCTGTTGATGGACATCTAGGTTCTTTCCATAGTTTGGCTATTGTAGACATTGCTGCTATAAACATTCGGGTGCACGTGCCCCTTCGGATCACTACGTTTGTATCTTTAGGGTAAATACCCAGCAGTGCAATTGCTGGGTCATAGGGTAGTTCTATTTTCAACATTTTGAGGAACCTCCATGCTGTTTTCCAGAGTGGTTGCACCAGCTTTCCTTCCCACCAACAGTGTAGGAGGGTTCCCCTTTCTCTGCATCCTCGCTAGCATCTGTCATTTCCTGACTTGTTAATTTTAGCCATTCTGACTGGTGTGAGATGATATCTCATGGTGGTTTTGATTTGTATTTCCCTGATGCTGAGTGATGTGGAGCACTTTTTCATGTGTCTGTTGGCCATCTGGATGTCTTCTTTGCAGAAATGTCTGTTCATGTCCTCTGCCCATTTCTTGATTGGATTATTTGTTCTTTGGGTGTTGAGTTTGCTAAGTTCTTTATAGATTTTGGACACTAGCCCTTTATCTGATAGTGTCGTTTGCCAATATCTTCTCCCATTCTGTCAGTTGTCTTTTGGTTTTGTTAACTGTTTCCTTTGCTGTGCAAAAGCTTTTGATCTTGATGAAATCCCAAAAGTTCATTTTTGCCCTTGCTTCCCTTGCCTTTGGCGATGTTCCTAGGAAGATGTTGCTGCGGCTGAGGTTGAAGAGGTTGCTGCCTGTGTTCTCCTCAAGGATTTTGATGGATTCCTTTCTCACATTGAGGTCCTTCATCCATTTTGAGTCTATTTTCGTGTGTGGTGTAAGGAAATGATCCAATTTCATTTTTCTGCATGTGGCTGTCCAATTTTCCCAACACCATTTATTGAAGAGGCTGTCCTTTTCCCATTGGACATTCTTTCCTGCTTTGTCGAAGATGAGTTGACCATAGAGTTGAGGGTCTATTTCTGGGCTCTCTATTCTGTTCCATTGATCTATGTGTCTGTTTTTGTGCCAGTATCATGCTGTCTTGATGATGACAGCTTTCACTTTTTTTTTTAAAGATTTTATTTATTTATTTGACAGAGAGATCACAAGTAGGCAGAGAGGCAGGCAGAGAGAGAGGAGGAAGCAGGCTCCCTGCTAAGCAGAGAGCCTGATGCGGGGCTTGATCCCAGAACCCTGAGATCATGACCTGAGCTGAAGGCAGAGGTTTAACCCACTGAGCCACCCAGGCGCCCCTATAATAATCACTTTTATGACAGTTTCTCTGGCCCTGTATTTGCTCTTGTCTAAAATTAACGAGTTGATATTGAGCAAGGCCCATATTCTACCTTATGAAATGTGCTAGAAGATGGGAAAGACTTCTTTCTACCCTGAGCTCATCAAGAGGGCTTTTCCAACAGCAGAACCAAGGAGGAGGGCCTATCCTGGTACCCCGCTGCTGGAGGATGAGATTTCAAAGAAGCCCCTCCATTACCGTGCTGTTGGCATTCCCACTTAGAACCCTCAGTCTCTCTCACTCTGTCTGGGAATCAAATCCAAAGTCCTTATGTTTACTAAAGTTCTCCATTAGCAGTTCTTAACTCTACAACACCCACTTTCAATCATAAACATTTTAAATATCTCCTGAAATGGAAATCATACTACTGACCCACAAAACTCAAAGATAAGCACAGAGGAGAAGTCCAAGGAAGGTACTTATAACAAAATGATATGGATTTTAATAAGTAGATACTGCAACACATCTTTGTTTTAAGATGTACACGATTAGTGGTTCTCAAACTGTGATGAAGAGCCAGTTTAAAAAAAAGTTTTACTTTCATAAAATACAATAAAACTGTTGCTATAATGAGCCATTGGGATAAAGGTTCCCAGAAGGTTACTCTTACTTTTTGCACTTAACTGACAAAGGACCGGTAAGTGTGTAGATGAGCTCTGGAAGGTGGATCCCACTTTGACTAGCACTGCTTTAGAGGAGTTAATGCTTACAGTCCTAGTAGGTAGGTACTAGTTAGATTCCCCGTATTCCAGGTTAGGGACTGAGGCACTGAGGGGTTCTGGAGCCACCCAGAGCTCCAATCCAGATCCAGGCATTTTGGCACAGCTGATGTAGCGCTCGTGGCTGTGATGGGTACAGAATAAGATTCCAGAACCCCTAGAACATGCACAGCCCATGGGAAGAAACAGATAAATAACAGGTTAATTTTTTTAAAGATTTTATTTATTTATTTGACAGAGAGAGATCACAAGCAGGCAGAGAGAGAGAGAGAGGAGGAAGCAGGCTCCCTGCCGAGCAGAGAGCTGGATGCGGGACTTGATCCCAAGACCCTGAGATCATGACCTGAGCCAAAGGCAGAGGCTTAACCCACTGAGCCACCCAGGCGCCCCACAGGTTAATTATTTTTGATAAAATTTTTATCATTGAGTAAAAATTTAGGGACAAGACTCTCACCCCACTGGAACCGTGCTCAGCTCCAAAACTCCTCTCCAGCCAGCTTTTCAGGAATTCTCTCAT
This sequence comes from Lutra lutra, assembly GCF_902655055.1. Classification (NCBI taxonomy): domain Eukaryota; kingdom Metazoa; phylum Chordata; class Mammalia; order Carnivora; family Mustelidae; genus Lutra; species Lutra lutra. The sequence goes on along the minus strand of NC_062281.1, from coordinate 149,863,568 downwards.
TTTACCTCCATGTGAACAGCACAAGTCTTGAAACTGCCCAAACCTCCAGTGTCCCATTCTGAGTCTTCACCAGCCCTCATTGTGAAGAGGCCTGGGCAATGGTGGGCGATGACATCTCTTATGCCCAAGTTCAACATCTTTTCGAGCAACACGTGTGCCCCTCCTGAGGGAGGGTGGAGAGGACATGATGAGGACTTAATTGGCGCATCTGTTCCCACGTCTGCTTGTGAGCAGCCTGTGATCACAAACAACTCATTTAGGGGCATGTCAGTCTCTCCCCAAGAGGTACCACCCCCACACCATTTGTGGACCACACACTCAGGCGTGTGAATCACCTCCCAGGATGAGTGACTATTGACTCACTGCTTCAGAGAGCTTCCTATTGAAGCAGCAGTTGCCCTACAGCCTTGGAAAGAGAGCAAAACAGCTTCTGAAGGAAATGAACACCGTCCCCTTGTTAGCTGTGAAGCCATCGCAGCTGCAAATGGGCCTCACTTCCCATCAGCAACAGCATCCAAGTTCCTGCAGGCTCCTGAGGCCCTGGCCTTCCACAGCTCAAGGGGCAGCTTCCTGAGTCTCTGCAGCCGTGCCCCTCAGGGGCTCTGAGACTAATTATTTAAGAGAGACATTTACTGAGCACTCAGTATATGCCAGGCACTGTATGAAACTACATATTTTATTTTATTCTCAAAACAAACAATAATAAGAGGTGGATGCTAGTACGATTTCTACTTTACAGTGGATTTAAACTGAGGCACAGAGTGGTTAAGAACCTGTCAAAAGGCAGAGAGCTGGAAAGTGGAAGAACCAAGGCAATTTGCCCCCAGGGTGCTTGCTGTCAAGTGCTGAGCCTTAGCCAACATTCACTATTGGGCAGGGGCCCTATCATCCATAGGAACATTCTTCCACATTTATTGAATGTCTGCCTGGGTCTCACTCAGGCTACAGAGTGAGGCAAAGAGCATGGCATCACACCTGGTCTAAGGGCTTTGACCTTCATACCATCACATCAGTATGCTCACTTAGTGTTGGGATCCAACATCTCCTTACAGATCCTAGGGAAAGAATCAAGAAGATAGCATATCAAAAACACCCCAGACAGGCTTGCCCTGTGGTAGAGACCCAACACGTATTAGTTACCCATCCTCCCCCAAGACACACAAGAAACCCAAAGGATGTGTAGCTGTATGAACAACACAGATGTGTAATGAACACTTATGAAATGATTGGAATCCTAATGGAAGCACATTTGGTTTAAGGATAATGCAAATGGTAATCGTGATGAGATTGTAATTTTATGTGTCTTATCTAATGTAACCCTAACAATCCCATGAATTTGGTATCACTTTGCCCACTTAATAGGTAAGGACGTTCTGTATACATGGTACCAAAGAAGAAAGTATACTCTGCAGAGGGTAGAATTTTGCAATGCGTAATTGAGACATTGTTTACTGAGCTTCTACTAGGTGCCAAGTATGTGAATACACCCCACTGAGGTCTCACAGTAGGAATTATTACTCACAATTTATAATGAGGAAACTGAAGCTAAGAACGCTTAGGAAGCTTGCCTAAGGACAGAAATCTAATGTGTCTCAAAATTTATTTTATAGTATAGGATGATCTTTTTGATGCTGACTTTGCCATGTGAAAGTCAAATTGGATATAAACTGGTTTAGTATCATTCTGAAGTTTGTTTCAAGGTGCCCCATAGTTTTCTGCCCTTTAAACACATTTTATTTTATTTAGTTCTCTAGATGTGCCATGACAAAAATAACATTCAAGTATGTCTGGGTTTCTTCTGGAAAACAGGCTTGAGAGTACGATGGCAGCTGAACACATCTGTGAACTCAAAGGCAAAGAGATGGACAATGAGTGAAATGTACCATGAGGCACATTTTGTGCATCAACCAGACCGATTCAGGCACAAGGAGAGTGGATTGGTGGCATGTAGAGAAGTTCCACTCTTTCAATTGGTTCTCCAGTCTTGGTATGAATTCCTCACTCATCTCTGAACAATGGAATGGGAATAATGAGAGTTCCAACTTTCTGAGTCTCACTGCCCAGCTTTGGTCCATCTTAAGTATGGACCCCTCCAGCACGGTGATATGCAAGTTTGGTAGACATGTTTGACCCAGACAAAATCCAGAAATTGGTTGGAGTTGAAGTTCTGGTAAATCCAGTATATGGCTGAGATTTTGTGACACCAAATATATTTGCTAACCAGCCTGTGACATGTTCTCACATGGGCAGAAGTTTGAGACATTCAGCAAAGCTAAACACGAGACTTGGTACTTACTAGGTTGGATTGCCTGCTGAAAAAATGGTTCCTAGCCATGGAAAAGGGTGGCTGGATTTGGTGAAATAATTTTTCTTTCTTGTTTTACTTATCATCTAGTAGAGCAAACATTTATGAAAGGGACTCTTGGGATACCTTTACACTGTATGTGTGAGAGTCTGGATTTGAACCCAGTTCTGTTGGGCTCTACATGCCTGTGTTCGTCTTACATGGATATGCTCTCTCTGGTAATGTGACATTTAAGCCAAATTGTGACAAATGAAAAGACATTTTTTTTTCCAGATGGATTAAGAGGCAAAGGACATTATAAACCAAGGGACCAGTACATGCATGAACAAGGCCCTGAGCTGTGGGCTGAACTGCCAAGACAATGTAAGTTTACACAGATAATGTAAGGGAAGACTTGTTATCAGAAGAGTTTGAATGCATTGAAATATGTCACTTGCCATTTATTCATTTGGTAATTCAACAAATGTGTATTGAGTGCCTCCTGTATGCCAGGTAACATTAGAATCAGAATTGAATTAGAATTGGAAATCACTAGACACCTTTGTCAAAATATCACCGCTCCTTATATCTAGAATTTCTTCTCCTGTAAAACAGACAAGTCTACAAAATTTTGTCTCAGTGGCAAAGTAGCATCAAAAGTCTTCTTTGAATGAAGCCAGTCTTTGAGTGAAATAAGCCATGAATATTTATGATAGATTAAAGGGAAGCACGTACAATAAAGATAAATGGAAAGAAATCACAATACCAGCCCAAAGTATAGGCTCTGCCTCCCTGGGGCCCAGGCCAGGAGTGGAGTGGAGTCAAGAAGGTGTCAGGGGTGGGTGGTACCATCCTTGAGATTTCCCTCTGAGCCTTGGGCACCTCCCTTTCCCCATGCCTCTGCACCTGCACCTCCACCTCTGGGCTGGGAAGGATCTTGGTTGTCCCATGGTTCAACCTGTTGATTCTGCTGAAGCCCAGAGATGAAAGTGACTACTCAAGTTCTTTTAGTCACCTGTATTGGCTCCTATCTTTCCATTCTCACTCAGGAATCATAGGAAAACCATCCCTAGTGATCTAGCTTGTCTACAGCAGCCAAGTGGGTGATCTTCAAGAGGGTGTCTGGAAGCTGCAGACACTAGAAAGACCTTGTGTCTATCACCTGCCGAGGACCAAGACAATGGCTTTTGCTTCTCTTCTGCCTTTCAGCTATTGTGTATATGGCTCTAATCCAGACTCTGTGTTACGAATTAAACTCTGACACCCACCCAATTCTCATGTTGAGGACCTAACCTCCCGTACTTCAGAATACAGCTGTATTTGGAGATAGGGTCTTTAAAGGAGAACTATAATTAACATAAAATGAGGTCTCAAGGGGGCTAACTTAATGCAGTATGATTGGTGTCCTTTTATAACAAGAGATTAGGATGTAGACCCACAAAGGGAAGGCCATGTAAAAACGCAGGAGGAAGGTAGCCAACCACAAACAAGCTGAGAGGCCTCAGAAGAAGCCACCTCTGCTACCTAGGGTTCAGTATTCCAGCTTCCAGGACTGTGAGGAAATGAATTTCTCTTGTTTAAAGCACCTAGCTTGGGGTGAATTTTTAGGGCAGCCCTAGTAAACTAACATACTCCAGGAATAGGAACTTTCTAAGACACAGTTGCTGGGCTTTCAACTGCCATGTAATAAGGAGAACTTAGAAGGGCAAAAATGGCCCTGAGTTGCCAAGAGACAATCTGGCACAGCTGGCGTGTGTTGGGCACATGCTGGGAATCAGGAATGGATGGAAGCACTTTGCACATGTTGTCTCAATTTGATCCTCCTTTCTACCAATTTAAAGTAATTCTGTCAGCCACACTGTGATATACAGGTAGGAAAACGAGACTCAAAGACGTTTCTTTTCCATGGTCATCCAACTGGTCTCTGGTAGTGGGAAGCTGACAGTGACCCCTGCAGAGGACCTCTCAGTCACTGCAAATGTGCTTTCCTTACTGGTCTACCCAGGAAAAATCCACAGATCTTTAAGTCTATGTTACTTCCTTGGTTCCTTTTTTATCAGTGACCATACCTGCCCCCTGCCCCAACCCAGTACCAACCTCCCTCCTCCCCACAGAGTACACCATTTCCTCCTTTATTCCCTCCACACTGCTATTATGTGTGGACTTCTACCTCATACCAAATGGTATCAAAGATTGGGAATGGCCAGTAATGGGAGAATGAATAAGTCAACTATGCTTTATTTACTCAATATAATGTTATATAATAATAATATAACTATATAGGTCAATACAGGATTATAGCGAAGAGCTTATAATAATTTTAAAGACAGATTAGTTTTAAATAATCCTAAGTAAAAAAGCAGGATTTGGTGTGATTATATGTACTTAAAAAATAAAATAAAATCCTAAACAAGTTAAAAATGGAGGGAAATAGTCTCAGTCATGTTTTTCTTGGGGTGATTTTTATTCCCTTAGCTTTGTTGCTTATATTTTGCTTCAGAATTAGTTATGAAGGAAATGATTTTTTTTATAATGGACTTTTGAAAAATCTGCATCCTGTACTAAAGAATTTTTCTGCCAATCCCCTTATGTTCCGCTGAGGGACACTGTTCAGAAGAATTCTCTGTGATGGGGAGAGAACGGGCCACCATATCACTGAAGCATCAAGAATATGGAGGCTCAAGAAAGGAAGTCGAAGACCAAGGTCCTTGTTTTTCTCCTCCTCAGTATAAGTGGCAACTCCCGAGGGCCTTCCCAGATCAGCCTGGGCAATGTTGATACATCCATGGTGCCTAGGCTTGGAGGGAACTAACGCAGCTCCACCCTGACCCAAACTGGCCCCTTCTTGAATCCCCTCTGAAAACCTCCCAGTAGGCTTCTGGACTTAAAATACACCTAGCAGGAAAGAGTTCACACGTATGAGCCAGCCATCCTGCCACCTCGCCTGCACCCAATTAAAGAGTCCTACCAAAATGTATTCTTCTTCTGGTCCTGGTTCTGGTTCACCCAAAATAAGACTAATTCTTCACATGACATCCTCTATTACTCCATGTGAATCCTCTCTAGTTCTGGTTCATAAGCCCAGAAATTCTGTGTGTTTGGCTGCTGGCTATATTGGTAATATGTCACAAGGAGCAAGTACTCAGTAAATGTTGTAAAACAAATGAACACTTGAATGAATAAATGAATGAATGAATGAATGAATGAATATGGTCCATGAATCTTATCTTCTCCAGGCCAAGTATCCTCAGTTCCTTCTACAAGTCTCCTCTGATGTGGTTCCTGGACCCCCTGGGCCCCTCACCACTTCCTTTTGGATATCATCTGACATGGCAATGCTCCTATTCTAATGTAGAACTCAGCGATCTGTACCACAGCCCGAGGACTGGTGAAGGGTGCATAAGCCACAGGAACCATAACTTCCCTCGTTTAGAATAATCTGTCTATGATGTAGCTCAAGATCTTAATAAATGTTGACAAAGCCACTTCTGTTAAAAAAAAAAAATCGGATCTAAAAAAAAAAATTGGAGTTTTTAGGGTTGAGGGCCATGATTATAAATCCCAGCAGCACTGGGGTCCCTATTTTGATGATTCAAGACACTATGCAAGGTAGTGGAAAAGGCACAGGCCAGGAGTTGAAAGACTTGGACTCTGATCATTGCAGTAGTTCTAGCTAATGCTGGGTACCAGGCTCACTCTGGGCCAGCTGTGGTGTAACATGTCTCACACCTGGATTCCCAATTCTATCCCTTTTGAAAACATTTTTAAAAAGATTTTATTTATTTATTTGATAGAGAGAGAGAGAGAGATCACAAGTAGGCAGAGCAGCAGGCAGAGAGAGAGGGGGAAGCAGGCTCCCCGCTGAGCAGAGAGTCTGATGCGGGGCTCGATCCCAGGACCCTGAGATCATGACCTGAGCTGAAGGCAGACGCTTAACCTACCGAGCCACCCAGGCGCCCCCATAGATAATATTTTCATCCATGTTTTACAAATAGGGGGATTGAGGCTTAGGGAAGCCAAGCTACTTGCCTAAACTTGTCTCCATCCTTTAATTGCCAAGGAATCTTGAGCTGGCCACTCAGGCTCTGTGCTTCATTTTCTTTATCGGTCAAATGAAAATAATACCTACCTTGGAGTGTTATTGGGAGGATTTATTGAAAGGATGCAGTGAAAGTAACTATTAAAACCCACAGATTTGCAATACATTATTATAAAGGCTCTGACTTTCCAGCACATAGTCTGGAGACCTAGACTCCAATTTCCTCTCCTTGTCTGTGCATTCTACATTGCTGTCAGTTGAGGTAACAAATGCTTTCTTCCTTTCTTGAATCCTGGCCTTTCTGAAGATTAAGAGTAATTACTCCCAAATGGATACATGAAAGTCCAATTTATGCCTAACATACATCAAGCCATCCATAAATATGCGTTTATATTTTATTTATTATTCTTCATGAAATCTATTTCAAGTGAAAACAAACAAATCCACTTTTCTCCTTTTAAATGATCTCAGCCCCAAAGGTGTCTTTTTGCATTACTCTTCCAGCAGAGGGCACTGTTTCTCTATAAAGCAGGTGATCTTTCAAACAGGATCATCAGACTTTGGAGGGAGTACAGTTCCCCAGGAACCCCAGAAATAAATGCATAGCAAAGTACTAGGAAGGAAAAATAGGAAAGATGCCATTTGGGTTTACTTCCCAAAGAGAATTTTCAGTTAGTGCAGGAACGCCGGTGCTTGTGTTTCTTTCTTTCTTTCTTTTTTTTTTTTAAAGATTTTATTTATTTTTTTGACAGAGATCACAAGTAGGTAGAGAGGCAGGCAGAGAGAGAGAGAGAGAGAGGAGGAAGCAGGCTCCCTACTGAGCAGAGAGCCCGATGCGGGACTCGATCCCAGGACCCCGAGATCATGACCCGAGCCAAAGGCAGAGGCTTAACCCACTGAGCCACCCAGGCGCCCCGGTGCTTATGTTTCTTAATATTGGGTCGATTTTCATTTAGAAATCACAGAATGTGATTAGAGCCTTACAGACCATTTAGCTCACAGATCACAAAGAAATAGCCTGTGAGCTACATTCAGTCCACATTCATGTTTTCTTCCCTTGCATCATCATCATCATCATTATATCATTAGATTAATATTAGCTTAAGCAGGGGGTTGAACATAAAGATTTCTTAGTAGTTCTTTGAAAGCGAATCAGAAGCTCTCATAACCCTGAGCCCACAGGCCACCATGATGGCGACTGGCTGGAACTCAATAAATTCCACTGTTTTGGATAGGGCAGGTTTTGCTCCCTTCCTATAGTCCCCATCCAGCATGTCTCATGGGTTTACATCAACTATCTAGACCCAAAAGTACTAGAGTTTATAACCTGCAGATTCTGGTCCAAGTTCTTCATGTTACAGATGAGGAATATGAAGCCCACAAACAGGAAGACCCATGCTCAAGGTCACACCACAAGGAGGTGCGAAGACCCGGCTAGATACCAGGCTTCCCAATGGGGTTTCTTCAAAATGAAGATTGGTCTTGACATCTGCTCATGCCTTGGTAGGCAGGAAGCGTCAGCCCTTGACTCCTCTCGCAGGAGGCTGGTGCTCCCTAGCAGGTAGGAGGGACCACGACAAGGTTCCAGACCCTGTAAGATGCAAACTGGAGGAGGGCAGAAAGAGAGAGGGGAGGCTCGGTTTTGTTTCTCAGAACTCCTGATTTCTTCTATGGATGGGACAAGATTTGCAGAACAGAGTCAAAAAGCCTTAGTTGCTCAAAATGTCTGGGCCTTTGTTGCCTCATCTGTAAAATGGAAAGCACTATTACTTTGTGGAGGTTGCATGAAAATTATTCATTCTATGAGTAAAGTGTCTGTGATCCCTCCAACCCTTCAATTATTACCTGCCTACTAGATGGCAAATACTAAGGGCACAGCCATGCCTGGAACGGGGTGGGGTGAAGGGGGGTTAGCCCTCAGGAAATGGGAACAATTATTGAGGAGAAACGGGAGAGACAGGATCTCTGTTACTCAGTGCAGACTCTATGCCTTTAGCCTCAAGCCCTCCATGGCCCATCAGCTCTTTTCCTAAACCTGTGGTTCTCACCTTGGTTACATATTAAAATGTCCTGGGGTGCTTTTACAAACCTTGATAGCCAGGCTGCCTCCCAGACCAAGTGAGTCAGAGTCCCTCCGGGTGGGATCCAGTCATCACTGCTGTTTAAAGTGACTCATGTCACTGCAGTGTGCAGCACAGTTGAGGACCCCTGTCTTAAATCCTCTCCCTACCCTGCCACAGCTCCAACCCTCTTCCTGACCCAAGAACCACCATAGGTATGCACATCCCTTCCCCCAGCCCTACCCTTGCCCTTGGACTCTGGGCAAATTCGTTAAACCCCTCTGAGCCTTCTTTTTCTTATCAGAATAACAGGGCTATCGAGGAGACAGTTGGTAGCCTACCAACATCCAGGATCTCCTTGTCCTCTCCAAGAAGAAGGCTGATTTTGGAAGCGGACAAGCTCTGGGGGTAGGTCTGGTTGGCCTCAGGGTTATTCAATCATCCTTGTTTTGCAATGATGGGTTTAGAGATTTTACTGTGGACCTAAATCTGTTAGATAAGACGTGAGAGGAGGTTTCTAGGAAAAGCTTTCCTGCTCTTGAAAAAGAACAACTAGGGTGCTGGGTGGTATCTTGATTTGACACTTGAAGCTGCTGCCACCATCTCGTGATCCGGTGGGATGATTAAGACAGCACTGGGGCACAACATTTAATGATGAATTTTAACAGGAATTTTTAGAAGATTAAGTCAGAAGGATGATGAATAGAGAGCTAATATCTGCTGAGTCCCTCTCATGTTCCAGATCGCCTATTAAGTCCAGTATGAGCTCCTGTTTAAGTCTGACAGCCATGGTCAGGTCTGCTGATGGAGTTAGATCTGTCGATTTTAATTTCAGCTCTATTTTTTAGGTAAATAATTTTTTAGAAGATTTTATTTATTTATTTGACAGACAGAGATCACAAGTAGGCAGAGAGGTAGGCAGAGAGAGAGGGAAGCGGGCTCCCTGCTGAGCAGAGAGCCCGATGCTGGGCTCGATCCCAGGACCCTCGGATCATGACCTGAGCCACCCAGGTGCCCCAGGTAAATAATTTAAACTCACCAAACCTCAGTTTTCTTATCTGTGAAATGGAAATAATGGAATCTACACATCATGTGATTTTTGGCAGGATTACATCAATGAATTAAATACAGAAAATAATGCATGTAAATAATCTAGCACACCATTAAGACTCCACAAAACCATGCATTACATTTTTTTAAAAATAAACTATTGAAACCATGTTATTACTGTTATTACTGTTCTCATCATCTGTTCTCACTCTTTACATAGGAATAAAATGAGAACCACAAAGCCCATTGACTTGCTTAAGATCCCACAGTATATAAGTGGCAAAGCTGAGGTTTAAACCCCAGAATTCTTACTCTGAATCTGTTGCTTGCATCTTTCCTCTGGTCTCTGCTTGTCATGCTTGGGATTGAGGAAATCCCAAAATTCTCCTGCAGCAGCTGTGAAGTGCCTGGGGGATTCTTCCATTAAGGTTTGGGAGCAAACCAGGTGAAAAGGAGAAGCTGAGCCCGAGGCATACAAATGACTGAGTAACTGTGAAAGGCAAGGAGCCCTTCAGTATGACACTTACTAGGTTTACAAATAACAAAGGATGGGAGGACCACAGACTATCAGGGTTCAAAGAATCCTTTAGAGATCAAATAACCCAACCCCATCCCATGTTGAAATTCCTAGTGGCTCACCCCTTGAGATAGGGGCTTCCTACTTTCCAGAGCAGGGCTGTTTTAATTCTTAAAGTGTTCTACCATTTGTTGAGACAACTCTTGCCTCTCTTGAACTTCCATCGATTATTTTAAAACTCATTCTTTTGCTGCATGGCAGACCACCCTTTAGAAAGGCGGTGATGACAGCTCATTCACCTGAGTCTTCTCCTCACCTCCAAGCTCCCCTCCCCCAGCTTTCCCAACTGATCCTCTAACTGTTCCAGTTCTTTCCACTACCATCCTGACACCACTTTTTTTTTTTTTTTTTAGATTTTATTTATGAGAGAGAGAGAGAAAGAGAGAGAGAGAGAACAGCACAAAGGGGATGGGAGAAGGAGAAGCAGACTCCCCACTGAACCAGGGAGCCCAATGCGGGGCTCGATCCAAGGACACTGGGATCATGACCTGAGCCGAAGGCAGATGCTTAACCGACTGAGCCACCCAGGGGTCCCTTGGCCCCTCTTTTGACATAGGGAGACAGAAGTGGAATCAACACCCACTGGATGATTATCTAACAGAGCTGTTCAGCAATGGATCAGTGGCTGATATGCAACATTATTGCTTTATGTAAATTAGACCTTAAAAATCACTGGGTGAGGGGGAAACAATCGCCTTATGGGGTGGGCATCTATTGTTTGTTTGTCTAACATCCCTACCACCTCTTATGGGGCTAGGATTAAAATTCACTTGGGTGAATGATCAAAGTCCTCCAGTACCGTCTGGCTAGGAGAGTTAGCAAGGTGCCCCACTTCCCTCTAGCTGAAGCAGAAATACGGCCCTTGCTGGGTTGACCAGAACTTCCCTTCCTAATTGAGCATGTGAGTGGCTAGAGCCACTGGTTGTCACAGGGGCTCTTGGACAAGCTGGTGTGTAGTTCCTGCAAAACCCCTGGAGTAGCTCGCTTCCTCTTCCTGTCTTACTAAGCCCATTTCCCCACTTTCCTTTTGAAATTTGAATTCCTTTGTATTTTCCAGAAAACTTCTTCCTGGCATATATTAGCTAGATACAGTTTCTGTTGCTTTGTAAAGACCCCTGGTTTACGTGGTAATAGAATAGCGGGACAAATAATACTATGGAATACTAATTAAAAAGTCTCAAAACATAGATAAAGAGAAAAATAAAGATAGCATTTACTTTATATTATTATATTTTCTGTACATGCTTATTTATTCTATATTGTATATGTGTATGACAAATATTTTTTATTTTATTTTTTTTAAATTAAGTTTTTATGGTAGGATAACATGTGCCCACTGTGGAAAATTGGGGAAAAAAAAAAAAAAACACAACAGAAAATCGCACGTTACATATTACCTATATAAAATCATTGCTTGGCTGCCAAAAGTGTGAGTCTATGCCTGAGGGCAGAACTTAGGCCATTCCACACCAGCTTGATTTCTTGGTTACCTTTGGGTGTGTTTTTATTTCACTGGGAATGTGGGCCAGTGCTTATTTTCACAGCCAAATTAATTAATGAGAAAATCCTCAGACTTTCCATCTATCATTTCCAAACACCCACTTTTGATGAGTCAGTTGCCATTTGAACAATATAGGATAATTTTCAAATTAATTAAAGCGAGACAACAATACGGCCCATTTCTTACTCAAGTATCTCCAAGGGATTCTGACTTCATTAATCTTGGGACTAGCACTCTCAAACAGAGGAAGGACATTAATCATGTCTCTCCGGTGGGGGAGGGGCCGGACCCAGAGAGTGAGCGGCTTGTCGGGTATAGGGAAATGCTAGGGTAATTGGGACTCTCTCCAGCTTGGGAGTCTTTCTCATTTTTTTTTTTTTCTCCACCAGACAATCAATCAGCGATATCTATATATTTAGTGGATAGCTATTATGTGCTAATTGTTTTGCCAGTACATAGGAGAATGTGAAACACAGATGAGGCTGGGATCTAGTTCCCATCCCTCTCAGCCCAAGGAGCAAGAAGAGATAGATGTGTAAGGTGCAGCAAGATAAGACCATGGTGTCCATTAAGTGTAAAGCAGCTGCTGTTTTCTTTTCTGAATATGGTGTAAAATCAAGTTTCTTAGCATTTGTACCTTTCCTCTGCTTCTGCAAGTATTTTTAGGGTATGCTAGGCATCAGGCACACTGCTGGGGTAGAACCACTAGCCAAGCTCTCATCCACATGCTATCCCTTCTCTCAAGTGCTTGCAACCACCCCATGAAGGGGGCACTTCCATTTGCATCCTGCAGGTAAGGCCTTGGAGGTGGCCCAGCAGGGGAGCCCTCTCCCTCTGTGCAAGCTCTCCCTATGTGCTTTCGTGTCCTAACCTCCAGCATGCTCAGGTGTTCCAGACCTCTTTCTCAGGCCAGCTCTGTCTCCCTCTCCTGAACTCAAGGGTCATACCCAAGTCCCAGCAGGCATCTCCACCTAGAGGTCCTGCAGGGGGGGGAACTCACTATGCCTCAGAGCAAAGCTGTCTCATTTCGTCCCCCAAACCTGTTCTGCCTCTTTCCTTTCTAAGTCCCAGCAAACCATGTGTCCACTAATACTCTGGCAGGAGTTCTAAGAGTCAGCCTAGATGACCCCCTCTTCTGCATGCCCTTCTCTGGTTCAATCATCCATAATTGCTACTTCTTTCAACTATTTCAGAATCTTCGCTGTCTCCCTCTCCATGACTATGGTTCAGCCATTCCCTCTTTATCTGCTACTTACTAGCCAGCCAGCCTGTCTCGTCTTCCCCAAGCCCCACCCCTCTTGGTGCAATCTCCCATGCTTCAGCCAACAGGATTTTCATAAATGCATATGGTCATGCTATTCGCCTCCTTAAAAATCATTTAATGGCTCTCCAGTGCCTGGGCTACAGAAGCCAAACTTCTATGCATATCATAAAGGTCTCTCAGAATCTGTTTTTGGTCCACCTCCCACCTTCTTGACTTGTCCCCTCCCTTCATCACCCAAAAAACTCCCATTCATCTGTCAAGATGTAGCTCAGATACTATCTCTAATACAGGAAGACTTCCCTGACCTGTAAGATGGAAAAAAAAAAAATCTTGGGAAGGAGGAAAATTAGATTAGGTATTTATGTTTCTGACACCCTCCCTATATGGTCATCCCAGCTATGACTTTCAGCTGTCCATCAGAACACCTTTCAAAGTGATCATCCCCAGACAACTCTTCTCTTACAGGTTCCTATAGCCAATATCCTCCCCTATTGTTTTGGACCTGGGTTGGTAACAGCCCCACTACAGCTAGTCTTGGGTTCCTACATAGTCCCTGTGAGTCCCCAACATCCTGCCACATCCCTGCACACGAAGGACCCATTTGTAAATAAAACTCTCCTTGAATTACGCTACTTTGGGCATCCCACCTGTTTCCCATGGCAGCCCTGGATCCACCAATATTCTGCAAATTTCAGAATCACGTTTCCCTCTGTTCTCATTTCCAACTATATTATCTTCACTTCTGACTGATCTCTTATTGGACTTGGTTTGTAACTCTTTGGCTTATTGCTGGAGGCAAAACAGCTTTTCTATCCTATTTGTCAAGAGAATGAAAAGACTATATAAGTTCCCAACTTTCATTTCCAATATATAGAACTTATCACAGGAATAACAACAAACCATGTTTCTCTCTCTCTCTCTGTTAGACTGTGAGCTCCTTCCCCAAGGCATAACTCTGTGTCAGAATATGGTAGACACTCAGTAAACAGTCAGTTAATGAATAAGCCGCTAGCAGGCACTGAATAAATATTCGTGGAATAGATGAATGGGATAAGAATTGGTGCCCTAAATTTGAGAGCCTTAGGGGCTGCTCTTGTTAATAAGTGAGACCCCTTTCCTCTTTTGTCCCCACACCAGGATACTGGATTGTTATCTTGCCAGACCTGGGAATTTCCTGAAAGGAGTTAAAAACATCTCTTGTACCCAGAGCACCTCAGGACCGCGTACTCAGAGAAGGCACGCTTGAACCGCTAGCCAAACCCTCGTCCCCATCTTCTCTCCCATCCCCCTCATTGCCCCCCTTCAGATCTGACAACTCTGCAGGAAACCAATTTGCTGTTAATCACAAGGGAGTTTTATTTACTTTGTTGAAAGAATTGAAAAGCAGTCATTTTTATTAGTGCCACAGCTGGTTCTCCCATCATGGAAGAAATACAATTACCCATCTTCCTATGGCTGAATGCAGACAGCTACAACCTCATTATTCATTCTGGTAGGAAGCGGGCCTTTATAATGAGCAGGGGGGAAAAATGCCCTGACCCCTCATTTATAAAGGGAACAAATCTCAGTTTCTGGAGTGACATTGCCACTGCCACTGTAGAAAGAAAGGTTTATTTATTTATTTATTGGTTACATAATAGAGAGCAATAGCTTTAGAGGCCTAGCTGTGGGGGAGGGGAAAGAGTGTAGGCTCTGGCTTCCGGCCAGCTCGGGTTTGAACCGTGGACCTGTGTCTTGTCAGCTCTGGAGAGAGGGTCTGGTAATTCTCCTGAGCCTCTTTTTTCTTACCTGTAAATTAGAAATACAGGTCTCCCCTGCTTTTCCGAAGTGTGTGTTATGCCACATTTTCTTCCTGAAAGACCTACATTGGTGCTTGTTTTTGCTCATCGGAAGAGACCTGAAGAGGCACTGAACATAGTCAGTCAATCAATCGATCAACCAATCTTAAAAAAAGAAAAAATGGGGCACCTGGGTGGCTCAGTGGGTTAAAGCCTCTGCCTTCGGCTCAGGTCATGATCCCAGGGTCCTGGGATGGAGCCCCGCATCGGGTTCTCTGCTCAGAGGGAAGCCTGCTTCCTCCTCTCTCTCTGCCTACTTGTGATCTCTGTCTGTCAAATAAATAAATAAAATCTTAAAAAAAAAAAAAGAAAAGAAAAGAAAAAAGAGGCAAAAAGCAAACAGAGCCTTCAACATGGGTCTTGCAGGAGCACCTCCTCCGGCCAGCGTGGCCCAGCAAGCGCCCTCCCTGGGAACTGCACTCAGACCGCAGCGGCCAGCCGCCAGAGCGCGTTGACCTGTGCCCCGGAGCGCGATCAGCGGCAGAAACCTGCAGTAATAGAACAGCTGCCCAGGGTGGGCGGATCCGGCCCCGATCTCCCTCTCCTGCAGCATCTCCCACCCCACAAAGCCCGCATCTCCGCTATGGTCGCACTGACCTGTGACCAGTTCCCCAGAACGTGCCATCCTTCCCCGTGCTTCTCTGACTTGGCACGTGTGTCCTCTCCGCCTGAGTCATATGCCCTCACTTCCCTTGTTCCTCTGGCAAACTTCTTTCCTTAAAAGTGACGGTTCCTCTGGGAAGCCTGTGCGTCGGTTCCTCCCCTAGACAGACGCGGCGTCCTCCTCCGGAGGGTGTTGCCACACGCCGCGATGGACCCGTCTGCTCTCGGTGTGTGTTCCAAGTCCCTGTCTTTAAGCTCCTCGAAGAGCAGGAACCATGGGCTTCCACTCCTGGGTGCCTGGAGCTGGCACAGGGCCCGCCAGAATTCAGGGTCCATGAATGACTGACTGAACACAGGAAGACTTAAGTACAGCACTTTTCGCTTTGCCTGGATACGGCAGACACTGCTGATGGGTTAAATTTATACTATGTTGGACCTCCCCCACTTCCCGCTTCCACCATAGAGACACCCCAGCTGTTAGGGAATGGGGGAGAGCCCTGTCACCCAGTTTTACCCAAAGAGAAATCGGAGGAGGTCTTCGGGGGGTACTTGTTACTTGCTCTTCGACATCCTAACGAGATCTTGGGACAGAGTATTCAACTCTCAAAGCTCATTTGCCTTCACCTAGCCTCATCACGTGATGTGTGAGCAAAAGACCACCTGTGGAATCAGACAAACGAGTTCGATCTGCAGGGCTTTGTATCCCACAACCAGTGGGACACGAGGGCTCTAGACACTGACCTAGGAGGCAGACAGCCGGGGTTCAAGGGCTCTCACAGTGTTTGTCCTTGGGCAAGTTATCCAATCATCCCGTTTCTCAGTTTCTTCATCTGTGAAGTCGGGGTAGTAACAGCACCCGCCTCACAGGGGTCAGTAGGTTAATGAATATAAAGTGCCCAGAATAAAGACTGACACAGACTTCCGGCTGTATTCGTGTCAGCACTATTTCTACTACTAATACTGGTTGTGCAACCTTCGGCAATTTCACATGCTTTCTGAGATTTGGTGGGGGGGAATCTATAAAATGGGGGTGTTAGAAATGCCTGCCTTGCAGGTTGTGGTGAGGATGGCAGTTCACATGTGCGGGGCGCCAGAGGCAGCCCTTGGCGTGAGGCCACCGCTGTGCACAGAGGAGAGACAGTGCTGAGCTCTGGGGGCTGGCAGATTGAAGCTCTTACCTCTGCTCCTTGGTACCCTCCTCCCTTCCTACCACAACAGAAGAGCGGTCCCTCCTCCCGAGTGAGGCCAATCACTGCCCTCCCCTCTCCCCTTCTCAGAGAGCCCCTGCTAGTGCTTTGCCACCCCCCAACCCAGTCCCTTCAGTCATTTCCTTGTTTCCTTTCCTTTCTTCTGGCTTCTGCCCAAAAACATGTAAATGGGCTTCAGTCTCTTCCTTAGAATAAACTTGACTCCACATACACGCGCACGCACACACAATCAGCTTAAGCCCAGCTGTCCCCTTAGTGCCTTTCCTTCTCTTTCCATCCTCCCGCCACCCCCAGTAAACTCCTTGCAGCCTTTCTCTGTGCAACCTGGCTCTGCTGCCTCGCCCCCCGACTCACTACTGCTGGTGGTGCAGCCTGGTAAGGAGGAGGGTGACGATCGGAGTCTGGAGGAAGCAAGGTCAAAGACACGAGGTCAGGAGTTGTTTTCATCCTGAAAAGGGGGCCTAGAGAGAGGGTAGAGAGGGACGGGGAGGCGATAGGAACTCTGATGAACTGAGAATGCAATCGTCCTGGCCCCTGTTGGCCTTGCGGGCCTCGTGCGCATGCATGTGGGACGTGCACATGCATGTGGGGCTCATGCATGTGGGGCGAACCCACAGTCCTCAAGGTTCCTGATGCTCGCGGTGCAGCTGCCTCCCACACTCTGAGCCCTCTCTACCTGGCTAAACCTGACTTCTAATCTAGCCTGGCCCACCCTCTGCCGGTTCCTCTGTGACCTTCCGCCTGATAGCCTTCCTCGCCCACGGCTTCCGTGAGGTTGAAGCTGTGCCAAGGAGAGAAGAAGGTCAAGAAAGTATGTGGATGCAAGTTTTAATATTTTCTCCTGTACTTTTTTTTTTTTTCTTTCTCTTGTTTCCTGATCATTCATAATCGTAAGAGACCGGGGCAGGTGCTTCTGACCTTATTCTAATGCTGTCCACCTGGGAAATCATGCGGGAACGTGAAATGCCCTACCCAACCCCCGAAGATTAGAGCTCGTGTTGGGGAAGCAAGCACTACAATGCTCTGCCACATCCCGGAGCTCAGTGGAATTTCTTCCCAAAGGTATGAGTTAAGGACCCTTGCCAACCCCATTTACCGATAAAGAGACCGAGGTTCCAAGAGGATCCAGGTCAACAGCAGCTACATGTGCTGGGTGTGGCCAGGCAAAGCACTTTGAGGATAGTATATTTAGGCCTCAGAGCCATTGGCTCATACATGCTAGGATGCCTCCCACAGATGAAAAGCACAGAATTTGCTAGCGATAAGGCAGGCTCTGGTACGTACTGATAAGATGGGTGAATGTGGGCGACTGTCTTAAGCAATCTGGGCTTCAGTTCATCATCTATAAACTATCAGGGCTAGATCGAATGAGCCAGAAGGCCCATTCCAACCTGAACTCTCTTTGGCCTGATAATTGCTGGGCATCTCCCTCAGTAGGCTCAACTTTTACTCGGCTCTCTATATTGGAACAACAGAAAACAAGTTATTTCAGTTTTAGGAGTGGAAAGAAAGTGGGTGGAGAAAGGACTAGACCCACTGGAACTGCCATTCTGTTCTCTCCTTGCTAGGTGGTTCTTTTGGGCTAACCCTTTCCAGATTATTCTCAGTGGTAAAGCCCGAGATTTGAGAATCAGACAGCAGACCCAGACCCAGTCTTGGTAGCAGACTTTACCAGTTGTGTGACCCTGAGCAGTGCATCCACATTTCTGAGCCTCTGGTCCCTCATCTGTAAAAGTGGGTGCTCCCCAGACTTTTGGGAAGACAAAGAAGGGAAGGGTGTGGGAAGTTGCTTGACGCATAGTAGATGCTCCATGAATGGTAGTCATTATCATCTCTTTTAATTTTTTTTCTTCTGGTTTAATCCATTGCACAACAAAGTGATAAATGGAAGACCCTAGAAACATGTGTATGAGTTTCAAGCCTGGGATTAGAAAGTATTGCCAAGTATTTACCTTACCTCCCTGTGTTCTTGCGCTCCTGTTAAAATACGTTGTTTTGTCAAGTTTTCTGGTGTCTCGAACAATTGCACAAATGAGCCCAGCGGAGGTGGGCGGAATCAGGGTGTGTTTTCAGCAACAAGTGAGGCGAGGCGCTGAGCGGGTGGTTTTGAGCAGGAGGCCCGGGGAGTGACAGCGGAGGGGGAGCAACACCGAAATGGTAATATTAGAGTACACAGAATAATTCACAGCTGCCAGGTCACGCAACTTGAGAAGTGCTTCGGAACAGTCAACTCTTCCATGTTGTTGCTAAGAGACGGGGAGGTGGGGAGGTAATCATCCTTCTAATGAGAGAGAGGGGAAAAAATGAACAGAGACGAACTTCAGATTTTGGAAATGATTTTATGGATTCCTCTTCAGTGAATGCTGGTGACTTTGAAGATATTTCTCTTATAAAAGAAGCATGGGTGCCTGTGTTAGGGTCCATAATCAAAGGAGCGAGGCTGATACAAAGTGAAGGTCAAGCAAAGCTTTATTTCGCACCAAGCATGGAGAATCAAACCGACCGGTAGGGGTCACCTCTTAAGAGTCGGCCCCGACCGGTCGGTTTGATTCTCCATGCTTGGCACGAAATAAAGCTTTGCTTGACCTTCACTTTGTATCAGTCTCGCTCCTTTGATTACGGACCCTAACACCTGGGTTGTTCAGTGGGTTAAGCCTCTGCTTTCAGCTCAGGTCGTGATCTCAGGATCCTGGGATCGAGCCCCGCATCGGGCTCTCTGCTCAGCAGAGAGCCTGCTTCCTCCTCTCTCTCTCTCTCTGCCTGCCTCTCTGCCTACTTGTGATCTCTCTCTGACAAATAAATAAATAAATAAAATCTTAAAAAAAAAAAAAAAAGCATGGGTTGAGTCCCTACAGTGTACCATACGTGGCTGCAGGCCCTGGAGAGACCCCTGTCGACAATGTCCTAGATCTCATGGAGCTTCCACTGGGTTCAGCCATCTTTGCACCTGAGGGGAAGCTGGAGGTCCTGAGAGGGGAGTGATATGCCTGAGGCCCCAAGGCAACCAACTGGCAAAGCTGATCTTAGAATCTGGGCTTCCAAGATCCTACATCAGGATGTTTTCCATCGACTTCATATCACAAATGAAAATCATCTGTAGCCGATTTTAATGTTAGTTGAGACTCAGTACTTTGCCTAGGAAAACAGAGTCCTCACTGGAGAAATGTATGGAAATGAATTTTAAAAAATGATCTTCATTTTAAATATCCCACAGAGAAATTTTATTATTTATTCAGAGCCCCTGTCCTGCATTATTACATGCAGCTGAATGAGACTATAGGACACAACTGCAGGTGGGAGGATAAAAGGTGGAAGATTTGGGTATCTCATCACTGCTGAAAATTAGCAAGACACAGAAGTCCAGAGGACTGGGTCCAGAACCAGATTCCGTCCCTTCCTACACATTCCTTTTGCTTCTCTGGGCCTCCTTTTTCCCACTTGTAGAATGATCTCAAAATTCCACTCCAGCTCTAAATTTTATAATAAATCACCCAACAAGGCCATGCAAGCCTGTAGAACCCCAAATGTAACTTCAGATAGTGGCGATGGTTTGAGGATGGAGCCTTGAGCATGAACCACCGTTCGTCTGTGCCGCTGTAGTCCTAGTCCTGCAGGAGGCGACCGCCATGGTGCATGGACCACTGTGCCTAGTGAGACTGTCCCTGTCCCTGTCCCTGCCTTCCGAAATGCTTGCACTTCTAGGGGAAAGGACAGTGTCCTACTTGCCTCTGCATCTCCCCCTCCCAGTGCCTACCAACTACCTGGCAAGGGTGGGCATTTCATATGTTTGTAGAAGGACCTTTAATTGAGAAGAGGCAGCTGCTGAAAAGGAGAAGTGCTTCAAAAGATTGCAGTGATAGATACTCAGACTGAGGGCAGAGCTAGTAAGTGACAGGGCTCCAGTTCAAACACAGGGCTGCCTGACTCCTAAGCCTGTGTTGTTACCCCCTACACCGTCCTTCCACACGTTCTCTTGGTTACTCAAGATGGTGGTGTCAGCGTCACCTGAGAATGAGGTATAGACTGGGCCTAGACAAGACAGGGCGTGAAGCACACACATCCTAGCTAATCCTTATTCGTTTATCGAAGAAGCCTGGGTCAACTGTCACCTTCTCTACAATTTCCCCCAATACTTTGGATGGCATTAGTTGTGCTTGTTTCTATGGCTGCTGTAACTTTTTCTCCCTGGGACACCCATTAATCTCACTGCAGGGTGACTCCCTTTGGAGGCCTTTCTTCTCCACCAGACCACAACTGCTTTGATGGCAGGGACTGTGTCTTATTTACCCCTCTGCCCCAAAGATTGTTACTGAATAATTGATACATGTTTATAGAGTGATGGAATAAATAAATAAATAATGAATGAAAGAGAAAACTCTATTTCTTAGGGTCAACATGGGGAACGCACCCAAGAGCCTCCCCTGAACAACTTCTTAAGGCAATCACAGAATCAAACATTAAGGGGGTAGAAGTTATTGGGGACTTACTCAAGGTCACATAGTTAGAAAGCAACACATCTAGGACTTCTGCCCTCTTTCTCTTTTTTCTTCTTCCATTCAACACCTCATAAGGGTGTCTGGCTCCAAGCTATGACATTGCACACAGGTGGTTTTCAATAAAAATCTATCAGAAGGAAATGAAATGTGAAGTAGCTGAGAGTGTGGATGTCTGACAGATGTGGGTTCGAATGCCACTGGACCACTGACTCCTGGTGTGGTCTGTGGTGACTTAACCTCTCTGAAGTTCAAGTTTGTGTGAAGTAGAACAGGCAAGACCTCCAACACCCCGCCTCCCCCAGCCAGCAGGCTCTTTCTGTGGGGATCACTGGAAGGCATTATGATTAACCCAAATTAGAGGTAGGATGGGAGTTTCTGAAACACCAAGTCTCACTGTCCTGCTTGATTTGCTTTCAGAGCAGTGGGTTCTTTGCCTTCCTTTTCTCTTTCGAAGGGCCATGTTTGGCTAGACAACACATAGCCTTCTGCCCAAATGGCGTGCGTTTGCCTCCCCGACCATGTCTACGGTCTGTGGTTTCCAGCCTGCAGAATAGATAAGCCCATTCATCACACCAGTCAGTGTGCGCTGGTTTGTATTTTTGCTCTTTGTGCTGCTGCCCTCTGAGGAAAGGCTGGGTCCTTGCTGCTTCCCAATGCACGACTGCAGCCGGCCAGCACCACAGACCTTTCTCAGGGCTGGCAAGCATTTCAGCCAACGGAGCCTGCACAGGGAAGCGGCTTCCGGTGTGAGCGTGCTGTGAGTCACAGACCTCAGGGACACGCCGGGTGGGGAGCTGGCAGATGCTGTCAGCAGATGCCCCTCAGAAACTCCGGTTGTTTGGCGGCCTGGAGGGAAGCCGGCCATTATGGGGCCCAAGAGGCAGCCCCTCTGTTTTCTGAAGAGGAAGCTGTAGAGCCGTGGGCTCCACCACGTGCATGGTGGCTGTGTCCAGACCTGAATGCCCCTCTTGTGACTCACCGGAAGTGAGTTCAAACACTTCACACAGGAAGATGACTCGCTCCTCCAGCAAGATGCGGAAAGCCTTTCTGAGGAAATGATTTGAAGTGTTTAAATATTCTGTTTCTTAGTCTGCTTTTCCTCTCTTGAGTCTCTCAGTTCGAATGGGAGCCTTTATGGGCAAATTGATCCGTTTGTGGCCTCCTTTGCACACCTTGGAGGAATTTTAATTTGCACTCACACCGGTTACAATACTTCCTCTGCAACCCCGGCTCCCTTTACGCTCCTGCAGCATTGCTGTGGAGAAAGCGGGTTTGTCGGAGCGGTGGGAAATAACACAACGAGGCTGTTGCTTTTGCAATTGGAAATGAACAAACATAGTAAAAAAATAACAGCCCCCGGTGGTCATGGATCAGGCTGGAGTACAAGGCATTGTGGGTCCCTAACATGCCTGCCTGAGCAGGTGGACAAAAGTGGGAGAAGGCAGGATGAGGCACTGTCTTCGCCCCTTCCAAGTCCACTTAGGAGCAGGGCAACTTCAAAGACCCAGTGAAGCAACCAAGAAGATGAGTTAGTTTGCTTCTCATTCTCCAAAGTAGGTGTGCCTGGAGTGGGGACTCCCGTTTGCCTTCTCCAGAACCAAGCTGGGATTTGGCATCTTTGGGGAAGATCTGTCCATGCCCCACTGGCAAGAACAGACTCTAGAACCAGACCCCAGGGGAAGGAACTGAGAAAGGTCAGACATGGTTCCAAGCAATCAGCCAAGGAGATGGGACAACAGCAGGCTCTAGGCTCAGGGAAGGGACACTTAAAGGTTGGGCTTACGTGACTGGGGAACCCAGCCTGGTATCATGGGCAATGTATGACTTTGGACTTAGAGAGCTATAGATTTGAATCCCAGTTTTGCTACCTATTAGCTGTGTGATCTTGGGTGGGTCCTTCCCTTCTGGGGGGGAACTGCAAAATAATTCTAGGGAAGCAGCATAATAACCAAGCTCAGAGTCAGACAGACCTGGGTTCGAGGCCCTAGCCTGTAACCATCAGTTACTTCATTTCTGTACTTAAACATTCTGTAAACCTCAGTTTCCCCATCTGTAGATAAGATGTGAGAGACTTATCTGTGAAGATTCACTGAAGCAATGCAGGTAAAATGCTTAGCATTAGGCTTGGAACACAGACAGCCCTACATAAAAGTTGGCTATTAGCTGGTCCTGGGATGTCAGGTCCTGGTCTGGTTGGCAGTGAAGGTGCAGGAAATAGGGCTATGTGGCATGTGTTTGGGCAATGATGACCATTTAGGGGATACTCTAGGGTTTTCCATAGTTTTCCAATCAGCTGGACCTTGGTGTCCTGCAGGAAGCCAGGATCTGCTTGGTCCTGGCTAAGTTAGCAGATTCCTGGTCTGGTGACATCTTCTAAGCTCTGCTGGATGGGCTGAGGAGGCATCTGAGGTGACTTAGAGGGAAACTTTGCTGTACAGGTTTGCTTCAAGGAGCGAGCTCTCTGAACCGGAGAAGGCAGGGCTGAGGCCGACATAGAGTATTTCTCCAAACACCTTCTCCTCGAGTTTGCTCTCTACAGCTTCCACCACCAACGTTCTCTCTGCATAAGGACTCAGAGGTCCTGGGAGGCTCCCTGCGTGGGAGTCCATGCTGGTGCAGAGAGGGAGATGGACGGGAGATGAAGCCACACTCTAGCCAAGTGGGCCCAGTGTCCTTCCCCAACCCAGGAATCACAGGGGTCTACTCTGTAGGCTTGGTATTGGGATGAGGAGAGGGGAAGCACAATGCCTGCCCCTATTCCTGCCATTCTATGCCTGGTGATAATAGTTCTGAGGCTGTCATCAGACTTACTAATTATGGAGCAACTCACTAAGAGATGCTGAGTGCTTTACACAGGCAATCTTGTTTTTCCCACAGAAAAAAACACTGTGAAGAAGACCTCTTGAATCCATTTTACAGATGAGGAAAGGAAGGTTTAGTGAGGTACCTGAAGATACACACAGTCAGAGAAGAGCTGGGATTTAGGCCCCTTTAGCTATACCTGTTCATCCTTGATGCCATGTCACTTACCTTCCTTCTTTGTTTTATCCTGCAGTTAGCTTAGACCCAATTATGTGCCAAAAACCCAAACCAAAACAAACAAACAAAAAATCCCAAACTGTGAATTGTGCACAGGGGATACGAGTATTAATTTTTGATCTCTCTCTCACTAAGCTACTGATGAGTCAGTGGTCAGTTGTGACTCATGAAATTGTTCCTATTCTAGTTTGATTTGAATTTCTACCTTGAGAGTTACATAAAAACTTTGATGACCTGGGAGGACCATGGCAAAAAGCAGTGCCCCCTTTCTCGGTGTCACTGTAGCTGGGATTCATTCTCTCGCTCATCAACACCGCCCCCCCCACCTGCCGTTTCTGAATAGATAGTTATGTTTTCTACCAAATTACCTATTGAGTTATAAGAAGGCTTCATCTGTTAAGAAAATTAGTCCTGGGGCGCCTGGGTGGCTCAGTGGTTAAGCCACTGCCTTCGGCTCAGGTCATGATCTCAGGGTCCTGGGATCGAGCCCCGAGTCGGGCTCTCTGCTCTGCGGGGAGCCTGCTTCCTCCCCTCTCTCTGCCTGCCTCTCCGCCTGCTTGTGATCTCTCTCTCTCTGTCAAATAAATAAATAAAATCTTAAAAAAAAAAAAAAAAAAAAAGAAAATTAGTCCTGTTTATTGGTCATTTATATTAGAAATATTTCCCCCTACTTTGTCGATGGTCTACGGGCTATACCCGTAGCATTTGGAGGGGGCCATATAATACTTTTGTATTATTTTTAGAAGAGCCTCTCATGTAAAGAGAAAAAGTAAATTATTTATGTATCCAGATCTTATGTTTCACTTTATTTTCTTCCACTGATTTGTCAGTCTAGTATTTCCCAACCCTAAATTGTTATATTTGTAGCTTTATAATATACTTTAATATCTGGTAATGCATGTCCACTTCCATTGCCCTTTTTGGAAAAGCTTTTTGGGTCCTCTTGCATATTTACTTTTTCTTTAAAAAATTGCGCAAATAGTTCACTCTTTTTACAGAAAAATGAGAAGTACGGGTAAGTATAAAAGGAAAAGAAAAGAAAAAAATGAATAATAATAGTCCCCAAAGGTTACTGATATTAATTTCTTGGAACATCTCATTCCAGTCTTTTCCTCTGTGTATTCACACCCTCCCCACCACCCCTCCACACTCACGTCACTTCTAAAACAAATCAGATCATGCTATTCTAGCAAATACATTACTGAAATCGGTATACCCATTTTTTAATTAATATGCCCATTGCTTAATATAATATGTTTTATTTAACCATTCCTCTATTGTGGACCATGCAAGTTATTTCTAATTTTTCACTCAAGCTATTTATGCTTATTTTTGTCTTGGTGTGAATGGATCCTTTGCACATTCCCCTAGCCAGCTGATCAACATCTGGTCTAAGATATTCACTGCATTCTGGTGTTAAGTTTGGGATGTCCCTATCAGCTAATCAATATCTGCTCCAAGACTCCTTTCTCTTTGAAAGCACCATTCAGAATTGCTGAATGTAAAGGAGACGCTCATGGTAGAGGAAGTTGGCATTGCGGTTAAGAGCATGAGTTTTGGAATCAGACAGAACCATGTGAATTTGGAGAAGTTGCCTGAACTCTGAGTCTGTTTCCTCATCTGTAGACTGTGGACACCAATAGCTACTAGGAGGATTATAGAGGGAATTAAAGGTGATTGTACAATAAAGTCCTTAGTATTATGCCAGCATATAGTAAGATGTTCAGCAAACGATATCTACACCCATTGTGCCTCCGCCAGCTACTCAACCTCAGCTGCCCTCCCTCATTCTTATGAATTTTGCTGCTTGACAGTCTGGGGATGGAGCTGCTGAAGACTGAGTGAACTTCAGCAACCTTGCTATGCAAAGTGTGGTCCAGAACCAGGAGCATTTGTATTAGCTGAGAATCTCAGAATTCGCAGAATTTCAGGCCCCACTCAAGATCTATTCAACCACAATCTGCACTTTTAATAGACGTCCAAGTGATTTGTATGCCCAATAAAGTTTGAGAAGGTATTGGTCTGACTATTCAGGATGCTAGCGGTGGTTGTGTGCGAGGTGTGGGGGCACAGGAGCCTATGACATTTCTGCCTTGGAATTCTCTAGTCTGGAATTTGTATTCTCTTGGTCTCAAACCCATCACTCAATGGCAACGGGCTCTTCACAAAGTTCCAGTGACCTTTCCCCCTGGGAGAATCTCTATCTTCAGACTGACACAGATATGGGTTTCAACCCCAACTTTGTTATCTGGAAGATTTGATAAACAGGAGACATTGAGACAAATTATTTCAACTCCCTGCTCAGTTTTCTCACCTGTGAAATGTAGATGAGGCACCTTTCCTGAGGTGTAGAGATAAGCAGTGATAAAGTATTTAAAAAGCCTGTCACACCCCAGGAGATTCAAAATGTATCTTGACTCCAAAGACCTCCGAAGCTGAGTGCATCTTAACTCCATAGTCCACTTGGCCAGTGCCTTCCTCTCCTGGGACTTAAGTTTCACCATCTGTAAAATGGACATTTAGGTCAAACAATTTCTGAGGTCTCCCTTTGCTCTAAAATGTGGCAACTCTTAGGTATGTTTCAGTATGTATATGTGAATCCTAATGGTAGCTTACAATCAGAGAAGAGTTGAGACTCTCACCATCCTGACACATTATGTGAAATGTCTTCAATCAGAGACCTATTGAGAGGGTTAGATTTTTCTATTTTTTTAAAAAGATTTTATTATTTATTGGACAGAGAGAGAGAGAGGGAGAGAGCAAGCACAAGCAGGGGTGGGGGCAGCAGGCAGAGGAGAAGCAGGCACCCTGCTGAGCAAGAAGCCTGATGAAGGGCTTTATCCCAGGACCCTGGGATCATGGCCTGAGCGGAGGGCAGATACTTACCTGACTGAGCCACACAGGTGCCATTAGATTTTCTGTTTTAATGCATGTATTTGACTGGTAGAAACAAGAGACTCATTGAAAGTGTTGGCAGTATTTAAATAGCATGAGGCCATATACCTAAATGATCCTAAGATTGGTACTTAGATCTCCAAAGCTGGATTTTGAAACTCTGGCGTGCTTGGGGTACATTTGTGGTACTGGAAGTTCTCTGATTCGAATTAGAAAGCTGTTGAGATCATCCAGACTGAAAATGCTTGATGGGGAGGAAGGAGACAACAACCTGGCTTCCCACAATGGAGACTTACTAAATGATAGATGATTGGTTAAAGTGGTTGAAAGTAATCAAGTAATCCTTTCCCCCAGGTTTTTTGAAGAGAATGTAGGATCAGGAAAGTCAGAAATACACTTAAACTAATAGTTTGTACCCCTGAGAGAGAGGGAGCTAAACAAGCATGATTTATCACCCATTTGTGCCTTCATTCTCTTGCTGAAGCTTATCTGAACACTATTACAGATAGCCATTGTGCTGGATGTTGGGGGATGGAAGATCAGAGCAGGAATCAATTGGGTAATTCCAAGGTTCTCTATGAGATGAGACATATACCCAAATAATTCTAACACAAGATAAAAACTATCAACAGAGAGGGAATGATGAAATGCTTTGCACATTCATATGGGACAGAGAGATTACTTCTGCGTCTTTCTAGCATATGTGGCATCTAATCTGGGCCTTGAATGATTAGATTTTATTCACTGATTCAACAAATGTTTGCCCGGAACCAGTTAACCACAATGCCTCATAGAAGATGCGTTCGGAGTTGGTTAGTTA
Organism: Lutra lutra; assembly: GCF_902655055.1. Lineage (NCBI taxonomy): Eukaryota > Metazoa > Chordata > Mammalia > Carnivora > Mustelidae > Lutra > Lutra lutra. The sequence continues at coordinate 149,835,894 of NC_062281.1, read as the reverse complement.
TGAAGGAATGGTTTGCCAGTTGTTATCTTCTAGGATTTGCTCTTCTTCCTCTTCCTTTGACACCCCCCAGTTTGGGGACACTAAACTAGTAGATCACTGGGGGGATGATCCAAAGTGGTCATTGCTAAATGTTGGTGTCTCCAAGCCAGACAAACCTGCTTTCATTCAACATACATTTATCAGGGAGGTACTGTGTGCCTGACACTATATAGTGACAAGCCCAGGCACCGTGTGACGTAGCTTAGAGGTCAGTTGGAGAGAGAGATAGTGTCAGACGATCTCACAGATACTTATGGAAATGTAACTGATGAGTGCCGCAAAGGGAAGAAGGCTCTTGTCTCTGAGGGACTTATCTTAAGGAGAGCTGGCCAGTCAGGGGGATCAGGGAAGACCTTCTGAGGTATAATGCTTGACCTTTGACACACTCAAAGTGTGAGTAGGAGTTAACAGGCAAAGAAGGAGGACCAGTGTTCAAGGTAGAGAGAAGACTGTGCTCTTGGGGGACACCTTTCTGAGGTGCTGGGGAGAGGAGAGCTGAAAAGAAGACAATGTGAAGTGATTCTGGAAGTGTAGGGAGGGGTCAAGAGTTTCATTCTTAATCTAAAAGTCATCAGAAGTCACTGAAATTTCAAGCAAGAAAGAGGTATGGCCATATTTATTTATATTTTGAAAAGATCCTCCAATTTGTTAGCTCTCAGTGTTAAACTCACTGAGTTCCTATACCTCCTGGCTGGGACAACAGGAATAAACACAAGGCAGGACAGAATAGATGGAAGGAAGCCAGTTAGAATGTTAGTGCTAGAGTTCAGAAGAAAGCGTTCTTTTGATCAGGGTAGTGGTAGCCATGGAGAGCACTGGGAACTCTGAGAGGTAAATAGGAGCTAAATCAATAGTGTAGTGGGTAGAACATGAGAGATGAAGGTGAGAAAAGGGTCAAGATATAGCCCTGGTTCCTCTCTGTCATGTGTAATTGGATGAAAGGAGTACAATTTACTGAAATGAATCAACAGTTGGCCTCATCCCAGGGCTGCCACATACAGTTGTTTGAGTTGTGCACTGCATAGGGCATCTGGCTGAATGGGGAAGGCAGGAGCTGAAAGTCCATGCTCTGCTTGCCAAGCCATACATCCTGAGTCAGGGCTATCCCTACCCAAGTCTGAGAAGCACTTTCTTATAATTTGCAAAAACGAACCATCCCGTTGGCCAGATAAAAAACAATTAGGCCTTTTAACTCAGCACTGCAGGAATCCAGGCAAGCCTAGATGGGGTGCTACATGTTGAGGCTGGCTGGAGGTGGTAAGGCCAGGAGCAGAGTGCCCGGATGGTGGAGGCAGGGGACTGGAAAGGTTGATGAAAAAATGGGAGAGTGCAAAGAACACCAAGTTCATTTATTTATCCTGCAGTGGCTGTCTCTGGCCTTTCCTGGACTCCTGACCCACAGGGAGGGATCCTGCCTGTGGCTCACCCTTCCTGTTATTTCTATGCTTTTGTTGGATGCCTTTGATGGGAGTAGATATGGAAACGCAGACTGTCAGAGAGCAGAAACCGTTGAAGAACACTTCTACTTTCTTGTTCCATAGGTAAGAGCACGGAGTCCCAGGCGAAGCGGAAGGATTTGTGTCATGTCCCTGTGCTGGGACTAGATCCTCAGTTTCCTGACGTCCCACATCTTGCTGATCTTCCCTCTGATAGGAAATAGATTGAGCTTTTGCAGGCAGCAAAGCACACTTGCAAGAGCATTGGTATCGGGTAGGGTCAACCTGGATTTGGGTCCCCACTTGTTATTTCTTTGCTGTGTGATCTTGGGTGAATTACTTAATCTCTCTGACTTGTTTTTTTTCTACCTGTAAGACAGAGATGAAAGCATTCTCTTTGAAGGAGGATGGCGTGAGAATTAGTGTGAAGGCTCTTCACAAGCCATGATCCAGACCCATTCTCCACTTCTATTAACTTCTCCAGCCCCTGTTCCTTCACCTACTTTTTCTCTGTTCCTGAGAGTTTGGCAGAGATCTACAGAACATGTATTTCTTTGGAAGGTTTTTGTCTAGCCCTGCGTAAATTCAGCATGTCAAATAAACCCACACTTGAGAAATGACTCTACATTTCCCTCTAAACTTGATTTAGGGGTTCTGATCCCTAAGATGTCAATGGCAACTGAACTCTGGCCCTAAACCAGCCCTCCCCCCACCCCACTATGATGACTGTCTATGGGTTTCAGGAAGCGTCATGTGAAAATAACACCCTGAAACCAGAAGCAAAAGGAACTGGAAAGGCTTCTGCAGGAAGCAGAATATAAAGAAGGTGGAGAGAGGGAGCTCAAAAAAAATAAGCGATCACAAGGACGTTTTGTTTTTTCTTTCAAAATGATTTTCGATGGCACATAGTTGCTATTATTTGTTCCCTGACTTGGAGAGGCTGACAAGTAGCCGTCTTAGTTTGAATATCTATTGTTACTCCTGAGGTTTCTATGCAGAATAGAAAGGATTGTTTTGAACAGTTTCTCATGGACAAGTGGAAGCTGTACTCTTGCTACAAATGATTCATCCAGGAGAAGCGATGTATAAACAAGGCTGCCTGCTTGGAAAGCGGATAGGAGGGTGAGGTATTTCAGAAGGGCTTTTCACTCCCGTGCCAGCTAATGAGAAAAGCGAGCTCGGGAAATAGCAGGGGTGCTATGGAATGCAGACGCCAGAAAGTTTTAAAATGCTGCATCTCACAGTTAATATCAAAGCAGGCATTTCTCAGATCTCAGATGAAGACTAGTTGCTTTCTTGCAGTCACAGTGTGTCAACAGCGCAAGGGCCCTGGGAGCTGACGCAGCGGAGCAGGCTAAGGCAAGGCTAGCAGCCAGGGCTCAAAATTTTAGGAGGCACCTACACTGACAGTCCTACAAGAGCATGGTCAGCACCTGCGTGGCCCTGAGCGTGAGTGCCTCCTTAAATTTTGTACCCTGGGTGTTTCCCTTGCCTCATCTAGCCCAGGTTCTGGAACTGAGTTAGAATCAGGGCTCTGTCCCTTGTTGGTGGCATAACCTCAGAGAAGCAATTGGAATTAGGCTTGACTGATTTGCACAGGTAGGAGCTTATTTCCCTATTACAGAAAAATATAGAGCAATACAGAGCAGGGCTAAAATCATGTCTCTGTTCCATAAAGTCACCAGAATCTAGGTTTCTTCTAGCACGCTGTCCTGCCCTGCCGGTGTTTTAGTCCTTATGATCCAAAAGGGCAGCCTCCAAGTTTCAAGATGGAGACATCCGTGTTCCAGGTGGCAGGAGTGAGGAAGGTGCATGAACCATGTGAACACATGACCTAATTTTAAATTCAATAGAATCCCAATTACAAAAATATAACCAGACTTTAAAAAAAAACTAATACAAAAATAAAATCTTTCACTTTTTTGGATTGTTAAATCACTTGTAATTGGTATTTCTTTTTTTTAAGATTTTATTTATTTATTTGACAGACAGAGATCACAAGTAGGCAGAGAGGCAGGCAGAGAGAGAAGCGGGGGAAACAGGCTCCCCGCTGAGCAGAAAGCCTGATGCGGGGCTCGATCCCAGGACCCTGAGATCATGACCTGAGCCGAAGGCAGAGGCTCAACCCATTGAGCCACCCAGGCACCCTGTAATTGGTGCCTGGGTGGCTCAATTCCAAATTCCCAGCCTGAGCACCAACTTTATTATAATTAGACCATGGTCTTTTTCCCTGCAACTGAAAACGTTTCCAGGAGGACACATTCTTATGCATCTTCATGAAATGTTCCTAACGCCATAGCCTTGGGAATAGGAACATTACCCAGATTGGGGAGGTAGACATCTGTGTATTTTCCTACCCAGGGTTCATTCCCCATTCTGGTAGTCGCACCCTAATTTTGCTTTGGGGAACTACCAATTCCTATTACTGAGTACTGAGTACTTGCCATGGCCAGACATAGCTTTTAGTACTAGGGATAGAGTAGATTTGGTAGAAACTATTAATTGGGCTTTGGGTGGGAGGGGGTAGAAATGTAACTCAAGCTAGAATAACAGCCTCCCCCTCTCTCAGGAATTTGCCTCTTGAGTAGAGAGAAAGCGCAGAAATATGATTAGAGGTCATTCTTTCCAACAGAGGCATGGACTTCCAACAAAGTCCATGAGCTGCCCCAGACTCTGTCCCATCCGACGTTTGACTCTTCAGCTATTCCTTTAAATCTTGTTCATGGTGCCCCATACCCTTCCAGTAAATCTCTTTTATTCAAGTTACTTGGAGTCTGTTTCTGCTGCTTGCAACCCAAGAACCTTAAATGACACCAGAAGTCATTCATTGTTCTACTTGAAGATGTGGGATTGCATAGGCTGACAGGGCTATTATTAATGCTAGCTCTTTCTTCTCCAGCATCTTCTGATGAAGCCACTAATGCCTCCAACCACAGACTTAGGCCTGCTCTACCTCTGAGCCAACATTGAAGTGAGATATGAAGGTGGGATGAAGATTTAAGTTATCCCTCTTATATCTGGGTTTTAGTGACTAATAGGACTGTTAAGACTGAGACCAACAAGGGGGTAAATGATATGTAGCATACCAGAGAGGAAGTCCCAGGGACCAGGCTGAAGAATTATCTAGAAGGCACTAATCCGAGGAAGGAAAAGGCCAACATATTATTTAGACTTCACAGAACAAGGAGTTTTGCCTGTCTTCTTCCCCACTCTATCCCTAGTACTAAAAGCTATGTCTGGCCGTGGCAAGTACTCAGTAAACATATACTGAAGGAAAGGATGAAAAAGCAGTAGTGTTAAGATTTGTGGTGGCAGAAACCAAGTGAAGGGGTGAGGCAATCTCACAAAGGTAGAAAGAAGTCAGTGAGGAAGGGAGTACATACGAGGAGTTGAGGGTCCAGGAAGATTGAATTCTAAAGGTACAAGGCAGTCACTGTGATGCTTTCTGGTTTTCCACAATGTTTTCTTGGGTTCTTTTCTCAGCTAATTACATCTCTTAACCAGAGTCGGCCTCAGAAAAACCAAGGGCTACCACATTCAGCTTCTTCCTTCCTGTACCCCCAGCTGCCTTATGATTTGGCCCAGCCCATCAGAATGACATTCTGTCTTGGTCCCTCCCCTTGAGTGTTAATGCTTTCCCTTTTCCTAATTCCTAACCCAGGGTCTGGGGCTCTCATACCCTGCCTTGCTCTCCCAACTCTTCCTCGCTAAGACCAAAGACTTGCTCTACTTTCTTGACATGTCCCTAAGGTGTTGTCCCTAAGATCAGGCTTCCCAAATGATGATATGGTAAAACACATACAGAAACAAACAAACAAAAATGTAATGACAATATCTAACATTTATTGGACACGGATAATAGTCAGCTCCTAGGCAAAGCTTTTTTACTTTTGTAACGTGCTCACCATAACCCCATGAATTGAGCATTATTACTTTGGCATGGACGTTTAGTAGCCTTCCCAACATTCACTCTCCCATTCACAAAGGTTAAAGACTACACATCACACATGCTGCCTTGTAGCTAGGAATGGCCAAAAAAATATACATGGAAGTTGCTAGGTGAGCTTCTGTGAGAGCTCCTTAAAGCAGGTAGGATGCCTTTTATCACCCTGATCTTTTTCTCTTTCATCTTGGCTGAAAGGTGGCCGTGGCACCTAGAGGGCCCCTTGTAACCTTTGAAGGGACTTTCAGATGAAGGTAGAAGGGACTTATGCTCCCGATGACTGTGGGGATGCCCCACCTCTTTTATAATAGAGGAAATAAACTTCTAACTTTTTAAAGCCACTGTTAATTGGCTGTTCTATTTCATGCAGCAGAGGCTAATCCTGATCAATTAAATTATTTTAATTAAAGATTAAAATATAGTGGGACAGACAAATCTATAGTGCTCCCCAAATATCTCTATGCCCCTCCCCAGTTTTCGGTCTCCCTCGCAGTTAGGCTGAGACCGTGTCTTGTTTTGCACAATGGGCTCTGAGCAGAAATTACCTACATCACTTCTGTACTAAGGCACTTCAGAGCTGGTGCACCATCCCCAGCTCTCTCTTCCCTGCTGCAGTAACAACAAAGGAGGCTGTATGATGAGAGAGTAGTGTCACAAGCTAGAAGGAAATGGGTTCCCTGAGTCCTGGGGTAAAAAAGGGCTCCCACTAACCTGCCTTTCGGTGAGACGTTGGGTGAGTGAGAAATTTACTTCTGTTTTGCTAAGTCACAGAGTTAAGGGTTGATATATGACCAAAGCATGGGTTAACGTATTCTGACTAACAATACCTTATTTTATAAACAAAGAGATTGAGTCTTTCAGCAATTAAGTAACTTGCTCCAATCAAAGGGGCTACTTAGTAACTGAGTCTATCTGACCCCCTGTAGCCAAACTCTGTGATCTCCAATTCCCTCCTTAGTATCGGTCTCACTGGCATCCCTGATTCTGTTGGCCTCCCTTTATTTGCTTCCATCCAGGTCATTCTTCTTTCCTTCAGCATCTCTCTCTCTCTGGCCTGCATAGATGGGAATGCCACATGCCCAAATCTTAACCTATGACACCAAGATCATAGAATTAGATCTTATATTGCAATTCTGTCTTGGAATGTATTCAGAATCTTGGTGAGTTGGCCAATACTGAAAATGGCGCCTAGCATCTGGCTCCTATTTGGTCTTTGGCTAAAACAAAAAATTCCAAGTTGATTTTCATCACCGGGTATGTAGTATTTTCTGTTTTCTTTCCTGAGCACAGAAAAAGAAAGTAAGATGTGGCCATAATTCTGTATCTGAATCACTTAGCTTGGTAGGTTGGAACAACTTGTTCACAAGAAAAGCTCATGTATTCAAACAGATGTTATACTTCAGGGGCCCTGATAGATTCTGGGAATTCAGGGAGAATTTTAGCACACAGCCCTGATTTAAAGGAACACCCAGTCTCAGGACCTGAATAGGTAAATGAAATGCAAAATAGCATGGTAAGCCCAGAGAGAATCAAGGTGTATCAGATGCAGTGGTGACACACATGAGAAGGTTGTCTTTTCTGATTGTCCCCATTCCCATAGGAAGGGGTTTTATTGACCCAGCTGGAAGAGTTTTTCAGATGTTGGTGAATGTTCAGTGTTGTACTAAGCATTTTCTAGAAGTCAAATTTTGTCTCTCATTTACAACCATTACATCTACCCCAGGGATGAGTCAACTGTTGCTCAGAAAGAAAGAATCATTCAAGGTCACCCATATAGGATCATAACCCAGTTCTGGCCAACTCTAGCTCTGCCTATATTCCCCAGCATCCCAGCTGGCCCCTCGGTGGAGGCAGATGGGTTTATTTTGACAATGTAAGGCTCCCTCATCTTATCCAGTGAGTTTCCTGAGCCCAGCCCTCCACAGATCCATCTCAGCGTGGGCTTCTGGAAAATAGGTTCTTCTTCTCAAGGCCTTCCTACCTGCAGAGCCTTAATCTTCATTCTGAAATTAGAGTGGCCCTGTAAACAGTATCCGGCCCTCACTTCCTGGCCTCCGGCTGGTAGAGCAAGAACATTTCCAGCGCATATGTTTCCCTATTCTGTAAAAAAAAAAAAAAAAAAAAAAAAAAAATGTTTTTATACTTGGTCCCCTCTGACGGAGGACGACGCCCATGCTCTCGTCCCAGCCGAAGTTGCTTGGCTGGGCTTTTCCGAATCCTTTACACTCGGAGAAGCCCGGAGCGCCGTGTCTGCCCTCTGGCGCCATCTACCGGCACTGCTCCAGCCTCTGACGGAGCCCCAATTAACTGGGTGAATTTTGCCATATCATTAGCTGATTGTTTTTTGTTTTTCTGGTTTTTTGTCTTCCCGGACGAGAGGGTGACCAAGGAGTAAAGAAAGTAGATAGCAAATCTACCCTACTTTAAAGAGACCAGAGCCTCCTTCCTCTCACTTTTCCTACCGCACCAGTTGTGGCATTCCTTCATCTCCAATTCTTTCTTCCTTCCTTTTAAAAATATTTATTTTGTTCTTATATAGAGATCTGGGCAAGGGGCACAGAGCCACGCACCTGAGCAAACAGAGGGGCTGGCTGGTGTGCTGGCATAATGAAAACCATTAGTTTTGAGCTCATTACTGTGATTCCACAATGGGCACCAAATCCCACTTAAGACCCACGGAGGAAGTCTTCAAAGGGACACTGTTCCAGGTCTGTGCCTGGCGAGCGAGCTGCCTCTCTGAGTCTTTGCAAAGGAATAACCCACGGCTGGAGACCCAGGCCTGTCAGATCAAAACCAGGCCTGGCCTCCAGACCTTGAAACAAGTCGAAACAGAGAACCTTACTCATCCATTTTCAAAATGTGGCCTGTTCTCTACAAAATGGAGCAAAGCCTCTCAGACTGGCTCTGGCTGCCCTGTTTGATATACCAAGGAGAGTCGTGACTCTTTCCAGGTTTCTGCCAGTCTGATTTAAATCCACATGTCTTGGCCGAGAGTAGTTTTTGGTTATTTTTTCATTTGAAATGGAATTCAAAATAGCAGGGGCATAAAACCCAGATATGGATGGGAAAGAAAATTAAAAGATCACTGGAGTTCCCTCATTCACCTTTCATGGTAAGGAAAAGGAATTAGCATTTCTTGTAATCCTACTGTCTGCTGAAGTAACCTTCAGGGAAAGTCATACTGCTGAGCCATTGAAATTTTCAAGATTTCTAAAGATGTGGATTTCTTTGGAGGAAACTTGATGGGATGGTCAAGAGCTTGACTTTGGAGCCAAACCCAGCTCCTGACTCTTACGGTCATGCCGACACAGCCATTTTCTAGGAGCAGTCTGATTCCGGCTTCCTGCGGGGGGAGAAAACCTGTGATAGCTCCCAGATAGGGCTGTTGTGAGATTAAAACAAGATAGCCCAGAAGGCATTCCCCTCCCCCCCGCCCCAGTCCCCTCATCTGGGCACATCTCAAGAGCTTCACAAACAGCTAATGGCATGATCAGTCTCTTGCAGCCAGGAATCAGAGCTTCTGCCCCTAACATGAGATATGTGACTTTTAGAAAATGCCTGTGTTCTCTTTGCTGTCATCTAAGCTCTCAGGTTGTTTGAGACTTGAGGGTCAAGGAACCATATTCGGATTTGCTACATTAAACTGCACACCATCTGGATCCAGCTGCCTCGTGGCCTCCGACCCTTCCCATACTCTCCCTTGATTCCTCTGGAGGGAACCTTACATTCTAACCACACTAGTGTTCTGGCTCCTTCTAACACATGCTTTTGCCCAAGACAGGAATGCTCTCTCCACCCACTCCCGTATGCCTGACTAATTGATCAGGTCTCAGTTTAAAGGTCGCTTCCTTAGAGAGGCCTTCCCTAATGACCAGACTGAGTCAAGCTCCTCCCCACCCTTCCACTGTAAGGCTCTGGGAGCCCCCCTTCAACGTATCTGCAAGAATACTGCTTGCACATCTTTGTAGCACTTTGCAAAGCACTGGGGTTGATATGTCATTGTGACCATCTTTTTGATAATCTGTTAAATGTCTCTTTTCCTTGCCTAACAGTAAATGGGCAGAAACTTCATCCATTTTTGTCCATGAATAGTTGATGCTTGACTGATGAGTCCCGAGTCCTGCTTACCTTAGTCCTTGATGTCCCCTTGCCCTGGAACGCCAGCACCCCATTTTTTTGTCAAACTCCCACTCATCTCTTTGAAGATACAATTCCAAGTCAGCTTCTCGGTGAAGCCATTGCTCAACTCCCTTAGGTGGGATATTGTTTCCAAGGTACATTGTATTTACCTCTGTTACAGCAATTAATATATTGGATGCCATCAGCTTTTTTTTTTTTTTTTAAGATTTATTTATTTTTTCAAAAGAGAGAGAGAGAGAGAGAATCCTGAAGCAGACACCTCACTGATTGCAGAGCCCAATGTGAGGCTTAATCCAAGGACCCTGAGATCATGACCTGAACTGAAATCAAGAGTCAGCTGCTTAACCAACTGAGCCACCTGGGCATCCCACTGTCAGCTTTTGATAGTAGGGTTGATGTCTTATGTAGCTTCTCACTTCTGGTGCTTAGTGGGTGCCTAGCACAGAGGAGGTATTTGATAACCACACGGTAACACTACCTTCTGAGACAGTGGTGATCATTCAGTCTCATGTTAGTCTCTGAAGGTGGAAAGATTTTGATTATTAACGCTAAGAACTGGTCAGCATGTTACCTCCTAGAAATGTCTTAAACTGCACAGTAGACTCATCAACCTTTCTTGGTATGTTGTACTTGCAACACTGGATTTATCTTTCCTTTCTTATGATAATAACCAGTTCTAGAAATTTTCAGAGATTTTTCTCCTTCTTAGAATTCAGTCACGATCACTGTCTACTTCACTTTATTCTGACTTTTGCTATGTCAGCAGTTGAACTGTGGAAATACTAGTGTAGCTACTGATACTGATACAGTTTAGGGAGCAAGATAGTAGGGAAAAATACAGACCAGAATAGATTAGTGGGATTCTTGACATTTCATAGCTTTGCCTGGAGTATATTTGACTCTATTTCAACTGGCCTGGATGAATAAATTTTTTACAATAAACTTCACAAAAGCAACTAATATTAGTAATTATTTTTTACAGAGTATTTTTACATGTTATACTGTTTAAGACAGTCCTCTTGAACATTTTCCATCCAGAGAAATATGTTTCGATGATGTATACTTGGAGCCTCCAACTTGTTATAAGAGATTGAAGAATGGATCATGAATTTTTTTTTTTTTTTAAAGATTTTATTTATTTATTTGACAGAGAGAGATCACAAGCAGGCAGAGAGGCAGGCAGAGAGACAGGAGGAAGCAGGCTCCCTGCTGAGCAGAGAGCCCGATGCGGGACTCGATCCCAGGACTCCGAGATCATGACCTGAGCCGAAGGCAGCGGCTTAACCCACTGAGCCACCCAGGCGCCCCTGGATCATGAATCTTGACCCAGCTTTTGAAGGAAGCTAGCTGCCCCTCTACCCTGCCCTGTAAGATTTGATAATAGTAACAACAATAATCACAAAATAGATGGAGCAGCATCTACTCCTTTGTAGGTCCTGACATTGCTTTGACAATCTCCTCTTCCCTCTCTATCTTCTCCTGCCATGTGGTTTGATGAGACTCCCAAGCCCCAGTATTGAAGGTTGACAATACCTAAGCCAATCAGTATGCCACATGCCACCCCTCAATCAGGGTGATTGGCTCAGAGATGGATTTGAGACCCAATCAGATCAATAAGACACCATCCTGGGAGGGGGTGAGTAGCTACTGTTGCCCTCTTACTTATTCCTGTGGACAGAGTGGGGTCAGCTGGATACTATCATCTGGAGCCTGGGCATGAAGCTAACACTTCCGTAGCAAGCTGAATGATGGAGGGAAATCAAAGCCTGATGATTCCTTTTGAGCCCTGCATATAGCCAGGTCTAGGCTACTTCTACTGATGCTTTTCAATGATTTATTCCAATAAAATTGCTTTTGATTTAAATTGATTTAAAATTTAAATTGATTTAAAATTTTCTGTCACTTGCAACCATAGAATTCTAACGGGTACATTTCTGATTTGCCAGCCCTAAGCTAAGCCCTTGTACATATATCAGCTTATTTAATCCTTAATGTTCTAGTTAGCACTAGGGTTCATGAAGGACTCAGTCACCATACTATTCCCTGGACATGGCTGGAGAATTGTTGTGTGTTCCTTCTCAAGGGCCTGCATACTGTCAGAAACCATTCATTTTTTCTCTCTCCCCTCCCCAGCACTCCTAACCTATCTGTTTTGCTCTCCTCCCCTTCTCCTTCATTCCCTTTCCAAAACTTGAGTTCAGGTTTCCAGGGAGATAAACATGAGCCCCTCAACCCAGCAAGCTCTGGGAGTCCGGACGTAGTCATCCCGCTGCCCAGGACACGGGACTGGCTGAGATGAGCCTGGTGTAGCCCTGCTGAGCTGCTTTGCTCTGGGAGTCACAGCCCATCTCTGGGTGCCAGAGATTGCTTCTTCCTTTCGTGGCCCCGAGCCATCCTCAGAGGTTTCTTGGACAGCACCCAGGGTGACCCGGGCTGATAGGCTCCCTGCCTAGGTAAGGCATGTCACTGCCTGGGCATTCGTGTACAGCTGGCTCTGTTTGAAATCCGGCATCTCTCTGACTTCACTTCCTGAATGTGCTGACAGGCCTCTGAGCCAAGTCAAACAGGTTCCCGATGCTGTGCCTGCGGAGCATTCCCCTGTGAGTGCAGCTGGGGAAACAAAACTTGTCTCCAGCCCGTGGAGAGGACCTGCCGGCCCTTATATGACCAAGAAGCAGGCCCTGTGAGACCTTGTTGAATCTTACTGGGAAACGTTTGCATTTCAGAGAGGGTGGTTTGTGCATGTGTGCGTGCATACACAGCGGGTTGGAGCATGGCATGGGGGAGTCCTGATTGCTTCTTCTTAAATGAACAAGTCTACAGTGAAAAGTGGCTAATTCTTGCTTGTCTGCTCCATACAAGGGCTGTACATACACGATCCTCCTGACAGGCTTCTGAGGGAGTCCTGGCTGGCCTCATTTTTACAAAGGAAGGGATTGAGGCTTAGCGATATTAGGGTACTCGCCCCTTGCTCCCCCAAATACAACTGCAGAGCCCGGATTAACCTGTAGGCACTCAGTTTCAAAATCCATGTGCCTCCTCTAACTTGTAATACCTTGATTCTTCATGGAGTTGGAAGGATAGGGAGGAAGAGTGGAAAGGGGAGAGGCTCTGGGTAGAATGACAATGGGGTCTGTGGCAGGGAAGCTGTAAGGCTCTGCTGAGATACGTGGCACCAGTACTCAGGAATAAGGACATATGTGTACAGTGCAAGCTCTCTGGGGTCAGAAAGACCTGGACTCAACTTACGTTTCCACTAGCCACTTACCCCATGAACCTGAACAAGACCTGAACCTCCATTTTCTCATGTATAAAATACAGCCTTGTCATTTACTTGTGAGACCCAGTACAGTGCCTGCTACATAGTAGAAGTTTGGGAAATGAGATCTATCATGAATATTATACACGTGTTTTTATTACACTTGTAGAAGATGCAGTTGGTTTCTCCTGGAGTTGGGAAAGGCTAGGTAATGTCATGGAAACAAGTAGCTCTCAAATCTCTGTGTCCTAAAACAACAAAGGTTTTGTTCTTGCTCATGTTCAATGTCTGTTGTAGATTTGCTGGGCCTGGGAGGGACTCTGATCTACATCATTATTATTTAAAGACCCAGGTTAATGGACACCCCATTTCTATGCTTCCATATTTGCCAAAGCTGAAGCATGTTGAATCTCTCACTTGCTCTTGGGCTTCCACCTGATTGTGAGAGATGTCACCCCTGCTCACATTGCATTGGCTGACACAAGTCACGTGGCTTCTTACCTACCTTCAAGGAGGTAGGAGATGGGAAAGTACTACCCTACCTTGTACCCAAGAGGAGAGCCAGAAATGTTTGGCATAGAGCATTAGTGACCCTCCACCAGCCCAAAAGCCATCTTCTTTCTCACTTTTTTCTTGCTATCAGAGCCCTGAGTTTTTACTTATTTTAAAAATAACTTTGTGTGTTCACTTTCCTATGTGGTTAGAAAAAGGGGATCCCAAAAGGCAAAGAATGACTGTCAGCCAATTATGGAGGCCTCATCCCCTGTTTGGGTATATGTATGTGACCAACTCCTAACCAAAGGGATCTGAGAGGAAGTCGACAGGGGTGGAGGTGGGGAACATCTAAGAAAGGTTTCTTTTGCTAATAAAAAGAGAAAAATTAGAGTAAATGTCCTTGCATTGTGTTTACCTATGATGTCAGGAGCTGCCAAAGCTATCCCGAGGCCACGCAAGGATGTTCCTTGACATACCAAGAATGGTGACACAGAAAGATAGAAAGCCATTAAAACCCACGATGATGTCCATGAACGAGGTCATTGAACCCTGGACTTGGTTCATGCCTGGACCTCTTTATTTTATTTTTATTTTTTATTTTATTTTATTTATTTATTTGACAGACAGAGATCACAAGCAGGCAGAGAGGCAGGCAGAGAGAGAGGAGGAAGCAGGCTCCCTGCTGAGCAGAGAGCCCGACGTGGGACTCGATCCCAGGACCCCGAGATCATGACCTGAGCCGAAAGCAGCAGCTTAACCCACTGAGCCACCCAGGCGCCCCATGCCTGGACCTCTTTAAATTGGGTCTTCTGTTACTGGTCCCTATAAGCATCCTAACTGTTAGTGTGGTCAATTACATAACAACCCAGGTTCCGCCCACCTTTTCCCAGGACTTGTGATAAGGCCAGGGAAAATTCCTCCCACTGAACATGAACCTAGAGGAATCACCACTCTGGAAGAGATTAGCCAGCAGCAGAAGCTGATGGACTGACAGTCCCGAGGAGATGTGGGAAATATGCAAATTCTGTGAAGGTAGCCAGTGAGTAGCAGTAACCTGAGAAGGCAGTAACGTGGTGATCTGGGAATCCAATGTTCTGAAGCAACAAGGAGGCAACCATCAGACACTATTTTTCGGTGGATGTACATAGGAGAAGTCTGTATGGCAAGAAAATGCCGGGGATTCTTGGCACTAAGTGTTCTGGCCCCTCCAGAGAGGATGAGTTTGCAGCAGGACAAGGGGAGTTCAGCACTCGCTGCTGGGGCACGGATGGCGTATCCCAGGAGACTATCTGATTACCTTTGCTCAGATGGTGTGCATATCAAAGAACTTTCTGATGACTAATTCAGTTCCTTGGGGTCCTTGATGTGGAAGCAGGGACGTGCCCTGGATAAGGAACCCAGGATCACCCAGGCATCTGGTTCCTTGAACATCATAGGAGAAGAATATGGTTCTTGAAGCCTAACAGTGGCCCCATCAGCCAGTGAATGAGGAGAGCCTCGACAAAACTCTTAAGACTCACTGGGAGCAACAGTTGCTGAGTCAGTGAGATCCAGCTAGTACCAATGACATAGCCAGGGTAGAGGTGCCAATGGAAGGAGACAGAAGAGAGAAGAGCCCTATGGAAATGACAGAGGTGTGAACTGGGGAGCACACACCGCATTGCTCATCACGCTTCCTTTGCTCACTCTACCAGCAAAGCAGGCTGTCTCTCAACCCCTGGGATGCCCAGAACTCTCCCCCAAGCTTTCCCTCCTGGGGCGCCTGCAGCTGCTGCCCTTCTCATCTGCTCTTCCCCTGAGGAACTCTAGTCATGGAGGAAGTCTTGGTTTAGGTGTTTTTTGCAGAAAGGCCTTTCCCCCTGGCCCTGCTCAGAAGATTTTTCTCTTTACTTTCCTTCTTTACTGTCTTTGTCAAGGTGTAGAATCATACATTAATCAGTGTGTTTTCTATTTACCAGTGTCTCTTACCAGAATAAAAACTCCACGAGGGGAGGCATCCTGTGGATTTCACTCCCTGTTGCCTTCTGAGTGCCTGGCAAAAAATAGGAATTCAGTGTTGCTTGATAAATCAAATGAGTGTCATATGGATGCTAGGTGTTATGATTCAATTCTCCCAACGTAAGTAAAAACATCAGTCTCTTGGCTTACATCAGAAGGTTTGTATAGTTTGGGTCAATCAGTCCCACTGAGCTTAGTCAGTTCTGGCGGATGACATAAAATTAGGTTTGGGTCCTGCAGTGGTGAGATCATAAGCCTTTTTTTCTTTTAACATCTGTTTATTTGAGCATCCTGACACTGAGCAGGTAGACTCGATCATTTTATAAGATGACTTCCCTTCAGATGTCAAATCGACACCGGAAAACTGAAGTTTGGGACAAGCTGTCAAGGCAAAGTGCGAACTTGTAGATTTCCCTCCTTAGGCCCACCTTGCCAGGAAGTTGTGTAGGAAGAAATGTGGGATAATGGGGGCTCAGCCAAGCCATCTTCTTCCCACTTCTCCCCCAACTCCAGGACAGCTTTGAAGACCACAGGCATTCCAAATTAAACTAAATCCTGTGTTTAGTATCACCCTTCCTACCTGGCATCTTCCCCACCAGTCCATCACCCAAACTGTTACCAGCATGAATCTCTCTCAAGTTGAGAGTCCGCTTCTCTGTGTCCTTCTACATTTCCCTATCACCTGCAAGATAACTCCCAAACTCTTAGCATGGAACAGATCCTACTTCACAACCTCACCCCTAAACTTTCCTGCTTCCATTTCTCTTCTCATACCTTCATTCCCAGCTTCTCGAAGCAGCTTACAGCTCTCTGAATGCACCGTGCTCTCCTATGCCACTGTGCCCTCACATGCAAGTTCCTCTTCCAACTTTTCCTTCCTGGTGAGTCCCACTGGCTCAGCTTACATGTCACCTCTCCCATGAAGTCTCTCCTGATAATGGTTCCTCCTCCCCAGATCTGGCATCTCTTTGTGCTTTATCTGTATGCTCTTCCCCACCAGACTGTGAGTTCCTTGAGAATAGGGATTGTGTCTCACTCATCATTGAATCCCTATGCTTAGCATAGGTCCTCAATGAGACCCAGGCCCAGGGGCATGCCCTTCTCTGGGATGTCAGACATCCAAAACAAAATAAATGGGGTCAGTTTCCAGAGTTAGGAAGAAACAATTTCACTTTCTGGGGCCATCCCATATTCTAACATTTTCCCATCTTCCATGACCTTCCACTTGACCCATATAGAAGATCCATGGAGGCAAGAGTAGAGCAGAGTCTTTTTTGGAATTGTCTTTTTTGGTTAGTTCCACCAATGCACATCTTCTCTAACAATCAAAGGACATGGGGAATAGATACTTCAGCATGATCCTTATCTCTATCCAGAAGATGCTAAGCACTAACTTCTAGACCCCTGAGATATATTAACTTTATAAAAAGAAAGTCCTCTCTGCGATTACCAATGAAGTAGGTTTTTTTTTTTTTTTAAAGATTTTATTTATTTATTTGACAGAGATCACAAGTAGGCAGAGAGGCAGGCAGAGAGAGAGAGAGGGGGAAAGCAGGCACCCTGCCAAGCAGAGAGCCCGATGCGGGGCTCCATCCCAGGATGTTGGGATCATGACCTGAGCCAAAGGTGGGGGCTTAACCCACAGAGCCACCCAGGTGCCCCGAAGTAGTTGTTTTTAATAAAGCCACATCTGGAACTATTTTTTATGCTTGCCTAATGGTCACACATTATCCTTGCCCATCCCCACCTCCAAGCCCAATCTTTCAGGCAGACCCATTTTATATAAGGAGGTGCCCACTTGCATTAGTGGAGGGGAGAAGGGACACTGTATGGCTGGAAGAACGTGCTGACAGCTTATTTTAAGAACACTCATTGAAAGCTGGGCTTTAGAACACTCAGTGAAAATTGGCTGGGCTTGAATTTTCTTGGGGTCTTCAATCCATCTGGACTTGTATACCCAGAAATGGATGAGGTATACTTCACTAGAAGAAATTAAGACCTGAAGTTATTTTGGAGGAGGGTTTAAGTTCAATTGCTTCTTCAATCATCACACATTTATTTTATAAATATCTCCTAGTGCCAGGCACTGTACTAGGAATCTGGGGTCCACAGATGAGTCGGATAGGGTTCTAGCCAAGAGTCACAGAGGTTCACAATGATAATACTTTGATAAGTGCTACCATAGAAGTTTTGATAAAATGTTATGAATGCTCAATGGGAATGTTCATTCCACCTGAAGATAGAGTTAGCAAGGAAAGCTTCATAGCGAATGTGCTATGTATGCCAAGCCTTGAGGAATGGGTGGGATTCATCCACGGGACCAGAAGGAAAGATATTCCAGGTAAATGGATGAGTACAAACAGAAGCCTAGAAGGGGGAAAAGGCATGAGACTCAGACTCACACAAAAGCAAATTTCTCATAATGAGTGTGTAGCCATTAAGCTTAGGAATTATTAACCATTTTTGAGTCATGGAACTCTGTGAAAACCAAATAAAAGCTAATGATTTCTTTCCCCAGGGGAGCGTGTATGTGCCCGTGTATGCATGCACGTACACATACATAGAATTTTGTAGGCTTTTTCATTGAGTTCATGAACCCTCTGCCCCAATGGACACAAAGGGTTACAAATCTGTTTGAAATATCCATACATAACACAAATTAGAAGAGAATTAATGGTTTTATGAGGCGCTAGCTTCATCTTCTCCAAATACTAGTGCTACCCACGTAACTTATTGAATGACAAAATAAAATTAACTTGTGTGTATCTACAAAATTAGCCAATTTTCTGTGTCCCAAGGTCATTGGTTAATGTCCTCTACCACAATGACTTTTCTATCCCTTTTGTTAGAATGGTTAGAATTTCAGGGATATACATTTAGAATGTTAGTTGAAATAAACAAAAAACAAACAAGAGTGGAGATAGGCCTGAGACTCAGGCTCTTTTTTTTTTTTTTTAAACACTTGGGAGTCTAAAGCGGGGGAGTGGTGTGGCTTTTTCTGTGCTGCTCTGTTGTCTGGCTTAGTCTACCTTTGCAGGTAATTAATTCCCCAGCCTGCTTATTTTTTCTAGTTGGCTCTTGTTTAGCTTCCATAGAGCCCCACCCCAAAGTGCTTTATTGTCCCTCTGCTGACTATTCCTACATATGGTCAAAATCAACTCACCTTCCGGGTTGCTGACATCGGCAAATTCACTGTTTGGCAAACTCTGCTCTGCTCCCAGTAACCCTTTGTTAAAGAAGTGTTATTACAGGGGTGCCTGGGTGGCTCAGTGGGTTAAAGCCTCTGCCTTCAGCTCAGGTCATGATCTCAGAGTCCTGGGATCGAGCCCCGCATGGGGCTCTCTGCTCAGCAGGGAGCCTGCTTCCCTCTCTCTCTGCCTGCCTCTCTGCCTACTTGTGATCTCTCTCTCTGTCAAATAAATAAAATCTTTAAAAAAAAAAAAAAAGAAGTGTTATTACAACGGAGTGGATCTGATAGCTAACGAGTCTGTCCAATCTCTTGCACTCCGAGATACACTCCGAAGGAGCAACTCCTTCGGTCCTTGGATTTACAGCCACAGGCAGGATATTAGCACTCTCAGACCTGTTGGGTACTAGAGCACTGCTAATGAGCAAACAGCCCTGCCTCAATTAGTGGTTTGTGAAATATTCCTGGATATCAAATTGCTTTTGCTGCTTGATAATCACACCGGCTCTTGGGATGAAAAGCAACCAAGCAAAAATTGTTCCCCTGCTGCATACTGCCTTGTTGATCTCCCAAGTTGTATCTGTAGACAGAATTTAAGTTTGCCATTTCCCCAGAGCTAAGGTTTGACTTACACAGGTAATCACTGTGTTGGTGTTCATGGTTTCTCTTATGAATCTTTTTGGGTATATAGATTACCATCTTTGAAGGCTATTTCTGTAATAAGGACTTAAGGCTGATTATTTTAACAAATTAAGAAATAAACTATAGAAAAACCCCAAATGGTAAACTGCTATTGTAGTAACTTGTCTAAGTATAGGTGTTTATTTCAGAGAGAGAGAGAAAAAGAGAGAGAGAGAAAGAGAGAGAGAGAGGAGGGCAGTGGAGGAGAAAGAATTTAATGAAACCGGGAGAATGTTTCATCCAGATTGCAAATCGTGTTGACTCTTCCTAAATTCTTAGCTTCTTAATTACCCAGTAACTTCAGATGGCAGTAACGTTAACCCCAGCAACTGAAAAGAAAAGCTTCAGTGTAGAGCTTGGGAAGAAAAAAGTAGTAAAGGGAAAGGAATTCAAGATCTGTTATTGGTATTTGAATACATTTATTGTGACAAGAATGCTGTTATAAATATTCATAAGCAAAGACCATCTTTTTTATCGAGGGATTGTGAAAGATTCCAAATTGGAAGGATACATGTTCTGTGAAAATCTGCCACTGTTCCTGATTTGAGAGTAAGCAACTACTCTTAAGTTTCTGCTAACATCACAAATGGTCACAGCACATGCCACTTGGTATAATCCAGATTTTAAATGGACTTCCCAGGGGACTGTCTGTCCCTCTTCACCACAACCTCCCTTCCCTCAGCCTTCAGAAGGACCACACTATCCTCTGTAAGCAACCCTACATAGATTGTTGGGGGAGGGAAGAGGGTAAGTTGACAAGAGCATCAGCTACAGTTATCTCAAGTCCAGAAGAGAACAGTTTTCACTGCTTGATGGTAAGAAGCACTGAGAGTGATGTGAGTTGACTCTCCACTCTTTCAACTTCACCTAGATAGGTAATCCATAGATGATGCAGAAAAGAGGTTGTGGGAGGGGTACTTTTCCAATATTTTATTGCATTTTCTTAAATATCCTTTCTGGAATTTTCAGGAACAAAACATAAAAAAATTATATACTTTATTACAAATGGTAAACTCAGAGTGCTCCAAATCTCTTATTTACAAACAACACTGGGCAGGACACCCAAACAAACAAACATGAAATAACTTACAAAGGCATGAAGCTGTTTATTGACAGTAATCAGCTTTCATCAAATTAAAAAATATATATATGTACATACACAGTTAAGGAAGGCAGGCCAGAAAGAGTTCATCTGCAGGCTCAGCCTCGCTCTCACAAACCTCCCTCCCGCCTCCCCTCCCCCAACCCTCCCCCCTTTTGTGTTCTTAAGGAGTACTACAGAAGCAATCTAGTCTCTATTGCAGTTTGGAACCCCTCCCCCTCCCCCCTTTAATACTGAATGAGATCGAATGTTAGGTCCATGCAGTTCTTGGTCAATGTTAAAGAAAAGTCTAACGTTCTGTTCCTGCGGGGACAGCCCGTCCGCAAAGCGGGGCAGCCCGCAGGCAGCCGCTCCCTGGCCCCATGCCAAGGGAGGGCGCGCCAAGTCCTTCCCACTCGTGCACACTGGGGGCGCCGTCAGGACGCCGCCCAGTCCAACTTGGATACCCTTGGCTTTAGTCCTTGGACACTTCTTTTCTCTGTCTCTCTCGCTCTCTCAACTTGTCAAGTTCTCAAGTCTGTCTCTCTGTGTAATTTTTTTTTCTCTGTTGCCCCTCAGCCCCCGACAGTCTCTCTTCAAAACGTTTGCAACTGCTGCGTTAGCATGAGTTGGCACCCACTGTTAACGTGGTTCATGACTTTCTGTTTAAGCTGTGCCACCTGTTCCCTGAGCATGTTGGCCGTGGACGCCAGCTCCGAGTTCTGCGCTTTCAAGGTTTTCACTTTTTCCTCCAGCCGGGCGATCCTCTCCAGCTTCCTTTTCCGGCACTTGGAGGCAGCTATGCGGTTCCTCATGCGCTTCCTCTCTGCCTTGATCCTCTCCTGCGACTCCATGTCGATGGGGGACAGGGGCGGCGTTTCCCCGGGCATCTCGGGCACCGTCTGCGGCTCCTCCTTCAAGGCCTGCAGCCGCGGGTGCTGCACCGGGAGCTGCTGGGGCAGGTGGTGCGGCGGCTGCGGGGGCTGCTGCTGCTGCTGGGGCTGAGCGGGGAAGGCCAGGCCGGCCGCGCCGTAGGAGGGCGCCCCGCCGCCGCTGCTCAGCGCGCCCGGGTTGAAGTTGCTGAGGTTGGCGTAGACCGGCGGCTCGCTGTGCAGGCTGGCACTGAAGCCGCCGCTGCCGCTGCCACCCGCCGCCGAAGCCACCGCCGGAGCCACCATGCCCGCCCCGCTGACCGGCTGAGCCGCCGACGTGACGCTGGGCAGCGTGTTCTGGCTGTGCAGTTCGGCCAGGGCGCGCACGAAACCCTCGGCGAAGCCCTCCTGCTCGTCTGTCACGTTCTTGGGGCACAGGAACTGCGTGGGGGTCGGTGTGGTGGTGATGTGCCCGTTGCTGGACTGGATTATCAGGCGCTCCAGCTCGGGCGAGGCCAGCTTGAGCAGCCCCACGTCGGGCGAGGTGAGGAGGTCCGAGTTCTTGGCCCGGAGGTGCGGTTTCAGGCTGCCCACCGGGTCTGCCAGGTTCAGGGTCATGCTCTGTTTCAGGATCTTGGGGTTACTGTAGCCGTAGGCGCCGCTCTCGGACTGGAGGAACGAGGCGTTCAGGGCATCGTCGTAGAAGGTCGTTTCCATCTTTGCAGTCATAGAACAGTCCGTCACTTCACGTGGGGTTAGTTTGGGCTGCGCGCAGAAGTTTCGGGGCCGCAACAGCGCGCTGGCAAGCGGGGGACACCCGCGCCTCCCGGGGCCCTGGGCAAGGAAAGTTTCTCGAGAGGCGCGCGCACCCGCCGGCTGTCCTCCCCCCTGCGCCCTGCTCACCAGCTCGCTCCCCAGGCACTCAGGGTTCAGGTGCCGCCCGCACTCTTGTCAGCTCGCGCGCGCTGCCGGGCTTTGAAAAGTCGCGGTCACTCACGGAGCGCTCTCGGGCGCAGCGGTTCCTGGGAGCCCGCGGACGAATACGCTTCCCGGCGACAGCGGCCTTCCCGGCGGCGGCAGTCAGCGCCGATCCCACTGTGGCAGGCCGGCGGCGGGTCTCCGCCGCCCCGACGCCGACGACTGTCCCCTCCTCCGCTGCGAGGGGGAGGCGGCGCCTGGCAGCGCGGCTCGCGCTCGCCCAAGTTCAGCAACCGGTGCGAGAGAAGCTGAGCGCACGTCCCTCCTCGATCTGCTCTCTCCGCCGCCTTCTCGTCTTCACCGCCGCCACCACAGCTTCACGCGCAGCAAAGCTTTGCAAAAGTTCGCTCCGGGACCCGGGCCACTTGTCCCCTGTCCTCCTGGCCAGGAAAGTTCTTGGCCGCTGCAGCCGCTCTCCGGACTTCCCCGGACGGACTGCCGCCTCGCTCCGCGCTGTCAGCAGCTCCCGGGCAGCGGGGCTCTCCTCCTGGGGGCGGCTGGAGAAGGGGCTCTCCGGACGCTCCCCAAAACACCAGCCCCGGAGCCACAGGCGTTAGCTCTGGGCAATTGGTGAGAAAACAGAAAAGAAAACAGAAAAGGATTTGCAGCTCGGACTCCACTGCCGTCTTGCCTGCCTGTGTCTGCCTGTCTCCCTGAGTCCGCGCACCTCCACTCCCGCCTCGGTGGTTCAGCCACACTCCGTGCAACTCTGAGCCCTTATCCAGCCGGAGCTCAACACTTATCTGCTACCAGTCAACCCCTAAAAATAGCCCATGATGTCACCCCAAGGCCTTCCCATTGGCTCGCATCGCTCTCAAGGGGGCGGGCCCGCCCGTCGCCATGGAGACCCCACCCTAGAAGATTCTTCTCTAGACCCGCGGAGGCTCACGGGATGAGGTAATGCTCCGCTGCCCTCCTACAGTTGGGCCCTTCTTTCTCCTCCTCTCCCCCTCCCCCTCCCGCGCGATTCGCGCGGGGCTCTTTCCCCTCCCCTCCTCGGCGCGTCTTTCCCGGCCCGCCCGGTGCATTGTGGGCTGACGTCTTGGGGTTTGACTGTCTAGTGACCGTGGCTACAGCGAGTCGGGTGAACGCGGGCTCTCGCAGCCTCTGACCGAGGCGGGCTCAAGTTCAGGGCTTGGGCGGGAATGCAGGGGACTCCGGCACCCGGAAGGCTCGGAAACCCGGCCAGGTGTCTGGGGCTGAGAGCGCTGGGTGTGGGGTATTTCCCCACTTGGGGTGCTCGCTATCATCCACCGGCACTTCGCCGCTTTGCGGGGCCGGAGTCTGTTCGCTCGGGTGTGTGCCCCCCCCGCACTTCCGGGGGGCGGGAGCACCGCCCTTAAGGTGGCTCTTTTAAGTCCCCTGTGGGGGCGAGTGAAAGTGGGCTTAAGTTTAGGGGCGGTCTCGGGAGAGCGGGCCCCCCACGTTGAGGACGCTGCAAAGTTTGTCTCCTGGTCAAGTTCACGAGCGATCGTCCGCGCTGCTGTTTGGCTGAGCCTAGAAGCCAAGTGATTTGCATTGCTCGAAACTCGGTGCTCAGCTAAGTCTGCGTTGCACCCCCACTGCACCCTCCAGACCATGGGAGAAAGGGTGCGAGGGCTCAGTTTTGCCTTGATGGGGAAGTTTTTCTATAGGGGGTAGAATTAGGGGGCAACTCAGCTTCCAGTGTGAATGCGCGTTTAGGGAATCCGAAACTTGGGGAACCCCGGTGATCGTCTGCTACCCGCCCCCGCACAACATGCAACCATAGTTCACAAACACACGCGCGGGCGCGCGGGCGCGCACACAGACACATACACACACACACACACACACCCCACCCCACACCACACCACACCTCCCGACCTGATTTGTTTACAGGAAAACAAGTCCGAGAGCGTCAGATAACTCAGAAAAAAGTCACGCAGCGAGTCAGGGGTAGAGACCAGGACTTAAGATCTCTCCGCTCCTGGCCAGGTGGTGGGCCCATATCCTGGGTAGCCTCTAGGAAGCGCTAGACACATATAAGTGGTTCTTTTTCTGCGGTTATTTTATCCTCCTCCTACCCCGCAGCCCTTAGGGACAAAAGTGTATGGCGGAAGGAATATCCAAATCGGGGACCGTGGGTTCTCGCGTGCCCAGCGCTGCCACGGTGTGAAGTGAGAATTGCCGAACTTCTCTTGAATTCCTTCAGGTCTGCAAGTGGGGCCGGTGAGACCCACCTCACTGGGCTGAGCTAGTGGAACATCGTCGCCTCCAGGGCCAGGAGGTGGTCGCCGCACAGCCCCCTTTCCTACCCTCCCTCCAAGTTTCCCAGAACCTCGATGAAATGACAGAATATGAGTGTGACTTGGCAGAACCAGGTGTCCTTACCCCTGTGAGGAGCGGTGAGGGGAGGAAGATGAAGGAGGAAAGGGTCAGAAGTCAGCACTTTCCCGGACCTCCTGTTGAGGACTGGGGTTTGAAGTCAGACTTGCTGCAATTTGTGTTCTCAGATTCTAATTTTGGCTTTTCAGCTTCTGAACTTAGGGGGAATTCATCTTTGGGTTTATAGCCCGGAGCTTTACGGTATTTGTGGCTTTGAGAGTTCAGATTCAAGGG
This sequence comes from Lutra lutra, assembly GCF_902655055.1. Lineage (NCBI taxonomy): Eukaryota > Metazoa > Chordata > Mammalia > Carnivora > Mustelidae > Lutra > Lutra lutra. The sequence goes on along the minus strand of NC_062281.1, from coordinate 149,811,205 downwards.
CCCAACAGCAGCTGGTGTCAGAAATCTTGACAACTTTTCTTCACCCCACGCACTCACCTCTCCTTCCCTCCTGCAGCAGAGGGAAACTGAGCAGCTCCTGTGAGCCAGGCACTGAGCTGCGGTGCGAGGATAGAGTGATGACAATACCCAGTTATTTTCCTTGAGGAGGGAACATTCTCTATTCTGTTGCCCTGAATCATTTTCTTTTGTAATCACGGAGCTGACATTCTTAATAATTTTTTTTATGTTAACGGTAATAAAAATAAATTTCATGTATTAAACACCTACCACCAACCAGGCATTTACCTGAGCTATTTAAATATGCTGTTTCTCCTCACAACCATCTCTAGGTGTGTGTATTTTTATTTGGATCTAACATATGAGGAACTAGGTTCGGAGAGGTTAAGACTCTTACTCAGGTCACACAGCTGGAAATTAACCTCAGGTCTTTGTTCCATTCCCTTGTATCTGTTCTGCTCTGGAAGACTTTCTTGTTAAGTATTAGGTGTCTGTAGGGGAATGGCACTTGGACGGTGGGATAGAACTAATTACCATGTCTGATCCTCTGGAACTCCTTTCAGAGCTCCTGTATTTAGAAACTTTAAGACTTAGGACTTTGTGTGTGCAAGTATATATATATACACACATCTTTTGCCTAAGGGTTCTGTATGTTTCTCTCTGCCTTATGTGGTTTAGTAGGCTTATTTTCTCCTTATGTTGAGAAATAGCATATTTTATCCAAAAAATAGCAGATCTGTTCATGTTAACACCCCTGCTTGGAAACCTTCATGGCTTTCCCTTATGATGAGGAAAGAGTTCAGAGACCTTTGCTCGAGAGAGGGGGCTCCTTTCCTACGCTCACTCCTGCTCTCCTGCCTCCTCTCTCACTTCCAGAATCAGTCAGGAAAGGCTGGGCTATGCTCTAACAAACAAACCAGACATCTCAGTGGCTTACCCCAGGGAAGTTTATTTGTTGTTCATGCTACATGTCCCCGCTCAAGGTCTGCAGGGGAGTTCTGCTCACCATGGACACTTGAGGACTTGGACTGAAGAAGGCTTCGTCTTGACACGTACTTCTCATTACTGTCTTGGCTGGAGGAGACAAGGCAGCAGACCATTCACTGGCTCTCGAAGCATCCACCTGAAAGTGACACACTGAGTTTTTGCTCGGGTATCACTGGTCAAAGCAAGTCATGTGGCTACAGCCCAATTTTAAATCTCTGCAATTCTGCCGAGTATCTTAAAGGGAGAGGGCCAGGACTATTTGGAGAACAACACTAATGACTCTAGCAGTCTCTTTTCTGCTCACCAAATGTTTGGCTTACTGTCTTCCCACAGACAGAATTTTCTCATTCTTTCCTCAGGGGGGACAATCCTAAAGATTTATCAAGTCACAGTGTGTCAAGCTCACTTTCCAGGTTCTGGGTGATTCGTAGTAGACTCTGTATCAGCTCCAGATGTGACCTTTTTTCTAAATGCAAGACGTCTCTCCTGTGTACCCTCAAGATGGACCAGTGGAACGGAGACAGGCTAACTGCTGTGGGCACGCTGTTTGGAAAATGAAGGAATGGGAAACCACAGTAGACACCAGTCCACTAAGCAGACATGTTGAGGATACCCCCCCTCCCAATCCAACACCCTGATTAGACACTGATTCTATCCCCTTGGGGTAGCTGCCTTATCCACTGCTTTCTGTGACCTCTGGCTTTGCTCTCTGAGAAAGTCTTCCTTTTCTATATCTGAAGAGGGCATAGGGCAATATGTTTTAAAATATGCCTTTAAAAATTGGGGGAGGTGCAGAGTGATATGAAGTCTTGAATAAGGTCTCCTTTAATCCAGGCTGATGTGCTTTTGGCGGTATAACTCTCACAAAAATGTAGGCTTCTTATCTGTTTAATTCCAGGCGTTCCATGAGCTAATAGCCACAGCTGATTCTTTCCCGGACCTACTTCCATGTTTTGCTCTATATCTTTGTTTTCTTGCTTTCTTGCCTGCTGGTATCTCTTTCTCATTCATTGTCCCTCACTTGTCCTCTCTCTCCTGACTTGGTTTTGTGCGCTTTGGGCTTTCTGGGCTTTGGTGGGAGAATGATACTTCTCATCCCTTTTCCAAACCCATTTTGTTCAATTGCGAACATATGCTGGGTAATATCTTCATTTATCCAGAAGTTATAGCAATAGGTTTGAGGCCATACCCTTGACTTGAGACATACTTCAAGGCAAGGCTGATTTTAATTGACTTTTTTTTTTTTTTGCTGAAAACATGCCATAATTTTATATTTTACTGGTTGAAACTGAGAAACAGTAACCTCTTTGAACCCTACAAATCTTTGAATTTATAGATTGTCCCTACTTGAATTTCTGTTTACAAACTGGGCGAATCTTCTCTGAGCTCATCTCTTTTTTGTAGTAAGTTTCCAAATGTATCCAACAGCTACCAACACAAGCTATTAACATTCTGTTTTACAGTCTCTTGGTTTAGTTCCTTAGGTTCCTCATATGTTCCTCATATGTCTTCTGCATTATCACAGGTAATATGCTCACCAAATAGATCACCATCCTTTTAGCTTCAAATAAGTGTTCTTAGTTATTGCCTTCTAAATGAATGTTTACTTTTATTTGTTGTTGTTATTACATGACCATGTATCTCGGTTCTAATTTTTAGATCAGTCAGAATGGGCTAGGTTTGCCACCATGTTGAACAATTCTAAAATCTCAGTGGTTTGGAGCACCTGGGTGGCTCAGTCAGTTAAGCCTCCAACTCTTGATTTCAGTTCAAGTCATGATCTCAGGGTTGGGAGATCAAGCCCCTGTGAGGTTGAGCCCTGTGTCAAGCCTGGTGTGAAGCCCCATGTGGAACCTCATGTTGAGCCTCATGTTGGGCTCCATGCTCAATGGGGAGTCTGGTTTTCTCCCTCTTTCTCTTTCTTCTTCTGCCCTTCCCTCTGATTGTGTTCTTTCTCTCTCTCTTAAAAAATAAATAAATAAGCAAAATCTTTAAAATCTCAGTGGCTTAACAAAAAAACTTTGTTTCTGGCTCATACTCCATGTTCAAGGTCAGAAGCCTTCTGCTCAATGTACTCATTTAGAGGCTGAATCTGAAGAAGGTTTCTTCTTGATAAATGCCTCCATAATCCTCCCAATCACTTCAACAGAGGAAAGAAAGCATGATGATTTCACATTGGAAATGAAGGTCCCTCCCAGAAATGACACACATTACATGCATGTCCATATTATTGGCCAAAAACAAGTCACATGACCCTGTTTTACTTAAAGGGTGCAAGAAAATGCAATCCTACCATGTGTCTGGAAGTCAAGGGCTGGAAATGCACAACCACGTGTAGCCTAGGTTACACCATGGTAGCAATCCAAAAATCTTACGTGATGACAACCAAAGAATTATTTTTCATTTATACTGTGTGTGCATTATGAGTTGGCTGTGTCTCTGTTTCACACAATATCATCATTTCTCTAGGAACCTTTCTGAAACATTGCTGACTGCCATGGCAAAGAGAAAAGAGCGCAGTACTTAAAGCTTCTGCTGAGAGCAGTTTGCATTGTCAAGCCTGACGTCAGTGGGGCTGGGCAACAAGTATTTGCGAAGAGTAATTCAGTCTACCATACCCTGAACTACACAGGGTCTCAGCTACCCTAAACTTTTTCAATTCCTCTAATGTTTTAATGTCTTTCCTTTTCATTTTATCCTTAATCAAAATGCCACCTAGAAAACTCCTACTTCCCCCTCAAGACACTGCTCCAGTAATTGTTCCCTCTGAAGCTTTCTGTTACCCCCTCTCCACCCTGCACTCAAATAGTTATTATTTTCTTTGGCTCTCACCCTACTGGGTACACCCCTGAAGCAGAGAATGTCTATCATGTAGATGTCTTCTTACATTCCTGACTCCAAATCCAGGAACTGTGTCTAATTCATTTAATAAAGTATTAAATTATTATTAATAAAGTATTAAATTAAATTATTGTTATTTTTTTCTAATTCATTTTTGTATCTCTGATGCTTAAGGCAGTGCCTGGCATGTGGGAGGTTAGGAGGTGCTCAATAAATGCCTATCAGTGAATTTTTTAAAAAGTAGCCTTTTCTATAGTGGAATTAAGGGGGTATTTTAATAGATGGTAATAATACTTTGTTTTAATACATAAAAATTGGGACATATCAAACTCCCCTGCTGAAACCTCCTTAAGTGCATCCTACTGGATTTGGGATGACATCCAAATTCTTAACATTGCCTTTAAGATCTCACCTTATCTGGGCTATACCACCTTTCCAACTATTTTGTAGCCATACTGGGTGTGACTCTATCAGTCAAGGTAGCCTGGGTTCTACTACAGTAAAAAAACAAACAAAAATCTTGGTGACTTAAGACAAAAAAAAAAAATTTCTTGCTCCTACTCCATATCCATCAAGGGTTGGCAGGGCCTCTGATCACATTGCCTTCTCTGGGACCCAGCCTAATGTAGCACCTACTTTCAGGAACATTACAGATCTCGTGGTAGACAGAAAGAAGCTTTGAAGGGTCTTGGCCAGGCAGTTAAATTCCTTTGCCAGAGAATGTACCAAGTCACTTCTCGAAATTCATTGGTTAAAACTAGTCTCTTGCCCACTCCCCCATCCCCCTTAACCCTCCACCCCTAGCCACTGGGAGACCAGGAAGTACAATCCTATTGGCCTGGAAGGCAGAGAGCTATCCATACTTCGTGACCAGCCCTAATGACAGCCACACTGGACTTCTTCAGTTCCTCAAACAAGATAAACTATTTCTTGCCTAAGAACCTTTATATTAGCCCTCCCACTTCTTCCCTGTTGTTTGGTCAATTGATATTTCCTTTGGATGTTGGCTTTAATGACACTTGAAGAGGCTTTTTTTTCATACTGCACCCTTCCCCCATCTAAATTACATTCCCCTCTTATATTTTCTCGTAAGTCTGTTTTTTCTTTATAGCGGTTGGGAACTCAGGAATGTAATAAATAACACTCTTCCCTCTTGAGCTCAGAACCAGCTGGAAGTTAGATATAGGAGTCAGATGAATGGAGATCACAGTGTTATTCTGATAGAGGAGAGATCGCAGGGCTTGGCAGGCACAACGAGTTTCCCAGCACTTTATTCGGAATTAAACTTATCTGCGGGTCCCTGGCGGAGGTGGGCACTTGCAAGCCACTTCCAGATAGACAGTGTGTGTGTACATTCTGTGGACAAATTCATTCTGAAAAGACAGAGCAGTGGCTGGGGTGGGCATTCTGGGTCTTTCTTCTGACTTCAGCAATCAGATAACCCACACCTTTCTCATGGGAAGGAAATAAGGGATGGAGAAAGTGGGCAAGAAATTACTCTAGCAAATATCCCCTCGTGGAAAGCTGAAGCCAGGGAACCGGAGATTTCTTTGTAACAACAGAATTTACCTAAATGGGTTATTCCATATTTCTTTATGTGTTATTTTAAGATCTGTTTTACCTAAAAGAGACAGGATAGGCGTTCCTTGTCTTCACCGAACCCACAGCATTTAGTACGGTGCTTGGCACCAGAGGGTGCTCATTAAATCTTTGTCATATGTCAGAGCCCCTGTGGAAGTCCTTCTCTTGGATCAACTCTCCGCAAAATTCGTTCTTATGTGCTTGAGACTGGTTTCCAATTTTGGAATGTTTCACTCTCTTCCTCACCCTCCACCTGCTTTTTTTTTTTTTTTCCTCCCCAGATTGTCAGCTTGGAAATATGCATTCGTGTCACAATTGGAGTAAGGAGGCAGAAATGAAGAAAATTGAAATACAAGTAAGTGAACTGAGTCATTGGAGAGCATGCACAGACTAGGTTTTGATCAAGGAGGAATGTGTAATGGCTGTGCACACCGTCATCCTTCTGGTGACTTAATCTCAGCATTCAGAACTTCCACAAAACTTTTGGGATCATGAAGTGGAAGTCATCTTCAAGTCCTACCCCTTTCCCAGTGCAGGAATCCCTTTGGCAGTATCTTCACTTGCTTACATACTTCTGGTGATACTCAGGGCTGGGCAGCGGTAATTCTGCTGAATGCTGCTGGTTGGACCTCATTGGGAACACTGTGGGCATGAAACGGGGGAAGGCACTTTTGGCCAAACAGAGCTCAGAGAGGGTCAGTCAAATGGTGAGAAGCCCCAAATTATGTCCCATGGAGAAGAGTTGAAGGAACGGGGCATATATTTTTTTTTTTTTTTACCCAGGGGGGAGAATAAGTGACCATGAGAGCATAATAGAGGTCTTCAAGTAGTTGTGCAAATGTCTCATGGGAAGGTTGACTTAGTCTGTAACTTTGTAGGTCAGAATGAGGGCAATGGTCAGAGGTTAGAGAGGAAAACTCTGCAATATTTAAAGGAGAAATTTCTGAAGTCATAGTTAATTATCAATGGGATAGTTGCCTTAAAGTGGAATTAAAGGGGCGCCTGGGTGGCTCAGTGGGTTAAAGCCTCTGCCTTCGGCTCAGGTCATGATCCCAGGGTCCTGGGATTGAGCCCCGCATCAGACTCTCTGCTTAGCAGGGAGCCTGCTTCCTTCTCTCTCTCCGCCTGTCTCTCTGCCTACTTGCGATCTCTGTCTGTCAAATAAATAAATAAAATCTTAAAAAAAAAATGGAATTGAAGACCATCCATTCAATACAAATTTGTTGTCTACTCTGTGCCAGATGCTATGCTGGCTTAGTTTATGATAATTCCTACAGAGCACATAGTAGCTTGTAGTAATCATCACTTTATTTTCAAGTTCATAAAAACTAACTCTAAGTATTCTCTTTAAGAATTTGGCCGGAGGTTGGTCACCAACGTTAGTGGCTTATCAGTTCTGGAATTGACCCTTTATTCACAAAATCTGAAAGTCTGAGATGATGTTTTCTTAGGTCCGGTGGTAGTTAGATGGATAGTCTTCTGTCAAGACAACAAGAGTTTTCGGTACTCATAAACTAGAGTTATCTGCACTTGGGATCACTTAAAATACTCTCTGTACTCTGATGGGTGACAAACACTTGTGGCAGAAAAACTGCAAAGTATCCACCAAACTCCTTTTCCTCCTGTGCGCATAGCTGAGCTACAGTTCCCGGCCTCCTTTGTAATTAGGAGCAGCCACGTGGCTGAGTTTTAGCCAATGCAGAGGGGGAGAAGGGAATGTGTGCTAGGTACAGGCCTGGCTCTGAAAACCATCTCTCCCCATCTCCTGGTTAAGTGTAAGGGACATAGAAAAGGACAGAGCCACAGATGGAAGGAATGGGAATGACCACATGGGAGATTGGACACTGACCAGGAGTATTTGCATTCGACTTGGCCTGAATGGGAAATCAACTGTGTTGTGTCGAACCACCGAGATTCAAGAGTATATATGTTAAAAAGTTGCTAGCATCTTCTTCTTCCAACTAGTGCTGCAGGATCTGCTCGGTGGGAGAATAAACGGGAAACTGAAGTTAAGGGCTTTGTTCTGCCCTTTCCTGTTTGAAGAGAATTAGTGAGGAAGGCAGAAGTAAAGGACATAGCACTTAAATTGCATACTGATGCTTCCTGTTGGTAATATTTTCTTCCCGTATAATTTATAAACTTCACGAGACATGTGACCGTGTCCTACATCTTCTTCTATATTTAATCTTTCGCTGGATATTTATTGAGAAGTGCCAGGTAGCTTGGGGATTTCAGAAGAAATATAGATAGCACATTTTGTTAACTGTGTTGTTTATTTATTCAACAATTGTGGAGCATTTACCATGGGCCAGGCACTGGTAAACATCAGTGATTAAAAGCGGCAGAACCTGCCCGCAAGCTGGGGGATAACAAGGGAAATAGGTAATACGGGGGCAAGACGAGTCAAGTATGATGATGCTATGAGAAGGGGCGCAGGATGTTCTGGGCTCACACAGAAGAGACATCTGACAAAGGTAGTGGCCAGAGACTTTTCCTCTAAGGAGGTGATGAATAAATTGAAACGTGAAGGCTGAGGAGGAGTAGCTAGGGGGAGAGGAGTCAGTGGGGAGAGAAAGAGCACTGTAGGATGAGGGAATGCATGAACGAAGGTCTGACTATGGGGCATGACTATGGGACACGTTTGGAGGGACCGAAAGGTAACCTGGAAAGGGAGAATGGAGAGGATGAGCATGGGAGGAGGGACTTGTAATAAATGTATGCACACACGTAATAAATGCATACAGAAGGCCTTGTATTCTATGTGTGTACATTTACCTAGGAGGACATATGGCTGATAAGATCAAGATACCAACAGTTGTGATGTTTGGGTAATTTCCATTTTCCTCCTTGTGTTTCTCTTTTTGTTTTAAAACTTCCTACTATACACATGTATTATATGTGTAATAAAAAAAAAAGTAAATGTTCTTTCTCATTAGTTGTAACTGTTCCTGCTGTTCCTCACTGGATCCTCATGGTGGTTCTCTGAGCAGACAGAGGTCCAGAGCTGATACCCAGGGAAGCTGGAATTAGCTTTCCTAAGTTCCCATTCACTCTACTTTCTCTCCTTTGCACCTGCCTTCCCTGCAGTTTTCTAGGTAGTTATGATGGCTTTTCTTGGAAACAGTGACATGAGTGCCGTGTTGCTTATCTGTGTGTTCGTAGCTGACAACTTGGTGAAAATGGGTCAACGTTCTCATGATCGTGACCTACCTAAGAACCTTCCCACAAACAGAGGATGTCCTCAACCTACTGGACAACATCATTAGACTTGCTTTTTTCTGTGATACCATCAGGTTCCTTGCCTAGTGATTTGGCAGTAAGGGAGAAAGCTACTGATAATTTTAAAAAATGAAGTTAGGGAGGAGATTGTTTTCCCATTATTCTGTCAACCCATGTCTTGACTGATGAGCATGTTGTTGCTTGGCCAGACCAGTGGATGATGAATATTTACAATGAACATCCAAACACTTGAAAGTCTTAAAACACTGTATTAACACTCTCTAAATTAGGTTGTGGTAACAAACCACCTCCCAAATCTCAGTCTTTGAACAAATAAGTTTATTTCTTGTGCATGCTACATTTCAGTCATGATTTTTTTTCTTTTCTTTTCTTTTTTTTTTTATAATGTTATGTTAGTCACCATATAGTACATCATTAGTTTTTGGTATAGCGTTTCATGATTCATTGCTTGCATATAATACCCAGTGCTCCATGTAATACGTGCCCTCCTTAATGTCCATCACTGGGCTCACCCATCCCCCCAACCCCTTCCCCTCTAAAACCCTCTGTTTGTTTCTCGGAGTCTGCATTCTCTCATGGTTTGGCTCCGACTCTGATTCCCCACCCCCCTTCATTTTTCCCTTCCTTCTCCCAATGTCCTCTGTTTTCATTATGCTCCACAAGTGAGTGAAACCATATGATAATTGACTCTTGCTGCTTGACTTATTTCACTCAGCATAATGTCCTCCAGTCCCGTCCATGTTGATGCAAAAGCTGGGTACTCATGTTTTCTGATGGCTGCGTAATATCCCATTTTCATCATGATTGAGGCCTTAGCTCTTTCTCTGAAACTCAGGCTGAAGTGGTAGCCCCCTGTCTGAAATATTGCTGTCGTGTGTCCCAGAGGGGAGAGAGAGGTAACACCACTAGATAGCTCTAAAGTTTTGCGCACCTGTCACTTCCACTCATATCTGATTGGCTAGAGTGAGTCTCATGACTTGACAGGGAAGAGCGGCAAATATTTCCACAAACACCTCAGCTCTCTATCAGTTTCTTTATCTACAACAATGGAAATAGGTAAAATAGATTATGGTATATTTAAACCACGGAACATCATGCAGCTAATTAAAAAGTGAGAGAAATGCTCTTAAAAAGTTGAATTGTCCTGGGTACCTGGGTGGCTTAGTTGCTCAGGTGTCTGCCTCAGGCTCAGGTCATGATCTCAGGGTTCTCCCTGCTGAGTAGAGAGTCTGCTTCTCCTGCTCCCTCTGTGCTCTCTCTCTGTGTCACTCTTGCTCTCTCTTTTTTCTCTCTAACAAATAAATAAGTAAAATCTTAAAAAAAAAAAAAAGATGAGTTGGCCTAAAGAAAAACCTATGATACTACATTACATGAAGAAAGCAAGCCGAGAGTAATGTGTAAAGCATTGTCACATTTGTGCATACATTAAAAAAAAACAACCTATGCCTGAGATATTTGTTTGCATGAGAATATAAGAAGAAGAGCTAATGTTTAATGAGTGTCTACATCATAGGCTCATCACTTTGCTAAGTGCTTTTTACATGCATTTGCTCATTTAATCCTTGGAAGATCCAAAGAAAGGAATAGAAAGTTCCCTATGAAATGATGACTGTCAGCTACTTTCACTGGGGGTGGGATAAAGAGAGTGCACTTATATTTAAAAGCGTATGATTTCTGTACATTTTTCCTGGTCACAATAGGTGGATTAATTGGCTTTTGTCATGAAACAAACGACCACAAAATCAGAGTGCTATCTAAGGTTAAGTATTATTTTTCCTGCCTCTGGGTCTGCAGGTTAGTTGAGGGGGCTTACACTTCCTAAGGTCCAGGTGGGTGGTCTCTTCTCCCCACTGCACAGGGCTCCCTGGCGGTTTTTAAAGTAGTGATGCCGGCTTCTCCTGGAACTGCTGATCCGAGTACCATACCATGTGTGTTCGTGTGCACCCCAAAGAGTTAGGGTGGGGGACCCAATGCAGGGCCACTTGATGTGTTGCATTCTGGAACGCATCCTAGAGAGGCAGGTCCTACCAGAGATCTGTTCTTCTCATGGCAGAGGTTGGGGCAAATGGGAACATGGGAAGTTTTTTCAGACCGAGGTTTGGAACCAGTATGCTCTCCTTTTTGCCCACTTTCTGTTAGCTGAAGCAAGCCACATGGCTAAGTCCAATATCAGTGAAGCTGGGAGGTCATGGAGGATATGGAAGGAGATAGTGAATGTGTGCTGTATAGTCATCTATGACAATCCACATTCATTGCTTTGTTAGTTATAAAAATAACAATAAAGTGAGGAAAAGAGAATACTGAGCCAGGATGGTTTAAATTGTGTTCAATATATTAAAAAGTTGCATTAAGCATTTCTTAAGAATACAAACTCCATATTTACAATTATAATGAGCTTAGTGATGGTCACATGGATATTTAATTAACCAGGGTACTCATTGCCTAAAAGGGCAGGTAGGCGTTTACACCAGCTTGGCTTATACGGCCTGTGCTGTGATGTTCTAAGCATAATTCAGGGACTTTAATGGCCCTCTGTATGCATCTCTGCTAATTGTGTGGCCATCTGCAGTGCAAGGAGCTTAAATCATGAAATCATAGATTCTTAGAGCAGGAAGGGCTCTGGTGCCCATGGTAGGCAGGTGCCTTCTAACTTACATGGACAGCTGCTTTTGCCAATTATAGTTATTCTTGATTGGGTGTGTCTCACATTGCTGGAAAGTGGTTATGGAAATCAAAATTCCTTCATTTAGCCAGTGGGGACGGTGAACCTCCCAGCTGTCACTTACCTGAGTGACACATTAAATTAGTGGCTAAGATGGGATTGAAACCCAGGCGTCTAGAAGGGGGCCAGGGCCTTTTACTTTTCTTTCTGTGTAACACAAACATCAAATGTGTGGATCATTTGGGAATATTCACTAGGCCCTGAAACTTCCATTACTCTCTTTAAAATATATATTGTCTTCTTTCTCTGTTGCTTCCTTTGTCTTGTGAGAACCTAAGCATTTCTTAGACCAACGACCTGAATCCTGCAAAGAAAACACCAGTTGGCACAGAAACTGAAATAAAGAGTGCCACGTTAAATTCCTGAAGACACTGGCCAGGGAATCATGCCTATTTTAATTTCCTTTCTATTCAAGCTAATTTAAACAATATCTGCTGATCTAGCTCATGGGAATCAACTGCATAAAGAAAATATTTTATTAAGGGCTTTGTAAGGGCTAAGAGTTGTATTCCTCAGTTTTCAGAGATTTACCCACTGCTTTTTCCATTTTGTTATGTCCACTTACAGATCTAAAATTAATTTTCTTGATATTTTTCTTTAAAGAGATTTACTTTCTTAAAACCTAAAGATATTTTTGTAGGAGAAGATGTCTTACAATTTTTTTTTTAAGATTTTTTTTTTTTTATTTGACAGAGAGATCACAAGCAGGCAGAGAGGCAGGCAGAGAGAGAGGAGGAAACAGGCTCCCCGAGAGAGCAGAGAGCCCGATGCGGGGCTCGATCCCAGGACTCCGAGATCATGACCTGAGCCGAAGGCAGCGGCTTAACCCACTGAGCCACCCAGGCGCCCGATGTCTTACAATTTTAAGCTGATAACAAATATTACTTGCCAGAAACATTTAGACCACTGTAAAAATAAATGCATGGTCATTAAAATAGATAGATTTGTCCTTGTACCACTGAAAGTATTCTCTTACTCTACAGAAGGTAGGTGTTCTCCACTGATATAGTAGAAAAGTATGGGCTTTGGAGTCAGGAAAACATGGGTTCAAATCTCAATGCATTTCCTTCCCAGTATAATGATTTGGGGTAATTTCCTTAAATTGTTGAACATCAGTTTCTTGTCTATAAAATGAAAGGACAACAGCTATTTCATAGTGCGTGTGTGTGTGTTCATGTTCAGAAAGCATCAAATGTCATTCCTGGCTCAGAGTAGGTGTTCAAAAAATTTAGCTACCTTCTTTCCCTCATCCCCCCCACCAATGGCATTTATGGACCCTGTTTTTGGATAAAGGAATGATCTGTGGGCAGAATTAATTGTTCCTTGAATAACTTGCTGATCAGCAGCTTACCATATATCTAGAAAATGTGCTAAATGTTGTGGGTACGGTGAAAACTGGGTGAATGGACTTGAAGACTTGGATTCCAGTACTATTTCATCACCTTTGGATAAGTCACTAAACGTCTCTGAGCCTCAGTTCCCTCGTCTGAAGGTGATAATTGCCATTTCCCCATATTTCTTGGAACTTGGGTAAGGAATGGCATAGTAGCAGGTGGAAAAGCCATTGATGCACTGCTTCAGGCATTTCTGCTACAATGTGACACGGAAGTCCCTGCAAAGCTTGGTGTTCTGCAGAGTTGCACATTAAAAAATAACAGAAATGAGATTGAGGCAGACCACTGAAAACCTGTGCAATATCCTAACCGTAACGCTAAGATAAAACTCTAAGCATCCTAATAGAAATAATAGAACTAGAAAGACCTGTTAAATTTTGGTGAAATAAATACACACACACACACACACACACACACACACACACGATAGCAAATATAGGACTCGACTTTAAAATTGGCGAAGCTTGCTTGATGGAAGGCATAAGGGAGAAATGAGGCTGCTGAGCTATGGAGGGGAGGGCAGGTGCTTGAAGATGGCGGGGCGGGGGGGGGGGGGGCATACCGAACAATAAGCTCTTTTAAGAAAGGAAGTGTAGGCAGAAAGCCCAGTGGGAGGATGCGGGGTGAACGGGCACAATGCCCAGTCCCCCAGTTCTGTATGCCTCTGAGGTGATTGTATTTCCCTGAGTAGGACAGTTTCTGTTCCGCTGCTGTTCCTCAGTGGAACAAAATTCTAACATCCTGAGAAAAATAAGTGTGAAAGAAGGAGGCTCTTATTCCTCTTGTGATCCATCTAAGTGTGTCTTCAAGTCACACGTGTCACAGTATTGTGTAGTAGAGCAGGGCGGCCACATAGGCTGATGTGGAGAGTGAGGGGTTCAGTTCTCAACCACGAGCTTGCCCTTGTCCTGGGCTTCGTGAGCTGAACAAGCAGAGACTCCCAGGGGCAGAAGACACTCAGTGCCTTCCCTCTGTTCTCCGTTTGGCTGGGCCACAACCCCTCCTCTCCTTGGTTTCAGGGTTCCTCTTCCTCACTAGTCTGTGTCTTCTAGGGAGAGACGGCTCTGTCATAGTTACTGGTTTGCTCTGAGGGCCTCCAGAGGGGCCCTGGAGGAGAATGCTTGCATTACAGCTGAACCCCCTTTCCTAGCAGGGAAGGGCCCTGGGCTCTCCTGAGAGCATCGGAAGCAATGGACTACCTTGAGATGAGGATGCAGGCACTCTGCCAGGACAGGGACACTGTCTCATTCAGCTCTACTTCCAGTATCTCTGTCGCTCCCAAGTGAGGCAGGGACTCCTCAGTGGGTCCCAGCCCTACTTTACCGACAGGAGAGCATGAAGGGGCTAGTGGCATGTCTTCCTCCTCAGTCCTCCTTCTTCCCTCCCTTCCTCACCCCACCCTCCCTTCATTTCATTCTTCTGACAAATACTGATTGAGGACCTATCCCATATCACACATTATACACGGTCCTGGGAATGAAGTGATGGGCAAGAAAAGACATGGAATCTGCCCTCATGGTGCTTCTATGTCACCTAGAGGTTAAGCCCTTAACCTCTGGAGCCAGATTGTCTGGCTCTGATATTCAGTTCTGTCCTTGATGCACTATATGCATTTGGTCAAATTCCTCTCTCTGAATCTGTCTCCTCATCTATAAAATAAGGTTCACAAGGGAATCTGTTTCAGAGGGATGTTATGGTAGTAAATGATTCAATGACTACTGAACCCAGTAAGTGTCCTGTAAATGTCAACTGTAATCACTAGTATTATAGTGGCTATATAGAGTTAATAAATAAATTAATATGAAATCACAATAAGCAGCATGTGTTAGGAGTGAAAAAAAGCCAGGTGGGAATTGCCTGTGATCTGGAACTATGTTTTCCCTGTGGTGTACCTAGCAGGATATTGGACGTTACCTGACAGGGAGTCGGGAGACAGTTGAGCTACTGACCTAGAAGATCTCCAAACACTTGTGGCTTTAAGGAAGTAAAATGGAAGATCTTCATAAAGGGGATGATCCAAAAGGGGCTTTCTAAAGAGGGGCTAAAATATAAAGAATATAAATGTTGACCCTGGGAGAGGAGAGTGGTTTGGGAAGGGCATTCTGGGAAAAGGAAAAGGCAGGGAAGAGCCATCACCAGTGATCAGCAAATTGAGGACTTTTTCTACGGGCTCTGCACTAGGTCAATTCTGTTAAAAGATCTTCCTTTCTCCATGGGTCAGTTAAAGAGTCTACTGTAGGGGGTGGAATCTCTGTTGTGGCTTTTAAGCACTGGACACAGGACATTGGAGAGTGGGGAGATGGGGCAGAGAGAGAGGGAGGGAAAGAGAACCCCAGTCAGACTCCCTGTTGAGTGGGGACACCCCCCGGCACTGAGTGGAGAACCCCCGCTACCCAGCATGGGCGGGGCTCAATCCCAGGTCCCTGAGATCACAATCTGAGCCAAAACCAAAGAGTCGGTTGCATAAATGACTAAGCCACCCAGGTGCCCCTGGTATTATCCATATCTTGAAGATTCTGGAACTCCACGTCTTTTCAGGCTCTTACTATGGCTCCCTCTACACTGCCACGTCTGTTGGATGGTTGTTGTACTTCCCAGACTACCCTTGAGCAAAATAAAGAAAGGAAATACAATGAACATGCATTTCCACATTCCAAATTCATGCCCAGGGCTCACCTCAGCAGCACATATACTTAAATTGGAATAACACAGAGGAGATCAGCTTGGCCCTTGAACAAGGATGACGTGCAAATTTGTGAAGCACTCCATATAATAAGCAAACAAACAAACAAATTCACTCCCAATCCCTAAGTTTCAAACAGTATGTGTAACTAGCCACATACAGCTTGGGTAACCTGGGTCATGTCATCTCATTTGCCTGTTCATTCACGAATCCTCGTTCAACAAATACCGATTGAGCAAGAAGTATGTGCTAGCATGACAGGTTAGATGGGTCACTTGGGGCCTCGGCTTCTCCACCAATTGCATGAAGGCCTGGGCCAGATCACGGACTCTCCACTGCAGTGTTGACTCCCAACCTCCATTTTATTAAACAAATTAGAGTGGATTCAAGTTTATCCCTTTAATAGCTTCAGCTTACACCCCGGGATACTGAAAAGCTGTCTCTAGTGGGAGAGAAAACAGTGGAGTGACAGCTAGCAGCTGGAAATGTTTATTATTATTAGCCCATAAATTGTTTTCTCTGCCTAGGCTGTTAAGGCTATGTGAGTCTTACCTGTCCAAGACGCCATGGGAAGGGTTGAGAACTGCTGGACTTGGTGTTCTCTGAGGCCCTTCCTGGTTTTGACATTCTCTGAGTCCTGTTATTATTTCTGTTTTTCCTTTGCTCTTTCATTTTTTTTTTTTTAAGATTTTATTTATTTATTCGACAGAAAGAGATCACAAGTAGGCAGAGAGACAGGCAGAAAAGAGGGGGGGTGGGGGAAGCAGGCTCCCTGTTGAGCAGAGAGCCCAATGCGGGGCTCGATCCCAGGACCCTGGGGTCATGACCTGAGCTGAAGGCAGAGGCTTTAACCCACTGAGCCACCCAGGGCTCGATCCCAGGACACTGGGGTCATGACCTGAGCTGAAGGCAGAGGCTTTAACCCACTGAGCCACCCAGGCGCCCCAACTTTGCTCTTTCATTTAACACCAATTCATATGCGTGTTTCCAAGAATCCACGTGGCTCTCAGGGATTATGCTTCAGTTTTGCTTGTAGTGTCCCTTTAGATTCCTCCCTCTTGATTTACTCTGTTTTACAGATCTTTTCAGAACCTTCATTTCAATGAATCCTGATTGTGTGCGTGTGTTTGTGTGTGTGTGTCCCCACACTCAAAGTCTTTATCTCTGGTAGCAGTAGGCACTTAGTAACTGTTGGACAAATTAGCGAATTCTTTTTTCTTTTTTTGAAGATTTTATTTATTTATTTGACAGAGAGAGATCACAAGTAGGCAGAGAGGCAGGCAGAGAGAGAGGGGGGGAAGCAGGCTCCCTGCTGAGCAGGAGCCCGGTTTCGGGACTCAATCCCAGGACCCTGAGATCATGACCTGAGCCAAAGGCAGAGGCTTAAACCACTGAGCCACCCAGGGGCCCCAAATTAGCAAGTTCTTTTTTTTTTTTTTTAGATTATTTATTTATTTATTTGACAGACAGAGATCTCAAGCAGGCAGAGAGGCAGGCAGAGAGAGAAGAGGAAGCAGGCTCCCCACTGAGCAGAGAGCCCGATGTGGGGCTCAATCCCAGGACCCAGAGGTCATGACCTGAGCCGAAGGCAGAGCCACCCAGGCATCCCAAATTAGTGAATTCTTAATGATTATCAAGAACCTTACCATATACTTACCTACCATATACATAACCACCTTTGGATTTTTTAACTTCTTTTTTAAGGGTATTAATTCTGAAGATGGAACGGCTAGATACAAAGATATAAGCAGGTTTTGTGCTTCTATTACCAACTGCCAGATTGCCGTGCTGCTTTTGTTTTACGTAAGTGGTGGTATTGCTGATACTGCTAGTGGTAATTATTTGTAACATTACCTTAAATGTTCAAATCAAGGGGTACCTTCTCTCCCTTTTTATTCTAGGTATCAGTATGCTTTGCATTGCAAACTCCAGTAGTTTCCCTAAAGCCAGTCAGATCGGTGCTGCCTGCTCTGACTTTAGCCAGAGAAGAATGGGGCTGCTCCAGCACTAGGTACGAGCAATGTTTATGGCCACCCTTTGCCATTTCAGTACCAGCCCAGTTTGGAGATTTCCATGGTGATGATGGTGATGGTAGAAGTAACTGTAAGAACTGTGTGAAAATATTATTAGCCGCATATTATAGACGAGGAGATGAAGACTCCAGAGAGGGGACACAGTGTGCCTTCAGACACATGGCTAGGAAAAAATAGCAAAGACAGGGTTTACTTCTGGTTCCATCAGACTCCAAGCCTGTCTCTTTCCTCTAAACCGTACTACACCACTCCCCAAGTGGACGCTCAAGGTCAGGAGCCCCATGGGACCAGCAGGTCTGTCAAGTTCTGCAGGACCGAGCTGTTTATCGTTGCAGAGGACACTCATCACTGTGCTAATTACATTAATTGCTGCCCACTCTGGGGCTAGGTGGGTGGCTAACACTACCTAGCAACATGGTAATGATGCCTGGGCCTGCCTTTCTGCGTGAAAACATCTGACTGCCTCCCCTCCGCCCCCCTCATTTAAACTTCTTCCCATGGTGGCCAGAGATAGTAATTGTAGGTTCTATGGGTTGGAAGTTAGTGACTCTCCACCTTGTAGGGGAAAGGTCAAGACTCCGAACTTTGCCCTCTATCAACGTCAGCTGATCAAGTGTCAGCTGACACTTGATTTAAGGGATCTTTGTAATTCTCATGATAGCTCAGAAGTAGGTATTATATTATTGCTGTTTTATTTATAGGGGAACCCCCTCACCTCTTTGGGATCACATAGGCAGGAAGGGCTGGAAACCAGCTTAGAACTCAGGACCATTGGAGGACAAAGTGAGTTTCCACTCATTTTCCCTAAACCACAGCACCCCTCGACAGGAGTCTTTTGCCTCCTGATGCTCTAAACTGAATTACCAGAGTAGTTGAGTCTGCATTTCCGGAGAAGAAGCAGGACACTGGGAATCGGTGTTTTCAGGAGTCCTCTATTGCCGAGGGATGAATATTTGACATTTCAACCTTTCTACTACCACCCCTTCCCTGAGCTTCTTAAGGAAATGGTAACAGAGCGTTCCAGTTGACTTTTTAAGAAGTAATCTGAAGACTACATCCTTGTACTTCCTGGGAATGGACAAGATGGCTTTGGCAGCTCATCATAATTGGGCAAATGACTTAACTTCCCCAGAGACCCAGATAACAGAGGTTAATTTAGGAAGCAATTGACTTTGGAATGTTGTGTATGCATGCACTGTATGGGTGTGTCCATATCCGTATATGTACGTATACATGTCAATAAATGTGTGTGCGCATGTGTGCATGTGTACACCTATGTGCGTTCTTCAAGAAGTCTTGCAGTACTGGTCTGCTTAGATAACTTGGTGCTTTTCTTGCCTACCACCTATCTGTAAATGAAGTTTAAAAATATATTTTACTAAAGTTCAAAACAGTGGTGTTATGTAATAACACAGAGTTGTGGGTAAGCTATGAGGAGGTAGACCAGCACTGAATCTTGGCTCTGCCACCTACTAGCTGTTGTGACTTGGGCAAGTCACTGAACCTCTCTGGGCATCCATTTTCTCATTCCTAAAAATAGAGACAGTAACAGTTCTGACCTCATGGGGCTGTTGTAAGTCAGGGACATTTTTGAGGGCAGGGACTATGTTGATAATCTTCTCTGCACCCAGCCAGAATGAGGTTTGGAAAGAATAGGCTTTGGACTTAGACAATCTTTTGACTCTGATTCCAGCACTGCCATATTGACTGTGTGACATTGGAGAAATTCTCTGGGCTTCAGATTCCTCCTGTGAATAGAGGCTCCAACCTCAGACCATTACTGGAACTTTTCAAGCACATTCTACCTTTGGGTCTTTCATACTTGGAGTTCCCTCCCCCTCCAAGTATCCGCAGACTTCACTCTCCCCTCCTCAGCCTCTGCCTACCTGTTACTTTATCAGGAAGGCCCTCCTTAATGACCCTCATGACATGGCACCCCCAGTCTCTCCCAATCCCCTATTTGACTGTCCTTCTCACTTCTCAGTGAAATAGTATATATTTATGTATTTAATTTTATTGTCTCTCTCCTCCTGCCCCCAGTAGAATATTAAGCTTTATAGGAATAGATTTTGTTTTGATCCCCCCCTTTTTTCTTTCTTTCTTTTTTTTTTAATTGAATGATAGCTGACATACAATGTAATATTAGTGTCAGGTGTAGAACCTAGCAAATCTACAGGTACACATATCATGACATGTTCACCAGGATACGTGTTGTTGCTGTCACCGTACAATGTTATTACCATACGATCTCTTTCTGCTGTGTCCCCAGAGCCCGACATATAGTCGGCACTCCATAAATAGTTCCTGTGTGCCTGGAAGTGTGTGGCCTCTCTCTGAAATGCCCGGGAAGAGCCCACTTCGATGCTCCAAGTGACTCCAGGCCTGGATGGCTCACTGACCAGCATGTATGTTACCCAGACCAAGGCAACGAGCAGCGAGGAGGAGGGTCAGGGACCCACTTCCTTCACGCATGCGCCCCTGGGACCAGTGTTGTTGCGTGTGTGGCGGTGATGTGCCCCCGCTCATACTCGTCCTTCCTGCCGTGGTCTCAGGGCTGTCTGGAATTCCCATGGCAGCTTTACATTACGATTAATTCTGCTCATACAGATGCATACCGATCATAGATAAGGATCACTCAAGGTTTACATCTGACACCACCACAACACATGGAAAGTTAGAAGCAGGATACCTAATTGTTCCCAGCCTGGGAAAGCAAAAACACAAAGTTGGCTACCTGAACCCCTCTCCTCCACTGGTCTCTCCCTCCCCTTCCTTCTCCCTGTCCTGATTCTGTTCCTGTCACGAAGTGTGGTAGCTTAGTGAGGTGAGGGACAGCCCTGGGAGCCCAGGGCTCGAGACCCAACACCCACAGTGGGAGCTCTGTGAGACCTCAAGTGGGTGCCCCACCCCCCAAGCCTCAGTTCCCTCTTCTCGAAGATGCGCCTGGAGAAGATACTCAAGAATACGTCTTGAGCGGAAGACGACGGAATGTGACACGTAGAGCGTAGAGTGGCTAGCTCATAGGCAGCATGCTAGTGTCTTCCACGCTGACTGACTTACCTGACTGCGGGGTTGGGATAACCTTGCATTGGCTTCAGTCAACTTTTAGAATAGGCAACCCAGCTGCAAATCCAGACAAGGCCTTCGGGACTCAGTACCTCATAAGGCTTTCACCGAGGCCTGTTTGCATGGCGAGGTTTCTGAAGAGCCTGGGGAAGGGGGGGCTGGGACATCACAGCCACGAGAGACACAGTTGCTGCTAATACGGGTTTCCTAGGGTTGCTGGAACAAACGCCACAAGCTTGGTGGCTTCAAACAATAGAAATTTATGTTCACACAGGTCTAGAGGCCCAGAACCCAGTGCTCCCATGGAAGGCTCCAAGGGAGAAGCCATTCTTTGCCACCCCCAGCTTATGGCAGCATCGCTCCAACCCCTGCCTCCCCCTTCACATGGCTGACTTAGGGCCCACTCTAAATCCAAAATGATCTCATCCTGAGATCCATAATGATGTCTGCAAAGACCCTATTTCCAAATAGGGTCACATTTCCAAGTACAGAGGGTTAGATATATCTTTTTGGAGGACATAATTCAACCTAACCCACTACAGCATCCGCACTCCCCACCCACCCCTGCCCCAGAATTTCAGATTCGGCAAAGGGACAGAGTGTACAGCTGAAAAAGCAGGGTTTCAAGTCAAGAGGGAGGCAAGCACTACTGGAAGGTGGGCAGGAGTTGATTCATTCGTCCTTTGATCCGGAAACACTTGCTGGGCCTCTGCTGAGCTTGCTGCTGGGAATTAGGGAGTACAGGCCCTACCTTCAAGGAGTTCACAGACGGGTAGCGGCAGACAGAGAAACAGGCATTTCCAGCTCAGAACAGCAGGGCTGTGCAGGTGGTGGGCCCTGGTACTGGGAGGCTGAGCAGGTCTGTGTCCCAACTCTGGAGGAGTGGTGGTCAGAGAAGACTCCTGGAGGCAGGACCAGAGGCTGGAGGGATGAGGCAGTAGCAGCCAACCTGCCGAAGGAGGGAAGGTGCTGGGAAGAAAGGAAGAGAGAAAGGAGAGGCTGGCCTCTGTGGGTTCTGCACAAAGTGGGGGGTGGTGGGCTGGAGAGGCAGACAAGGTGTCCAATTGTGTATAGGGGGCTTTTACAAATAAAAAGTAGAAAAAGCCTTTGGTGAAAAGTGATGTCCCAATGGATTTTAAAATTGTATTTGTTATGTCATGTCTTTTTAAAAGAACCAGATCACATACACAGACAAGTGCATGAATCCCAAGTGTAAGTTGGTGAATTGGTGAGTAGCTTCACGTGCACCCGACCGAGGCTGCTTGGGTACATGGATTGTCAGTGGTGGGGGCTGGATAGAGGAGAGTCTGAGATGGGCCCAGGACTCAGAATTCCTTTTTTGTCCTATGGATAAATGACCCCAATTACAGCAAGAACCTGGGATCTAGAGAAGGCAGACTCAGGTTTGAGCCCCATATCTGGTATTTCCTTGCTGTGTGATCTCGGGCAAATGACTTTGCTTCTTTTATTCTCAGTCTTACCATCCACAGAATGGGCCAAGAGGATCTGCCTCACCAAGACGTTGTGAAGGTTGAAATGAGACCAAGCTGGGGAAAGCATTATGCAAAATAGTTACCGATAGGATTCTCAGATTCTAACCTGTCTCAGGTCCGGACTGCTTCACTTGACCTTCTTCCTTTTCCACCTGACAGTTTTTCCAATAAAAAAAGAGGAGAGGAGGGAGAGAATTTCTGTTTTTGCAGTGCTTTTTTTGTTGTTGTTGTTTGGTTCCCATTCCCAGATAATCTGCCCGGGATCCGGATCCAGGTCTGTACCCAGAGGGTCACTCTCATGCCCTTCCTTGTCCCTGCCCTCCCACTCACTGCCCGTCCTCCCACCCAACCAGGCCCCAGTGAGGCAGAGGAAGGAGGGAGAGAGTTGGGGAAGAGGTTTGAGGCTGAAGATGAATTTGATTCTTTCCCAGCTTTCTCGGAGGACCCGCCATCCCCAGTCTGCACTGGGCAATGGGGAGTGTCGGTGGTGGGTGGAGGGAGACGTAGGCGGGAAACACGGCATTCCCACTCAGATGGTGGGCTGGCTCGTTTACTGAGGCAAAACAGAAAGAGGTCCAGAACAGAGCAAAGCCAGCTAGGGTCTAAGTCTTACCACTCAGAGGCAAAAGCCCCAAAGGAGTTGAGTAACAGAGGAGTCCACTTTATTGGGTAAAACACTATAAAGAAGGTGGGCTCAGCACGGGACTCCCGTCCCATGTCAGATTCTTGGCGTTTCTACAATAACTCTCTTTAAGTGATCTAGAACATTCTTTTACAGACATTGTCTCCTAGGATCCTCACAACAAGACCCAACACTCAGTATTGTAATACTTTTCAGACTGACACTTCCAGTGACTTGCCCTGGATCACACCACTCACTGTCAAAAGGAAGGAAACAGCTCAGGGCCCACACGGATCCAGCTGCGAAGTTCCGGCTCTCTCCACGCAGCCCTGCCATCTGGTTGAAGGTCCGTGGACAGGAGCCACACGCTTTATCGGGCTGCCTCACATTGCATGCATTTTTCGTATGTGTACGCACATGTCAGCCAGCGCGTTGCTGTGCCTGCTGGGTGAGTCGTAATGATTGCATTTTGAGTAGCTAAGTGCATTTTTGCTGGCAAGGCCCCATGCAAGGAGAACAGGAAAGGAAGCATACAAGCCCTCGGTGTGGGAAGCCAGTCACATGGGTGAGGGCTGGTCCTTGAACAAATGACTGGGAAATGGCTCTGTTTAGTCCTGGTGGAACTTTACTTCACTGGGGGCCCTTGGGTTTTTCCATGACTATTCTATTTCCAAAGCACAATTCATTCCCTATTCTTAAAAAAAAAAAAAAGAAAAAGAAAAAGAAAAGGAACTAATATTTGTTTAGCACCCACTCTGTGCCGGTCATGGTGCCGGGTGCCTTACAACAATGATCTCGCTTAATGCCCACAAACCCTGCGGAGGGGGCACCATGAGCATCACTGCTCAGCCCCCAAGACAGATGTAGGAAGGGGGCACCATTTGTTCGATATCCTTCTGCTGCTGTGGAGCAGAGCAGAGGCTCCTGCCCGGTGCTGGCCAAACGGCAGGCCATTCAAGTCATTGGTGAGATATTTTATTTTTCAATTAACGTTGTGAATTCCCTCTAATTCAGGACCCAGGATGCCGTGAATGGACTCTGCCCCTGCTCTTTTAGAAAATGAAATGCTTTATCTTTTCATTCCTGAGTAACTGCAGTGTTTTGTCCCAGAGATAAAAATCTTCGCTTCAGGTCACTTGAGTGTGATGTTAGGAGGGTAGTGCATGGCTGTTCTCACTTATTTGGCTTTTTCTCTTGGTGTTTTTCCCAAGGCAACTGGCCTCCTTTGGAGACTTTTCTCTGTTGTAATGATAGTTCTTTGCTGCTGGGGTGCCACCAGCCATGGCAGTGAAGGCTGGGCCAGGGGTGTGGATGAGCCTATCACCAGGAAGGCCTGCTGTGCTCAGAGTCCAGAAGGACCTCTGAGATTGGACATGGACTCTAATAGTCTCCCAAAGACCCCGAGTCCCCACTTACAGTGTCACCGTAGCAAGGAGAAGTCCTCAGCGCCACTTGAGACCATCTGGCCTCTGAGACAAGCATTTGGGCCACTAGCCCTTTTAAGAGATGACAGTTCTGAATACCTGAATGGTCTTAGTTTTTGCACTGGGCAGGCAGATTGACCAAACCTTCCGGAAGTGGAGGGAATAAAAAAGATGAGCCTGTTCTTTCCAAATCTCTTTTAAGGCTCATAAAAGCAGAGAGCAACGGGCAGAGAGACTGGGGGAGAATGAGCTCTTGGCATGGCTGTGGTGGAGGAAGCCCCAGACTCTGGCTGTGTGACCTTGGGTATCCTCCACTTCACCTCTGAGCTCCAGTGTTTTCTTGTGGTGTTTGGCAGTGGTACTGCTCTTTCTTCCTTACTCCCGTCCCCAGATGGTGTCTGTGACGATAAAATGGGACTATGTTTATGACATTTGAGCAGGGTCCCAACACAGAGAAGGGACTGGGCAAAAATCAGGAAGCTCGGGTTATACTTTAGATTCTTCCCAGAACTCTGAATCTCCTTTCTCTGGGTCTCCCTTTCTATAAAATGAGGGGATTCAAGTAGGTAATTTTTTTCCTTTAGGGTCTCTTTTGACTCAACATGCTCTCATCCTATCTCTAAGTAGAGCACTAGAAGCATATTTTAAGAGATGAATGGATTTTTTGGTATTTAGCTACTTAGCCGTTCAACAAATACTTACTAAGGGCTTACCATGTGTCAGGTGATGGAGGTAGCACTTGGCTCATGGACCTTCTAGTCTAGAACAGATCTTCAGGGCAGCCCCTCCTCTCAGAGAGTTGAAAAAGTGCCAGGGCTCCACGGGGAGTGCTGTTCACTAAAAGAGCCACATTGAGCAAATACATTAATGCAGACACCTTAAGGAAGCTCTTGGAGTGACCCTAGAGTTGGGGAACAGTTCCTAGGAGTCAGGAAAGTTTGTGGGAGCTCTGGCCAAGGGTGTGTATAATTGCAAAAGAGTTTGTTTATTGAGACATCTGAGAATGTGAAGATCTGCCCCTACCTGCCTGGTTCTCAAGGGGGCCATTTATTGGAACAAGGAACAATGACTGCTTCCCATGCCTTGTCTTTTCCCCAGAGGTAGAGCCAGGGAAGATGCTGGAACCCAAAGGGAGAAGAGAAGGGTGACCAGAGAAAAATGCCAGCCTTAGTATGACACTTGGGCCAAGCCCAGAGGACCATGAATAGTTACAGAGTCTCATCTGTATCCCATCAAGAGAGAAAAGGGGCCCAGTTGGAGCACAAGGGCCACTTGAGAGTTGGTTTCAGGGTCATGGTCAGGAGGCTGCCTGGGGAGGTGGAAAGAACTTGGACTTTAGAGTTGGAGACTGACTTGGATTTGAAGGCTGGAACCTTGGGCAAAGCACTGAACCCCTCTGAACCAGCTTTCTAATCTGTTAAATAGACTTCACAATGTTGACTTCTCGAAGATGTTATGAGGTATAATATGTCTCAGGCTCCTGGGACTACCTATAGATTTGATGATTAGTGTTTATAATTATCACATCATGTATTAATAGGACCTGGGTCCTGTTTCTGCGCAATATTGAAAACCAGTGGTAGAAGCAACTTTGATGAGAAATCTTAGAAGCAGTTTGTATTATCTTCTTCTTCCTTTTTTTAAGACTTATCTATTTATTTGGGGAGAGAGCTCGCCAAAGGACACACAGGAGCAGTGGAGGGAAGAGGTGGGGGAGATGGAAAGGGAAAGAGAATCTCCATCAAACTCTGTGCTGAGCCTAGAGCCCAACACGGGACTCAATCTCAAGACCCTGAGGTCATGACCTGAGCTGAAACTAAGAGATGCTTAATTGACTGAGGCACCCTGGTGCCCCTGTATTATCATTAATATAAGTGAAATGGTGACTGAACACTGAGTGAATCCGCAGGGATTTATCTCTAGCTTAACTCACCCCTTAACCAGCTGTCTGACCTTAGATAGGCATTTCTGCCCTCTTTGAGACTTGGCTTTCTCCTCTGTTAAATGGGAATAATTTTCATGCTCAACCTTTTCTCATCCATCCATTCGACATTTACTGAGTGCATTTAATGAGCCACACCATGCTTGGTGCTGAGGACGCAGAAACAAAGCATCGCCCCTGTCCCTAAGTAGCTCACCATCTAGTGGGACAGGCCATTAAGAAAGCACTTACAATACAGTAGAGACAGGCCTAGCCCTGTCTGGATGGACAAGAAGGCTTCTTGGAGGAGGTGCCATCTAAAGCCGAGAGCTGAAGGATGAATCTTTTTTAACCAAGGTAAAAATAGGAAAGGAAATCGAGGAGCTAGGAAGAACATTCCAGGAAGCAGGAATTGCATGTGCAGAGGTTAGAAGATAAATGGGCACAGCAGATGCGATAACGTGGCTGGCTGAGCACGCCTTTCTGCAGCGTGGACTTTGTGCAAAGGCAGTGGGCGACCCCTGAGAGATCTGAAGCGGGGGAGTTGGAGTAACATCACCGCATTTGCATTTTTAGAAGGAACATTCAGGGTTATAGGTACATATGTCAAGTTATATTATAGAGAGCAGTGGGGGCAAGTTGATTCTTACCTCCTCCTCTTCCTGATCCCCTTCCTCCCCCTTTCCCTGCCCACAGGAAGTGAAATAGCCCGCAGGAGCATGCCCGGTATGGTATCTGGCACACAGTAGGTGTCCAGTTAGCATTTATCATTCCCCTTTTTAAAGTAGTCCTTGAAAGAGAAATCCCCTGGCATGGAGTGCCTTTTGGGGTAAAAGTGCTGTGGGCGGGGCTCTTTGTATTTCTGGCTGCTGTTCCGAGATAGCTGACAGGATTTAGGTCAAAGGAAGTTCCCCAGACAGTTCCGTTTCAGCCAGTCATCTGGGGTTTCAGGGAGGGCGGGTGGAGGTCAAAATATCTCCCCGAATTCCATGGGGAGCCCATTCGTCCCCCAGGGTCCTGGTCTTGAAAACTTACCAGGCATGGGCAATCCTGCTGATTTGTTCAAGCTAGCTTCCTCATCTGTAAAATGGGTATGAACTTACCTGTGCTGTAGGGCGTCGTCAGGCGATCAGAAGAAACATGTGAACCACAACAAAGTAATACAATAGATTACATTCACTGATGCCTACCTTAGGCCAGGCCTTGTTCTTATGAAGCCAGTATTATCACTAACCCTATTTTACAGATGAAGAAACTGACTTTCAGAGAAGTTATACAAATCACCTAGGGCAAAGTAAGTGGCTGCAGCCAGAGCCCTAGAGTTTTAACCCCTACACCACGACAGCCATAATGTGCTGTCCCTTGAAAACTACCAGGTACTCCCCGAGCTCTTAGCATGATTCAGGTAATCCAGAAATGCATGCAAAAAGGTGGAAGAAGGAAGGAAAAGGGCAGTGTCTGCAATCTGAGAAAGTCTCTTCTAATGCCTCCCACCTCTCCCTCCCAGCCAGTTTAGGGTTTTCTCCCAGAAGCACTCTGAGAAATGGTTCCCGGCCCCAGATGAAAGTGACCTGTTCCTTGCCTAATGCCTCAATAGTCTGAGACAGGGTGAAGGCAGGAACTGGGTTTGGGTCATGGTGGTATCCCCAGGGCCTAGTATAGTGCCTAGTACTAGAAAAATATCTGTGAGTCAATTCCTTCTGTCACTTGACTGGCTTTTCTGCTCAAGCCTTCCTTTTGGCCAAGAGGTCTAAAGCAAAGGAACTGAGGCTTCAGGGGAAGTTCTCAGAGGTATTGGGCATTTGCTGATGGAGAGCCACGAAGAGGAGAGTGAGCCAGCCTTAGGCCAAGCCCCAAAACCAGCCTCCCACACTCCCCCTTGGCTGGATGGACCTAGAGGGCTAGGGCTGCCTTGGACATCCTGCCCACTTTCTCCATCAGACTTGACTCTGGAGGGCCATGCACAGGGCCAAGATGTCACACGAGGAACCCCTAAGGGCTTGCTCAGTGGACCTGGGTGTGCAAGCCTCAGTACCTGCTGGGTGGCTTGAGCTGCACCCCGCCCCTCCGCCACCCCTCCCCACTCCCCCGGCCCCCCGTGGTTGGTCGACAAATAGCATGAGAACCAGAACAATCCTCAGGCACATTGAGCAACCAGCTTCCATTCCTCGCCCCCGGCAGGAGAGCTGGGCCAGGGAAAGTGAAGAAAGCTGTTCTGAGCCTCCGCGGGGTGGGCGTGGGCGGGGCCCTGTCGGGAAAGGGGCGGCTGGACCAGTTTCAATTGCTCCGGGACCGGATGCGGCGCGGTAACTCGGGCGGTAACTCGGGCGGAGACCGGAGAAATGCGCGCCCTGGGCGCACCTGTGTGTCTTCCAGCCAGGACATTAGCTTTGGCAATGAATCGACTAGGGGCTCTGGGTCAGCGGTCACCGGGAGTGCAACTTCCGGCTGCTAAATCAGGCGATCGGGTGGGGCAGCGGCGAATCAGCTGACAGGTACAACTGGAGGAGGCTTTGGACGCCCAGTTTGCCTGGGAAAGAAAACCAGGGAAGGGGCGGCTCCCCGAAACAGCCGGGTGATCGCGCGGCTCTCTTGACGTCGCAACCCCGCATTTTGTGTTTTACCCTGGGGCCTCCCCCGCAGCACGTTTGGGTGAGAAGAGCCTGGGACAGAGTTGTGCTTGAATCCCAGCTGTTCCCCCTACAGGCTTTTGTGTTCTTAGGCAAGTGACCGCTTTTCTGAGCCAGTTTCCCCAGATGAAAAATAGGAGGACCTTCCTCAAAGCGTGGTGTGAGAGGTCGATGAAATAACACACGAACAGTGCCTAGCACGTCGTTGGTGCTCATAAAGCGGGGTGTGGGGGGATGGTGGGGGGCTTCCTCTCCTTGGCTTAGGGTCTAGATCTTACTCCCTGTTCAACCCGAAGTCGTGCCACACAGGAGACCCGAGGACAGTGCGGTCTGGGAGGCAGGAGGCCTGGCCTGGCAGTAACTCGCGAATCATTCGAGCCTCGGTAGGCCAAACTATCAAATGGGACGGGGCCTGTGGGCTGATTCCGAAGGCCGCCTTTGGGTCGTGTTTCTGTGATCCCTTTCAACGCATTCTTTCATTCGCGTGTTGATTTATTCAGATTCCTATCAGGAGAAGGCCTCCCCCGGCGCTGGTGCCAGCCCGCCCGCGTTTCGTCCATACATGGCCAGCCTCCACCGGCTGCTTTCCGTGTAAATAAAGCCACGGCCTTCCGCCTGCAGGTCGCCGCGGGTCCCGCGGGCAGAGCGGGCGGGCGGAGGAGGCGGCACTGGTGCCACCCGCAGCCGTGGGAGCCTGGGAGCCTGGGAGCCGGCGCGCCCAGCTCTGGGGGTGGGCGGGTCGCTCGCGGGGCAGCCAGGAGGAGCCCACGGGAGCAGAAGCCCAGGCTTAGACCCTCAGAACCCGGACCCCTTAGCATCCCCATCCCTTGACCACCCGGCAAGCCCTTGACAAATAACCAAACCTGCCAGGGGTATTCTACCCATTTTAAAGACGCGAGAATGAGGCCCAGGAGGTTTAATTGGCTTGATGAGGGTCCACAGGCAAAAAAAAAAAAAAAAAAAAAAAAATGGCAGAACAAGAAATTCTAACCGAACATATCTGGTTGCAAAACGCAGTCTTTCCCCCACCTCTCCTGTCATCAGTGAGCTCATAAAAGGTCTTAACGGTAAAGAAAAAAAAAATAAAAAATAACCACAACGAATCAGATTAACAGCGGGAGTTGAAAGGGCCTTCCAGAGCTTCCTTGGAGATTTCAAACAGGGGGCCGGGAACCACAGGATAAACCAAAGATTATTTTTCCTCGGTGACAATTTTACTCCTTTTCAAATTAAAAAGTATAGATTCGTAGTAAAACAAGTAATGATGGAAAAGAATCTAAAACTCTACCTTATTCGCTGAAAAGAGGGGACTTCAAAGAAATTCAGGCTGTTTCCAAACCCTTCACCTTTTGATCTTTGGGGCAGAAGCACTGTTGACACAATTTACACAGACGGGCAAACTGAGGCCGGAACCTAGACGCAAGGGGAGCAGAAGCAGAGCGGGGTCGGGTGGGGGTGGGGAGAACAGCGATTTCCGGACTCCCTGCCCTGGGGTGCTTTCTGCTGGAGGAGTGGGGCGCCCTGTTTGCAAATAGGTTTCATCGGACAATTACTGCTGCGCTTTGTCACTCAGCCAGCCAAGTGGGGACTATTCTGCATAATCCGCAGGCTACCGGAGCTGCTGGGGCTAAAAGTGAAAGGGACACACGGGCGACCGGCTGGGAGGGCAGGGGGTGGACAGCCCAGCCCCGCCGACGCAGGCGGGGCCCCGGCCCGGTCCAGCAGTGGGAACGCATGGGATGCTTCGTGCCTTAGCTCCTGTCCACGTCCCTTGGAGGGGAGAGGGGACGTGCGCAGGACCCCAGCGCCAGGACAGTGCCCTGCGAAAGGCCGATTAGAACTATCCCCTGCTCAGGAGCCGACACTCCGACCCCTAGTCCCAGCAGGGGCTAGGAAGACATGGGAACGCTTGCCCCAGGCACCTGGGACCAGAGGCCCTCTCCTTGTGTTGGGATGGACAGTGTGTCAGGCCTGGGCTTAAATCTGTCCCGCGCTGATATTTGCAAACCACCAGGCCCTGAGAAAATGACTTAAGCTCTCACCCTCAGTTTCTGCGTCCGTAAAATGGGGGTAAGCAACCCTTATGTCATGTAATTGCTATGAGAAGTAAATGCGTTCCTATCTGTGAAGGCCTAGAATATTGAAAAAACCAATTAAATGGTATGTTTTTCCCTTAATGTTAGGCGGGCCTGGGTAGGAATTTAAGTTGGGCCAATTAGGAACTAGCTGACCTGGCAGGTGTACTTTCTTCAGTTACCCCACCTGGAAAAGGGAGCTTTATTACACTTTACATCACAGGGTGGGGGTGAGGACAGATGAGCTCCCCAGTATCTGGCAAGTCCACAAGTGTTTATGCGTGCAACTTTTATTGTTTGCCAGCAATGTCTTAAGCACTTTGCACTTATTAGCTTATTTAAAGCTACAATTACAGTATGAGGGAGGTATCACTGTTCTCCCATTTCACAAGTAGGAAACCAAGGCACAGAGAGGTTGAGTTACTTACTGAAGGTCACACAGCTACTGAGTAGGGTTTGCATCCACAAAATCTGGCTCCACCCTCCATGTTCCTGACTCCTACTGGATGCACCAGACATTATGCTAGACCATGGGGATACATCCAGGAAGAACAACAAGCAGTCACTTCCTTAATAAAGGTCAGGGAGTCCTTTCTGAGTTTACTAGCCTTCGTTAGGCATGCTTAAGCACCAGACGTGCTTCATTATATTTTATGTACACATAGTGTGCTCCTGGTACACAGGAAGTACTCAACATTGTTTGTTTCCCTCTTCTTGTCTGTTTGGGGTTCCAGCTACAACTACTTCCATGAAATGTGGACATTAAGTATTTTAAGGTGATAGTCCTTGGTGTCTGTAGGTGCTTCCCACACCTGAGTTCCTCCTTATCTGCATTTAGTGATCTTCCAATTAAATAGACTGAAACAGCCACCCTTAAGGTTTAGACTTTTTAATAATAATTGCTTCTGCCTCTGAGAATTACTGTATGCACTGTGGGGTTCCCAGAACTGAGGGTCAATTTACTGTATTTATCACTTAATCATTTCCCAGCTAGCTTATGACTACACCACCTTTGGTCAGAGCTGCAGAATTCTCCCTCCCCTCCCCTCCCTCTGTGGGGTCCCTGTGCTAGCTCTTGCTGTAAATGGCTAAAGCCATTAAATAGAGAATGTAGATCTTCCTACGAGGAGGCGAGTATAAGCTGTCGTTACATTAATCGCTTAAATGTTATGAACACTTCAAGCTTGGCTTTTGCATTTGAAGTCTTGAGTTAAATGTGGAAAGTGGGGGGGTGGGGGACATGACGGTTAGAAATAAGAGCGTGCAGTGGGTAGGTTTCCAGAGTAATAAAAAACAGCTTTAAATTTTAGAAAGGTTTTAAGCCTGCTTTAATTCCAGGCAGCGTACCCTAAGTTCCCATCATTCATCGTGGATGCATTCTAAAGGGTCAAAACCATCTTTAGACAATTCAGGGAACTCGACTGATGACATAGTATTCAATCTTGAGTTTCTCCTTGTAAATGAGATGGCCTGCGGGGAGCATTCAGGGTGTGGTAGGCACTCAAGGGGCCTCTGTTTAAATTGAAGACTGGGCTGCAGTTAAAGACTTTACCCTCAGCTGATGTGGGCACCTACTATGTGCCAGTTGCTTGGAATTCCATGGTTTCAAATAAACCTCCCAATAAGCCTGTGGGGAAAATATGCCGTGGAAGAAGTTGACACTTTACCAAGTTCATTCACTTGCCGGTCTCACCAGAGAATAAGGGGAAGAGTCTGGGTTGGAATTTGGGTCTGACTCCCAAGTTCAGTGTCTGAGTCATGGCACCACTCTGCGTTTTCCTGTGTGCCTAGTTGTCGGTTATCTTAGGACTGGAGGCTAGAGGCAGAGGGGTCTTTAAGATCAGCCCCGCCAGGGTTTCTTTGCCTCTTTTATAACCCAGATCACCCTCAATAAACAACATGCTCACATCCTTTTAATAAGAGTTTCAGATTCAAAATAATTTAAGTATAATGATTCAAAACAAATCAAAGCAAAAGGACAAAGTTTTCGGCATTTTGTTTTTAAGCAAAATTAGCTTCCTTGGAGCTTCTGGGTCTAGCTCCTCACCTCTGTCTCCAGTGCAGAGCTGATGATCTGACCCCCACCCCCAGCTCATTTACTTCCTAGGAACTTGAGCCCAGAGACGAGTGTCTTGCTCATGACACAGCCAGCACTTGAACTCAGGTCTGTCTGACTCCAAGTGCCGTGTCTTTTGTCTAAACACCCTGCTTACCACCTCTTAGTTGGGTCTGTCATGGTCCACACTTCCAGTCAACTTTGTCATCTATAGTTCCCAAATGTGTCATCCCTCCAGGACTTTGCTCAGACTGTTCCTCTGCCTAAAAGCCCTTACTCCCCATCTTCCCCGTTTGGTGGGTGAGCTCCCATCATTAGGATTCAGCTGAAATGCAGCTCCCTTAGGGAAGTCTTTTGGACCCCTCCTATAACCAGACAAATGTAATTGACTCCTTTTCCCTGCCTGCCTATGTAGAAGTATCTCCTGGTATTAGTTAACACTTAAGTGTTGTTCGCAAACCTCTCTCTCTCTCTGGCTCTGTCACTTTCTCTTACCATTTTTGGCCTCCCTGGACATCCACCACCACTACTATCAAAATTATGGTGGTTGGGGTTGAACCACATCTTTATATTCTTTCAGCGGAGTGCCTGGCATACAGCAAGCATTTAGTAAATGTATATGAACTAAATATGCACCCATATACACACAGGTCACTGTCAGGTTATTTTACTGTAATAGTCTTATGACTTCACCCATGGTATAAGCTCTTATGGACAACTGTTCCCTGTTGAAGCAATAGGGAGCCACTGCAGGTTCTTGAGGTAGAGAGTTCCTTGATCCATAGGTAATAGAGACTTCCTCATGGGATTGAAACTGTAGATCTCCCAGATTCCAGACCTTTCCTTTTGTAATCTAACCCTGAGAAGGTTTTATTTTATAAAAAGGAGGCTGGGGAGAAAAAAGTTTGTTTTTAATTCTTTGTTTATTCCGAAAATGTTGGTTCCTGTCCCCCAGGTGCTAGTTGGACATCATGGATATAGCAGTGAGCAAGGTAGACAAAAGATCTCTCAGAACATTTACGTTGTCCTGGGGGAGAAAGACAGTAAATAAGTAATTAATAAATATATCAGTTCAACTGGTGATAAATATTATGAAGAAAGAGCAAGACCATAACAGTTGGGTGGAGTGGGGGATGGGCAGATGATTTTTAGGTGGTGAGGTCAAGAAAGGCTCTTTGAAGAAGCAGCATTTCACAGAAGCCAGAATGTCATGAGGGAGGGAGCCAGGTAGAGATTTGTGGGAAGTTCATTTCAGGCAGAACTGGCAGCAAGTGAAAAGGCCCTGAGGCAGAAACAACTGGGCACATTGAGGAACAAGACCATGGCTGAAGTGACAGCAGGGACAGTGTCTGGGGGTAGGTCTTGGTTTGTTTTCAGTGGCAGCTTCTGGGGTCAGGTGATAATTTGGTAGGTGAGATAAGATGAGCCATGGCAGCTTGTTTTGAGTTCAGCCCCACTGTGGGTGAGTGAATGAGTGAATGAATGGAACGTGGTTGATCAGCCGGGAAACTGGACTGAATACCTTGGTCATATTTTGATAGCTTTTAGACGGCAACAAATGGAGGCCTATGGACCAAAATATAAGAACAATATGATTTTTAAAATGAGTTTCAATGATCAAAAAAGAACAAAGAATGATTTTCTGAGTGTCAAATAGGTGGCATTTTAGTGTTTATTCTTTATAAAGGAATCTGTCTAATCCATCCCACAGTTGTTTTAACTGAAATCTAAGTTACTTTCCCTGGAAGTTTGAGGATGACACTGAGACGCCATCAGCAGGGGGAGGGAGGTTCAGCTTACTCTCCTGGGGGGGGGGGGTCTCTGGAATGTGGGTTACATCCCAGAGTCATCCCCACCCAAGGCCAGGGAACTGTGGCACCTGATGGTTTCCCCAGGAGTAGCTGCTGGCACTGGCCAATGGAGGCTCACAGAGGTGGGGGCACCCCTCCCCACCCTGGGAAACAATTCAAAAGAATCCCAAGGGAATGTGGTTGGAACAGTGACATTATCTGATACAATAAGGCAGAATAAAAGAGGGTGATCTGGAAGCTCTTTTGTCTCAGGGCTGCCTCACACGTGTAACATTCCAACTATAGGGATTATGGGATCCAGGATAGTTAAGGGAGAACCAGGGGCCCAAGCCGCCCAGGCAGTTTGAGGTCTTCTGCTTTGCTTTTACTCAGTCTGGAGGGGCAGATAAATACACACGTTACTCCAAAAGAGCAGGGAAACAACGTCAAGGCAGAAGAACTTGGACTCAGATTCTATCTTCATTTTCAACCCCAAGGAGCACCGGGTGACCTTCAGCATGTTAATTAACCTCTCTGAGCCTTGATTTTTCTCTTCTAGTACACTTAATCATTCTCAGGCTCAGACACTTACCATCACATTGCCTTGTCTTTGGGGGTCACTGACTGCCTACGATGTCTCTGAAAGCACGAACATGCTAACTTTTGTTTTTCAGGAACCAAATGAATTCTGGCTCAAGATAGCGCATAATTGATATTCTTGCTTTGTAAATTATTCAGCCTTTACTTTCCTGGCTTTATTTCTTATAATTATAGGATCTTGGTCAAGAAACCTTGAAATGTGTTTGTAGAGGAGCAATTTTATACCTTTCTTTAGAACCCAAGGAGAACTTTTTAAAAGGGCAGTTCTGAGAGAATTGCTTTTTTAAAAATTTTTATTTTATTTTATTTTTTTTTTAAGAGACAGAGCACAAGTCAGTGCATGGGGAACTGGGGGGTGAATAGGGGGAGGAGGGAGAAGAGGGAGTGGGGAGGGGAGGGAGGAGCAGAGGAAAAAGAAGAGAGAGAATCTTTTAAGTATGCTCCAGGCCCAGCATGGAGCCCTGTGTTGGGCTTTATCTCACAACCCTGAGATCATGACCTGAGCAGAAACCAAGAGTCAGACGCTCAACCAACTGAGCCACTCAGGCTCCCCAAGAATTGCCTTTTACTGTCAAAACTAGGAGGTGGCACCAGTGGGGGATCTAAGAGCTTCTAGAGGGAGGGGGAACCTGGATATCCAATATGCTAGAGGGGCTTCTTAGAGACAGGCTCACTCCCAAGCAACGGGAACCCTGCATAAGTTTGGTGCACAAGGAGTAAATAAATGGTCTGTTCCATGTGGGCTGATAGGAAAGGAAGGCTTCTCTAAGGACCTGTGCTCTGGCCCCATTTGCAGCTCTTGGGTATGTCCCTCAGCCTCTCTGAATTCTATTTCTTCTTCTGTTAACTGCAGAGCCTCAGACTTGCCTAACCTACCTCCTTGGGGTGTTTCAAGTATCAGATGTAATGCAAAAGTACCTGTTTGTGAATAAATGCACGGAACAAGTGTGATGAAGTTCCTCTGCACTCTTTCAGCAATGAACTAGTGTGAGCTCCAGAAAATTCTGGGTAGCTCAGTCGGTTAGGAGTCTGCCTTCCGCTCAGGTCATGATCCCAGGGTCCTGGGATATAGTCCCGCATCGGGCTCCCCGCCTGGCGGGGAGTTTACCTCTCCCCTGCACCGCCCCCCCACTCACGCTCACTCTCATTCTGTCTCTTGCTCTCAAAAACAAATAAATAAAATCTTAGAGAAAAAAAGAAAGAAAATCATACAGCTTTATTAAAGCCTCCATTTTTTCAACTGTGAAATGGAGGTAATACCCATCTTGCCAAATCCATGGGGATTCAATGAGATAGTGTGTAGGAAAGCATCTTATAAACAGTAAGGTCCCCAAAGAAAGCTAACAAACTGTTATTTCCTCTTCCTTATCCTTTCTGTCGTTACTACATTGCCTCCTCCCTGAGAAGACCTTGATTGTGGCTCCTCCTCACGCCTTCCCCATCAGGGTGCTGCTGTGCCCAGAGCACAGGCTTCTCAGTCAGAGAGCCTTCTGCTTCAGTCTGGGTCCTGCTGGCTACTAGCTGGTGTGTGACCCTGAGTTAGTCACTTAACCCCTCTGAGAATCCTCAAAGAACTCAGGACAATGAGACCCACCTCACAGGTGTTTGCGCTAAGACTCCAGCAGGAGAACAAGGGTGTGCTTCTAGGGGAGCGTCTGGTAGAAGTCCAATCAGTGGCTGATTACTTCTTTGGCCAATCCTCTTCCTGCTCCTGGATCTTGAGATTTAAATCAACAAAGAGGTGGCCGCAGTGAGGGGTTGGTCTGGCTTATTCCTAAAACTATTTGTCACATGCTAAGCTGAATCATGAGTTGCACAATTTCCTTTCTCCGTTAAGCTATGAAGTCCCCAAGAAGAGGTTGTGTGGCCAGGAGTTCTAGCCCCCGGTGTGGGGTGTGTATGCTCTTCTAGGCACTGGTGAGAGAGCAGGGATGTCGGGCCACACAGATCTGGGCCAGATTTCTCTCTCCTACTTCCCTGTGGAGAACCCTGGACAAATCACTTAACTGCTTTGAGCCTAAGTTTCTTCATCTGACAAACAACCAAAGATAGGTACATATATTTTGGGATCAGTGGGAAGATTGGGTAAAATATGTGTAAAGTGATACCTGGCCCACAGTATAACTTACTGGGTAACTGGTGACTGACTAGAGGTTCTGCCCCACATCACATTCCATCACTGACAGCAGGTTCTCTCCCTGGACAGCAGGAATTGGAAAGTTTTCCCATGAGTGATAGACCAAGGGGGGTGTGCCCTTTGCCACATACTTTTTGCCCCAGAGAGGAAGAACATTTTGTCTTTGACAGAGTTCAGAATTGCCTGCACATGGTGACAATTAAAACAGTGCGCCTCTTGGGGCGCCTGGGTGGCTCAGTGCGTTAAGCCTCTGCCTTCGGCTCAGGTTATGATCTCAGGGTTCTGGGATCAAGCCCCGCATGGGGCTCTCTGCTCGGCAGGGAGCCTGCTTCCCTCTCTCTCTCTCTCTGCCTGCCTCTCTGCCTACTGGTGATCTCTCTGTCAAATAAACAATAAATAAAATCTTAAAAAAAAACCAGTGGACTTCTTAAAAATAATTTAAAAATCATTTACTTGTTAAAGTTTGCTACAAATAATGTACCCCTTATCATCTGCACCCAGGGCGGACTGCTCCTACCTCCTGTGTCTGGTCCATCACTGGCTCACAAAATTAATGAAAGATGGGGTAGGAGTGGTTAGGGGGGAAGATGTGCTATAATTTCAGGGCAGTGGCATGACTGCCGGCAGAGGTGGGTCCATGGGTCTGTATAAGCACTTAAGTCAAGGCCATCCACTCACCCACCCACTCACCCTGCTGTAGGGACAAGAATTTGGGGGATGTTGCCAGGGAAGGCTGATGGAGGAGGAGTCTCTAGGCTGGCCTCATCTAAAGGGAAGAGGAGGAAGGACTGTCAGTATAAGTGACGGTGCCTGCCAAGGCATAGACTTTTCACACTGCATGCAGTATTCTGGGAACTTCAAGTAGGAGGGTTTGGTTGGGGCAGAACCAACAGGACATAAAAATCTCCTGGGGAATGACTTCGAAGTCCCATTTTCTTGTAGGCTCTGAAGAAGATTCCAGCCTCTTGCTCTATTGTTCTCTGAGTGCAACACTTGGTGGAACCCTTTCTTGGCCTGCAGCCATTAGGATATTTCTCAGGGAAAGCCCTTGGACCAAGAAGTCTGTTTTTTCTTTTCTTTGGAAACTATGGTGCTCTTTGTGAAAACAAAGGAATTTGGATTCTGTTCAGGAAAAATGTAACCTACAAACAAATAGCCTTGGAAAATCTGGGCCTCACCCTCAGTGCCTGGGTCAGGCACAGGGAGAGCCCCACCCTCTGCTGCTTTCTAGCTGGAAACCACCTCCTTTTCCTCTTCTGTATGTTGTCTCTGGCTGCCCAAAGGGCAATGCCTCCTTTCCTTGCCTCTCCCTTCCCTCTGCTCCGGGCCCAGGTCTTTGCAAGTGCTCCTGCCCTGTCTGGAATGTTCCTCCCTTCCCTGTCTGCAAGTCCTCAATTGTTCTTGGAGACTCCACTCCAGCATCTCCCCCTCGGTTCCCAGTTCCCCAGATGGCTAGTTGCTCCTCTACTCTACTGTGTTGCTCTGGATAATATAAAATTTAAATATTCTGCCCCCCCGCTTTTTTTTTTTTTTTTCAGATAACAACCCCTGATCTTATTTTTAAAAATTATAGTAAAAATAATGGTTGCTGACTTAAACTCTTGTTACACACTGGGCAATATGGTACATAATGTGCTTAGAACAGAAACAGAAACAGAGACATGAGTTCTCGATAAATGTGACTTATTATCAACTTTATTATGTATCTTCATTCTCTTGGAGCTTGTGGCAAATATAATTTGTCATGCACATTATAATAATCAGGTTACTTTTCTGTGAGCTCTTTAGGTGTAGGGACTGTGTCTTCTTCACGTGTATCTCCAAGCATGTGGATACACAAAGGATGTGTGGTGAGTGAATATCTAGCCTTTGAAACTGATGATTGAGTGCAGAGATTTCTATCAGGAGTACCCAAATCAGTTTAGAGTAACTGTAGCCTAAAAAAAGTTAGGATGGGGAGTTAGAAACTTTGGGATTAATTCTGTTCCAACTATCTACTAGATTGTTTGACCTTGGGTAAATTAGCCAATGTCTTCTGAACCCCAAGCACCTATTTTGCAAAATGGGGACAATAGTACCTAATTTGCTTTCTTCACAGATCTGCCTTGAGCATCAAGAGAGCTCACACACGGGAGAGTTTTGTGAATTGTAAAGTATTTTACACATGTGACACATTACTGTTAGAATAATTTTGGACTCCATTGCCTTCACCGCCATTCTTAGGAGAAAAACAAGACAATTAAAAAAAGACAAGGATAATAAGTAAACTCAAAAATCAACAAAATAGTAGAATTCATAAATATATTCTTGAGCTTTTTTGTTTTTTTTTGTTTTGTTTTGTTTTGTTTTTTGGTGGGGGGAAAGTAAAATAGGCAGCCCTATAGAGAAACCTACTTAAGAAAAAAAAAGGCGAGGGGCGCCTGGGTGGCTCACTGGGTGGCTCACCTGCCTTTGGCTCAGGTCATGGTCCCAGGGTCCTGGGATCAAGCCCCGCATCGGGCTCTCTGCTCAGAGGGAAGCCTTGCTTCCTCCTCTCTCTCTCTGCCTACTTGTGATCTCTGTCTGTCAAATAAACAAATAAAAATCTTTAATAAAGGGGGGAAATAACCGATACCTGAAAAGTTTCTATAGTTTGTAAAGCACTTTCCTATTCTTTATCACTCTTGGTCCCTAAACGAATTCTGCATGCTGTATATTTGTGTCCCTATTTTGCTAGTGATCAAACTGAGGATCAAAGAAGTGAGATTACTTTTTAGGGTCACGCGATAAAACCATGATTTGAACCCTCTCCTAACTTTGTTAAATATTCTTCAATACTCTCATAGAATCCTCCCACGTTGAATATAAGAAAGAAAGAGTGAAACATTTACTATATCTGTATTCAATTCCTGCAGCTGCTATAACAAATTGCCACAAACTGGGTGGTTTAGAACAGCAAAAATGTATTCTGTCGGTTCTGGAGGCTGGAGATATGAAATCAAGGTGTCAGCAGGGTCATGCTCTTTCTGAAGTTTCCAAAGGGTTATCATCCGCTGTCTCTTCCTAGCTTCTGGTGGTGGCTGGTGGTCCTTGGCATTCCTGACTTGCCACTGCAGCCCTCCAGTCTCTTCACATGGTGTTCTCCCTGAGCACCTTCACATCATCTCCCCTCAGTATATATGCCTCTTCTATTTCCTCTTCTTATAAGATGCAGTGTTTGTTTTCCAAATAGAGAATTTTCCTTTCAGTATGATCCCATCTTAACTGGTTTAATTTTATCTTCAATGGCCCTATTTCCAAATAAAGTCACATTCTGAGGTTCTAGGTGGACATGAATTTTGGAACCCAAAATTGGGAATTATAACTGGGGATTATACAACCCAGTACAATGTCCTTATTTTTTATGATTGTACTTTCAAGAATATCATGCTCCACCCGCATAACAGATCTGTGCATGCATGCATCTGGTTAGCCAGTGATAGTTTACTGAAAGCCTAAAATGTGCCTGGTACCTAAGTAGATGACCCAAAATACACATGCACAAAAGGCCACTTGAGATCTTGTACCGTATTATTAAGAGTTTACTAAGGTAGGGACAGGTGGGAATGATCATCCTATTCTGGTCAGACCCATTAGAGAACTGTTCAGAATTAGGCACTTCATGAAGAAGGAAAAGTAGAACAAATTCAGATGACTCTGACCTGGATCCTAAAGTCTTAGCAGTCTGGCTATAGCTGGAGGAACTGTAAGAATGTCTAAGAAGATCTCAGGTGTGTTTGCCAGTGGAGGATGGGGAGTGGGGGAGGAAGGAAAAAGCATGAAAAGCATTGCTTCTACATGAAGGGCTACCAGCTATAGGAGTCTGGGATTGTTTTATGTCTTGGACTAGAAGGACCACAACCAGTGGGCAGAAGGTACAGAGATTTCTATTGCAAGTCAGTTTACAGAGAACTAGGATCCTCTAAAGATGTATCTGGGACCGGATGATATTGATACCTATATAGGAGGGGCTGGATGGAGACGAGGAGAAGAGGGGCTGCTTAATGGATCCTATCACTTGCTGAACATTCCAAGCAAGCTAGTACATAGAGATCTAGGTTTAAAATTCGTCCAGCGTTTGAAAAATGCTGTTGGTATTTGGATCTGGATGGCACTGAAAGTGTAGATTGCTCTGGGCAGCATAGACATTTTAGCAATGTTTATTCTTCCGATCCCTGAGCATGGAAAATTTTTCTGTCTTTTTGTGTCTTCTTCAATTTCTTTCATGAGTGTTTTGTAGTTCCTGGAGTATAGATCCTTTACTTCTTTGGTTAGGTTTATTCCAAGGTATCTTATGGTTTTTGGTGCTGTAGTAAATGGAATCGATCCTCTAATTTCTCTTTCTATAGTTACATTGTTAGTGCATAAGAAAGTAACTGATTACT
This sequence comes from Lutra lutra, assembly GCF_902655055.1. NCBI lineage: Eukaryota > Metazoa > Chordata > Mammalia > Carnivora > Mustelidae > Lutra > Lutra lutra. The sequence continues at coordinate 149,769,489 of NC_062281.1, read as the reverse complement.
GTGCATTATTTTGTATCCTGCCATATTACTGAATTGCTGTATGACTTCTGGTAATTTGGGGATGGAGTCTTTTGGGAACATTGCGTTGCCTGATTTCAAGCTATATTACAAAGCTGTGATCACCAAGACAGTGTGGTATTGGCACAAAAACAGACACATAGATCAATGGAACAGAATAGAGAGCCCAGATATGGACTCTCAACTCTATGGTCAACTAATCTTCGACAAAGCAGGAAAAAATATGCGATGGAAACAAAGACAGTCTCTTCAATAAATGGTGCTGGGAAAATTGGACAGCTGTTTACAGCAGAGTGAAACTCGACCATTCTCTTACACCGTACACAAAGGTAAACTCTAAATGGATGAAAGACCTCAATGTGAGACAGGAATCCATCAAAATTTTAGAGAAGAATATAGACAGTAACCTATTTTCTTCCCTGATCCCGCAGACACTCCTCTGCCTTTCTTTGCTGCTTCCTTCCCTTTTCTCTGTTGGATGAGGGGCTACCCTGCAGAAGGGAGACTACTAGAAGCTTTTCCAGGGCAAGACTCATTGGCAAATAAATCAGCCAGGAAAACATTCTGTTTGGAATACAGTGTGGTACAGGCAGAGTAGAGAGGATAAGATTTGGCCCATGGACAATCTGTCTGGAGGGTTGGAATGGCATATGAGAGAAGAAAGAGCAGAAGGGGCATCATGGCCATAGAAGGTGCTGGGGGCCACATGGGGAAAGGTCCAGTTGCAGAATCAGAGTGCAACATGTACTATCCTGCCTTGGGTCACGCACATGTATCCTCCTGGCTTGTTGCTTACCGAGGATAAAGTATGAACATTACTCCTATGAGGGAAAGAGAAACTGTTTGAGCATCCACTATGTGCCAGACACTGGTGGGTGTGTTTTATATGCATGGTCCATACATGTGCACTTTGAAAGAAGGAATTATTATCTCCATTTTACAAATGAAAAGCCAGAGGCTGAAAGAGATTCATTGACTTGCACAAGGTATTAACTGGGAATTGGTAGAAGACAGATTGGGACTCGGGTCTCTGGCTTTACAGCAGTGTTTCCAACTTCCCATGTTCTTCTTACATCTCAGTGAATGAAAGCAGAGCTTTCCCAGCCTCCTCCCTCTCACCTCCTGCCTATTCTCAACACCATTTGGACCCTTCCTCACTAAATGTATCCACTATCTCCTTCCAATGGGGTCTGTTCTCCTAAGAAGCAAGTCAGGATCTTGGTATCTCTTTTTAACCTGGACAGGCCCCCCTAGGACCCTGTGATTGTCTTCAACTTTCATGACTTCGCAGGAATAATTTGAGCAAGTGTTTTTGTACCATGAAAATATGCTTCTTTTTTTTTTTTTTTTGTATTTTACTATCTTTATTTTTTTTATTTTTTTTTAATTTTTTAATTTTTTTCAGCATAACAGTATTCATTATTTTTGCACCACACCCAGTGCTCCATGCAATCTGTGCCCTCTACAATACCCACCACCTGGTGCCCCCAACCTCCCACCCCCCACCCCTTCAAAATTCTCAGATCGTTTTTCAGAGTCCATAGTCTCTCATGGTTCACCTCCCCTTCCAATTTCCCTCAACTCCCTTCTCCTCTCCATCTCCCCTTGTCCTCCATGCTATTTGTTATGCTCCACAAATAAGTGAAACCATATGATAATTGACTCTCTCTGCTTGACTTATTTCACTCAGCATCATCTCTTCCAGTCCCGTCCATGTTGCTACAAAACTTGGGTATTCATCCTTTCTTTCTCTCTCTTTTTTTTTTTTTTTTTTTTTACAGCTTTATAAACATATATTTTTATCCCCAGGGGTACAGGTCTGCGAATCGCCAGGTTTACACACTTCACAACACTCACCATAGCACATACCCTCCCCAATATCCATAACCCCACCCCCTCTCCCAACCCCCTCCCCCCATCAACCCTCAGTTTGTTTTGTGAGATTAAGAGTCACTTATGGTTTGTCTCCCTCCCAATCCCATCTTGTTTCATTTACTCTTCTCCTACCCCCTCAACCCCCCATGTTGCATCTCCTCTCCCTCATATCAGGGAGATCATATGATAGTTGTCTTTCTCCGATTGACTGATTTCGCTAAGCATGATACCCTCTAGTTCCATCCACGTCGTCGCAAATGGCAAGATTTCATTTCTTTTGATGGCTGCATAGTATTCCATTGTGTATATATACCACATCTTCTTTATCCATTCGTCTGTAGATGGACATCTAGGTTCTTTCCATAGTTTGGCTATTGTAGACATTGCTGCTATAAACATTCGGGTGCACGTGCCCCTTCGGATCACTACGTTTGTATCTTTAGGGTAAATACCCAGCAGTGCAATTGCAGGGTCATAGGGTAGTTCTATTTTCAACATTTTGAGGAACCTCCATGCTGTTTTCCAGAGTGGTTGCACCAGCTTGCATTCCCAGCAACAGTGTAGGAGGGTTCCCCTTTCTCCGCATCCTCGCCAGCATCTGTCATTTCCTGACTTGTTAATTTTAGCCATTCTGACTGGTGTGAGGTGATATCTCATGGTGGTTTTGATTTGTATTTCCCTGATGCTGAGTGATATGGAGCACTTTTTCATGTGTCTGTTGGCCATCTGGATGTCTTCTTTGCAGAAATGTCTGTTCATGTCCTCTGCCCATTTCTTGATTGGATTATTTGTTCTTTGGGTGTAGAGTTTGCTAAGTTCTTTATAGATTTTGGACACTAGCCCTTTATCTGATATGTCATTTGCAAATATCTTCTCCCATTCTGTCAGTTGTCTTTTGGTTTTGTTCACTGTTTCCTTTGCTGTGCAAAAGCTTTTGATCTTGATAAAATCCCAAAAGTTCATTTTTGCCCTTGCTTCCCTTGCCTTTGGTGATGTTCCTAGGAAGATGTTGCTGCAGCTGAGGTCGAAGAGGTTGCTGCCTGTGTTCTCCTCGAGGATTTTGATGGATTCCTTTCTCACATTGAGATCCTTCATCCAGAAAATATGCTTCTTAAAGGGGGATAATTACCCATAGTAAGAATTTTCCCACTATTACCCATAGTGGGAATTTTTTGGATCCAAGCAGCCAAATTTTCTCTCTCTCTTAGCACTCATAGCCACAACTTATTAACAAAAAGGAGAGAAAAATAACAAAACCTAGAATGAATGAATTATACTGGCTTTGCTTATCCTGCAAAGTTATACTGAGCGATTACCTTGAGTAAAGTAATCATAGATCAGAAAATGTGAGATGAAGGAATGATGTTATCTTTAAATTCTTTGTGGAAAAATGCGGGCATAAATAAAATATGAAATATTATTTTAATTTCTTGGTGGTTAGTCAGTTCAGGGAAAAGAAAATCTGAACTCAATGTAGCTTAAGCCAAAAAGGGGACTTCATTTTCTCAGATAAATCAAGTGCAAGTGTGGACCCAGCCTCAGGAATGGCTAGATCTGGGTGTCCCATGCTGCCAGAACATCCCTCTGTCTTCTACCTCTCTGACCCATTGCCTACTTGCCTTATTCTCTCCTGCTGTTCATGAGGTTCCAGTATGATCACCAGAGCTTCAGGCTTGTCTTCCAACTTTTGTAAAGTCTTTTTAAACTTGTGAAACATGATATCTGCAGAAAAATATGTAATGATCTATGTATATGCTAGCCTTCCAGTTTTTTCAGCTTGTTATCAGAGATGGAAGACAGTTTTTTCCTAGAACGTGAAATGGAAAAATCCCACAGAAGCCCTGTGATTGGCCTGATGTAGGTCATGTGTATACCATGGACATATCACTGGCCAAGTGTGAGCAGGTCTCAGGCTTACCCCATGTGGCCAAGGAGTGGAGAAAGCACAGACATGGCCATGCCCTTCGTTGCTCAAACAATTGGAATTTAAATAATAAGAGATGTGGAAAGGGGATACTTCTGCAGGCTTCTGGCTCCACCAGGATGCTTCAGATCTGGGAGTGTAGGCCTGCCTGGAGGTGTAAGGTAGATATTTTGCACTGATGACACTCAGATATCTTACCACTCCTTGCTTAATTTAAGTCAGCCAGGTGTCACTACAGAAAAGGCACCTACTTACGTTGTCAAACTTAGTGTAGAGAATGGAGTGAAATGAACTGGCTCATGGGTGAGCCCTGACCTGTGCTTGTATGCATGCAAATGTAGCAGGGAAGGCAGACATTAAGTATCTGTGCCACAAAAGAGAAATACAGAGCACCCAGCAGCACAGAAGAGAGACCAAAGGATGCACTGATATCAGCTCAGTGAAGTGTTGTGAAGGAGAGGAAGGCCTTCTGGGTAGAGGGACAAGCATGTGTCATAGTCCTGGGGTTGGACAGAGCACATGAGAGGAAGTAAGAGGGCCAGAGTACTGTGGTGTAGAGAATGGCTCAAGGTGAGGGAGATAGGGGCCAGATTAGGGATCTCAAGAGATACTAAATTCTAGGCCCATACTGAGTGCTTATGAGTGCTCTCTCCATCTTTGGTCAGGGTTGGCTTCTGATTCTTACAGGATGCCCGTAGCCCAACAACCAAGCTCACCCATCCTGTCATAGCATCTTCTTTAAGAGCAAAACAAGCAATGGAGGGAGCATCAGCAACTGGGAAATAGTTGCAGGGCCATTTCCTCCTTTCAAGAGAGCTAAGCTCTGCTGGTAATAATACTTATTGTTAATGCTAATCATATTTGACACCTCTGCTGCCACATAGCATGCTGACCATCAAAGCTCGCAGGAGCGATAATTACACTTCCCAGGTCCCCTGTGAAAGAGGTAAATCAGGGACTGAGGACAGGATGAAGAGCCATAAGGTCCCAAATCAGACACCTTCTCTACAGCCTGGAGCAGGAAAAGGAATAGACTCCAGAAAGCCCCTGTTGGCTCCCAACTGTAGAAAGGGAAGACAGACGGGAGAAAGGAAGTAATCGTGGCCTCCCAGGTATGCTGAGACATTTAATTAGAAGGATGTGAGGTATGCTTTCATGAGGGAAAGGGCTGCTGAGCACAGTTTTTCCAGGCTTCAAATTCCCCTTTAGACAGATAGAACATTGGGGTTCCGGGACCGAGGGCTGGGGTCTGAAGGAAGGGAATGGGAAGAGCCAACACTTGCCCTGAGATGGCACTCGTCTGGCCTGAAGAAGGCCAAACAAGGCCAAACCACTTGGCTGTTTCGAAGCAGGGAGGACCGAACCCTGATTTCATTCAGGTCCTTTCTCCTCCTGATCTGAAATGCTCCAGGAGGCCAGGATCTTTCAGGTTCCTTGTGGTTCAGAAGTATCTCCCCAGGGTTTTGCTTGGGGCTTAAACATGACTTTGAGTTTGGTCCTATGCCCACCCCCGCCCAACCCCTTCCAGCCCTCCCTCAAATGCATCTCTCCAGCTTTCACTCTGTCATGGGTCTTGCACAAGGCCGTAGGGGCAGGATGGTAGAGAAGCACACTCCTGGCCTCTCGGTTTGGGTGGGGAAATGGAAGTACAAATGGACAATTTGAATTTAGGGTAAGGAGCTATGAGAGGAAAGTGCAGGGAATTTGGGATCCTGGAGGAAGGGCACAGAAAAGTAGCCTTTCCCAGCAGCCCTAGCCCATGGGTTGCCATGGCACCTGCTCCTGGAAACCCACAGCTCTACCTGCTCCAATCCTGTGACACTTCTGACCAACTCCTGTTTTTGAACACCACTTTTGCTGAAGTTTTATGTTCTGAATGATGGAATGAAGAGCTAGAGCTACAATGGCTTGGGTTTGGATAGAACTTGGCAGTTCCCTGAGCACTTACGCAGCCATCTCCTTGCTGCCTTCCTCCAGACAGTCCCATTTCATGAGAGGGAAGTCGGGCTCAGAGATCGGTTGCCTCTGTCTTGTACCCTCTCAGATTCCTGCTGCAAGCGAACAAGGGGAGTGAATTAACACCCAGGGCATGCCTGCTAATTACCTTCTAAATACTTAGTGTGTGTGGTTCTATTTCACATTTGTACCAGTTCAGCGAAGGTGGTGTCATAGGAACCCCTTATAGAGGAGGAAACTACAGCCTCAGGAGCTCAGGTCACTGGCCAGCGTCCCACAGCTCATAGGGCATGGAGTTGGGATTTCTCCTGGCATGGACTTCCCATCCAGCCTCTTTACTTGGCTACACCATGCTCCTTGCTATTTATCTTGGTATTCATCTCTCACTGCCGGGCACATAGTAGGAGCTTTGTGAAGGTTTGGAGGTCTGATTCATTCATCTGTGTCCTTTTTCTGCCACGCCTTCTTGTTCTGAGCAAGGGGAGGCAAGGGGAGGGAATTTTGTCCCTGGCGCATCAGCCCCGTGGGCTTAAAAGCAAACCCTGATCCCTGGGGCACCTGTTCCTTTTCACTGCCTAGAATGTGTCCTGTGAGAACAGGATGCGAAGATGTTGGAACACTGACCACCCAAGGAGGATGGTTCCTTCCTGTTCCCCTCCTATCCAGGCCTGAGTGTTGCTGGGGGCCGTTGCCCAACATGAGGGAGTCGCTCTGTGAACCAAAATATCCTCTCCCTCTGCCAGCACTAGTTATTCACGTCCAGGCCTTTCTCTTGGGCCTCTTTCCCCAGACTCTTTGCAAATCGGCACTTTTGGATCCATTTCATGGCCTCTGCATCTCTTAGGAATCATGCCTTTCATTTTTATTTTCCGGGGCATCTTTGGGTTATCTGCAGTCAGCACCTGTCTTTTGGGCCAGGCCAAAGCGTAGAGTTGAACACAGCCTCTAGGCATTCCCAGGCTGGGGGTTCTTAAACACTCCACCCAGGGTTAAAAGGTGGTTGGAAGCAAGACTGGGCCTTGCAGGTTCATGGAGCAGGCCAGGGAGTCCTTGGGGTGATTGGTGCTCAGGTTTGGTCTGAAAAGATGCACACCAATTTTCCATGCAGAGCACTAGAAGAAAGGGATCAGACAAGGAGGGATTTTATCTATTCATGGGTCCTGGTGACCCTGAGGAATCACAGATACGTACACGGATTCTGTGGGATTGCCCCTAGATATGGGAACAGTTCGCAGGCCCTGCTTTGTGTATGGCTTGGCTCCGCATTCATGGGCATCTATCCTCCTTGACTAGTGTCATAGTTCCTAGTTCCCTTGACATCTCTGAGCACTTGTCATGGACCTGTCCCATTTTGACACTGTCCTTCTGAAAGTGGCAGCTGGTGTGGGGCTGAAGAGTATAGTCTTCATGGTGACACGAGGCCTAAGCATGAACCATGGCATTGCCACTTATTAGCTGGGAGAGCCTGGGCAATTTTCACTGAGCCTTAGTGTCCCTCTATGTGAAACAAGAGGGTTGTAATGCCCAGTCAGTCTGCTGGGGGCTTTATGTGGGGTCATGAAAGCAAAGAGCTGCCACAGAGCTGGACATAAGACAAGGGCTTGATAAACATCCAGCTCTGTCCATATTCAAAGTGTGCAGCCCAGAACTGAAGACGAGTGGACCTGGGGAAGCTGAGACAGAGCTGGATTGTTGCCTCCTGCCTGACACTGGCCTATTCATGCCACAAGGATCACAGTGGCCCTTTTGGCAGGTGCAGCCCCTGCTGACTCACCCCAGGTCGTCTGGTCCCTGGAAGGCTTAGACCTCATTTTCAAGGGCTGTGCTGCTAAGTCACGTCTCCCCAGCCATTTGCTGGAGCCCTTGGTGTTCCAGGAGTCTTGTCCAGGGTCTGACATTTTGGCTTGTGAAACTCTAGTGTGGGTACATTTAGCCCATCTGTCAAGCCTGTCTGGAGCCTGGATCCTGTCTCCTAACATTTGCCTGCCTGTCTCCTTGCAGGATTTCCTCCCTGCCCAATTCCTCCAACAGACCATGACTAGAGGGGCTTCGGGAAAGTGGTTTCCCACCATTCCTCTCCTGGTCAAAATCCTTTAAGCTCCTTAGCCCGGCACACAAGACTCTTCGTGATCTCACACCAACCTACTTTGGGGACTATTTTATTCTACTTTTCTTTTCTGAATAGGGATGGCAATCATTTCTGTATCATGGGATTTTTGTGAGGATTAAACAAGTTCATGCTGGGAAAGCACTTAGAACAGAATTGGGAGGTGTGTGGGATCTCATTCTACCTGCAAACTAATAGGTCAGCCTGGCATGATTCATTGCTGCTAAATCAGAGACAAGGATTGTAGAACTCACAGCAATAGCAGTAGCCAGAGTATCAGTGTTTTCTTATGCCCATTCCCTAGCCCCTGTTCCTGTGGGGTGACATGAGGAAGGCCAGGGGATACCTGACATCTGTGGGTTGCACTAAGGAGGGGAGCCCCGAGCTCAAGGAATCCGATTCTTTTATAATGGACAGCAAGGGAACCTGCTGTCTGTGTAGAGAGGAACAATGTATCTTCCAAGTCTGTTTCTATAAGTGTCCTGGGAAGATGGTCTGGAACAAAGGCAGTCAGTACCTCTGCTTGCAAAATGTGCAGAATACAAGAGACCCACAGAGCATCACCTGCCAACAAGGGCCCCATGTGTTGTAAGTTCTTGGTAAGTGTTAGCTGTGGTGGTGATGAGGGTGGTACTGGTGTGCCTGCTTTGCTTCGGTGTGGTGGCTCTTCTCATTGACCCTTCAATGCAACTTCTGTCCTTGGTGCCTTTACGTACACAGTTCCTCACACCTCCCCAGCATCCACCCTGCCTCAATACTCTGCCTCCTGCTCTAATTCCTCCTGGCCCTCTCTCCTCTCCCAATTCAAATGGAGCTCCCCTCTCTCGACCCTGATGGTGTCTTTGGTCTCCTTCTCTCAGCACTTAGCAAAGACTGTTTCCCTCCAGGACTTTTGCAAAGCTTTTCCCTTCACATGGAAATTCCTGCTTATCTCTCTTAAACTCCACTTCATCCTTTGTTTATCAGCTTAGAGGACACTTCCTCCAGAAAGCTTTTCTGGTTGCACCTGGACTCAGCCTGGATTAGGAGCTTCCATTTGCTCCTGTGGCATCAGTGGTGACCTCTGAATGGTATTTCTTGTCCTGTTGCCCCTGGAGACTTGGAAATTCTGGAAGACCCTTGGGTGCCTAACATCTACCATAGTGCCTGGCACAGAGAAGCACTTAACATTTACAAGTAAATGAATGGTTGCATGAATGTATGAATACCCGTATCACCTACTTATGCAAGTTTAACAAATAAGTCTAACCATGTCAGAAGCTCCTGGAAAGTGTCCAGTGGTCACAGACACTCCAGTCTGCGTTTAATACCTCTGGGTTGACTGATGAGATAAGCAATAGTCACTATGCTCCCTTTCAGATGGGTGAATGTCGCCTTGCTTTAAAGGATATCCATGAGGCCAAGGGGACCCTTATTTGAGAACATATACATTGTAAAAGATAGTATTCATCCTGACTTTATTTAAGGGAAAATTCTAGTAAGCATCCTCGAAGCAATTTAAAAACCATAAACTTCATGTTCCTTTAACTTAGTAAATATCAAACTTGTTTCATCCTTAATAGTCCACAAAATCAACACTAGTTTAAACTAATGGTCTGTTTATAGCATTCATGGCAAGTTTCAAATTGCAAATGCGTTTTTACCGCGGCTTTTGAAAGTTGACATTGGAAAGAATGACAGAACAGTCACCGTGAAACCTAGGGCTGAACTTGAGGCCAGCTCCCCATTTTTCCATAATGTGATAACATTATAGCAAAGAATGGAAAACTTAGAAACTCAGCCCAGGGGATGGGAGCCCTCAGGCCACTTTCAGAGGCAGGGATCACAGTGATTCAGACAGATCCCTCTGGGAGCACAAGCACTTGCATTCGAATCTGATTCTCTTAATCACCAAACCTCGGTTTCTTCACTTGTCAAGGCAGGAAAATATAACACACAGGAGAAGATCAGCATGAGATCTAACGAGGTGATACCTGTTTGGGGGGGGGGGGGGAAACAACAACCAGGACAGTATGTGGCACATAGTAAGCTTATAACAAGTGGTAGCTGTTGGCACTCTTAGTAATTTTATAGTGAGAAAAACCTGGGTTTGTATCCCAGCTCAGGCACTAGCCGCTGTGTGCTGGACATCTCAAGCCGAGGGACGTGAGGAGTCACCCCGCTTCCCTGAGTCTCGGTTCCTTCATCTCTAAAGTGGAGACAGTAATAACACCAGGATCATCGAGTTGATGTGATAATTGTCAGATGACATGGAATGTGCTTAAGGAAGGTAGAGTGGGCACTCGTAACAGTGAGGTAGAAAGAGTATGATAATGATGATTCTAGGAATTTTTCTTTCCGTCATTTGAAAATCTGGGAATGCTGCTGTTGCTGCGTGGTTTCGAGAACCGGAAGTACTCTTCACAAAACACCTACCCAACGGCAGGCACAGAGTAAGCGGGAACTCCAGATTCGAGGCCATTGTTTCTAGACCTTCTACCTGCCTCTGCTTAGTTTCCAGCTCCAGATCGATGAATACAGCAATTCGGTTTTCGGGGGGAGGGGGGCCTCTCTGACAGCACAGGGTGGGGGCGACGGGCAAGTGAGGGCTTCATCAACTGGAAACCGCAACCTGGAAGTGAACTTTCCTAATCAGTGCTGCAGGATTCCAACAGCTGGTTCTACTTTGGAATCAATTGGAACTCCCTGGGCCCCTTGCTCTTTTTCTGCAAGGAGCAAAATGCCATCCCAGAGCTAGGATTTAGAAATTTGCCACACCATATCAGAAACAGATCCCGCCTCTGGCAAGGTCAGCGTTGCTCAGGCCCAGGCCCCGGCCCTGGAGCCCCCGCAGCCTGCCAGGTGGCCTCGGAGGCTGAGGCTCTGGCCCGGGGTCAAGGCCACCCGCCGCTGGGTGGGTACTGCCAGCAAGCACCATCCTGTCGCTTGCCCTTAGGAACAGCCACCCAAACCGCCCAGATTTCCATTTCAAAGAGTGAGTCAGGCTCGGATGTGGAGAGCACGTTCAATAACAATTTTTAGGATATGAGTGTTAGAGAGCAGCAGCAAGAATGCATTTGATTTGGAAAGGAACTGCTTCCTAAATGCCAGCCTTGTAATTCCTTCCAGCTGGCCCCATTCTGATCGGCGGGCTTTGAGGGTCTTTAGGACCCCCAGCGTGGCCAGTGCCCTGCCCCCTCCCGGCCCCCCGCCCCCGGGTGCTGCAGATACCAGAGGATGTTGGCTGCGTGGAGGCCGTTATCACCACTGCCTGAGGCTGGATGTGTCATTGGGTGAAGGAGCCACAGGCTGCGTGGGGTCCTCACTCTGAGTTTACTAGCTGTGTGACATGAGGAAAATCCCTTGCCTTCTCTGAGCTTCCCTTTCCAAATCTGAAGAGTGAAGGCTAGGGGATCCGCTCTTGATGCTCCCTTGCAGTGCTTTCATTTTCTGATCACAAGTGATCGCAGATGCTGTAATTGCTCAGTGAGTGAAAAATAGCAGCTGCCCTTAATTAAGCAGTCATGTTAAGTACTTGAATACATCAGTGAGTGAATCGAATGAATGAATGTAAAGGTCTACTATCTCTTGGAGAAGAGAGTAAAAAGGGAGGTAAAGTGACGTTTGGAGCAACACTAGCGTATTCCACACTATCCTGGATGCCTTTAATATCTCTTGTCCTCTTTTCAAATTGGTTGATATTATTACCATAATGTATAGATCCTTAAAGGGGTAAAGTACCTTGCCACGTAAGCAGTATATCCAAGGATTTCAACCCAGATATTCTACTTGGGTGGGGTATATGGATTGGTTTTCCTCGCAGATTTTGAGACCCCTTCCTAAGTGTTGCTGGCAGGCAAGAAGGGCTCAGTCCCGAGGGGGTCCCGAGTAAAGTCCTGTTACGGCGATCAGGAGGGTCCTAGAGACCTGTTTGGAGAAAGGCAGAGCCCTGGCATGCAGTGGGTGAGGGAGGGGTGGGACAGGGGAGAGCCCGAGCTCATGCATGCCCAGCATCGAGACAACTGTGTTGACATGGCACCTCTCACAGGCCACCGCCGGAGAATGTCTGGCTGGGTGTGCTCTGACCCCCTTCTTCAGCAGAGGTTTCGGTGAGGTGGATGGTAGAAAGACCCCATGGTGCAACTTTTAGAGAAGTAGGAAGGAGTGGCAGAAAGGCTGGTAGAGCTGAGGAGGAGAACTTCCTTCCTCCAGGATGCAGAAGACTGGGACCGGTAATCCTGGAGAGAGTAGTTTCTCCTCAGGCAGGGCTCCCCACCTGCTCTTGTTTTATATACCCATGTTGGTGGATAAACTGGGTGCTGGCCTCCAAAGGCTGTGGAGGAGGAGGCCCGTGCCCATTTTATAAACTGGGAGATGGACACACACCTGCCCTCACTCCCCGTGCCCCTCCCCCAGCCTTTCCTCCCCATGTAGCAAGACCTCCAGAAGTACCATGAGCTCTACAGAACATTCTGATGCTAGTCCCAGGGAATGAGTATATCCTGGCAAGAGCAGAATAGAGAACCCAGGATTCCTTGCTTCCACTTAAGAGATTTGTCTAGTTCCAAGCCTCTGAAATTTGGTTAGTCACACTTTCCTTTATTCAACAAATATTTGCCATGCTCCTGCATTGATCTTAGACACTAGAAGATATAAGAGGTGAACAAAATAGAGTCTTAGAGTCTCATTGGAGGGTAGAGTGGAGGTAGGGAGGACATTTTTTTCCCATGGATACCATAACAAAATGCCAGAAACTGAGTGTCTTCAAATAATAGAAATTTGTCCTTTCATAATTCTGGAGGCAGAAGCCTGAAATCAAGGTGTTGATGGAGCCAGTTCCTTCTGGAGGAAGGAGGGAGAGTCTGGCCCAGGCCTCTCTCCCAGCTTCTGTGGCTCTTGCAGTCCTTGGTGTGGCTTGGCTTACATTTGCATCATTCCAATCTCTTCCCATCTTCATATGATCTCCTCTGTGTGTCTTCTCTCCTCTTATTAGGATACTTGCCACTGGATTTAAGGCCCACTCTGGCCCAGGATAACCTCATTTCAAGATCCTTGTCTCTATCTACAAAGATCTTTTTCCAAATAAGGTCACATTTATCAGGTGCCAGGTGGGGATATCTTTTGGGGGCTCCCCTCTGCCATTGCAGGAGGCAAGAATAAAATTAAATAAACTAGCAATGACATAATCGCACATTGCGTTAAGTGGTGAGACAGGAAGAGAGACCTAGAAAGTTGTGGAATGGAGATAGTACACCGGTTGAATACTTTATGGCTCTGAACCTCTGAACCAAGCAACAGAATTTGATAAGATAATTATAATGGCTAACTCATGAAGTTGATGTAAGGATTCAATAGCTTGCGAGTTAAATGTACAATTGTTGATTGAAAAAATGATGGAAATGTACTTGGCAAATTGTTATATATAGAATTTCTTCTCCCACTGGCCTCGAATTTTCTTCCTTCACCTCCTCATTCATTCATTCGACAGGTTGTGAGCCTTTATTGTGTGCTACATTCTTTTCCAGGCTCTCCTCTGAAGGTATTGCGGGGACCAAAATCAACAAAGATTTGGGTCCCTCATTGAGCTTACGTTTTCATCATTATAATGGTTAATTTTGTCAACTTGACAGGGTCACAGGATGCCCAGATATATGGTCAGATATTAGTTGGGGTTTATCTGTGAGAGTGTTTCTGGATGAAATTAACATTTAAATCAGTAGGCTGGCGAAGCAGATTGCTCTCCCTAATGTGGGTGGGCCTCATCCAATCAGGTGAAGGCCTGATTAGAACAAAAAGACTGCCTGTCCCCCGAGTAAAAGAAAATTCTATTTGGTAGATTTTGAACTGAGTCATGGGAAGATTTCCTGCCTTATGAGTCATACTGAAACATCAGCTTTTCCTGAGTCTCCAGCCTGCTAGCTTCCAGACTCAGTCTCACCATTGGCCCTCCCGGGTCTCCAGCTTGCTGGCTATAGATCTTGGGACTTGTCAGGCTTTATAGTCATGTGAACCAATTCCTTGTAACCTCTTTCTCTCCCTCTCTCTTTCTCTGATTCTGTTTCTCTAGAGAACCCTGACAAATACAGTCCTAATCATCACAACCGCTTTTGTATTTGTCTGGCACCCCCTTTGTAATCTCTTTTTATCCACCAAGAAACACTGTGACGTAGGCAGAGCAAGCATCATGAAAATCTCCATTTTATGTGGGAGGAAACTGAGCCCTGGGGAGGATTCCCTTTAACAGCTATGCCACAGAGCTAATCCCCACCCCCCCCGCCCCGACCAAAGACAGGGACACCTGCTATCCCTGATGCCAGAGGACATGCAGGAAGCTGGACAGAAAGGTTGGACTCAAGTCAGGTTTTCTAAACCTCTTTCACAAGGGAGCAGTATTTTAATTATTATCATTTTTCTTCTTGCAACCAAGGTGGAAAAACAATTACTCTCGTCTTTGATTTTCAATATAACATTGGTCATCAATGAGAAACCTCTTAAGATTCCCTCAGGGAGAAATATGAGACTGCTAAAATGTGGGCTAGGAAGGTCTGGTGAAATCATATACATAAAAGATCTTTCAGAAAAGCTCCAACTGGACTTTAAAAAGAAGTCTGGATGAGTCATGGGAACTCAGGCTTAAAATGAGTTCAGAATTTGTCAATTTCAGTCCCTTCCTTATACAGCAAGAACCCTGAAACTGGGAAAGGTCAGCCGGCTTCCCAAATCCACAGATTGAAAGAAACATATTGCCATCATTGCTCGGATCCTTTGACTTCTGGTCCGGGGTGCTGTTTATTACCCAGTGCTTATGTAGTGAATGCAAAGACTGTTCTCCCGTCCACCCAGCTCTCAGGGTCATCTCATGCCAACCTTGTGGCATGAGAATGGAAAGGTACTGGAAGGGGTGTTCATGCTTGCTTTCTCCATATTCTTTGCTCACAAGCAGTCCCTTGATACACAGGTTACCTACCGCTTGTGGCCTTCCCCCCGACTCCCATTTGCAGGCGAAGTATTTTGGAGTCACACAGACCTGGGTTTCAATCACAGGTCTGTTGCTTTCCAGCAGTGGAAAACTGATCAAATTACATAGCATCTCAGACCTCAGTTCTTTTTATCCGCTAAGTAGACCTAGTCACAGTATTTGCCACTGTAGTTTTTGTGTGAAGACTAGGTGAGATCATGCATGCAAAGCCCTTGGCACCGTGCCTGATATAGTAAGTGCTCAGTAAATGTTACCACTTTCTGTTAAGGTGAAATCCAGTGTCATGGGAGGTCAGGAGAACACGCTAGGTCTTGAAGGCTCTGTTCAAGGTTGCCTCCCCTGGCTACCCCAGCTAGCAGCAAGTGCATTCTCCTCTGAATACCAAAGTCATTCCGTTGGGCCTTCCCTGGCACTTGCCACCTGTGTTGTCTTGCATTGTCCCTGTATCATCACAAGAATCTTTTTCTTCTTGAGCGCAGGGTGTTTTGTTTTGACCTATCTGTAAAACAGGAGGTGGGGGAGGGGTGTATACCTACCTCACAGGAGTGTTGAGAGATTTAAGTATGAACGTGTCTGACAAACTGAGCTAAATGAGAAACACTCTCATTCATGCATTCATTCGCACGTTTATTGAGAAAATGCTCTTCGTGCCTGGCACTGTGCTGGGGGCTGAGAAAGCATTGGCAGGTAAGACCTTGTTTCTGTCTTCTGCGTCTTCACAGATAAGTAAAGAAGAAATTTCCATATATAAGATCATGATTATTATTTTAATAATTCTTGTCATCAGATTTCCTGGGATGGATGAAAGCTTTTGCATGGCTGGGACCTTCAGGAATATTACTGACAAAACCTATCTGGGGTCATGGCCTTCATGGTCAGATGAAGCTTCAGAAAATCATCATGTCATTCTTCTGTTTAGGGTTCTATAGTGGCTCCTCCCATAAAATCCTAGCTTCTGAGCAGGGCATTTTTTCAAGGCTTTCTGCAGCTAACTGGTGCCTTCTTGCTCGGCCCTCCGTAAATCTCACTTCCTGCTCCAGCCATACAACACCCCACTCAGATCTCTCAGACCATCGTTCCTTTGCTCATGCTGTTCCCTCTGCTGAGGATGCAATTCCTCTTTCCTTGTCTACTTCACAAACCCTTCCCTGTCCTGTAAGACACCACCTCTTCTCAGGGGCTCCTTGGAGAGGGTCAGGCCCCTGAGTGCTCAGAGGCCTCCTACCACTAAAATGATAAGTGTTACCATCTGTATTTTCATCTGTGCCCCCACAAATGGAGCCCTCTTTATGCCAGCAGCCCTGTGTTCCCCACACGCAGCGAAAACCTGGGGCAGAGACAGAGCGTGTTGGTGAAGGGAGCGAATGAGTAAGTGTCAGTCATTCTGAGCCACATTCTCAAGACCTGGGTTCAATATATTAGTCAAGTAGCCAGTCAAAGTGGTTGGGCAACAAAAATTGCTTTTCTGCCACTTCCAAGATGGAAAGTTTGGCCTTCACCCAGGGTCTCTCAAGGTTATCTAAAGCTGTTGCCACATAACTAGAGGTGTGGATTCCGAGGATGCCCCGGGAAGCTGGAGCCTGCCAGCAGGAGGAGATTTTAAGGCCCCTTTTCTTCCAAAAGGGCCCAGAAGTGATTCTCACTGTAGCTAGAATCAAGAGAAGAGAGGAATGCCCCCATTTCACCAAATGTTCACAACCCTAAATGAAGGGCTTTCATCCAGTGGTCCAAGAAGTGCCTCCTTTCACTTAATTTTCTTCAAGGATCCCCATGGTATAATCCAAAGGATTCATGCTGTGGGGGTCAGAAGGACGGGACTGGAATTCTGGTTCTACTTGCTAGTCGTGTGACTTGGGAGCCCTCCTAGCTTTGGTTCCTCCTTGACAGGTTACCCACCTCACACTGTGGTGGACCAGACCCAAAAGGTTGACATCTGTACCACGTAGTTCACTTTTCAGTGCCTCATACACGTCCAAGAGGGGTGAGTTCTCTTCCTTTCCTATTACAGAAACTCACTCTGAACACGCTCCCAGTTGTCACCATTGACGAGCCACGCTCGAACATGGGAAGATGTTTCCTGAAGTCTGGTAGAGAGAACAGGGATACTAGAGCTCACAGCATTACTGTGGACCAGGCTGTCTCTACATGTTTGCCTTCTTTTCAGTAGCCCTGTGGGGGGATATTATCATCATCCAGTATTGTCATTCTCAATTCTCAGTTGAAGAGACTGAGGGTCAGAGAGAAGCCACACAAGTGAAAAGCAGGGAGCCAGGATTCTGGCTCCAGAGCCCCGTGGTACTGACTGAGCTAGTCTGTCACTCACACCTTGGCCTATTGGAAATCTTGGTGAACAGCAGTTAACTAGTGGTGCCCAACCAAGCCACTACAGTCTCAGCCGACAGCAAAGGAACTTGGTCTTCTTGGAATTTTGTGGAGGTTGCTTTACCGACAAGTATGTTTTGGGATATTGAAAACATTTCTGGATACCACACTCTCATTGCCGTTGAGGCCAGGGATCTGAGGTTAGAAACCCCAATATAACCTAAACTTATAAAAAGAACACAGAGAGATTTTTAAGAAGTGGCAGTTGTAATCAAAATATAATTACTACATTCAACACCTTCCTTGAGTTTAATAAGTAATATATTTTATCAAAAACAACATCTTAAAATTTACCAATAACTTTGCATGTAATGAATCATTTGATGCTAATAATAGTAATAATAGTAGTAGTAGTAGTAACCATGACTCACCAAGAGGTCCTTTATTAGTCCATTTAAAGATATTATTTACGCTTCACAACAATGAAAGATGCACAGTGTTTTCTCTGGCTTACAGATGAGGAAGCAGGTTTATGCATTACCTCATTTGATCTTTGTCTTAATCCTTCGAGATCGGTTCTTTTATGATCACAGATGAAGAGACTGAAGCCCAGGGGGCTATGAAACTGCCCAAGCTCACACAGCAAATTAGAAGTGGAGGTGGGTCTCCAACCCATATTTTTCTGACTCAGAAGTCTGGATTTTGAATCTTTGGGCTGCAGTTCTCAAAATAATCCTTCACGTAGGCAGAGATCATCTTTGTTTTGTAGTGGGGAAATAGGTAATGGGACAGGAAATGGTTTACCTAATACTCTCCCAGCATCACTGTGCTCTCTGGGGATCCCAATTCTTGGTAGTTGCCCTTAAGGGCTGTGGAGTGCGGCTAGCGATCAGCCCGGTGCCAGAACCTAGGGAGCCATCATTAAATGAGAGCTGTGGTCATTTCTAGAATGGGAGCTCAGCAACCCTCAGCCTTGGACACCAACCTGCTACCTGTGTCCTGCACTGTCTGCATTCTGTTTTGTGCCTGCTTGTGCTTAGATCACAGGACTTTTCTATCATTTCCATTCAATGCCCACCGATGACACACCACCCCGATAAAGGCCATCTGAATCTCCACAAGGAAAAGCTCCCTTTGTGGGAGGTCCTTCTGAATGGATGTGGCCTGCAGGAGACCCTTGGAGCGCAGACCGGGTCTGTGACTCATGCTGAGCTGTCCCTCATCCGGCTGAGGCTGGCGCAGGAACCGCCCACCTCTCTCTCTCTCTCTCTCTCTCTCTCTCTCTCTCTCTCTCTCGAACCCGGCCTTGTCTTCTTGGCACAGACCCCCGGTTGCAGGCTTTGGACTCTAGGCTGCAGAGTTACTCACTCACTGATTCCTCCTTTGGCATCTGCCAGAATCCAGGAAGAGGCTTTGTAGCCTCTCTTTCTCACTCAGCTTTTTCCCTGCCTCCTTTATTGGTGGAATTGCTGGAGCCAAGGCTGAATTTCTCTCCCATTTCCCCCAAGGACCAGGATCTGACAAGAATCATCTCTGCACTTGAGAGGCCGGGGGAAGTCAAACACCAGTTCTGGCTCTTTGCCTCTGGAGGCAGAGTTAGTCACTTGGTTACTCTGGCTGAAATTGATCAGAGATGTCACGGGGAGGAAATGCGCTTCTTATGAGTTAGCACAGCACGGTCTTCCAAAAAGGGGGGGGGGGGGCTTTTTATTGTACAGAGAAAGTGGCAAACTGATTTCCTGTTCTGAGAGGACTGCCGTGGTGGTGGTGGTGGTGGGGGGGGGATCGTGCTGAGACAAGGACGTGGCACTGGGGAGAAGGAAAAAGAGGTGTTCTACACACAATGCTTCATTTTATCTCCACCACAACCTATTGTCACTATCCCCATTTTCAAGGGTAAAAATGTCAAATTTGGATTGCTGTTGTAATCTGCCCTTGCCTGTCCAAGTTCACAGTTAGTATCTGGCGGAGCAGACCCATGGACTTAAGTCTGTCCAATGCCAAAGCCATAGTAGGGAAGTGGTTCTTCTCTCTCCCCCACTTTTCCTCTTTTTCCCACTTGTCACCTCCCCCACCTTTCAAGGAGTCAGATATTTTCCAAAGAATTAAAGAACACAATACACTACCTTACGTACAGTAGGTGCTTAATAAATACACATTAAATCTCAATTGTGATGCCATGCCTTTCAAGAGTATTTGCATTTTTCAAAAAGGACTCCTGGAAAAGATAATACCTAACACCAACTACTACATGGTGAATTTCTGACACAGGGTATCTTCAGTGAGACATTTCTTTTCTTTCTCCCTCCCCACCTTGTTCCTCCCTTCTCTCTCTCCTTTTCTTCTTCTCATGTCATCTCTGCCTTTCAAAACAAACTCTGGCACACACTTAATGTGTCTTATAGGTATTTACTGATTTAATCCTCATTACCCCTGTATGTATGTTAAGTACTACTATTACTAGCAGCATCCCATCTGGCTAGTAAGTAAATGGGGCACAAAGAGAGCGAGTGGTTTAGTTGTCTGCTTAGGAACACACAGCTTCTGATCAGCAGAGCAGGAGTTTGAAGGTGGGCGGTCAGGCTGTCTAACCTCCACCGGTGCACCAGTCGGCCTGTCGAGGCAGGACTAACTTCCTGGAGGCACTTCTAGCCTTTATACCCAACTGACATTATATAGTTTCCCAGGTATGTCCACATGTCTCATACCATTTATCCTCCCCACTGTCTGTGAAGTATAGACCATCATTCCTACTTATAACTCGAGCTCTGAGAATGGAAGGGACTTGCTCAGGGTCACATGACTGATAAAGTGAAGAGCTTGAAAGCTGGACCGAACTGTGGTCCATTTTTTTTTTTCTATGAATGAGGCTGGTGCTGAGAAATTAGAGCTGAGTAGAGCAAAGACAAATATTTGAGCAGGAAAAAAAGATGCTCTGCATATTCATTTTTTTCTTGAGAGGGGAAATGTGTGTGTGTGTGTGTGTGTGCGCGTGCGCGCGTGTGTGTATAATAGTCATAAAAGTATTCCTCAGAACTTGAGGTTTTTATAAAATGTGAAAAACATTTTACCAGCACCCTCCCTTTCCTCCTGGATTTTAGGCTCTGCATAATTTAAGGAAATGTAATCCATATGTTTGATTATTCATACTTCCATCATCAAAAAATATTGTTGATTCTTTGAGGAGCTTTTGATGTTCTGGAAGTCACTTTTTTTTTTTAAGGCAGTGGAGAAGAGAGAATATTTTTAAAACAACTCTCTTCCTTTTCCTACTATTTTATTTCCCTTGAAAAAACATTTGATGGCATTTGACTGGGAGATGAACAAGTGGTCACTAGGATATTCCACTTCTTCTTACAGATTTTTAATAGAGTGATGAGTCCAGGAATGCAGTTCTTGGTCTCAGGGCTCTGCTGTGTGGGGAAAGGAGTTGATCTTTATGGGATTCCTACCAGTGAGGCCACTTTACCTTCAAGGTCTTAGTGGTGTTCACAAACCCCTGAAAGGAGATGCCATTGGCGCTGTTTCCTAGAAGAGGGGAGTGAGGCTCTGAGGCCAGAATGGTCGGGTTGGGATTCAAATCCAGCTTTGCCTATCCCTAAAGCTGGGGTGCTTACACTTTTCAACTCCTTCAAGAGAATACAGGGTTTTTTGTCATCCAATCAACACATTATCTGGTTTCATTCCTGTCATCATCTGCACATCCCTAACTAATCACCAAACAACTTCCCAGGAACCTGGGAGTGAGAGTTAGAGTTTAAATTCAGGGTCCCCGTTCACTATCCACTGTGTGCCAACTGCAGAACCAGGTGCAGGGAACAACAGAGATGAACCAGACCAGTCCTCTCTCCTCAGAGCACTGAATTGACATGTGCCCTTCCCACTGTAGCCTAAATGCCCCCTCCAAGAAGAGGCCTTCCCTGGCTTCCCCTCTAAAGAAACCTTCAGTGACGTTCCATCACTTCGATCTATTGTCATTTGCAACGTGGTGCTTTTCATAGGATGATATTTTTCTTGTTTCTCTATTTTTCTACTATTTTGTTATCTCTATCCACTCCTTTCTCCTTCCCACCAGGAGCAGAGCAATCCCAGGCATACAGAAAGCATGTAAGAAATATTTGTTGAAGGAAAGCATGTCTTATTCATCCCTGTATCCCCAGGCCCTGAAACAGACTAGATATTAAATAATAATACTATCTAAGATTTATTGAGCACTTACGTGCCAAATGTTCTTTGAAGGATTTTACATGCATTACCTCCCTTAGCCTTATGAGGAACCTCTGAAATAGGTCCAGGTATTAGTTCCATTTTATAGGTGAGGAAATCAAGGTACAGAAAGGCCAAGATGCCACCGCCAGCAAGAAGTAGGCTGACTTTCAAACCCAGACCGTCGTGGCCCCAGAGCTGGAATGCTTAACCCGTTTCTAATTTGTTTAAGGGATACATGAGTGTTTGGGAGAGCCACTGCTAAGAGAATGTGGCATTCTGACGGCATGGCGATAATCAATGAGCTAAACGTAGCCAGAGGAATCAAAGCCTTAGAGCTGACCCAATCAAACTTTCTGGAGAAGTTGACAATTGAGTTTAGTCTTTGAATGGGGCAGGTGTGGACAGGTGCATTTCAGAGTCGAGAGTCCAGAGTTGGAAGCATGGCTAGCGTGAAGGAAAGAATGGATGATGCAGACAAGGAGGGGTGGGCTGGGGGGTGAGGAGGAGAGGGAAACAAGGCTGGAGAGGGAAGGGGGCTGGGAAGTGGGGGGCTTGAAATGTGCGGCCAGCAGATGTGGTCTCGATGGTATGGGAGCGTTTCCCCTGATGGCCATGCTGCCATCGGAACCCCTTGTTTCAGACTGCATTTAGCCTGTGTTTGAGCTGCATTGACTTCACTGGACATTGCCCATCACATTGAATTCGTCTTCCTGGTATACCTGGCAGGTCCAGATTACTATTCCCATTTTGCCGATGGCACTGTGGATGTGCAGAGAGTTGATTTTGCCAAGTTCATCAGCTATGAAACAGCAGGGCAAGGGCTCCAATTCCTGTCTGCCCAGGCGGTATCCAGTGCCAGGAAAACATTCCAATAACTGGACGGAGAAAGGAACGGTGCCAACGTACCCACCTCAACTTCCCAAGGGTAGGGAAGAGAACTCCCCGGTACCTTCTCCATTCTCAACGCTTGCAGCATTAGTGAGCAAGAGCCTTGTGGGGGAGGGGAGGATGGCAAGAGAGACAGCAAATTGTTTCTGGATGGAATTTTCCAGACAGAGCCCCAGTCAGAGAACAAATGGGCCTTCTGAATTTTCACTGTAATTGTTATTGACCTTTAATGAGATGAGCAAAATTACTCTCCCGAACCCCTCCACCCCCACCCCTTTTTACAAAATTGTTTTCCCCGACTTTTCAAAAATGAAGTTGGGCCAGCCCGGGCCCTGACTGCCGACTGTGGGAAAAACAATACATCTCCTTATGGCCCCAAACGGAGCATTTGCAATTAATCCATTGATCTCAGTAGAAAACCCTATTGTATCAGGGCCCGCCAGGAGAAAACTGCGTCCTGCCCTTCTCCCTCCCCACACAGAATGTTCATTGAAGTCAGCCCCCAAATTGATGGCAGGATGTGGCCCTAAAAACCTCCAAATTAAAGGGGTCCAGAAAATAATGTTGGCTAGGCAGCGGAAGCTGGGGCGGAGGAGGTGAGGAGAAGGGGGGAAGGGGAGGGGTTTCCTCTGGAATTTGCATGTCCACAGCTTTGCAAGCTACAAAGCCTTTCTAGCTGTCCTTGACTCTCAGGTCTCCTCCTTCATCTGTTCTGCAGATTCGGACCCTTAGCTCTCTAGTTTGCTCTGGTTTGGCTCTTTGGCAGTGCTGCTGCCCCTGATGAGCAGACAGTAATGATCCTGACTAGGATCTGTGGGGCATTGGACAAGAGGTCTCCCCACCCGCTCTGTTTCACCTCATTCACTTCTCAGACAGTCCTGGGTGAGGCTGATGGAGATTATGAAGACTATCTCTTGTTGAGTGGGTCCCACCTGCCAGGGGGTTTCTGCATTCTTTTTCATTTAACCCTCAAGCCCTGGAGGCAAGCCGAGCGAGTCAGTGGACCAGTAACTGGGTATCGGTATACGCCAATAACGAATACCGTGGGACACGGTAACCCAGTGCATCAGTCTTCAAGGGGCATTAAACATTAAGCATCCCTGGAAATGCAAGATGAATGCTTTCCAGAGCTTCTCTGAGGTAGAATATGTGGATGAAAGACTTGGAAAGCTGCCTGGGCTGAGCAGTGAGCCTCAAAGTACCTAACCATCTTCCGTGGAGGGTGGGTGACATGATGGCAGAGCCTTGTTTTGCTCAGTGGAGTATGGGGTGGGCTGCTGTCCTGGGGACATGACATCACGCATTCGCGTGAGGCTGTGCTCTGCTTCCATACGCCGCGTGCGTGCGTACATAGAGGAGCCTGTTCCGAACACAGCCGCGTAGACAACCATCCGCGGTAGACCTGCCATAGTCTTCCCGTTCAGCTCTTCCCTCTTCTGATTCGTTCTTTCTCTTCTGAGTAAATGCTAAACAAATATTCAAAGAATGTAAGCCTTCCAAGTGTCAGTCTGGTCCTGCTGGTGAGTGTTACTCTCATTTAACGGATGAAGAAATGGAGACACCACAAAATGGAATGACATGTTTGGAAATGAGCAACTATTAAGTGGTTGATTCTGAACTATCAAGAATATAAGCTCTAGGAAAACTGGAGCGTTTTTGTTTGTTTGTTTGCTTGCTTGTTTTTGTTATGGTCTCATTCAGAGGTATACCTCCAACAACTGTAGATCTATCTACCACCCGTGTCTGGTGTGGTGCCTGGCCAGCAGACGGTGCTCAATAAAACTTGCTACATAAATGCATAAGCTGCTTTTTGTCCTTTTGTAGGATACGTGGGGAACCCGATTCCTTTCTGTCAGCCTGGTTGCCATAGTGCATTTTTCTGGTCCTTCTGTCTTTTAATAATCCTTCTGCAAGGATCTTCCGATAAATCCCCCGTAAAGTCCAGTTATAGGACGAAAGTGGGTTTCTTCCGACAAGTAAAAAAGGTATGCTTCCTTTTGTCAGAAAACAAGAACTATAAAATTCCTCAAGTTTCCCATTGGCTTCCAAGGCTTTGAATTAAATTCGGTGCTCGATTTCATATTATTCTTGGGTTAGATTCAGAGTACCATGGTTTTTGTTTTTAATGCATTCTGTGATTTCAGTACTTTTCTCTCTGTATGTGGTTCAATTTTACAGGTGTCTTTTTGGATGTAGAGGAAACATAGTCTAATAATAATAGTGCTCATGATGTTACCAGGGCCGTCTCTTATCCAGAGTCCTATATGTCCAAAACTGCAGCTATGAAACCACACCGAAGCCCAGAGTTTTGCTGTAAGCTTCATAGTCTAGCTGCACCAGTAGTTCTTCATTGGGGTGGAAGTGAGGGGTAGTGATTCTGCCCCTCAAGGAATATTTGACAATGTCTGGAGGCATTTTTGGTAGCCACTGGCTTTTAGCAGGTAGAAGCTAGGGATTTTTTTCACATCCTACAGTGCACAGAACAGTCCCCACAACAAAGAATTATCTAGACCCATAGGTCAATGGGGTAAAAAATTGAGAAATCTTAATCTGTCCTTGTCAACAGTCACAAAGCATCTCACAGAAAGAACTTGCATTCACACCTTGTTCCCCTCCCTTGACTGGATACATTCAAGGAAAGCGTTCAGCCAGACTCCACATATACTCTCTCCTGAGCAGGCTGTCGGGCTCTCTCCACTTAGCATCCATCTTCCTCACATAGGAGAGGAGTTGAGACAAATGAGGACCCCCTCTTATTCATCTATTGATCTTGGATTGTCACACGGGTCTTACCCTGGAGATGTTTCCATTTAAGCCACCAGGTGATTTCACATCTTTGGGATTGGGAGAGAGAGAATTTCAGAATGAAGTGATTTGCTTTTTATGGTTGCCTTTAATTATATAGTCTCATAGAGGAAAACATAGCTCCCCAGAGATCTGGGCTGATAACTTTTGGACAGAGCTGGGGTATTTTTGCTATGTTAGTGTCATTTTGATGAAGACATTCCCCACATCTGCTTCTGCTATCCTGTGTTCTCTTAGTTGGCTGTTAGTAATATCAGCTCTTGGGGCCAAGAGACATCATTATTGCCTACTCTAAATTTCTGGACATCTGCCTCTATTTCCCTGCTTGACACCTCCGGTTCTTCCTAAGGCTAAGCTCAGACTTGAATTCAAACCTAATGGGTTGGAACCCTGCTGCTGAATCTACTTTTCCTTGGCAGGGGCAGGGGAAAGGGAGGGGCCAGGTTGTGCTTTTCCTACTCATCCTGTATGGGTAGAAGCATGCGTGTGATGATTTCCACGGCCCCATGTAGTCACCACCCACCCAGTTTTGAACATTTCTGGTGGCCATGTCCCAGTGAGGGCTAGAACACCCTTGGTGCTGCCTTTGGCACAGGTGAACTCAGGTGCACTCAGGCAGTTAGGCACCTGTTTTTCCAATAACATTTACTACTTTGGGCAAAATACTGTGTGTCAAGCACTGTGCCAGTTGGGTTTGTAAGATTAATAAGATCTCATCACTAGCTCACAAAGAAACCAAATGGAAACTTACAGTGCTCTATATGCAAATGTGATAATGGCATAACAGTATTCATTATTTTTGCACCACACCCAGTGCTCCATGCAATCTGTGCCCTCTACAATACCCACCACCTGGTGCCCCCAACCTCCCACCCCCCACCCCTTCAAAATTCTCAGATCGTTTTTCAGAGTCCATAGTCTCTCATGGTTCACCTCCCCTTCCAATTTCCCTCAACTCCCTTCTCCTCTCCATCTCCCCTTGTCCTCCATGCTATTTGTTATGCTCCACAAATAAGTGAAACCATATAATTGACTCTCTCTGCTTGACTTAGCAAATGTGATAATGGAAGTGAGCATGGAAGTTTTGTGGAACCCCCTAAAGGATACCTTTCTTTTTTTCTCATCCTGAAGGACACCTAACTCAGCCTGAGAGAAGGTGGTCAAGGAAGACTTCCTGGAAGAGGGGATGCCTGAGCCAGGCTTTAAAGGGCTTCTGCTGGTTCAACCAGCTTCTCTAGCCAGTCTGGTCTCCCTGGCAACTGTCTCCCTCTGGTTCTCCCCCTCCTCATTCCTCTCAGCTCCCACTCCCTAGAACATCTGTGTTGCTGTACTTGTGCCAGTGCTCTTTTCCTAAACTAAAAAAAAAAAAAAAAAAAAAAAAAAAAAAAATGAAAAAGAGAGTGGTGGACCCAGTGAACTGGGGCAACTTCTGTAGTCTGAGAAGTTATATCTCAGCCTCTCAGTAACTGAAACTCAAAGTTTCGCCGTGGGGTTACTTCTGGTCAACAGCCAGCTGTGTGTCAAGGAGCTCAGGGTTTCCTGTTAGACATGGCCATGGGGGTGTCAATGAGGTTGCTACCACCTGTCAACCAGCTCCAGACCTACCCCAAAAGAAGACCAGCCTGGAGACTCTCCAAAGCACAGAACAGAGATTTTTCCAATCCTCAGAGGGGCTCTGAGTGGTGGATATCATTGTCCCCATTGCATTGCTAAAGAAACTGAGAATCAGATGGGTTGAGTCACTTGCTCATAAATGCAGCAGCCAGGATGCAAAAGCAGGGCTTTTTAGTCCAAATCCACTTTCTTCACAATGCCTCATTTTCTCAGCACAGCTGAGCCTCCTGGACCAGTGCAGAGCAAATCAGAGCCCCGTCCTATTTTCCCTCAGGCTCACTCTCACTGAGTTGCTTTGGAGATGAAACAGAACCAGAACAGGGCTTGTGTGTTTTGTTATGTCACACCTCTTTTTCCCAAGATTTCAAAGGCTTGGGTCCATTTATCTAGATACTCAAATTCTCACCAGGGGCGTTAGAGAGGGGCCGGAGAGTGAAATGCTGTTTTGGAAAGGATGAAACAATCCTTGCAGTGTTTAGATTCAATTCCGGAGACCTGGTTAGAAAAATATTTTTTAAAAACGGAAGGAAGAGTAACTATGCACTCACAAAATATGGGCTGCTCGTCGTAGGGGAACCTTTGCTCTTGGAGTCTGTTCCCAGGGGTGGATGTGTGCAGACCCAAACTGCCGTTAGGAGATGAAAGGGAATCTTTCAACATTTCCTCCCATTGTCTGAGCTTTCTCCTTGCTTTGTCACCATAACATTCTTTTTTGGAATTCCATTAATGTGGAGTTTTCCCCTCCCCCAGAAACAATGAAAAGAGAAGAGCTGGCAGAGCCAGCCAGGAAAGACCTGTGGCTCACTCCTAAGTGAGTAACTGTCACGTGTCTTGGAATGATTTGCAGCTTCCAGTCAAAGAAGTTTGAGCTTAAAGAGAAGAACACATAAACATTCTGTCTGGCTGCAGAGGTGGCTTGAACTCTGTAGTGAGGCTCTAGGAGGGCTGAGTGTGACTTGTGGACCAGGAGAGCTGGGCTCAAATCCTGATTTCACTCTTTCCTAGTTGCATGGCTTTGAGCAAAGTCCCTAACTTCTCTGAACTTCACCAAGTTAACCAGTGAAAATAGGAATTCTGCCTATGTTATGTGTGCTCCTGTGAAAATTTAATGAGATAGGAGACATGAAAATATAGAGCATGTGGCAGCTTTCAAATATGTCCTTTTTATTCTTTCTCCCTCTGGTCATATCCCTTCCGCCTGTACAGTCTCCCACATGGAAGTTTTGAGTCGACCCAGGAAAGGAAACAGGAAGAGTCTAAACGAGAAGCTTCAAGCACTGACAACTTCATTTAACTCATGAGGAATTGTATGTACAGCTGTCTGTCTGTATGTCTGAGGCAGTAATTTGTAAGAGAAGAAAAGAGTACTCAGTTGAGGCTGTCTGCCCATGTGGGTTTTCAACATTGTTCTGAGTACTAATCACAATATATACAAGCATGCTTTTTTTTCCCCCCCCCCCCCTGTATAACAGAAGCTAATCATGTATAGAGCACCTGTTCTATCCTGGGTGCTTTGTGAATATTATCTTGTTTAATCCTTACAATCACATTATCTAGTAGGAATTATTATCCCAAGATCCACACGAGGAATTAAGCCCAGAGAGCTAGTCCGTTATAGACCCAGAAGAGAGCAACAGTCTAGAAATGGCCATTTTTCAGGATCCGTGGCCTTTGGTAGAGGAATATAGCTAACCCACAGCAACCGGACCCAGAGGGAGGCAGGGAGCCCAAGTGCCATCCTCTTCTTACTTTGTGATTTCCTTCTGGTGACTTCTATTGGCCCGACCCGACTGAGAGCCAGAGGGCAAGGGAAGCTTTATAAGGTCTTTATAAAGTCAGCATTCTGGTCACAAAGCCAGATGGGAAAACAGTGACCGTGGGTCTGTATGGGCATATGGAGATTATCCAGGCGAGTATTCCATCCATATCGAATTCCAGTTCCCATTCTGAAATTGCTTATGGTCATATAGGGAAAATGAGACTTTTACCCAATACCCACAGCCCAGGTTAGAGCGGGGTGAGCCTATTACAACCGGCTTGTCCTGGATGTGATGCCACTCTGTATTTTTCTCAGTGTGCAGTATTCCCCAGGGTCTAACAAAGACCAGGCTCTAAGTAGGCATTAAGGATCCTCTTAATAAACTCAGATCACGTGGAATCCTGCTCTCACCTGATGTTGTGACCAAACCGGAAGGCTCACCGCTGACGGTCACTTCAGTCATGACTCCATGCTTTGGTTGAAGGGCTTCCCACAGCCCAGCAGACCCTGCTCTCCTGCCCTTCTCCATCCAGCACTCAGTGCACATACCACTGCTCCCCAAGTCCTGCCTGGCTCCCTGCCACTCGGAATTTTACCATGGCACCCCCCCACGTTTCTGCAGCATGGCACTCGTTTGTCTTGTTCAATGTTTCATTGAACAAACATTTCACCCGACAGACACTGAATGCCTGCTGAGATCCCAGCACTGTGAAAGAGGGGCTGCACAGAGATTAGGACTGGTTCTTGCCTTCAAGGAGCTCACAGTCTTCCTGAGATTGGAGCTCTTTTTTGCATGTGGCCGTCTCCTAGATGGCAAGTATGCTGAGGACAGGGAGTCTGATTAATTACCTTTGTACGTTCCCTGCTTAGCAACTGTGCAGCATGGAAGTCTCAGAGAATGTGAAGCTACAAAAGAAACAAACATGGAGAGAAAGATGAAGGAAGGAAAGGAGGAATGAATTTATTTATCTCCGGGATTTACTAAGTGCCTAAAATGTTCCAGGCCCTCATATGCAATGAATAGCATAGGCTACACACATGCAGGAGTGTGTGTGTTTGTGTGTGTGTGTGTGCGCGTGTGTGTGCGCGTGCGCGCGCGCATGCGCATATATGCATGAAGACTGAGGAAGTGGTGATGAATGTTGGCAGAGGCCAAAGGACCAATCAGAGCATAACTTCTTGACTCTACCTTTTGTATGGAAGCTTTCAGAATCCAGAGGAGAGATGGAAGGATCTGTTTAGATGCCTACCTTAGCTGCTGGGTGGTGGTTTAAGAGGACTATCAAGTTCTGGAAGCAGGTGATTTTTGCAAATGAGGGCTTGTTGGCATATGGTATTTGGATGATACAACTTCTTTAATTGAAAGTGTTATCTTAACCAGAGAGTTTTGCAAAACCCCAAAACAAAGACATCTGTTGCTGTTTTTGTTCTTTTCCCCAGCAAACAATCTGGTGGTGAAAAATAGGACTGACTAAATGGAATGCCAGGGAAAGATGTGGATTTGAAAAACAAACCCCTACATCTTCAAGAGGAGGGTTATCAATCAAGGTGTGAGTCAGGCAGTCTCTGAACAGAGTTTTTTGTGAGATCGTAGGTCATTATAACTCTACTTCTTTATATATCAATAATTAAATTTTTAAAAGATTTTATTTATTTATTTGAGAGAGTGTGACACAGAGAGAGAGATCTCTAGTAGGGGCAGGGATAGAGAGAGAAGCAGACACCCACTGAGCAGGGAGCCCAATGCAGGACTCGATCCCAGCACTCCAGGATTATGAACTAAGCTGAAGGCAGATGTTTAACCAACTGAGCCACCCGGGTGCCCTATATCAATAATTATTAAGACAACCAATGAGATGAGCCTGTGACAAATTTAGTGCATTCTTCAGTTGTCCATGGACCTTAACTGTTAGCTCTGTGCTGCTGGTGCCTTGGCTGAATCTCTAGGCCAGACCTTCTGGTGCACCGGTCTCCTGGACATGTCTTCCTGGTGTCCCACAGGTACCTCATACTCAACTGATCTCATCAGCCCACTGATACCTGGTTCTTCTCCTGTATTTTCCATTTTGGGGAGTGCCCCACCACCCACTCAGTCTTGCAGGAATTCTCCCTCTGGGAGACCCTTCACAAGCTTTCCCCTTGGAAAGAATCCCACTTGGCTCCCTTTCTTCACCTCTGCACCCCTCTCAGATTTCTGCAATGACTCTGCCTCTCTGAAGACCCCCGTCTAACCTCAGTTCCAGGTATCAGCCAGGGTCTTGGCTGGAAGCAGAACTCATCTCACATGGTTCAAATGAAGGACCATTAATAAAGGGACTATCAGAGAGGTGAGGGCTGGGTTACTGGAGGCATCTAGAGACTAGCAACTGCTGGAAGCTGTTACCACCTGTAGGACTGAAGGCATAGAGGGGAAGGAATGAAGATATTGAAACCCAGTGAGAACCAGAACCATGGATGAAGGGCTACCCAGTGGGAAATACCAGAGAGCCTATGCAGAGCAGAGAGGAAACAAGGAAGAAATCACACAATGCTCCTTCTACCCATCTCCCTTCTCCTTGTTGGTGCTTCTCATTGTTTGAACCCAGAAGTCTAGTTCAAGGGAGCGCAGAAGGTGTGGTTAGCAGTGGTTGGCCTCCTGGGACACAGAACTGGTCAGAGAGGGGCTGAAAATGGATTTGGGAATATGAAAGAGGGGACAGAGAATGGTCAGCTTCCTCCTCCTTATCCATTCCATATTCTGATACTCACGTGCTAGTGCAAGTTCTAAAACCCTGACATGTCTCTTCTTTAACTGAACCACTATAGGAACTCCCCATTGCACTTAGGATAAAACCAAAGCTCCTTATGCTAGCATTGAATCTTCCTGTTGACCTTTCTGACCTCTCTTGTCCCATCTCTCACTACTCCTGGTTCTTATTCAACACCCTAGCTCTTTACATTACTTCCAGGCCTATGAATATATCATGCTGTTTCAAATCTTTATGCCTTAGTAAGTGTTCCTTTATTCCTCTGGAATATCTTCTTCTCCCTGTCCAAACACCTTCCCAACACCATCTTCCTGGTGAAATGCAAGTCCTTCTTCCAAACCTAGTTTAGATATTACCTCCTCCAGGAAGACTTCTCTAATGGTCCTACTCCCCCATCTGAATTAATCACCCCTACCTCTGAGCAATCTCTATTTTATGAATTTTAATTTTTGCACTAGTGACATGCTTTGTGATTTTTTTTTTCTTGAGCAATGTCTGTATCCCCCATCCAGCCTGGTAGCTCCTTAAAGGCAAAGACTGTATATTATGCATCTTGGCATCCCAGCTGATTGTCATAGTGCCTGGAACATTAAATCTGTTCAGTAAACATTTAAGGAAGGAAGGAAAGAAGAAAGCAGGAGAGGGAGGGAGGAAGGAAGGCAGGAAATCATTCCAACTGTTCAAAGTATTTTCAAATGCCTTTTCACAAACAATCTGAGTGCTGGGGTGGGAATGGTCATCTAGCGTAAGGACACTGAGTCTTGGGAAGGATGGAAGGAGGCTGGACATTGAGAAGAGTTAGGAATTGCGAACCAGTATTGGGTTTGAGCCCCAGATCTCTAACTTATGGGATCTGTGCTCTTTCCTGAACTGGGAACTTGTCTGAGCTATTGTTTCATCTCTAGTTTGGGGATAGCAATTATTCGTCCCTCTCAGAGTTGTAGGCAAGACAACATGTGAAGATGTTTCATATGCTATACGGAGCTAGGCAAATAGAAGAGCCATGTATATGCTATACAGGGCTAGGCTAATCATAGACTATTAGGGTCACTTTTTAGCACACACTGCTATTTTAGTAGTTCTGACAAATTGATTGACATCTTCCCAGCTGTCCTACCTTAAATGCCCAAACTCACAGAAGTCTGAGGAGGCTCTTTCCACCATGATAAAGTTGATTCCTGAATTTTCAGAGTTGTAAATCAGATCCAGAGAATACTGGAGACGACCTAGACCCATCTTTGACCTGACACTAGGCTTTCCCTACAATGGACAGAAGCTTTATATATCAGTGATGGCTCACTCTTGTCAAGTCACCCTTCCATCTTTGGAGGACTGCCTGCCAGAAATTTCTTACTTCAAACTTCTTCCTTTTTCCTTTGAACTCCTTCCTTTGAAATCTATTTCTTTCCAAATTCTTATACAGGTTGTGTTTCCAGGCTTTGGAGCCACCCAAAAGAGGCCTATGCTCACTTCCATGTAATGGCTCTTCTGAAATGAAGTCAGCTCTGCTGTCCTCTGAATCATCTTTCCTTCAAGCCAGGATATCTCGCATCCTTCAGATGCTTTCTACCATGGAACCTCAAGGCCTTTCACTACACTGAGGGTGTAGTAATCAGGTGTCATTAGACTTTTCTCTGTCTGATACTCCTCATCTGAGCCTGTGACAGACAACTCAGTTGCCACTTTCTACGACACCGTGACAAGCCATCATACATCTGAAACAATAATCATATGTTATGGAAGACCTCTTATATCCAGATAGGGAAACTGAGGCTCTGAAAGGTGGGGGTCACTTGCTCTAGGTCAGGTAGATGGTAAACAAATAGTTCAGGGATTATACTCAGAGTTATAACTTCCAGAGCCCCTGTGTTTTCTACTCCCAGCGATACCTTCTCTTGCTCCATTCAAGCTATGGTCAAAAAGAACTGAGGTGTGCACTTGTCAGTCTCCTTCACTAAACAGTAGTCTCCTCCATGAAAAGATAGAATTAGGCTTGTTCCTAATCATTGACAGTACCTTCAACATAGGATACACTTGGAAAATGGTACTCTCATCAACATTATTAGATGTTTCACAAAACTTGACAATTTTCTTAGTCATTCTGGGATTTCCAGATAATGAGGGTTTGGGGATCATATAAGCTAGTGACTCTCAAAGTACGGTCTGTGTACTAGTATCAGCTTGGTATCATTCTGCCAACTGTTATGGGCCCTGGCTGAGATAAGTTCAGAAATTAAGAGTGAATGCAGAGAGATTTTACAGCCATTTGGCATTGCCATGGCATTCAGTCATGTGATGCTGTGTTTTACAAAAAGTGGCCACAGATTGAGAATAAAAACCTGGTCTTTCACCATAAACGCTCTGAGAAGCAGTGGTGCAGTCCATTTGCCCAATGATTGGTTCTATTTCATTTGTATGAGAATTTGAACTTCACTTGGACAATACAATCAGTTCAGCTCAGTTTGGCAAAACACCAGCCACACTTACTATGTGGCGTGTGTTACACCAGGAACTGTGGGGGAGACCCAGGGTAGACAAGGTGTTCTGCCGCATGGCACATGGCCCAGCAGTGTACACAGAGTAGATGCTTAGGAGAGATTGAAGTTGAATTCCTTTATTTGAATGTACATTTGGAAAGCCACACAGGTTCTAATATCTATTAGTGGATAATCCAGAATAGGTTCTAGATATGTTCTGTGTGATTGCTGTCTATGAACACACGAAGAGGATCCTGCCCCGCTGACCTGGCTGGGTGTGACTATGAGGTTCAGTAGGGATGCATTACATTTGCCCAGTGCTTGGAAAGCTCTTCTCTGGTGTGGACTATCACTAAGCTCCTAGCTGTTCCAACCCAAGAATCCTTCCTAACCCAGGACCACTTGCAAGGGAAATTGGTCCTACAAACGGCTCCCTGCAATACGAGTTCCCATTGGTGGGACTAAATCAACCAGGTGAGAAGCTTTTCAGCCAGCAAAATTGTTTTGAGAACACAGTGGAGTTTGTGCCTCTCTTTGTGTCTGTTCAATTCAACCATGCAATGGGAAACACTCAGTTTCATCCTTCAAAACCTGCTTGATGGCTGCTGTCTCTGTGAAGCTTGCCTTTGTCCCTTTAGGCAGAGTTCAGCATTCTGTTATATGTACTCACTCCCATTATTTTGCTCATCTCATGCTATGGTGGAACTTGTTTTCTTGGCTATCTTCCCCACTAAACCATGAGCTCCCAAGGTCAGGAGCTGTGGGGTCACCAGGGCCTAGTAGGAGGCCTCGAGCAGGTGTTAGGACCGATGGAAGGACAGATGAATAAATAACTGAATGACTTAACATCAAAAGGACCTGGATAGCAGTTTGTCAGCTGTGTGATACGGGCACATCAGAACAGACTTGCGTTTGAATTCCTTTCAAGCGAATGGACAAAACAATATTTTTCTATTATGATCATAAGAAGTAATGTGAGTGGAAATGCTGTGAAAACAATAAAGTCATGAAATGCAAAGTAATGTTTTAGATTTCAGCAATATTTAATGAACATTATAAAACTGGCATGCTTCCAGGCAATTCAATGGGGATGTAAGAATGAGGGGAATGGTTATCATTGCTGAACTTAAATGAAACATTTAATTTGTCTATCAGTCATACTTGAAGCCACTTGACAGTGCCCACACCAAGGTTTCTTCCAGTCCCTGTTTCCCTGTGATAGGAAACTTGCACCCAGGGCAGATGTATCCCCTAAGGTCCCCAATCATGTTTTGTTTCATGCTCTGCTGCCTCCATCTTGAAAGTCCTAAAATTTTGGAACAAGGAAGGCCACATTATCATTTTGCACTAGTTCCCACAAACTGAGTACCAAATCCTGCACGTACTTTCTAGGGATAGCTGCATCTCTCTTTGGAAGAGGCTTACGGCTATGACACTTTTTTTATTGAGAAATCTCCCTTCCTTGGTGTCCATTTGATCAAATTCAGCCTTTGAGGCCTAAACTGGGAAAAGGAGTCCTCTTCAGCTAACAATCCTGGGATAACGCTAGACAGTAACAAAGCTGTGAGCATCACATTGCCTGATTTCAAGCTCTATTACAAAGCTGAGATCACCAAGACAGCATGGTACTGGCACAAAAACAGACACATAGACCAATGGAACAAAATAGAGAGCCCAGATATGGACTTTCAACTCTATGGTCAACTAATCTTCAACAAAGCAGGAAAAAATATGCGATGGAAAAAAAGACAGTCTCTTCAATAAATGGTGCTAGGAAAATTGGACAGCTATATACAGAAGAATGAAACTCAACCATTCTCTTACACCATACACAAAGATAGATTCAAAATGGATGAAAGACAATGTGAGACAGGAACCCACCAAAATCCTAAAGGAAAACACAGACAGTAACCTTTTCAACATCCGCCACAGCAACTTCTCTCAAAACACGTCTCCAAAGGCAAGGGAAACAAAAGCAAAAATGAACTTCTGAGGTTTCACTAAGATAAAAAGCTTCTGCATAGCAGAGGAAAACAGTCAATGAAACAAAGAGACAACCCACGGAATGGGACAAGATATTTGCAAATGATACTACAGATAAAGGGCTGGTATCCAAGATCTACAAAGAACTTCTCAAACTTGACACCCAAAAGAACAAATAATCAGGTCAAAAAATGGGCTGAAGACATGAACAGACACTTATCCAAAGAAGACATACAAATGGCTAACAGACAAATGAAAAAATGTTCATCATCATTAGCCATCAGGGAAATTCAAATCAAAACCACAGTGAGATACCACCTTACACCAGTTAGAATGGCAAAAATTGACAAGGCAAGAAACAAGTGTTGGAGAAGTTGTGGAGAAAGGGGAAGCCTCTTTCACCGTTGGTAGGAATGCCAAGTTTGTATAGCCATTTTGGAAAAACAGTGTGGAGGTTCCTCCAAGAGTTAAAAATAGAGTACCCTGTGACCTAGCAGTTGCACTACTGGGTATTTACCTCAAAGATACAGATGTAGTGAAAAGAAGGGCCATCTATACCCTGATGTTCATAGCAGAAATGGCCACACTAGCTAAATTGTGGAAGGAGCCAAGATGCCCTTCAATGGATGAATGGATAAAGCAGATGTGGTCCATATATACAGTGAAATATTACTCAGCCATCAGAAAGGATGAATACCCAATATTTGCATCAACTGGAGGAGATTATGCTAAGTGAAATAAGTCGAACAGAGAAAGACAGTTATCATATGGTTTCACTTACCTGTGGAACATAAGGAATAGCACAGGACATTAGGAGAAGGAAGGGGAAAATGAAGGAGGGGAAATCAGAGAAGAGGAACCATGAGAGCCTAGGGACTCCTGGAATCAAACAGAGGATTTTGGGGGGGTGGGTAATGTGTGAGCCCGCTGATGGGTATTAGGGAGGGCACATATTGCATGGAGCACTGGGTATTATATGCAAACAATGAATCATGAAACAATACATCAAAAACTAATGATGTACTGTATGGTGACTAACATAATAAAAAAATAATAAAGACAGTTATCATTCTCCTCTCCTTCTGACCCTGGGCTCTCTTCTGTTTTCCCTTTCCATTGATTGTGATGTCATTATTATTATACATTTCATTCAAATGTCAAATGGAGCCTAATTCTCATATTCATTGTGTTCCATTTGTCTGCCCATGTCTTTTTATACTGGTATTACACTATTTTATTAATTATGGTCTTGTGATATGCTTTCATATTTGTCAAGGGTATTTCTTCACTATA
This sequence comes from Lutra lutra, assembly GCF_902655055.1. NCBI lineage: Eukaryota > Metazoa > Chordata > Mammalia > Carnivora > Mustelidae > Lutra > Lutra lutra. Next base: position 149,732,554 of record NC_062281.1, on the reverse strand, counting down.
GTTATTGTCCAAATCATCTTTTTATTTCTCCACTCTTTACTAATCAAGGGGAATTTTAGAATCTTTGCATTCCTGAGATAAACCCAACTTAGTCATGGTGAGTTATTATTTTTAGTATACTACTGAATTCGACTTACTACCATTTTGTTTAGAATTTTTACAAAAATATATATGGGGGTTGGGTTGAGCTAAAGTTACCTATTTTTGGTATTATTTAAAATATTATTTATCTATCTAGCTTTACTAAGGTATAATTGACAAATAAAAATTATACATAATTAAGGTGTAGAGTGTGAAGTTTTGATAAAATTATACAATGTGAATTGATTACCACAATCAAGCTAATTGACATATCCATCAGCTCCCTTTTGTGTCTGTGTGGTAAATGCACTTAAGATCTATTATTTCTTTTTTTAATTGAAGTATAATTGACATATAACACTATATTAATTTCAAGGCTACAGTATAATAATTCTATATTTGTATATATTGCAAAATGATCACCAGAAAAAGTCTAATTAACATCTGTCATTATACATAGTTATAAAATTTTTTCTTGTAATGAGGATTTTTTTTTAATGAGAATTTTTTTTTTTTAAAGATTTATTTATTTATTTGACAGAGAGATCACAAGCAGGCAGAGAGGCAGGCAGAGAGAGAGAAGGAAGCAGGCTCCCTGCTGAGCAGAGAGCCTGATGCGGGGCTCCATCCCAGGACTCTGAGATCATGACCTGAGCCGAAGGCAGCGGCTTAACCCACTGAGCCACCCAGGCGCCCCTTTAATGAGAATTTTTAAGATCTACTCTCCGCAACTCTCAATATGCAGTAAAGTATTACTGACTGTATCCACTGTGCTGTTCATACATCCCCAGGAGTTAATTTACTTTTATAATTGGGAGTTTATACCTTTTGAGCCTCCTTACCCACATGAAAGGATTTATGATAGTTTTATAAAATAAATGAGGTAATTTTTCATATTTTTCTATGTTCTAAACATTTCAGATAGCATAAAAATATCTTTCCTTAAATTATAAACGAATTCACCATATAAAACCTGGGGCAGTCTGCAAGGCTGGGAGAGAGTGATCCTGAGGATAATTTTCTTGATTTGCTCCTGGATTATTGCTATATATATATGTATTTTTTTCCAACTTCTTATTGAATCCACTTATTATATTAATTTCTCTATTTAAAAATAGTAAATTAAGTAGAGCTTTGGTGAACATCTGAAACCTTCAACTTATATTTTTTGCTATTTTTCAAAAGAGCCATTTTTAAAATTTTAATGCACTTGTCACTACTATGTCCTCATTGGGGAGTATGAATTTTAGCAATATAACATGGTTATTGTTACCTGTCCCCCTTTTGAAATTGCTTTGTCTACTACTTAACTTATTATGCTTTCTCTCTGTGTTTCTCTGACTTGCAAAGTTGCATCAGTATTCTTTTTAAACTTTCTGTAACAGTTTGTGTGCCAGTCTTTTATATAAAAAATATCATTGGTTTTATTTTAAAATTTAACTCAAGAGTGTGTGCCAGTCTTTTATACAGATAAATCACTGGGTTTTGTTTTAAAATTTAACCCAAGTGTTTCTATCCTACAAGCTCATTTCTGCTTCTCCAGATATGTTTCACAGGTCCCTCGACAGTGTGGTTAATGGTGGGCTTACAAGAGCTTCTTGTCTTCTTAAACTTTAACTTTTGTGGGCTCTCACTTTATTACCTTCAGCTCCCCATCCACTCTTCTCTCTGTTTCCAAATCTCTGCCTGTTTCCCCAAGGAAACCAGCAAGTTGGAACAGGAGCAATTCAATGATCAGATTTATGTAACTAAGACACTTAAAAACAGTATATCAATGGGATATGAAAAGAACTTACAACAAGAAGGTATGTTTTGATTAAATTAGGAATAAGAAATTTTTATTGTTTTCATGAAAATGGTTGTTGTAAGAAGTTATTACATTTTGATTCATATGTTGAATGTATAACATCTAATAATATCAGAAATATATGGTGCTCTTATAGAAGGTAGAGGTACCATAGACCAACAATCATCCAAAAAGTCATAGACATGAGTTGGTTAGAGCTGTGTATGCATCACACTATTATGGAATGTCCAGGTTTGTGCATCAGGAATTTCTTATAAGACCACCAGGCATCCTAATGCAGGGTGTGCCATTTCTCCATTTCTTCTGACCAGAGCATCACGCATCGTATGCTGTAATAACAAAGAGGACACACACACACACACACACACACACACACACACACAGACATTTCTTATGTATATGTGTTAAATGGCATTTCAGAAAAAAAATTCCCAAGAATGATTTTTATTTTTACTTTTAAAAAATTAATTAATTTCAGGACAACAGTTATCTCATGGATTGCTAGCATTTCACAGAATAGAATTTAGGAAAATTTGCCTTGGGAGCAACTGGATTAAAACAGTTCTGAGAAAGATAAAAACTGAAGAAGATGCTAGTCATCCACTCACGTCATTCCTTCTTACAACAAATATTCATGAAACACTTACTCTGTGTCAAGACATTGTACTCTAGGGCCTTGATGTTGAATAAGAAGTACTTCCAGGGGCACCTGGGTGGCTCAGATGGTTGGGTGTCTGCCTTCCGCTCGGGTCATGATCTCTGGGTCCTGGGATCGAGCCCCACATTGCCACACAGCTTCTGTCTGGCTCAGCAGACCACCTGCTTCTCTCTCTCAAATGAATAAATAAATAAATAAATAAATTAAAAAAAAGAAGTACTTCTAGCCCATGAGAAGCTCTGCCTCTAGTGGGTGGTCCTAAGAAGGTATTAAAGGTACCATGACTGAGGGACTCACAGGGGCTTAAGGGAGCATAGAGATGATGCCTCACCCAGCCAGGGCACAAGAGGATGGTCTCAGAGAAAGCCTGAATAAGTTAAGGAAACATTTGTCCTAGAAGAGGATACCAGACCCACCGCTTGGAGAGAAGTCCTCTAGCTGTGCATGGTCTGTGAAGGGATATGGGTTCATTGTTAGAGAGAGCTCCCTCCATTCTCTGGTGACCATCAATGTCCTGGACTCATGAAGGAGTTTCAAGGACATTGGGTGGGGTAGGTCTCGGAGGCCTCAATAAAGTATCCATGATTTCTGTTCATTAAATTTCAAATACAGTTGAAGAAAGCTGTCCAGTGGGTGGTACAGTTCTATACAATGGGGATATAGTTCCTTGGATGCTGGATGGTGCTGGAATCTCTGCTGCCCGAGACCCTCTGTGTCAAGGCTGGGTGTCTTTTCTAAGCCATACAGATGATGAGCTCATATTGGTATGAGTGTCTTTAGGTCAAATAAATGGCCTAATAATTATAGCTCCATAATTCTGAGCCCTTTGAAAAAAATTCACTCTGTGGCCTTAGACAAGTCAGTTTATCTCTCTGGACCTCAGTTTCATCATCTATATAGATTGAGACTTTCAAACAGAATCAGGGATGGCAAATATATGCAAATATATGCAAATATATGCTGGTGTGTTGTTCACATACCCAGGAAGTTCATCCCCCATCCATCACTGAATTAAAACACGGCCTCAGGATCCTTCTCAGCCCTGCTCCACACAGTCACTGCTGGGTCAAACCCTTGTGTTTTCCCTGCTTTTTGATGTTACTTTTGGGTCTAACATTTCGATTTTAAGAAAGGCAGAAAGATATTCAGTGCATGTAGTTTGTACTTGAACCAAGAAAGGTCACATTGTCATGGCATGTTGAAACCTTAAAGGAAAGAATGATTAAAATTTCTGTACACTTGACAAGGAATGGTTGATATTTGTTTATTTGTTTGCTTGAAATCGTATCACACAACTGTGGGACATTTTAGACACCCCTAACCCCCAGTGTGTGCCTGGTGTTTCTTGAGTGGATAACGTCTTTGAAATTGAAATGTTTCAAAGCTGTAGGGTTGCTTGCTATCTAAAGGAGGTTTGTCATGATGCCAGCTGCAAATAGGGAGCTTTTCTGAATTTCACATGCATACTCTGTGATGTTTCAGTGGTGTTTCTGAGGTCTGTCTTTCTTATGTGGAACATATTGAATATTAGCTGAATTAAGTGAATTCCCCACTGTGAAAAGGAAATCTTTTCCCGTTTCTCTTTTGCTTTTATAGACTAATGTTAAAAAAAAAAAAGCCTTGTAATCTAGAAATATCAACCTTTGGTCATGCTGTTGGGGGCATGGCAAACTGGCATTTGTATCTGAGTGTTCAAAGCTGCTCTTCTCCAAGGAGGCTGAGTTGCTTCCCATCCTCCACAGTTAATTCAAGCCCAGAACATCCTCCCAGCCATGGCACCTCCACCAGGCCAGGAAGAGTGGATTGGGCCAGCCCCTCACAGGAAACACCTGGCCTGCTTAAGCCCTCCTGAAATCACACACTGAGCTTTGCTTCAAGAATTACTTCCAGGTTTTAGGAAAAATCCCAAAGGTGAGGGAAATCTGCAAAAAAATAGAATCTCTTTTCTTCACCTTTTGGCACCATTCTGTTCTTCTGATGTCAACATTCTTTACCTAGAGCCCTGGCTTACTCCAGCTCTGCACAGCCAACATGGTCGTATCCACAGGGAACTTAGCATCCATTTGGGGAAATTCAGCCCTAGTAGAGGAGACTGTACTCATTCATTCATACACTCAGCACTTGTCCACGGAAGACCCTGCTATATTCTAGTAGATGACTGAGTCTCACTCTCTGCTACAAGAAAATAGACAAGTGGGTGCTGTGGTAGTGGTAGCTTGGGGTACAATGGGAGCAGAGAGGAGTGGCCAGCCCTGGGGATCAGGGAAGATTTCCTGGGGAGATGCAGATCATCCTACTTTGATGGACAAATAGGATTCAGCTGCTATGGGGGTAGAGAAAAGAAAATGTAGACACACAGATTAAAATGAGTAAGACATGCCCCTAATCTTCACAACCTTACAGTCTTATGGTTTTAGAACTGGACTTCATCATTCAGATGGGTCGACAACATTTGTGGAGCTCCTGTTCTGCCCAAACTTCAAGTGAAACTATTAAATGGCAACACTAGATCACGTCTTGTAAGGTGCCCATCTAGAGATGACAGTAAGTACTTCATGGAGGGAAACAGACCATATGTATGTTCTGTTTGGCTGGACCTTTTTCACTCTGGAGATGCAGGCCACACAGCTGCTCAGAGGATCTAGCCAGGTGCTTATGGTCTACTGAGGGACTATACCATGATGGAATTCAAACCCAGCTCAGATCACCACCCTCAGGATGATGATGGTGGAGGCAGCAGGGTGGCAGGCGCTGACTGCCCACTCCTGCACTGAGTTTTCTCTCCCACCTGTACCTATTTCCATTGTTTGAGAAGTCCCAATGTATGGAAGGTATTTACTCCAATGTCTGCTTCTCCATGCACAGTGAACAATTTGTTTTATCTGGAACCTGGTGAGAGACCAGAGCAAGTTTACGGAATAAGAATAAATGGAGGAAGTGCAAAGGGTTTTATGAACACATGCCAGTCCTGATTTTTGATACATTACAGACCTAAGTATTCTTCCTCGGTTAATGCAACAATAATAAGCAAATAAGCCTATAGTGACCATAAAAAAAAAAATCAACAGCAACAGAGAACAACAAAAGTAGTTCCTTCCTAATACCGAATTAGGTGAAGTTGAGCTCTTTGAATCCACTGAGTGCCTCCTTGGGGAACTGAGTCGCCTTGGTCCCCGCACCCCTGAATCAAGCTCCTGGTGTCTGGAGAGCCACAAAATTGGTGCTGGATGTCAACCGAGATAAGGGGACTCAATGAAAGAAGCTTCCCAAGTGCTTAACATCCTGGATAGACAGACATTTACTGAGCACTCACTCTGAGGGAGTGATGTTATATATATATATATACATATATATATACATACATGCTGCATTTTATATATATATAAAATATATACATAAAATATGTGTTTCGGTCTGCAAAGTGCTCATGTTCTGTCAGGGGAGCTAACATTTATCGAGGGCCCACCCTATGTCCAGATGCTCTGCAGGATGCATTTTTCGGTCTGCTCTCTTAAGGAGCCTAACGACTTATGTAAGAGAGGATGGTGATGAAAGGGGAGCCCCTGGGGTACACGTTAAGGGCAAGACCTCTGCTTTTGGCTGTACTTTCCCTTCGTGTTGCTAAGAAAGCCCCAGGCGGCACCAACAGCAGGGGTTGGGAGTGACGGCAGTTCGAGCCCGAGAGAGGTGAAGAGCAACATCTCTTTGGGCTTTTGCTTTATTTTCTTTTTAAAGATTTATTTATTTATTTGTGTGTGTGTGTGTGTGTGTGTGTGTGTGTGTGTGTGTGAGTGAGAGAAAGAGAGAGAGTGTATGAGCAGGAGGGGCAGAGGGAGACGGAGAATCTCAAGCAGACTCCATGCTAAGCACGGAGCCCGATGAAGGGGCTGGATCTTGGGGCTCAATCCCAGGACCCTGACTTCATGACCTTAGCTGAAATCAAGAGTCACTTACCCGACTGCGTCACCTAGGCACCTGGTTCTTTGGACTTTTAGAGACACCATCTCACTTAATGATCACAGACACCCATTTCAGAGACAAAACTGAGCCTCCACGAGTTTGAGGACTCACTCAGATCGAGCTGCTTCAAAAACAATATGCTTATCAGGGATGAGTCTTTTAGTTCTCTGGTTCCATCAAGGTAGAGATATGGCCTTGCACCCCTACCTCAGGGAAAGCCAGGACCTTTGTCTTTACTGTCCCATCTGTTCAAGGGTACAGCAGTGACCACCCACTGACAGCTCAGCCCCTCCGGGTTTCTGCTCCACAGCCGGATGACTTTGAGAAAGGCATTTGACCTTCTGGTTCTGAGTCGCTTCATTGCAAAATGGGAATGGTGGTACCTGGCTCCAAATCTTGATTCTGTCACCTGCTAGCTTTATTTCCTTGGATTCAGTTTCCACGTCTGTAAAATGGGATGAAATCACATTGGATGAATGAAATTAGCCAAGGTATATGAACGTGTTCTGCCCAAATCCTAGCACATGGTTGACACACATTAACAGTGCATTTCTCTCCTGTTTGAGGCAATCAGGCTTTCAGAGAAGTCACCAGAACCTTCAGGAAATGTTTGGGCTGAGGGTATCCCTCTCAGTCTGTCCTTCCTCTCATCACTACTCTCTGGACGGCTTTGTTTCTTATCTTCACTGTGGGCCTCAGCATTGATCGGATAGGGCAGAAAGTGAAGCCATAAAGAGAAGTCTTCGAGCTCGCTGGGCCCCCGGGGAGGAAGGGGGTGGGCAGGTCCTCATTCTATTTGTACAGGTGCATTGTAATGCTGCCTGTGGTGTGAACATTTTCCACTTCATTACTCCTGGCCCTGGCCCAGGCCCCGGCTGCTCCCCTGGTCCCTGCCTTGGTTGAATTTCAGCGGTTCCTGGCCTTTGGAAGGCAGCAGTAACAGAAAGGAAAACAAACGAGGTCGCCATAAACATTTCTGCACATTGCCCAACCAGGGCAGATGGACACATCAGTGGAGCAGGAGGGGGGCAGGCTTGGCTAGGGCCACCGGTACCCCCATGAAAACACCTCAGTCCCCGAGGGTTTTTGTCTGCTGAGCCCAATCTTTCTAACTAGAGTTGGTTTAATGTATGAGCATGGGTCATAACGGATACCCACAGGTTCCAGGACCCCATCGGCACAGCCTATAAAAGATGGCTGAACTGAATAAATAAATAAAAGTGAACATATATTGAGTACTTGCTATGTGTTACATGCTGTTCTAAGCACTGGAGATGGATTTTAGAATGGGGTATATGCTTTGACTATTCTTATTTTGAAAGTGAGGAAACTGAGGCACACAGTGTGGTTTGTAAGCAGGGGAGACAGATTTTGTCCCTGACAGTCTGACTTTAGAAACTGTGTGTTTAAGTATCATGCTCTCATGCCTCCTGACACAACATGTTCTATGTGCTTCTATTTTGATGATGAGAAACCTTGAGTTACATGTTACACAATTATAAAATAATATGACTTAGACTCATGGACTCCCAGGATTAGGTGGACCATAGGTGAAGAAGCCTAATGACCATTATATGCTGGGATTCCTCACAGACATCATCCAGACTGTGCTTCTGTGCTTATATACTTACACTGATGGGTAGCCCATCTCCTGATAAAGGTACTCTGTGTAATTGAAAGGAATGTTTGCATACAGAAGATGTTTAAAATGATCCCCAAATGTATAATTTTATCAACTGGGGGGCCATGTCATCACAGTAGAAGATAGAGCAGGATTGAAATTCATCCCATACCTCTCATCTACTCAAGGGCATTGCCCCCAGAACCAGCCCTTGCTTTTATCTCCTGCCTCATCAATGTATCCCTGTCATAGGCCCCTCCCATCAGCACACAAACATGCCATGAAGTCAAGCATCATTAAAAGGAAACACTCCATTTGACCCATCTCCCCCTCCCTTCTCTGTTCCTATTTCCAGAAAAACTCTTCCTGTGAATTGAACCTACTTGTCATCCTCACTTTCTCTGCTCCTATTCTCTCTTGAACCCACTCAGCTGGGCTTTTGCCCAATTGCTCAATATCTGAAACAGGTATTGTCAAGGTCACGCTTCACCATTTCTAGAGATGGGAAATTCCGCCAAATCCCAAGGTCAGTTCCTGATCTCTACCTTAAACTACCACTGATCTTTTCTTGAGACACTTCATTCTGTTGCCAGGACTAGAGCCTCTGGGTTTTTTTCCTTCCTTAAGAGGTCCCTCCTGCATAGCTTTCTCGAGGGGTCCTCTTCCTCTTTACTAGCTTGATCTATTGGAATGCTCCAAGGATTGGTCCTCTCCTGTATCCCCACTCACTCTCTTTGGGATTTCAATCCAAACCAATGGCTCCCCCAAATAGCATGTGTTCTGCTGAATGGCAGTAGAATATCTCCAGAATGCCACTCTCCACCTTCTCTGCTTCTCCTATTGCATCTCGGAGGTGCCCTATCTAGAACAAAACTCATCCATCCCAACCTGCTCCTACCCCAGGATTTCCCCTTTCTGGAAATCACAACTTCACACTGCCAATGACTCTGTCCAAGAGCTGTGGAGTCATCACTGACTCTTCTTGGTCACACCCCACCTCCAACCATCAGCAAATCCTGTCACCTCTTCTTGAAAAACAGTTCTAGAATCTGTCACCTCTCCGCCTCATGGTTACCACTCTCTGAGCCCCCGTCCTTTTTTGCCTGGCTTGTTTCAGTAGCCTCCTAACCGGTCCTCCTAGCATCCTTGCTGCTCTTCAGAATGATGCTCATGTGGGCCAGAGGGATGCCAGGTCACATCATATCACTCCTTAGCCCAAAGCCCTTCAATGCCTCCAGTCTCACTCAGGGGAAAATCCAAAGTTCATTCCATCCCCCACCAGGCTGGATGAACTGGACCCTTCGCTCCTGATCTGGCTTCATCTCCTGCTGGTCTCCTCATCTTTCTCTTTGCTCTAGTCGCTCTGGTCTACTGGCTGTTCACAGGCATCCTGATGTGTTTCTGCCTTAGGGTCTCCAGGCTCCTCCTCCCTGGGGGCTCTTCCACCGTGGTACCCACATGGCTAGCAACTCCCTCCTCTCACGTCTCCTTGGAAAGGACTGTCCAGATGGCTATAAGAAACAGTATTCCACATCACTATCTGCTTCCCTCGGCTTACTTTTTCTCTGTAGTGCTTATCACTACCTAAGATAGAATTTATTTACGTGATGGCTAGTAGCTTGCTTCCTTCCTCTAGAACTTAAGTTCCTTAACAGAAATTTGTTTTGTTCACTGCTTTAGCCTCTGTGTCTAGAACAATGCTGGCACCTTGTAGATGCTCAAAAATATTTTCTGAAAGAAGAAGCTGGAAAATGTGCGCTTGAATCCTGGCTTTGCCTCTAATTTCCCCACGTGACCTGAGCAGATCACTCTACCTTTGTTCCTCAGCACCTTCAAATCTGGAGCAGAAACAATGGCTGGCCCTTCCAAATCCAGCAGATCAGAAAATCCAGTGATACAAGAGTCATGAAGGCATGTTGTAATGAAGCCACCATATGTAAAATCAATGAAAAGGTCGGTTCCTCCCCGGTTATATCCAGATTGGTTAATCTGTCTTGGAGGTGAGACAAGCATTATCAAAGCACATGGGCCCCTGTTTATCTTTCGGGGTTTTCTTTTGGAGCAGCTCAGAATGCAGAAGGGAGAGAAATACACAGTTAGAGTGTGACTGCTCCACACTGGGGGCCAGGACGTGGGCCTGATCCAACCTATATCTTGTACCGCTCTGCCTGCCAGACTCTGTGAGTATCCTGGGGGCACTGCCCATGTGTTTTTAGCTTTACAATTCCAGTTCCTAGCTCAGGATAGGCAGCAATAAGAATTTACTGAATTGAGAATTGGCCTTAACTGATTTGCTTTATTTATTTATTTATTTATTTATTATTTGCTGTGGAAAGGGCTGAGTGACTCTAAGTGACTTACCCAAGGTCACACAGGTAGTCAGAACCAGAGACAGTAGTCCCGGCTGCAAAGGCTCTGCAGACAACGCCAGGTTGCTCAACTTGGTCTAAGTCTCTCCGAACCTGCTTTGGGCAATTGGTACAGCCTTTGCACACACAATTGTCATTAGGGCAAGCAATGGGTTGTGTGCAGCCAGCATAATGGCTTCTCTTTAATGCCCTTTGAAAGGAGACTGGAAAACTTCAGTAGAGAATGGGGGAGAGGTCCAGGAGAAAGCCTTCTCCCAATCACGCGTGTCTTTGCAGCCCCTCCCAAGTTTCAATGTGCAGTTTCAAGGTTTCTCTATGGCCACTGAGGTTGCTATGGAGATACAGCAACAAATATTTGGAGGAGGCCGGTAACACCTCCCTGCCTCTGCCCCCACCCACCCCCCCAAGCCTAGTAAAGAATGTTTGGGACAAGGCTCCTGCCCATCAGGCTGCTGTTCGCGGCTGAATGCAGCCTTTGTGACCAGCCTCCTGGCCTGCCACCAGGCTCCAAAGAGATGACTCGGCCCAGATCTTTCTAAATAGTGTTTGTGTTTTCGTTGTCCACAGGAGGGGGGAAAGAGCTCTACATAACTCTAAGAAAATCATCCAGCTTAGGGCTGATTGTCAAGACAAAAATGATGTCATTCAGGAGAGCCGGGCAAGGCTGCAGCAGGAACAATGCAAGTGACCCTCTTCCTGAACACCGGTAGTGGCTTAGTGCAGGGAGCTCTGCCCTCCTAGCGGCCGCAGCTGCATGGCTAGAGAAGCCTGGGCCATCCCTCCCAGCTCCCAGATGAGGAACTGAATGGCCCAGGGAAGGAACACCAGTTGCTTCGTGTCATCGCGCTCACATGTGCTGCCGATGACGGTTGGCATAAAGTCCCAGCATTATGATTGTTACTGGTCTTACTGTAAAGTTCCCTAGATTTTTGTCGCAGGATGACTGGTGACTTTGTGGAGCCTCTCACCTCGCTTGCACTATGCAGAATGAAGCTTGAGAGGAAAGGAAAGTGCAACAGAGAACTTAAGCCTTAGCTGGGAGTTAACCGTTTATTCCTGGGAACTCGATAGGCTCGCTTATCACGGCAGGCCCGGCGTTGTGTGATCTTACCAGAATGTGCAGGCCCGTGGCTTCCCATCTGGCTTCAGTTTCTGTTTTGGGAGGCAGGAGGTAGTGGAGGAAACTTGACTTAGCAGGTGTTACTTTGAGGACTAGAAAGGTACCATTGTCTTCTCAGCAATAAACTGCCCGGTTTTCACCTGCTGACAAATCACAAATTCACTTACCATTAAAATTCTGGGTCATTACTTCATTAGTTTAATAGGTTTTCATTAAATGCCTACTGAGGGTCAAGCGTTGGGCTGGGTATTGGGGGGAGAGAAACGAATAATATTTGTTTAACAAGTATTTATGGAGTGTCTGCTCTGTGCTAGGTACTATGCAAGGCCCTGGGGATACCACACATTCCCTCTCCTCGAGGGACTTGCTTGCGGATGAGTCAAGCAAACACTTGTAGGGGGAGGGTGACTTCTGCCCTTGTAGTAAAGGCATGAGGAGCACTTAAAATTAGTTTCAACCAGTCTTAGCCACCTCAGTAGCCACCAGCCCCCTGTGGCCATTGAATGTTTAAAATGTGCCTGCTGAACTGAGAGGTCTTGTAACTCTAAAGCACACACTGGATTTCAAAGCCTTAGTATGACAAATAGAATGTAAAGTATCTCATTAGCAACGTAAACTGACTACATGTTGAGATGACAACATTTTGGATATATTGTGTTAAATACAATGCACTATAAAAATTAATTTCTCGTTTCTTGCCATGTCATTTAAGTGGTCCACAACCCTATGAGGTAAGATATTTTATTCTCAACTCCATTAAACTGATAGAGAATGGACTTACAGTGGTAAAGTAACTTGGCCGAGATCATAGGGTTTAGAGTCATTGATTTGCCCAAGATCATACAACTGGACTTTGTCTCAGAGAAAGCCCACTGATCACTTGGTTTAGAAATTGGGTGTTTAAGTTGTATTCTCTCAGTGTGTATTGCTCCCTACAGAGACCTGAAAGTATGTCAGAAGCATGAGGAATTCCCGATCATAAATCAGTTTTAGAGCAGAACAGATACATTCTGAAAGCAAAACACTCCTACCTGTGTCGAAGAATGGCTGGTGGTACCCACATCACTGTTCTCCCTTTCCTCCTTCAGAGTCCCAGGGTTTCAGTTAGGCATGTGGTTGCTTGAAATGAAGTCAGTATTGTCTGGCTTCCACTACAGCTAGGTGTTGCCATGTGACTGAGTTCTGGTCCATGGGATGTGAGATGAAGAGGTGTGCAAGACTTCTGGGAAGTGTGCTTTATTGCAAGACACATGCCCTGTGTCCAGCTGTGCCTCCTTTTTGCTGGAGGGAGCAGTCATCTGGGTAAGGAAGTAGAAAACGTGCAAGGAGGATGACAGAGCAGCAAGATAGAAGGGGCCTGGGCCTCTGCCGCCATGGAGTACAATCACTTCCCTCTGGGTTTCTGTTATATGTGAGAGACTTAAACCTCATGGTTATCGTGAGTTTTCTGTCATACACAGCTGACTGTAATTCTAAGAACATGTATCCACATTTCCTCCATGTACACCAGAAATGACATTGTTAAAGTAGAATGGTCCCTGTAGTCAGAAAAGCCCAAGCCTGATTTCTTCTCGGGGTGTGATTTTAAAAAAATTTTTTTGAATGAGTGAATCCATACTTTAAATAAACTGATTTTTATTTTTGAAAAAGAAACACATGCAAATGATTAAAGCTAATTCAAACACATAGTTTTTAATGATGAAAGACAGTTAACCTCTTATACCTCTGTTTCTTCCTCTACATGGGACTAGTGATACATCAATGGCTGTGCATGCATGTGTAAGGTAGCAATGAGCACAGGGCTGGCCCACAGTGAGTGCTCCATAAATCTTGCTTTCTATCGCATGGCCCAGTGTGTGTCAGGTACCACACAGAGAGTGAAAGGCACACAAGCAATAGTCCCTTGTCTTCCGGAAGATCATAGTAGAACTCATGGGCCCTGTAGGAAAACATAACACCCAGCAAGATGAATGTCTCCAAAAAGTACAGAGGACATGCTGAGCGGGAGCCAAAGTTGTGGAGTGACTTCCGAGTCAGGCAGACTGACACTTGAAACTCATGAGGTGTTTAAGTATGGACAAGTTAGGTCTCCTTCCTGAATCTCAGTTTCCATGTTGATAAAAAGAGAATAATAATAGTCATTATCACGTAAGGTTGTTGGAAGTATCAAAGGAAGCATGCTGAAGTACTAATCATGATGACTTAGACAAGAGAAATGATCAATGCTAGTATTACATCATTTTGGGCTGAGGAGATCAGGGAATGCTTCCAGATTTTAAGCTCAGATTTGAACAATGAGTAAAACAAGGGAAAGGCCTACAAGGTGAAAGACAGTATATTAGCAAGGGCAAAGAGAAGGAAGAGTGAATGGCAACTCCAAGCAATAGTAACAGGTTGACCATGTTAAAGGGAGGGATTTGAGGGAGTACAGAGAAGAGGACTGAACACAGGTGGAAGAGAGATCGGGAGGACCTCAGATGCCGAGCTGGAGGTTTTGACTTTATTCCCTACAAACTAGGGAGCCATTAAGGATCATAATCACAACATAGTCATAATGTATGACTGTGGTGGGTTAATTAATTTCTTAGAAGGAGAGGTAGTGGAGTAGATGCTGGGAACCCAGTCAAGACAAAAAGTGATGAGGACGTAAATTAGGGTGTTAGCACTAGGAATGGAGAAGAAGAAATGCCTGTGAGTTACAGCCCACTGAGCAGCATGACTGGCTAGGTGTTGTCTTCAGACACTCTTGTGAAAGAGGGAAATAGACCTGGTGTGACATCCCTATACCCACCCCATCTTCACCCTCTCATACCTGTAAGGAATTTCCCAGGTTTTGTGCTTAGTTGGCCTGAGGGATCCCTGGGTGTACCTGTCCAACAGGGCAGCTCTGCTTTCTCCTCAGGTCCCAGGTTCACCTCAGCCCGTGACTCAGTGTGAGAGGCTAATGGATTTTCTCTGACCCATGGAAAAGCGTGAGTCATGACCAGGACAGTAGTGTTACTCCATCCAAGCCAGGGTGGTCCCTGTTGTGGAATCTAGTAGAAAGGTCATCAGAACAGGTCAGAAGACTTCTGTTCAGTCACTGATTGCTGGGCAACTCCTTGAACCCTGTGTACTGTTTTTCCTCCATCTATAAAATGAATGTATTCTCTGGGGTCAACCGGGTTAAAATTAAATAATAATTTCTTTTTTTTTTAAAGATTTTATTTTTATTTATTTGACAGAGAGATCACAAGCAGGCAGAGAGGCAGGCAGAGAGAGAGGAGGAAGCAGGCTCCCCGCTGAGCAGAGAGCCCGATGCGGGGCTCGATCCCAGGACTCTGAGATCATGACCTGAGCCGAAGGCAGCGGCTTAACCCACTGAGCCACCCAGGCGCCCCTAAATAATAATTTCTTCCATCAGTTTCACTCAACCAATGTTGACTAGGACCTGCTCTGTGCTGAGGTGCTGGGGAACAAGCAATAAATAAGACACAGGCCCTCCCTCAGATTCTAACAGGGAAACAGGTAAGTACAGAGAAGCATTAGGATGCAGTTCAACTTTCAAAATATACTTTCATGTTTACTAATTCATTGGAATCATCTCTTGTGAAGTAGAAACCTATTACACCCATTTGACAGATAAAGAAAATGAAGGCAAACCAGGCCAAGTGATTTGCCCTTCCTGGTGTTCCCACATGACTTTGAACATGATTCCATCACAGTTTTTAAGCATGATGTGCTAAGGTTGAGGTCCCCCCTCACAAACTTTAAGCTCCCTAAAGGCAGGGCTAACTTCTCATTAGCCCGTTGACCACCAGCATTTAGCTCCAGATTGGCACATAGGGACCGAGGACTGATGAGCAGAGGGTGCCACTGGGAGAATACAGCTAAAAGTTCTAAAGTGTTGGCCAAGTGCAGAATTGGTTGTTCACTTTACATTTGTTATTGGTTAATCTACTATAAAAACTCAGCACCTTGGGTATTAACATCTCTGTTTTATAGGAAATGTGCCAGAGGCTGACTTACAGGATTTGCCCAAGGTCACATTGAGAGTAATTTGAAGAGCTTCACACTCAGATTTGGGCAGGGAGATGGCGCTTGTTGGTGGTGGTGGGGGTGAATTGGTTGGGCACCTAGAATTACAAACCCGGAACCAGAGGAGTTCATGCAGAGCATTTAGCTGTTTCCCAGAAGCATATTTATGCACCAGGGCCCAATCCCGCTCTCCAGCTTCTAGAAGCATCTGTGTTCTTTCCAGAAAAGCAGCCACCTGCCCTGCCAACTCTTGGTGATTGCTCGAATAAATGCTCGAATGGGAGAACATAGGCATGAAGAACTCATCATCAATGCTGAGCTCCCACTGCATGCCCAGGCACTGAGTAAAGCCATTTACTTATGCTTCCTCTTCATTCTCACATCATGAGGAAGGAAGTACTATGGCGGCCCCAGGTTTACAGAGAGAAATTGAGGCTTAAAGATGGTGGGACTTGGGCTGAAGTCACAAAGTTAGTAAGTGAATCCAGGCCTGTTGGGTTCCAAAGCCCGAACTACCAATCACTACTTTGAAGTGAATATATGTGCAAATGGACTGTGGTCCATCAAGCCCTTGGGCAAATCCCAGACTTCTGAAAGTGACAAGCCCACAGCAGTGTTTGCTCCTCAGGAAAGAGTGTTTTCCAGTCATTTACTGATCTGACATTTTATGAAATAGCCCTCTGTCTGCTGGCTCCCCTAGCATGGTCAGAGAGCAGGCTCCAGTCTCCCACTGGGATCCAGGTATCTTTGGGAGCTCGAGGGCCAAATTTGAGGGTATGGATTAGCCTCAATCCTAAGGTCTCCTCTGCAGTAACTGCTGAAACATATTCCTCAAGAATCTGAGCAGAATGTGACCCAGAGAGGTCTTAAGAAATCAGGCCAAGTAGAGGAAAGAACAATGGATAGGAAATCAGGACATGACAGTGTCGTGACTCAGCAATACAGAAATGGCTGCCAAAAGAGAATGTAAAGTTCGGTTGTATCACAAGGAGCATAGTGTCAAATAAGTAAGGTTATTAATATTGCACTTCCTCTGTGGTTAGACTGAAGCTGGAATGTGGGGTTAAGGTCTGGTTCCACATTTTCAGATGGTCATATTCAAACTGGAACTTGTCCAAAGGCTCAGAACCAGAACACAGAAGGGAATGCGTTGTCATCCATGTTTAGGCTTAAGGACCTGCATTTCCTCTTCCCAAGAAGAAGGGAAGTGATGAGGAAGTGGGGAGAGCGGACTTTGGGGTTTCCTTAAGTGAGGCCCTAGATTTCTTCTGCCCGACCCACGCGGGGAAATGGGACTCAAGAGAGGCACTAACAGGAAGCTAGAGTTTGATTCAAATGGAATGATGCCTTTCTACCAATTAAAAAGACAGCCCAATAAGGAAATAATTTTGAAAGGAAAAAAAATAAAAGCAAAAAACTCAAGGAACCTCCTCTTTCTCCTCTGTGTGACCCTGCCCAAATCACGTCATCTTCCTGAGCCTCAGTCTCCTTGTCTGGAAGGTGGAGGTGGCAGTCACATGAGAACCCAAGGACGTGTAGATGACGTGAGCAAGGCAGATGAAGCTTGTGCACAGGGCCCCAACTCCCACGGCCAGGACTTAAACTGTAGCTCGGGGCAAACTTCTGCCCTATTTTAACTGCTCTGTGCCTTAGTTGCATTGGGTGCAAAATGGGGGTAATATGTGTAAAACAATCAAAGCGGAACCTGTGGATAGTGGATACAGTTAGCTGCCATCATCATCATCATCATCATCATCGCCATCATCACTCTTCCTACATGAAAGTGAGCATCACGGTATCTAGAACATAATAGATGTTCAAAGAATGGTCTCCCTTTCCTCCTCCTGCCCTTCCTCCAGGGAACTCCTCTAGAGTGTGTCTGTGATGCTAGGTTCTTCTAGTTCCCTGACTTCTGGAGAATGTTTCCTAGTAATACAACATCCATTTACATCAGATTCAAAGGCCTCCGTCCACATAGCTTTTTAGTGAAAAAAGAAGCAGAGTAAGGAGAAAGCTAACCCCTTACTTTTAGAAGTTTCCCATTGTTAACAGAGTACAAAGTGTTTCTACCTCTGCTGCCTCATTCTCTCACCAGTATGTGACTTGGCAGGCAGGGAGCACTTGTGGGGAAACCGAGGCTCAGAAAGTTTCAGCGGCTCTGGCAGGGCAACTAGCATCTAGCAAGAGGGCCAGGACTTAAATCCAAGGCTTTCTGACTCTAAACACAGGCATTTACATCAGGCATTGCCCATTCCCTGTCCCCCGACTCCCACGTCCTCCCACTGTGGGATTGTGCTCCAGGAAGCACGAGAGGGACACTCAGACAGGCTGCCAGTCTTGAAGCCAAATCCTTGTACTGTTAGTGAGGACCAAGGAGGAGAGAAAGGAGCCTGAACCTTGATGTCTGCCAGGAGCCTGAGCTTTTAGAGCTGGTCACCTCGCTTGGGCAAGACCCAGAAGCAAGCAAAGAACACCAACTGACTGGTAATTCTGTGCTAACACAGTGGCCACTAGGGACATGTGGTTCTTGAACACTTGGGTGTAATTATCTGTTTTATAGCCCCACCTGGGAGCTTGCCTTCGTTGCACGGATGGCAAGTCAGATCACCGGGACTAGAACCCATCTCGTCTATGCCGAACCCAGCCCTTCACCGCCACACTAGCCTCTTGCCTCTTGCCCTGCTCTCCAAGGAGCGTCTGTGCACCTTCTGAACCCAGACAGGTGATTGGGTCATGTCTGCCTATGCACAAGGGCCTCCCTTCCTGCCCGCTCCACCTGGGCCCAGCTTTGGAAGCCACCTGTGTTGTTCTACTGATAACAGTGTTTGCCCTTCCAAAGCCAGCGCCATAAAAGGCAGCTTTCAAAGTCACTGCCGCAGAAATGTCAACATGAAGGGGAGGCCAGTCATGCTTTCTGAGGTGGAATGTCACCTCTGGGCTGCCTCAAGGGCTTTGCCAGAAAGACCTTCAGAGTCCAGGAGCCTGGGGTCTAGACTTGTCTCTACCACAAACAGACTGTGCTACCTTGGGCATGTTTCCTGCTTTCTTGGAGCCTTGTTTTCATCATTAGAATAAGGAGAGGGCTGGACTTGAAGACCTTAAAGGCCTACTCTATCCCTAAAATGTTTAGCATCCTTCACTCTCCATCCTGGGGGGCAATGCCCAGACACTGCATATGATGTCTGTGAAATACTTTATGTGGCAATCTTCAAAACAAAACCATCCCAAAAACCTGGATCTGGATTAAAAAAAAAAAAATCTCCAACAATGTCGCCATTGAAACGGTACAGCGACTCATTAATATATTGTAAAAAAGTGATCTTGTGATTTTTTTTCTGTGTATGAAAAAAACGCCCCCCACCCCTGATACTGGGCCCAGAGCCCCAGAATATAAAACCACAGTCGGACCACTAGGAATCTACAAAGTTCAGGTGTTTCGACAAATTGCCCACACTTGAGAACACAGGGCAATTTTCTCAACTTTAAAAATTTTTCTCCCTCCCCCCGTTCCTCTTTTCTGGGGTTTTCGCCCTTGCTTGTAACTGAAACCACAAATAAAGCTTTAAGCCTCTGGCTGTGAGGAGTGGTGTAGTGGTTGCCAAGAACAGCATGGCTCACGCGGGCCCTTTCTCTGCTGCTCTGGAGAACAGCTCTAAGAGAATACCAGAACACTTGTTTTTCTTTCCTCTCTAATCACAGAAAATGCTGCCTTTTGTATGGGCTGGGGAAGGGGCAGATTGGTGCTGATTTTTGGTGGGCAGAGAGAGAGAGAATCTGTTTTAGGTAAATCAGAACCCAGCCATGATAACCCCAAAGATTCACGTGTCTCTCTCAGAGGAGCCCCCTAATACTGACTTCCATTTAAGTCCTATGGTCTAGAACCTGGTCCATCTAGGCGTTTGCTACATGTCTGTGGTCAAGTGAATGCGCGCCTACCTTCTTTCTCACTGTCAACACTGGAATGAGTGTTCCTATCCTCATTTCAGAGCTGAGGACACCAAGACTCCAAGAGGCAAGCCAACTCATTCAGGGTCATTCACTCGGTTACCTGATAGGGCTGGTGTGTTAAACCCAGGCTGGCACCAGATGGGACTCCTAAGCCCATGTTCCTTCTGTGGCTGCCTCCGCGACATGGGCCAAAGAAACACTGTGTTCTCAGCTCACAAATGAAGCCAAGGCATGATGGACAAGGCGTGTGGAGCTAGACTTCTCTTCTCTAAGCACTGTCTCCCACGTCTTCCAAAATTATCCCCGTGGGGATGATGCTTAGAACAGAAATGCCAACTCAACCCTCTTTCCAGCTGCCTGCTGGACATCACTGCCTAGATTTATGCTCAGTTCTATGAACATGCCTAGTCCACAGGTGGTGCTTACTGTTAGTTGGAGAAAAAAATCAATGATGGCCCACAGGTACTATCCAAATCAGAGTCACTGTATGCACTGTTGAATCCCCTGTGCCTTGAGAGGGCTTGGAAAATAGTTGTCCAATAAAAGAATGAATGAATGAATGAATGAATGAATGAATGAATGCATTTACCCTTCCTCACCCCAATAGTTTACCTTCTGGATTGCCTACTTCTGGTAAAGACACCACCATCCTTCTCCAACCATTCAAGCCAAAGCCCAGGGACCTCCCCCTCGACACCCCTTCTCCTACATGGTTCCTCAAATGGGTTACCATATTCTTTGGATTCAGCCTCTGACCTGTCTTTCATGCCTGCTCCTTTTCTCTCCAAATTTGAGCTCATGAATTTCTTGCTTTTATTGTTCAAAACTGTATTGAACTGAATTGTATAAAAGAAACAAAATCCCAACTTAAACTTACTTGAGCAAAAAGAGGAGATTTAAATGAAGACTATAGGGAGAATCACAGAACTGAAGGCAAAACCAAACTACCAAGACCCAGGGAGGGTGGGGCTGGCTGGAACAGGGGGCTCTGATTCTGACACCTCTCTCTCTCTCTCTCTCCTCCACTTCCTTTTTCTGAGTGCCTTGATGTACTGACTTCATTGTGTCTCATCAGCTCCCTCTATATCAGAGGGACATAGGTATCCGTGGGCTCCTATCTATACAGCTTTAGAATCAGAGTGGAAAAAGTCTCTTTTCCATACTCCAATAGGATAATTCATAGAGGAGTCCAATTTGCCTAGCGTGGCATATTTCCCTCCCCTTGGCCCACCCCGCCACAGAGCAGTAAAGGGGACTGGCAGCACCAAGAGTGCCTTTATGGGAATTAGAAGAAGGCATCTCATTCTCTGGGTGCTGCATCTCCATAAGTACAGCAAAGCATAGGCTGGATTCTAGCCTCCACTTACCCTGCCTTCCAGACAACCTTATGCAGGGCATAACCTGCACAGGTATACATTGTAGACCTGGCTGGCAGTAGAGGTGGGGCCAACCACTCTCTTTAGCCAAGTTTGGATCAGAAGTCCACACCTGGCCAGTCACTACTGCTAGAAAATCAGTGTCATACAAGGGGTCTCACTTTCCATTTGGATCACATGGTCAAAGTGGAGGGAATGTTAGTTAAGGGACATCTTTTCCAAGAAAGGAAGGTAGCACATTCATAAATTCCACTTTAAGGTCTCAAGACCTGTTCATAGAGATGGACAAGATAAACCAAGTTTTAGCGGAGGGTGTTAACAGGTTTCTGTCAGAGGAAGAATAATGGATTCATGACGAGAAGACTTGGGCAGTCAGGTGAAGCCCATGAACCTCTTTTCAGAGTAACATTTTAAAATGCATAAGATAAAACATATAAAACAGCAAATGAAGCTAATTATTTTTAGAAAGAATTAACAAAATATACAGAAACATCAAATTGGTAATATTTATGAGTTTTTATTTACATATGAAATGATCAGATCTATAGGTTTATTAATGATTGAAGTTTCAAATAGGATGACGGTCGCATACTTTAAGGAATGTGTTTACAACTTCTAAACCTAATCTTCCTATTAGTTGCTTTCACTGATACATGGGACCATCTGCCCAGATGCTCTGGCCAAAATACTGAGGGGGGGGGTCTTTATTCTTTCTTCTCCCCTGCAAATAATCTGAATATGTTTCAAAGATGCTCTGGTCATCTCTCCATTTCTTCTGCCATTTCCTAGGTTAAACAACTATTACATCTTAATTTACCCATTACAATGCCTCCTAACAAAAATGTCCCCAAATTCATCCCATCCCTGTATCCACAGCACTTTGTTAGGTGACCTTGCTGTTCTTGCCGTAGGAAAGTGGTGCCATTGTTCCACCCTTTGAAATCTATGTTGGTCAATGAGACATTAAGAAACCTGACATAAGCAGAGGCTTGAAAAATACTTGTTCATTGGGGCTTGCTTTTTATTCCTGTTCTTGGTCACCTTGAAACCACTGCCTTGTAAAGAAGACCAGGATAATGACAAACATGTGGTCCAGTCACCCCCATTGCTCCACCTAATCTCCAGTGACCACCAGACATGTAAGGAGCCCATTAGCTGACTGAAGAACTGCCCACTTGGCTCACGGACTTGAAAGCAATAATGAAATGGTGGTTGGTTTAGGCCACTACATTATGGGACAGTTGATTATATGCAAGAGCTAAATGATCCACCTTCAGTCCTTCTTCTGGAGTGTATCTTTGTACTCATCCTGTTAGCTCCTTGAAATGCAGGTCAGATTATATTACTTCCTTCCTCATAAAACTTTCATAGCTCATCTACTAAACAGTGAACAATTTCATTTAATGTAGTAGCTCAGATGCCTCAGGATCCACAATTCTCCTTTGAATTCCTCTGCCTTCAACCTATACCCTCTGTCCTCTAGACTACTAAGGGATTCGATGCTCATCTAACACTAGGTCTATGTCTGTGCCTGAGGAGATGACACATAGGGTGCATGAGGTAGCCTTTTTATAGAGCATCATTCACCTTTTCACCTTTCCTACCTTCACAAGTCCCAGCTCAAATGCCCTGGCTTCTGGAAACTTTCACTGTATCTCCTATTTTAATTGCATTGACTTCTTATCCATCCACTGTTCTAGATTGGTCACCTCTTGAAGGCAGAAACTTTTTAATTCTTCTTAATTTTAACTTAACTTTCCCCACAGCACCTAGCATAGTGTATGGAACATAAAAATGCTGATAAAAATGCAAGAAGCCTCTCCAAGTCTCCTATACCTGGAGGAAGTGGGCATGGCCTGTTGAGGCAAAAGAAGAAATGGTTGTGTGTAGACTCTGAGGCCAATCTGCATGAGTTTGAATCTTGGACTTGTCCCTTGCTATCAGTGTAACCTAACAAACTTATTCCACAGTGCCTCAGTTTTCTCATCTATAAATTGAGAACAACAATGGAACCTACATCATAAGGTGGTTATGAAGAATGAGTTAATAAATGTAGAGTTCTAGAAAGGTTCCTGGCATAGAGTGAACACTCGTTAAAATTTAGCTGCCATAAAAATGATGATGATGTAGTAGGTGGTGATGTGGTGGTGGATGTTGATGTTGGGATGATGATCTGTCCTCTGGAATTAGTTCCCTCTTGCATGGTCTTCTAGGCCAGTGAAGAGAAGGCATATGTGGGTTCCTGACTTGGGAGATCCAAGCTCAAGTCTTTGCTCTGCAAGCTGAGTGAGCTTTACCCAGCTGATATCCTTTACTGAGATTTGTTTCTTCACAAATGAGTGTGACCCCACTGAGCTGGGAGGAAGTCATGAAATGGGGGATGTTGGAAGCAGCGTGGTTGGAACACAGTGCTTCCTTCTGGAGATCTTCTGTGGCCACCATCCCTGAACTGGGTTAGGCACTGTCTGTGCTTTCTCAAGCCATGCATTCATTCCCAGAGACTTCCTAGGTGAGCACCTACTATGTGCTGGGAGGAGAGTCATGAACATGACAAAATCCTTGCCTTCTTGGAACTTATGTTCTTGTGGGAAGACAGAGTAGAAGTAATTAAATAATAGCCTAACTTCATGTTGGTAAGTATGAGAGGATTCAGGGGATGCCTTCCTAGGCACAACCCCTCCATTCTTGACATACTGTGTTATCACTGCCCATTCATGTATGGGTCTTCACCTCTGCTGTGAGCTCCTCCAATGTAGCTCCCGTACCCAGTATAGTACCCGTTATACTATAGGGGCTCAAAGCTCTTCCTGATTGAACTCTTCCTAATGATCACTGTAGCATTTGCACTTTTCTAATTTTGATTTTTCCTCTAATAAATAGTCACTAAAAACCTATTATGTATCAGGCTCTGGCCTCTCAAAACCAAAGAAAGAAGCCTTTGATCTAGCCTAGCTGGGTAAGCCCTGTGGCAGAGGCTTGCATAAGAGCAGTGGGGAATCCATGAGGATCTACTTGTTGTAGCTCCTGACTCCTTCAGGGATCCTTTGAGCAGTCAGACCTCACACGGTGAACAGAGTAGCAGGATTTTTATAAATCCAAACTGTGGATCCAACAGCAACGGCCTAAAGGTAAGACATGTCCCTGATGAGGCTCTGTCTTTTCCTCAGGCCTCATGATACCAGTTCTGCTGGGGCTCTGTCATTTCTCCACCAAAAACATGCACAGGGCCTTAGGACTCAGCTTCCTAACCTGGGGTTCCAAATGCAATCCAAACAGACCATGTTTCTTCCCACAACTTTCGTATCCAGTCAACTCTGTGATCCATTCTTTACATGGTCATGGGCCTCAAAGTCTCCTACCTCCAGCTCCCTCATCCGCAGAATGGAGACTGGTTTAATTGACTGGCCATCACCATGTGCTTGCTTCCATCACCCATTCAACAAATATTGACTTAATGTTTACTATCTGTTAGATGCTCTTTTAGGTGCCAGAGATACAGAAATAAGTCTGAAATGAAGGTCCCTGCTTTCACAGACCTTATATTCAGATAGGCAATAAGCAAAAAAAAATCAACAAAAGATAGTATATCGGATGGTGGTTAAGTGTGAAGAAGACAAAGCAGGGAAGGACAGAGCATGCCTGGGCCGGTGGTTCTAGAATCAGAACTTTAAATATGGCACCATGGAGGGCCTCACTGAGATGATGGCGTGAGAGCGGAGATATAAAGGAGGTAGGCAGCAAGTCTTGGAGAGATCCGGGACAATCTCCCAGAAGGAGGGAAGAACAGATGCTCTTTGAAGATCAAATTTACCCCCTTCCTTCCCTCTTCCTTTCCTTCCTTTCTTTTTGTCTTCATTTATTTCTTCATCCCATATATTTTTAGGAATATGCTAGGTACATTTGCTGGATCATACCTTGCAGATAGGATGACGGTCGCATACTTTAAGGTCTCAAGACCTGTTCATAGAGATGGACAAGATAAACCAAGTTTTAGCGGAGGGTGTTAACAGGTTTCTGTCAGAGGAAGAATAATGGATTCATGACGAGAAGACTTTGGGCAGTCAGGTGAAGCCCATGAACCTCTTTTCAGAGTAACATTTTAAAATGCATAAGATAAAACATATAAAACAGCAAATGAAGCTAATTATTTTAGAAAGAATTAACAAAATATACAGAAACATCAAATTGGTAATATTTATGAGTTTTTATTTACATATGAAATGATCAGATCTATAGGTTTATTAATGATTGAAGTTTCAAAATATTGGTGAGAATAGACAGTTGGTGAGATCTGCAGTAACTCCAAAGGGCTATGAAAACTTGTGTGATTCTGTTGGTGATGAATCACACGCATAGTAGCTATCAGTGTGATTTGAGCCTACATCCATAACCGAAGGAACTGTCACATTTTAGGCAGAGGTTAGTGAACATGAAAATGCATTTTCTCACCCATGCAAGTTCTCAAAGCTCCCGAATTCCACCTGAGGTTAAGAACCTGGGTGCTCGAGGTATATGTATGGTGGGCTCCAGGGGTCAGAACCTTTCTAGAGGCGGTAATTTCATAGCTGCGTTCCAAGGGAGGAGGAGTCAGAGTTAGTGAGGGAAGTAGGGGTGCAGGGGAATCCAAGTAAAGGGAAGAACATCAGGCAGCTTGAAACAGTCTGCCTCCTTGGGGGAAATGAAGTTTCGTGTGGCAGGAACTCAGGACTTGTGTAGGACTGGGTGAGAAATGAGGCAGGAGAGGCAGACGATGGGATCAGATCAGGAAGGTCCTGGGTTCTAAGCTACAGACTTGATCTGGAAGGTGGAGGGTGGGGGAGCCCTTGATGGATTTAAGCAAAAGAGGGACATGTCACAATCAGAGCTACATATGTCGGAAAGATCTCTTTGGCAGCTGTGAGGCGGGTGGATTGGAGGGGAGGGTCAGGGAACAGGAGGAAAGCAGAGGTAGGAAGCTGTTTTAATTAGTTTGCCCCAGTGGGACTCTATGTTCCAGGCAGTGTCCATAGGGCTAGAGAAGAGAGGATGGGTACTTGGGATGTGTATAAGCCATGAGAACCTGCAGAACTTGTGACAGGATGCGGTGGGGCGGCAAGGGAGGAATCAAAGCAAGGTGTAAACAGGTGAGCCTCGGCAGGCAGAGGAAGAGATGCCGCAGGCAGAGGAAGAGATGCCACCGACTGCAAACCACCTGCTCACTGGTACCTCTGGGCCTTTGCAGAAACTTCTTCCTCTTCTGGGGATCCCCTGTCCTCCCATGTCACCCCCTTTCCTGGCTCAGATCACCTCCCCAGTTGCACCTCTTCATTTTACTAGAAGCCCTTTGTAGAGGTAGCAGGTTATCTGTGAGCTGCTGCCTGAAGGTCAGGAGCCTTGCCTCAATCCGTCTGGATACCCGACAAGGCCCCATCTGGGGCAGAGGCCCGTGGGCCCCTCTGGTCCTTGATGTCAATCACAGAGCTTGTGCCTGTGGGACATCAGCCTGGTGACGGGACACGTCCCAGGGAGTCACCCGTCCGTCCACAAGCCAACAGCAGTTGCATTGGAAGTCAACCCGGAAGTGGAAAGGAGAGATCTGGTGCCTGTTGGAGTCCCCCCCCAATCCCCCCCAGCCCCCATGCCAGTGTGCACAGCACTTTCCGGAGGAGGATTTCCCCTTGGGAAATGGGAATAGTGGCCCAGGCCAAGGGGAGATAGAGAACGGCCTGTGCTTTCCAAAGGACTTCCTTCCACGGTCTTATTTATTTAAGCTTCATAACAACCTTTGGTGGGGGTGTGTGTGCGTGCGTACTTGCGTCTGTGTATGTGTGTGCTGAGACACGCACACACACTCACACACACACACTTTCTCTGATTTAAAGATGAGAAGAATCCAGCCACGGAAGCTAAAGGACTTGTCAAAGGCCACCTAGTGAGTAAGAAACAGAGGGTGGGTGGGGAAGAGAGTTGGGAATGAGCACAACCCCACAGGTCTCTGAGGTCAGGGATTAGGGACTGAGGGGGTTCAGTGGGGCAAAAAGAGTGGTCAGTTTCCCAGGAAGTCTCCCTGCTGCTGTTCTTTCTGTCCCTTTTCCAGCCCAGCCTCCACACCCCGGCTGCAGTCAGG
The DNA here is from genome assembly GCF_902655055.1 of Lutra lutra. Taxonomy (NCBI): domain Eukaryota; kingdom Metazoa; phylum Chordata; class Mammalia; order Carnivora; family Mustelidae; genus Lutra; species Lutra lutra. The sequence continues at coordinate 149,705,491 of NC_062281.1, read as the reverse complement.
CCCTGGCGCACAATGGAGGGGAGCAATGGCTCCCAGCGGTGGCCACTGGCATGATTTGTCCCGTATCCATCTGCAACCTCCTCTCCTGCCATCCACTCTTGCCCAAACCAAGTCCAACACTCAGGCTTTTGTTCGGTGAAACATGCTCTTTCTTTTGTCTAGGGAGCGGGGCATGGGGAGAGAAGGAAGGACGCCTCTTTCCGTAATGACGTTCTCTTTCCATAATGACGTTCTCCAAAAGTGTCAACTTCTCCTTAAGGTTAAGGTAAGGTATTGTAGGACAGTAAAACCACACTGGAAAAAGTGTGAATACAAGACCTTGAGACAGTAGAGGAGGTGCATTTTAATATGCAACTTGCCCCAAACCAGGGGTGCTACCTGGCCCCCGGGGTTAGCACCGGCGCCTTGTTGGCACACCAGATGGCTCAGGGCATCTTTGTGGAAGGACTCGGAGAAGGAGAGGCGTAAGGCTTCAGAGACAAGTCTGTCCCCCACCTCATCACTGGTACTTCCCCTTGAGAATACAGTAGGCTGTCACCTGGGTCAAAAGCACAACTGTGAGGGAGAACAAGGAAGAGGAGGATGGGTAAGAGGAAGAGGAGGAGAGGAAGGAAAAGGGCTGGAGAGGCGAAGTGGGACACAGGAGGGGGAGCAGAGGAGGCAGGAGGAGGATTCATGGTAGGAACTTAATTGCCTCCAATAACAATCCCTGGATCTCTTGCAGCTGCTGGAGAAGCCCAGCATGCCCTCAGGAGGAGAGCGCTTCCTCTGAGCCTGGAGGCCTGGTAATCTCCACACCCACATCTGGGGAAGCCTGGGCAGGGACTAGGCTTCCGGGGTCGAGCTCCCCCTCCCAGCTCCTCTAGCTTAGGGACAGACCCTGAGAAGACACACTCCCTGGGCCAGGCCCAGGGTCTTAAGAGCCAGTGGGGAGAGGGGACAGGTGGGCAGCCTGCCCTGAGAGCCCCAGGACGGTGACCCAGAGAAGGGGCTTCTGCTGGAAGACTCTTGAGCCACAGCAGGTACAGGGGTGCCGGGCTGGGCGAGAGGACTGAATACTTAAAAAAGGGCAAGGTTGGAGGAGCGGTTCTGTACAGACTTAGAGGTGAGAGAACGTGGAGCTGCGGGAATAAAGGGAAGCCTCGTTCGGTGGAGAACTGCCTTGTTGCCAGACGCTTCGTGAAGTGCTGGAGAGATGGAGATTATTACAGAGGCCGCCGTGGCTTGCATGCCCACTGTGCGTGCGGGCTTTTCCTCCATTCCCCTGTTTAACACCTGCCGCCACCTCCACAGGGCAGGGGCAAGGATTGGCGCCTAACAGCGGAGGAGGCTCATAAGGCAGAGCCCCCCCCCCCCATCCCCCGCTACCTCCTGGAGCCCTCCTTGCTCTCCAGCTGCACCGAGGGAGGCCAAGGAGGGTCAGCGACCTGTCACAGCGGAGAGCACCTGGCACACCGTAGTGCTGGCAGCAGGGCTGAACCCATTTATAGGATTTTCAGTCAGTCGCCAGCTGCCCAGGCCTTTTCTCAACCGGTGGCAGCTTCTTGTCTTTCTGCAGTGCCAGGTCACAGCGGGCCCTTCCAGAAGGCTGTCGGTGCCCTGGGCCGTGGCTTTGTTCAGTCATCTCCCGGGGCGGTCGTGACCGTGCACCCGTGTGCTGATGGAGCCCAAACACTGACAGAGATGGTGGGGAAGGAGCCTCCAGGAGGGAGGAAGGAAGGGCCCAGAGGAGCCCGTGGCGGGTGGGGCCTGGAGGGAGAGGGCAGGCTCAGAGGACTGGCTTCCTTGTAAACAGTGCAGCCTGAGCTAAAAATACCCCTGCCCTAGACAGGGCATGCTGAGCTCCTCAGGTCTCCTCCAGAGCCTTTCCAGGGGCCGTGGGCCCTTTCCTGAAAGGTCAAGGGGATGGGAAGAAAGTTGACTTGTGAAGAGTAGGATTTCCTTAGCAAGGAAAGTATAACAGTATTTCCTTCCTCCGCCAAACAGGAGGAGGACACTCGGTGGGTTTTAGCAGCAGCAACAACAACAATAAAAAGCAAAAAACTTTGTTGCTGTTGTTGTTGTTACCCTGGGCCCTTGTTCCCTCTGTCGCAGTCTGAGACCTGGGCCTCACTCAGGTCCATGGTCTGGGCCTGCATTCCCCTCCTGGGTTTGGGAACCGGGAAAAGGCCCCTGGGCTGGAATTTCCAGCTGTTCCCTTTATTGGGTGTGGGACCTATGACTCAGATGCTTGATGCCTCAGTTTCTGCAATTATAAAAGGGGATCATGCTAGTGTTGAGTTCAGTCAGGTGTGAAGAGGATTAAATGAGATGCTATTTATAAGGCTCTTAGCACAGTGCCTGACACATGAGAAATGTTCAAAAAATGCTTATTATGATGGTATCTGGGAGGATATGACTATTTCCTGACCTCTACATTAAGACCTACTTTCAAGGGAAATTTAGTAAGTAGGCAAAGAGGGGTGTGGATAGGAAGAGGCAGAATGGGTCTGAATCATAGAAATCTGAACTTTGACAGACAGGGAAACTGAGGCCCAGGGAACAGAAAGGAGTAGCTCTGGGCCAGACACAGTATTAGCAGCAGCCTTTGGGTTCAATTTAACATAACCATGTAATGAGACCACTAAAAATCCTGGATGACTCTATGCCTGCCCTCCTAGGAGTTAGGAGAATAAGGCCTTTTATTTATAGAGCAGTTTGAGGTTTGGAAAGCCTTCTGAAAGGGGGAGACAGACCTGAGCAGACCACTGCCAGGGCATTGAGCTCCATGATGGGGATCCTTGAAACGCATGTGCAAATAAGTAGCCAAAACAGACCTCATCTTGGTGGGGAGGGGAGTGGTGAAGTTCTGTATCCTTAGGACAAGCCCTTGAATCTGAGGCCCAAGCAGGAAGAGTTTTGCTTGGCCTAAAAGAAGAAGCTTTTAACCCTGTGCCATCCAACACGCTAGATACTAGCCAGACATGGCCTTCGGACCCTTGAAATGGGGCTAGTCTGGATTTCAAAGACTTCTTTTAATAAAGAAAAAAATATCCCATTAACCACTTTCTTACTGACACCATGTTGAAATATTATTTTTAGATCCACTGGGTTAATCAATTAGATGTTATTAAAATGAATTTTGCCTGTTCTTTTTCACTTTTTTCCCTGTAGGTTCTGGGAAATCTTGAATTATGCACATGGCTTGCAGTCTCCTTCTGTCCGGCAGTCCTGTTGTAACCACCACATGGATGCAAGAACGGAGCAAGCTGTCTTCACAGGTAATAAGTCTCTCAAAGCTGAAGATGTTAATAAAAGGTGTTCATGCGCTCATTTGAGTAAGGTGGATAATCCCTGTAATCTCTCCGGTTCTGACTCCGCTGTGATTCTCACACAAGGCTCTGAGGAGCACTTGTTCTGAGGAACCTAAAGAGATGTTTTATAGGAAAAAAGATTGGTGATCAATTTAATATGGGAAATTCCTGGTGGAAAAAAGACTAAGTTCCTTTGCCCTGAGATTTCTCAGAACCTTCTAGACACAAACCTCCACTATAGGTCTTTATAACAGGGACACTTTCACAGAGCATGATCAGGAAATTATTTAAGTTCGTTCCTTGGGAATCGCTATCCTCAAATTCTTAAAAGAACATGGATTCCGTCGTCAGACATCACTGAGTTCAAATCCTGGCTCATGTCCTAGGTGACCCATGATTTCACCTTCATCAGCTGTAAGATGAGAGGAAGCACCACCCCCCCCTTCCTCCCAGTATGGCTTTGAAAAAAGTTACCCTGTAAAGCACAGAGAAAATGTAGTGCCTGACACAGAGAAGATATTCAACAGAAGGTGGCTCTACTTGGCGACAGCCTGCCCTGGGGAGGGAGAGTGGCTTCCCTAAGCCAGGCTAGCCCCTGAGTTGAGTCTCCGTTCTGGCAGCCCTAGCAGCTGACCTCGCCTCTCTTCCCTTAGCAGCAGTGAATAAGAAATTCAGTTCATGATGGCGGTGTTGCGGGGGGAGGGGTGACATAGGAAGTATCCTCAAATCTGGTGTGATTTTATAGGTCAAGTCAGTTTCCAACCTGAGACAACCATTTCCTTCTCTCCCTCCCCACCTCACCCCCCTCTGTCAGTCCTGGCCAAAGGAAGCTGCGGCCAGGCCTGGCAGGCTGCCCCCTGCTCCCCTCCTCTGCTCGGTTCCCGTTCCTTCAGGTCTCGGAACCCCCAGCAGATGGGCTGTCCTTATCTTCAGGCTCCAGGCCAGAGGAGGGACCCTCTGGTCACATGCAGCTCTCTGGAGGGAGGGTGACCTTGTCAATAAAGACAGCCTCTGCAGAGGTAGCCAGGAGGCTGAGGGAAAAGAATCCTTGAGATTTTGGTGACTGGGCCAGGCTCAAAGGCCACCAGCCATAACCCTTATTGGCCATTTCTGTGAGGAATTGCCAGTCTGTGCAGCTTCCCCAGAAAGAAATCCACGCAGGCCTTTAAATAGCCCTGGGAGCTGGGGCGTTCCCAGTGTGCTGCTGGCTTGATTCAGGCCTAATCCTGGCCCAGGACTGACCTTTCACAGTTTACAGAGCACTTTATCTCTGGGCTCAGTGGAGTCTCACAGAGCTCTCCCCGGAGTGGAGAGGTTTAGCATCAGCCCGATTTACAAATAAGGAAACTGAGGCTCGGATTATAAGTGACTCACTCCCTCCCGGCTACCCAGCTGGTCGAGTATGGTCACGACTCTAGGCATGAGATCTGTGCGTATTCTGACACCAAGTCCATAGAGGTCTGTCCATCACACCACAGTGACTCCCACCATGGGTCTTCCTTTGTGCCCAGCATTGAGCTCTAGGCTCTGGCCTGTTTCTCCTCAGAGAAGCCCACATTTCAGAGAGGACTGGAGGTCACATAAATGCACATAAATGCATCTCAACATAATGATGCTCACGGAGTGAAACCACTCCAAAAAGTGTACATACTCTGTCCTTCTATCTGTATAAAACTATGGGACATGCAAACCGATCTACGGAGACAGAAAGCAGCTGGGTGCTGGTTTGGAGAAGGGAGCTGTGAGGAAACCTTTGGGGTGATGGATATGTTCACTATCTTGGTGGTGCTAATGGTTCTCAGGTCCCTACCTGCGGAATGGTGCACCTCAAATATGTGCAGGTTATTGCAAGCCAATGACACCACTGAAAGCTATTTAAAAAGAGGAAAGATAAGAGGAAAAAAGAATGAAGGAGATTGGCGGACATGTCATAAAGAACTCGAAGAAGTGTTAAAATGGAGACCCAAATTTCCTCAGGTGTGTGGGGAAGGAGAGAGAGATTCTTTCCCTAATTGGAGAGATCAGGAGAGAGTTTTTGGTTAAGAAAGATCAGGGTAGAATATGCAGGTGGAGTGTGGTTGGGGAACAGGGAGTGGAGTCGTCTCCTCTGTGACCCCTGTCCCCACTTTCTTCCCAATCCTTAGAGGCTGGAGGTTAAAACAGCTGTAATTCTCTCTTTTCTGCAGAAACGGACTCACACCCTACTTGGCAGGCAGCTGGCTTTGCTAGTAAGATTCCTGCCCTCCCCCTCCCCACCGTGTAGTTCATCCCACAAGTCTGCTGAGACCCCACATTTCACGTGGGACCCCTGTCCTCTCCTCTTTCCTCTCTAAACTCAACTGCCAAATTCTGGCTGTCTGGGCCACCGACAACCCCAGTTCCGGAGGGCCTGGGTGCCCTCGTGTCCCCCTCTTCTAAGTCCCACCAACAGAAGCAGCTTTGGGGCAATTGGTGTGGCCGTGCGGTGGGATTCTCTTCCATACCCTTTGGCTTAGTAGCAGGCATGTGACCACTGGAGAATTTTGAATAATGAGTTTATTCGAAAATGCTATGATAAAGCAGTAGGAAATCTGAGAATTGTTACAGTGCGGTACACTGCTTGCTCCCCAAACAGAATGCCAGTCGTTGGTCTTACAGTTTGTCAAACATCAGCTTGGGTTTGGATGGTCCCATTATTCCTGTCTTTACATATAAGAGACCGTTCCCATGACATATGAAACCCACATATGAAATTGTGGGCTAGCTCTTGCTTTTTAATTTCCTTGGCATGCTTGTTGATTTTAAATTGCTCCTTTCCCCCAAGTTTCCTTATTAATTAAATAAATGGGACAGCCGCATTCCCTGCGTCTAATTCAGTGCTTGAATGTGAGCTTAGTTCTGGAGTCGGCTTTCCAACCTCGGCTTAAGGGACATTAGTCACTCAGAGCAAAATGTGGCATTTGAACAGCTGTCTCGGGCTTTCAGAGTCCAGGGCCTACAGGGTTGGAGAAAGTGGGGGGATGGAACCAGTATGTATGTACTGAAAACCTACTCCATGCCAGGCACCAGTGACTTTGTAAAGAGTGTCTCCTTTAATTCTCTGAACGGCCCGTAATGACGATGCGTTCTTTTTGGTTTGAGATCTGTCTTCTCTGGGTACAGCACGGTTAAGAACGTGTCAGACATCATGCAGCTTATGAGTTGTGGAGCTGGGACTTAAACAATCTGATTCTAGAGTTCATACTCAAATGTTGCCCTGTATGCACCTCATTTAATCCCCCCAAACCCAAGACACAGGCACCGTTATTATCAGATCTGCTTTCCAGATGAGCAGCCAGAAGCTCAAGAAGCACTTTTCCCAACAGAAACCAAGTGCAGATTAGAATTCTGTGATCCTGGGCACGTCCCGTCCAGCCCTTGTCCATCCTTCGTTAGTTCAACAGATAGTGGCAAGTGTTTATTCTATCCCAGGGACCGTCTTGTCCCTAGAGATGAAAAGATGTGGCCTCAGTCAGTTAATTGTCTGCCTTCTGCTCAGGTCATGATCCCAGGGTCCTGGGATTGGCTCCCTGCTCAGTGGGGAGCCTGCTTCACCCTCTCCTCTGCCCCTCCCTGCTTGTGTTCTCTCTCTCTCTCTCTCTTTCTCTCTCTCTCTCTCTCTCTCTCATTCTTGCTCTCTCTCAAATAAATAAATACAATCATTAAAAAAAAAAAAGTACAAAATGGAGCCCCTGTTTTTCAAAACCCAAAATCCAGAGAGGAAGGAAAAGACCTCAACGACAATGAGAAACACAATCGCAGTGTGAGAGGGGCCCTGAGAGGTTCCTATAAAGAACTATAGGAACCCAAACGAGAAAGCATCACGCTGCCTGCTGAAGGAAGGAAGGAAGGAAGGCTCTAGAGAGGAGGGCCATGGCACCAATAACTATGTGCTCCCCAGACGGAAAAAGGGAGGGGGGTACTTGAGGCAGAGAGACAGACCATCAAAGGCAAAAAGTAGCATAGGATAATAGCCGCTCATTAATCAATGCCCACCTACCACGGCTTTCGGTACCATCTCTGTAATCCCCACGACAGCTCTGTGAGCAGGTGCTATTCACAGGCACACAGAGGTCTCATCTCTGCATCTGTGCTCTCACAGTACCTTGCCCACGATCGCACAGCTGCTAAGACATCAAGCTGGGATTCAACCCTAGGCAGCCTGGCTTCAGAGCCCACGCTCTCAGCGACTCTGCTCAGAGTTTGGGGCTACTGGCCAGGAATTCCTCATGCATGTGCCAGGCAATGAGACTGGCCACATAAACAGGAATTAGGTCCAAAGGGTCTTCCTTTCCTCAGAAGGCCTTAGCCGTTCTCAAGTCAAGGACCCTGGACCTTTTGGGATTCATAAAAATAATCGTGCCATCCCGTGCACAGGCGCATATGTGTGCGCACGGCTGAGGACCGCCGTCCACCTTTCTCTATAATGACATGTCAACATTATTTGCTATTGACGGAACCACATCTCTTTACTGTCGGAATATTGGGTATCTTCTACCCAGTGGGATTCTCCTGGCTTCAATGTCAGTATTTGAATCCTTGTCCATTTTCTGCATTCCCTTGCCAGACTGGGAAGCGCTGGGGATTGGGGCGGGGGCGGGGGGCGTGCGTTGGAGGGTGCAGGGGGATGGACAGAGCTCTTGTCCACCTTCTCCTTCGCCATCCCCCCAGGACACAGCACTGGACCTGGGACATGGTAGTTACTCACTAAATATTTGTTGAGTGAATGACTATTTGTGGAATGAACTCTGGGCCTTTGGCCCATAACTTATGTAGTGAGTAAATGAATTAATTATGACTTAACAAATCTGATTTACCCTCTTTAATTGATAGGGATGGGAGGGAATAACATTAGGGTTTTTTTTGTTTTGTTTTGTGTTTTAACATTAGGGTCTTTTGAAGATGAGAAATGTAAACATGATTGGTCCAGATGAGTGGTTTATAAAATGAAACTGTACTTTTGGAAAATCTTGCCTTTGGGGGTTTTGATTCAATAGGTCGGAGGTGGTGCTTGAGTTTCCCAGGTGATTCTGAAATGACCAGGTCAGTATGTGGGTATGGCACACGTGAATCCCTTCCTGTTCTGTTTTTGTCTTTTTCCTCATCTCTGTCCATTTGTGCTTGAATTCCTTGAGCGATGGGAGCTTACTACCTCACAAAGCAGGCTGCCCGACCTACTGTCACAACAACGGCAATAATAGTAACAAGGACAGCAACAGGGGGACATGAACCAAGCACTTCCTATGTGTTAGTTTACTGCACATAGGTTACTGATTCCAAAGGCCAGGCATTATTTACCCCCATTTCACAGCTAAAGAAACTGAAACTGAAGTTCAGTGGTTTACTCAGTGTCTCAGAGGTGGTGAGGGGCAGGGCCGGAATTCCAGCCACCCTGGCTTGTCTGCCTGTGTGCTTCTCCGGGGCCTTGGAGCTGGTCCCGGCTGGTGGTGGAGGCGTGGGCGGGGGTTTTAGGGCCTCCTCAGGCCGAAGGCAGCCAGGCCTGCCACATCCGCAGGCGGCCCAGGCTCCAGACTCGCTCCGCCCAGCCCTCTGATCCTCCCCATAGAAGGTAAACCCAGGCAGGATCCCATGAGGGCTGGCTGGGCCTGGTGTCCTGCCGGTTTCAGTTTCTGAAGAGCCCAGCCTTGAGCAAACACAGGCAGGGAGGAGGTTTCTGGAAGCCTTCCCAACAGATAGCAGATTAACTCCCTGCTGCCTGGGAGCCACCCACGGGGGGAAGGGCTGGCTTACCAGCAGGCAGCCTCCTTGGCACTCCTGGCGTCTCCACTGGCGGGCAGGACACCCCTGGCTTCCCAGAACCACCTGAAGCCTGAGGAGGCACACAGTGACCTGCCAAGATGCCAGGACTTCTGGGCAACTCAAGGTTCCAGCTCAAGCCAGGCTCTCTTCAGGACCTCTGGGCTTGGGAAGAAGGGGCTGAGGCCCCCCCAACTCCACCCTCCAAATATGGATGCATCTCCCTGCCTCAGCGGGCCCCTTCTCTCTCTCACTAGGGCATTCTTGTTCCAACACGTTAGCAAACCTCTTTGAATGTTTGTTTTCTTTCTGAGAAAGAGGCTGAGGGACATTGCCAAGACCAACATGAACTCAAAACACAGGGCATTCTCTATTTGTCGGGTATTTTTCTGGACAGACAGACCTGGGTCTGAAAACCAATCCTGCTACTTCCTAGCCGGTGACCTTTGTGTAAATTTCTTAATCTCGCTGAAAAAATGGGGATAATGATACTTATCTTTAAGATAGGTTCCAAGGAGTAGATTAGATAAATACAGATTATACATATTAAGTACTTAATGTCCTCCATCAATGGCAATTAACATTATCATTAATTATATTATTATTATGAATGACTAATAACCCACTCAGGATTATTACTAATGCTACTGTGAGCATAAGTGCAAAAAAATAAGCTCAATTAAAATTTTTTACTGAGGCAAATAGTTTTATAATAGGTAAATAAAGAAAGAGGAACAACACTGGGTTGAGAAGTATATACACATGATCTCATTTAATATTCAAACAGCTTCACAAGGCAGGCATTATTATCCCCATTCTACAGAAGAGGAAGTTGAGGTTTCTGTAGGTTAAGTAACTTGTCCTTCTCACACACTGAGTTAGTGTCTGGTGTCCTGGCCTCGCGCCTTCCTGGTGCCCCTGAAAACCTGCCGCTTCCCATCTGCCTATCTCAGCAAAGATGCTTCTATCCGTAGGGAATACTACCTTCACACCTATGCTCAGCAGCTTAGAGGAAAATGAGCCAGCTCTGGAAACTGGCTAAAGGCCGCCTCCTCCAGGAAGCTTTCCTAGTTTTCTCCCTCCTCCCCTTGCAGAGTTAAACCCTCCCTTTCTCGCTCTCCTGGGGCCTGAAGCATGTGACTACACACTCTTGTGGGTTTTGTCTCTCCTCCAGAGAGTAGGTTCCTCTGAAGGAGAAACCATACACTTTTTTTTCACTTAAGGAAGGTCAGTATGTGTGTGTGTTTAAGGACCCAGGCTTTCAAGCCCACGCTCACATCTAGGCTTTACTGCTAGCTGGCAGCGAGGCTTGAGTAAGTAACTTAACCTCTCTCTCACTTTCTTTATCCATAAAATGGAGATTAACAATAAGATCAACCTTCTGAGGTTGCTGTAAGGATTGAATGAGTTAGTATATGTAAGGAAGATAAGATCATTGAAGGTCCTGAATGTTGCTTCTTAACAGAAAACAGAGACATTAAAAGAACACTACTGAACATGGGAGGAAGCACCAGGAGACCTAAGGTCTCATCAGGAATCTCTCTATAGCTTACTGGACTTAGTGGATTTGGACCTGTAATTCCTCTCTCTGAATTTACTTTTCCTTGTGCAAAATGGGAAGTTTGGCTCCCGCAGCTAGATGGTCTTTATTGGGTAATATTCATTGGTATTGATGACCAGTTCTTTGCCTATAGGACTTTTCCTGTGTCATGTTCCCAGGGGGAGGTCTTATGCAGAAATAGATGGCTGGTTCACCGTTGGCAGCACAAAGCTCACCCGCTGGCGGATACCCGCGCTAACTGTGATGATTGCCAGCTTTTCCTGATCACATACTAGTGCCTGGCATTGGGCCACGTGACTTCATGATCTTGTTTTCTTTTTTCTTTTTTTTCCTAAAGAACCCTCTAAAGAAGGAATTATTATAATCCTTATTTTACAGCTGAGATAACAGAGGCTCAGAGGTTGGAAGTAGTTAGACGAGGAGGAGAATCCGCATCTGTTAGACTCCAATTCCCTACAGCCTGAAAGAAACCTCTCCAGAGCACGGCTGTCCGAATACCTCTGGGGACAAGGAGCCTTTATCTTTCAAGTAGGTCCATTTATCAAGCATCCCAAGTAGATGAAAAGTACACAGCTGCCATTTTCACGTGAGCTTCATGACTTTGGACTTGGTCTTCAGGCAGACAGGATGGGGTGGAGAATGGAGGGAACGAAGATTATAAATTCCCCCAAAGAAAGTCACTGGGAGCAGTTTCCAAGAGGGTGGTCAGAAGACAGAAGCCCCCCACTCTTGCCCCGCTGGGTCTGGCCCAGAGCCTCATGCATAGAGTCCCATCTGGGAGTAGATCTGGGGGATGCTAAAATACTCCAGGCCAGCCTACGTGGGGACTGGGCTGAACTCAAAGCATCAGAAATTTGTGTCCATAATCACTAGTCGAGTGAGATCCCTTCCTTTGGGGGTGGTGTTTGAGGTACAGGGAGTCAGGGAATACGTTAACAAAAAGCTTGAAGCAAATCAGGACTGCAAACCTGATTTGAAACCTGAAGAGAGAAATTGGATCCAGGATGGGTGACTTTCCCTGGATTTGTTTGGTTTGCTCTCTTTCCAGAAACAAATAGGCTGCTAGAATCACTCCAGAGACTCATCAGTTATAGCAGGATGAAGTCTACACTCCTTAGGGTGGCATTCAAGGCCCTTCAGCTATCTAGTCTCAACCCACACTTAGTCTCCTCTCCCACCACATTCCCAGGCTCATTCCTAGCCAGAGAATTCTGCCCAGTTCTCTGGATACTCCATGCTTTGTTCCTGCCCCTGTGCCTTTGCATATGCTGTTCCTTCTGCCTCAGGGTACACCAGCAGCTATCACATCTAGACAACACCGGTCTTGTTTTAAAAGATTTTGACTTTCCTCTTCCACTCCCAAGACTTTTCCCAATAGTCCCTGCACAGAGAAAATCTTCATTGGCTCCTTGGAATTATAACTAAATGCACAAATAAACAAATCAAGGAACATCAACTGGAAACATTGAGAGTGAGGGCTCTGAGTGGCTCCCCGAAGCATTGTGGAAAACCCAAACTCCCAAGGCTGAATATCAATGTGGTTTGGAAAGTCTTACATTGCTACGGCACTAATTTAAGGATGATACAAGAATGCGCTTTTTCAGTTTGAACAATTTGTTTGCTGTGTCGATGTTATGCTAGATTCTCACAGCAGGACTGAAAGGCATTGTTAGGGGAAGCTCTGCAAGTTGTTCAGGAAGTTGGCCAGGGTGGGGAAGCCTTCCCTGGGGCATTCTGAACATGCCATTTTCCTCACAGTTTCAATGTGTAAAGAATGAGATTCAGAGCCCCATTTTTATTCTATCCTTTTTTTTTTTTTAAATTTAAATTCAATTTAATTAACATATAGTGTATTATTAGTTTCTGAGGTAGAATTTAGTGATTCCTCAGTTGCCTATCACACCCATTTCAGAGCCCCATTTTTCACAATAAAATGTTAGCGTGAAGTTGACCATCTGATCTCATTTGCCCAGGAAATTCTGGTTTTCACCCAGTATCCTGATATAACTGTCAGTACTGCCCTTCCATTATCAAGTACCCCAGTGTAGACGAGAAATCCTATGTCATTCTACCACGGGCTAACCAAGCTGGAGCTTGCCTATGTGGTTGCTTCTCTAAGGCTTGGCCATCTGTTGGATCTTCCCTTCTTTCAGACTCAGCCTCTCTTCCCTCCTCTGTGACAGAATTAATAGCTCACACGTGCACACTCAGGCCATTGTGTACTTACCTTCCTTCACTTCTCCCTCTAGCCACTGGGCCTGCTCACCCAGGATCAGGCGGCATTCTGGGTATCTCCCTGCACAAGTCTTAGACACAGTAAGTTCTTAACAAGAGGTTGTGGAGTGCATTATTTTGGGAAAAAAAATACCCTCTACAAGGTTTTTGTTTTGTTTTTTTTTAGCTAATCATCAAAAGAATTAAAAAGCCTTTATAAGAATTCTTTAAATCTTTAGATGAGAGCACTGAACTGTAGATATGAATACAGAAGTCTTCAAAAGGAAAGTCAAGAAATGTTTGGGAAGTGACAAAAAGTGTCCAAACATGACTTTTTATTGCTATTGTTAAATATTATAGCTGGAGGAAGCCTCTCTGATAGTCCTTTAAATTCAGAATTTGTATAGTGATCCCATTTGTGCTCAAAAGAATTGGAATTATTTTCACTCTTCTGCATCCTTCTGAAACAATTACATATTACTTTTTTTTTTTTTTTGAGGAGTATGTTTTTTCCTTAGTAAGCATGTATTATTATGTTTTTTAGAGAGGGGGAGAGAGAATGGGGTATGGAGGGGCAGAGGGAGGGAGAGAAAGAGAATACCAAGCTGGCTCCTGGCCAAGCCTGGAACCCAACCGGGGCCTGATCTCACCACCTGAGCCAAAATCAAGAGTCCGATGCTTAACCGACTGAGCCACCCAGGTGCCCCAGTATGAATTACTTTTTGATGTAATAAAGTTTATATTAGGAAAGATACAAATATTGAAACAAACAAAAAATTTCAGTTTCTCAAACCTTTGAGAAATCATTTAGATAAACCCTTTTATTTTATATTCCAAAGTCAGGGAGAAGGGTGGGTTGGGTAAGAACTAAGAAACTAACAGAGGCCCAACGAATTCACGTAATGCAGGGGAAGCCTCATGGTGAGTAAGTGGTAATGTCAGTATTTGGACCCAGGTCTCCAAACCTGTGTCTCTAGATCCTTGCACTGATTCTTTGGGACTGATGAAGGGCCTCTGAGTGGGGACACTCTTGTCTTGTCATACCTGCATTGGGAATGTAGGCTTTGTGCTTGATGCTTCAAGAAGACTCGCTTGGACGAAGTTAAACTCTGCACAACCCCACTGCAAAGGAATCACGGAGAAAAACCGTGTGTGGTTAGGGTTGGGCTTTGGAGTCAGACAAGCTGGGCTTCAGATCCTGTGCCCTCACTCGCACCTGACCTTGGTAAGGTTCTTTTAACTTCTCTTAGGCTGGGCATCCCCATCTTTCAAATGGGGATAGTGGCATGTTTCTTGCAGGAACTGATGAAATGAAATAAATGAAAATAAATGAAACAGTGTTTGTAAAACACCAGTTTCTGGAAGTCGTAAACATTCGATAAACTGTAGGCATTCTTAGTATAATTATGATTACTACTCTACGACACAACTTGTAGTGAGGGAGAGCTTACCGATTCCAAGTAGGAACTCTTGCAGAAGGTTCTTTCTGCTCTGCTGCTCAGCTGCGGGTCCCTCCAGTGGCTTCACTTAAGCTTGTGTCGAAGGGGTGGTGATTGAACTTGGAGTCATCCGTGGAGGAGCCTGCGTAACCGCCCCCCCTTGTCACTAGGCATTTTCTTATGTTCCTAGATTCCTTGATTTTTTTTTTTTTTTTTTTTTGGCTTGGGCTTTGCAAAACTTCCTGGTGGGCAGTTTTAGTCATCCTTCCTAGCAGTTTGCAAGAGTATGTTGTGAAGCTAGAGAGAATAAAAAATGTCCTGATGTGTCAGAAAAAGGGAAAAAGAAGGAAGATGGCTCCCATTTCATTCACTTACAATATTGGTTACTAGGTTTTAATTTTAAATCTTACGGCGATGTTTGATTTCTTTCTTCCATTTTTTATTTTAACCTCCACACAGACATCTATTTGTCATTGAAAAGACAAGCAACCGTGCTCCCCTGGCATTCATAAAAGGCGTCTACTCATTCAAGCATTCGCCAACTCATTCAATCTGCATTATGGGGTCCCTACTGCATTAGGTACTGTGCTCTGCATAGACATGCAGGTTATAGAAACTGTTCATGGAATATGAACTCAGTAGACCTGAGTTCAAACCTCAGCTTCTTTCTGTCTTATAGGTTTGGTCTTGCACGTGTTGCCCATCTAACCCTCTGATTCAGCTCCTTCTTTCAAATTCCCTGTCTCAGCTGTGAAAACACCATCATCTTCCTGCCCTGTTCAGAACCTTAGTAATTACTCATTCTCTTCACTTAACCCTCTCCCTAATGTCTGATCAGTTCCCCCCAGTGATGCATGATTTAACTCCTAAATATCTCTTTGTCATTAGTATCACCTTTAATCCATTCAGCAGATATTCACTGAGAGTCTGCTGTGTCCCAGGCTCTCTGCTGGACTGAGGATACCTGTCCCCAGGAGGCTCTCACACTGGCCAGGTGCACCCAGGAACATACACTTTCCCTTCCGGTGAATGGGTACAATGATACTAAAACCCGACGCTTAACTGCACATTTCCTCAATGCCAGACACTGTTTTATGTGGTTTACATGCATTAAATGATTTAAGCACAATAACCCTAAGAGCTAGGTACACTTATTATCATCACTTTATAGATAAGGAAACTAAGGCAACAGAGTGAACAAGCAGCTTGTCCAAGGTCACACAGCTAGTTAGCAGTGGAGGTATGGTGTAGTGTCCTAAAAGCTGGCTTTGGAGCCATTGCTATTAACCACCACCAAACTCTGCCTCTGCTCTAGGGGATGGGAGAAAATTTTCAGGGTGCCGTAAGAAGAGCTTCTAGCCAGACTGAAGGTCCTTCTCTGAGCTGTTGTCTATGCTGACCCTTCCATGTGAGTAGGGGTGAGCCAGAATAATTCACCCCATTCCCATTGCCACACCCCTAACCTCAGCCAGCCTCTTCACTGCTCCCTCCCCCGTTAGTCCATTCTTCCCACCTGTACCACAGTGAGCTTTCCAGCCAAAGCTGGTCCTATTACTACTCTTCTTACATTTTAGAATGTCTTTCCACCCTCTGCAGATGTCTAAACTCCTCTGCAGGAACACCGAGTACCTTTCAGCTTTGCTCCCAGCCTTCCCTGGACTTGACACACGGAATCACTTGTGGGCCTCTGAAAGAAACATGCTCACTTGTGCCTCTTTTGGTGGCAAATCCCACTTCTTCAGCTCCTATGGATCCTTCCACACTCACCTCCTTTGGGGATGCCTTCTTAGATCCCATTCCCCATTGATAGTGAAGTGCTTTTGGTGAGATGCCCATCACCCAAATACTCTTAATTTAACTTCTCCCACTGAACTGGAACAGTTGCATTTTGAATCTGTTTCTTTCATTATACAATAAGCCCCTTGAAGAGTATTCCCCAACTCCTAACAAGATCTTGGCACCCAGTGAACTTTTAGAATGAATGAATGAATAAATAAATGAGTACTGAGAACAAAGACCACTTTTATGTCTCTTTATCTGTTGCCACTCATAATATAGTGCTAAAGACTGGACAGGTCCAGTTAAATATTGATTCTCCCCTTACACATCTATGGGGCCTAGTCATACCCCCAGCAGAACTGTGAAAGGGTAAATGCTATCCATGAAGTCAAACGCATGTCATGAGAAAAGCACGGGACAATCATTGAGGAGATCTGGGATTGTTGTCTAGGCCCTATCACCAATTTATATATGTGGCCTCGAGCAAAACGTTAACCTCTCTCAGCCTCCATTTCCTCGGCAATAAAACTTCTATGGAAAGTCCAGGAGGGTGCGGATGCTGAAGAACTTGGTAAAGTGCTAGACAAGCCGCAGTTGTCAATAGCATGATTCCTCCAACTACTCTCCCAACCTCAGTCTAAGTAGTATTTACTCAGTGTTACTACAGGCCATGGGGCAAGCCTTTCCCACCCTTTCTTCTCTTCTTGGTCTGAATCCAGGAAGATTTCCATCTGTACCTTGTCTGCAAGCCAGACTCTGAACCTAGAGTTTGGAAAAATAGGCAAATTATATTCGCCCAGGTGTATCCTGTCTATATACTGAGCTGTGAGGCCAAGTTTGTTCTCAGAATAAAGTGAGGGCACACATGTTTGTGTGAATGTGTGTGCACACACTTTCATTAGCAGGGCAGAGCTCAGGATCATAAAGGCAGCTGTAGAGCAGGGGGGAGAGAAAGAGAGCTCTAGACATGGCATCAGAATTTTGAGTCTTAATTCTGCCACAGTCACTTATGCACTGAGTGACTTTGGTTTATTCTTAACCTCTCATAGTCTCCCCCTCATCTCTAATGAGGGCAATGTATTGACCACAGGTTCACTGTCAAGATTAAATGAAGTACAGAATGTGAGACAGCTGTTGCAGTACCTGGTGTGTGGTTTGTACTCCATGGATGTTTTCTTATTGATTTTTCTTACCGAGGCTACTATTACTAACCAATATTTTATAGGTGTTTTGTATGCCTTGGGCTTTATGCTAAGCATCTCACATGTATTCTCTCGTTCTAGTCTCGTCACAACCTCAAAAGATAGATATTATTGTCCCATCTTAACTAGGGGATGGTGGTCTGACAGCTTAAGCAGCTATCTTAAGGTCACCATAGAGCTGGTGATTAGGGAGCCTGGGCTCAGATACATGTCTCTGTATCCTATACTGATGCTTTTGGGACTTCTGATGCAAATATGTCCGTTCAAGTTAACATTTCCTCCCTTATCCTACCAGGAAATTATACTGAAGATGTAAGAATGGGGGGAGGGGGCGAGGAGTGGAAGACTGAAGTAGTAGAAATATAAGCTTAATTGCATAAATACTCATGCAAACATACACACCAAGAAAGATAATGTTGACGGGCACTGGTTTGTTAAGAAGAGGAGTAAGAGGAAGATAAGCATACTGATTGTGTCGTGGCTTAGAGTAATGAACTAATTAATAGATACTGTCCAAAAAGCATAAAGAACAAAAGTTATTATATAAAGACATAATTAAACTAGTAACCACTAGAACTGAAATACAAACCATCCTAAATAGCAGAAAAGCTACACATAAAAACAATAAATCAAAATAGTTTATAGTAAATGGTGTAAATAAATTAATAAAAATAAGCAAGTAAAAGCTCACTAGCCTTACTTCTGAATCCAACCACAGTGGGTAAGAAGGACTGGATTTCTTTTCCCACCTGAAACAACGAAAAGACCAGACAAAATATATGAAATAATGGTTTTCAAAACACTAGACCTCAAGAAGTGAAGGGCAACGATCCTTGAAAGGCAGAAACAAATAAGGGGAACCCTACAACTGCCCCAGATCACTGCCTTGAGGGAGTTTCCAGGCTGTGGCAGGAGGGAGGAACTCAGGCAGAGTCTAGAAGACTCCACGTTGAAGAGATGAAGCTGAGTTAAGAGCAACAAAGGCAGATCGAATGCATAGGACCAGCACTGGACAGGAAAGAGACACATGGAAACAGGACGTTGATGATCTGCACAGGATTTTGGTCAGTGCACACATGTGAGGAAGCCATTGGAGACTTGAGGGACAATACCCTCAAGGGAAGCCATTGGAGACAGAGGGAACAATACCCAACACATGCATTTGTAAGTAATTCATGTGTCAAAGAAGAAACCAAAGGGAAGTTATTTATAGTATTTTGAACTGAATGAAAATGAAAATGCTATATATTATAATTTATAGAATGTTGCTAAAGAAGTGCTTATAGGAAAATTTATGCTTACATTAGTAAAGAAGGATTTCAAATAAATTACTTCTGCTTCTATCTTAAGAAACTAGAAACAGGTTGCCTGGGTGGCTCAGTCAGTTGAGTGACTGCCTTTAGCTTAGGTCATGATCCTGGAGTCCCAGGACTGAGTCCCTACATTGGGTTCCCTGTTCAGTGGGGAGTCTGCTTCTCCCTTTGACCTTTCCCCTCTCATGCTCTCTCTCTCTCACTCTTTCTCAATAAATATTATCTTAAAAAAAAAAAAGAAAGAAACTAGAAACAGAAGAGCAAGTCAAACCCAAAATGAGAAGAAGAAAGGTATGATAAGGATCAGAGCAATAATCAGTGGCATAGAAAATGGAAAAACAATGAACAAAATTAAAAAAAAAAAAGCTGGTTCTTTGAGAAAAAAATCAGTAAACCTTCAGTTGGACAGGGAAAAAGAGGAGAGAAATGTTCAATGTCAGAAACAAGAAAGGTGATCACTACAGTATTAAAAGGAATATTGAGGAATATCATTAAGTAACTCTATGCCAATAAGGTTGACAAGTAAGATGAAATGGATAAATTCCTTGAAAGATGCAAACTACTAAAGCTCACTTGAGAAGTCACAGATAACCTGAATTGCCCTATATCAAGGAAATTGAATTTGTAATTGAAAACTTATCCACACATATAATTTTAGGCCCAATTGGTTTCACTGGATGCCTTCAACCAAACCATAGATGAAATACCAATTCTACACAAACTATTCCAGAAAATTGAGGAGGAGTGAATACTTTCCAACTCACTTATGATGCCAGAATTAACCTGATACCAAAACAAACATAGATGGGAAAAAAAAAACAAATAAACAAACAAAAACTACAGACCAATATTGCTCATGAACATTGGTGCAAAAATTCTAACTGGATCCATTCATATATAAAATTAATGATACCTAGGATGAAATGGAGTTTATCCCAGGAATGAAAAGTTGATTTATCAATGACATTTATCGTGTTAACAAAATATGGAAGAAAAACCGTATGTTCATCTCAATGGTTGAAATATCCATTCCCGATAAAAACTTCCAGCAAACTAGGAATAGAAGAAAACTTTCTCAACCTAATAGAGGGTATTTACGAAAAACCTTTAGCTAGCATTATACTTGGTGGAGAAAAAAAATAAACACTTTCCCCCTAATATTGGGAACAATGGTATGGTCTCTCATCACATTTTATCAACATTACCATGGAGTTTCTATCCAGTGCAGTAAGGCCAGAAAAAGAAATAAAGGGAACCCAGATTGGAGAGGAAGAAATAAAACTCTCTTTATTCTTTGATACTCTAATTGTCTATATAGAAAATCTGATGGAATGCAAAAAAAAAAAAAAGCTACTAGAACTAATAAGTGATTTTTGCATGGCTGCAAGTTTCAAGATCAACATTAAAAATCCATTGTTTTTCTACGTAGCTGCAATGCACAATTGGAAATTCCAGTTGCAAGAGAAAGCATTTACAGTACCATCAAATGATGTGAAATACTCAGGGACAAATCTGGCAAAATATGTGCAAAACCTATACACTGCAAACTACAAAACGTGGCTGAGAGAAATTAAAGAAGACTTAAGTAAATAGCTCTTTAAATTTAAATTAAGTAAAACTAATACAATTCCTCAGTCTCAATAGCCACATGTCAAGAGTCCAAAAGTTCCACATGGCTAGATGTAATCTTAAAAGGTAGTCTCACTAAAGAAGACTATCACCACTACACTATACGGAAGGTGTTAGTCAATGCGAAAAGATCAACTAATAATTTGAGGAATAAATAATAGAGGATAAAGCTATAATGGTTTGCAAACAATATGGTTGTATGCCTGGTAAAACCAAGAGAGTCAACTAAAAGCTACAATAAACAAATAGATCATTCAGAAGGGAAGTGATATACAAAATTAACAAAGAGAAATCAGTAGTTTTCATATATACAAGTCACAATTATTTAGAATAGCAGGTATAACACACACAAAAAATTCCACTTAAAACTGACTAAAATCTAAAATACCTAAGTGTTGACTTTATAAGAAATACACAACTGGATATGAAAAAAACTTTAAAACACTCCTGAACATCATGCAAGAAAACCTAAATGAGAATATATACCATATTTCTGAATAAAAACCTGCAATATAAATACATCAATTTTTCCAATGTTATTTTATAAATTTATCACAAGCACATAGAAATGCATTTTTAAATAAAAATATTCTTTTTTTAAATACTTGACAAGCTGATTCTAAAATTCTCATGATAAAAGGAGCCATAATATCCAGGCAAACTAGGGAAAAGCAGACCAGTGTTGGAGGGTGGCTACCTTTAACAGCTAGTAACACAGATGATAAAACATCAGTGACTTAAACTATCTGGTATTAGTGCTTGAATGAGTCCAATAGGCTCACATGATACAACAATTTCACTTATAATAAAAGTGACATCTTGTATCTGGAGGGAAAAGATAACTATTCACTAAGTGGTGTTGGGAAAAAAATGAGTAGTGTTCCTGTTATTATGGCTGCATAACAAACCACCCTAAAACTTAGTGCCTTCAAACTATGACATTTATTAAAAACAGTAACAACAACAAGAACAAAACAAAAACCATGACATTTATAGTACTCACAGATTCTGAGTGTCAGGATTTCTGGAAAAGCTCAGCGGGACAGTTCTTTTAGGTGAGGTGTCTCATGACATTGTAATCTGATATTAGCTGGGGATGCAGTTTTCTGAAGGCTTGATTGGGGCTATAGAATCCACTTCCGAGGTGGCTCATTTACATGATTGGCAAAATGCCGTTGGCTGTTTGCTGAGGTCACTCCTCTCCATGTCAGGGTCCTTTTTTTTTTTTTTTTTAAAGATTTTATTTATTTATTTCTCAGAGTGAGCACAGGCAGACAGAGAGGCAGGCAGAGGAAGAAGCAGGCTCCCTGCTGAGCAAGGATCCAGATGTGGGACTCAATCCCAGGACACTGGGATCATGACCTGAGCCGAAGGCAGCTGCTTAACCAACTGAGCCATCCAGGCGTCCCCATGTCAGGGTCCTTACAGTGTGGTGGCTTGTTACTTTAGGAGTGAGTAATCCTGAGTCTAGGGTGAAAGATACAGTACCTTCTATGACCTAACCTCAGAAGACACATGCTACCTCTGCCATCATCTTTTCTTGGTCAGATACAAAGTTCCACCCAGTTCTATCTCTATGACACTGTCAGTGTCACATTGTAAGAGAATACGGGATGGAATATATATTTCACTGTGGCTGTCTTCGGAAAATACAAAGTGTCAGGGGGACACATTTGGATACACAACTTTCGTCTGTCAGTACCTCATATTACAATTATGTCACAGGTATTCTTTTTGTTGTTGTTGTTGTTTTTAAGATTTTATTTATTTGGCAGACAGAAATCACAAGTAGGCAGAAAGGCAGTCAGAGAGAGAGGGGGAAGCAGACTCCCTGCTGAGCAGAAAGCCCGATGGATGCTGGGCTTGATCCCAGGACCCTGGGATTATGACCTGAGCCGAAGGCAGAGGCTTTAACTCACTGAGCCACCCAGGTGCCCCAGCCACGGGTATTCTAATATAGAAAGTGAATCCATAAAGTACAGGAAGAAAACGTGGAAAAGAAAATTCCTTTGCAACCTGAGACGCTAAAGTTATTTTAAACTAATTAAAATGCATAAAATTAAAATTATAATTCTTCAGTTTCAATAGCCACATTTCAAGGATGCAATAGCTACAAGTGGCAGAGATGCAGATGGTGAGGACTAAGTGGGGGGGATGGGCAGGCAGGGGGAAGAGCCTGTGCAAAGCCACAAGGAACCAAAAGAAAGGTAATGTTGCTGAAGCTCCAAGAACAAGCAGAAGAGCAGTGCAAAGTGGGGTGCAGAGGTTAGAGCAGGCAGGACCAGGGGCGGGGGAGGCATAGGGAATTTGGAGTGACATGCTCAGACTTCCTAATTAGCAGGATTGCTACGGCTGCACAGGGAAATGGAGGGCAGGGAGTGAAGGAGGCAGAAGACCAGGCAAAAACTATGGAAAAGGAAGTTGGTGGCTGGCCTGGAGCCATTAGCAGAAACCCTTCCCCAATGTGCACATGTCAAACTACCCTTTATGAATTGGGTTCGGTTCCAGAGGGCACTTCCAGAAAGCCAACAACAAACTTGAGACACTTGATGAACAAGATAGTGTAACAGTTCAAGATCAAGTGAAACGATGACCCAAAACACATGTGCTATTTAGCTTAGAGCCTTAGAAACCAGAAATCAGTGCATCTACCCTCACTCCATGGGAGGGAGCTGCCCCGTCACAGAGGCCACACTGTCCCTAGAGAAGCCCACAGCTCCCAAGGCCAAAGAGCGGAGGCTAAAGTTTTCTGGGCTTTCCCGAGGAGTTAGCAAGACTTACTTATTTTGAAGAAGCACAGACTTCCACCACGGCCCCCTCCCCCATTCTTTTTATAAAGGCATCAATCGTTTGAGTCACTTGGGAATAAAACTGTTTTGGTCGAGAAAATTTCTGTGGGCGCCCGAGGAGGAGTTGGTGCGGCTGCTGTCAGGGAACGGGAGAACATATGGTGGTCTGTTGTGAATGCGATCTGTTTTTTGTGTTGTTGTTAAACTTCCCCTCGTTAGCATTGGGGCTGTTATGTAAGAGCTCGAGGGTCCATATGGTTTGTTGCGTAAGATGCCAAGGAGGAACATGGCTCTCTGTTGCTCGGCTCCTCGTCCAGTTGTAGGTATGGGGAAACATGTGATCGCGGCGTCACGTTTGCCTGATGGAGACAGTGGTTCTGGATTTGAATATTCATTCTACCCTGGTTAGCTGCGCGATCTTGGGCAAGTGACGTAGCCTCTCTGAGATCTGGAAGTCTCTGAGGCTTGATTCCCTTCCATGTAAAATGGAGAAAATAGTTACCAACTTCATGGAGTTGCTAAGCGGATACAGAAGGGTTAATGTGAACTACAGTGTATTGTGTGTTCAAAGTTTTCAGGATTGCATGCTTTAGAAGTAATAGTTCTTCTTCTTTTTTTAAAAGATTTTATTTATTCATTTGACAGAGAGATCACAAATAGGAAGAGAGGAAGGCGGGGGTGGGGTGGTGGGGAGAAGGCTCCCTGCTGAGCAGAGAACCCGATGTAGGTCTTGATCCCAGGACCCCGAGATCATGACCTGAGCTGAAGGCAGAGGCTTAACCCACTGAGCCACCCAGGTGCCCTGAAATAATAGTTCTTTTAGGGGTGCCTGGGTGGCTCAGTGGGTTAGACATCTGACTCTTGATTTCAGCTCATGTCATGATCTCAGAGTTGTGAGAGCAACCCTCATTTCAGGCTCCATGCTGAGTGTGGAGCCTGCTTAAGATTCTCTCTCTCCCTCTCCCTCTGCCCCTCACCCATTGCTTAGTGATAGTAAGAAAGAAAAGGAGGGAGGGAGGAAGGAAGGATGAGAGGGAGGGAGGAAGAAAAATATTTTTTCTTTTAAACCTCATAGAAATCCCTGGAAGTGGCTATTATTATCTTGTAAATCTTATATATTATATATCTTACATATTTTTGAATTGTAATCACACTATAGGAGTTCATACTGAAAGGATATTCAGCTATTACCCTGGCTCAGTAGAAATCAAGTTCATGATCAGCTGGTGATATCTGTATAAGGGTGAAGGGGGGTTGTGGGGACTTGAGGGCTATTCTGGACTAAACTGATCTTCCCATACTTCACAGTTGGGGAAACTGAGGCCCTGGCAAGGAAAAGTGATTTGTTTAAAATCAAATAACGAATATTGGAAGCAGCATCTGATTCCTGGTCAATCTGATTCAGAGTCCTGGGCTCTTGCCCTAATTTTCTGAACTACAGATTCAAGACCAAGCTTCTGCAAAAGAACAAAAAAGGCAAAGAGAACTAAAATTTATAGAGAGCACCTTCCCTGGGCTGGACGCTGTCTGCAAAACACTTTATAAACATTTCCTTTCGGCCTCATTTACAGCCCTATGATGTGGGCAACACTGGCCCCATTTTACAGAAGAGGAAATAGAGTCTCAGAGCCATCATCCAGTTACCGAAGATCCCAGACCTGGAGAGGAAGGCTGACCTTTAGCCTCATCCCCGCCCTTGCCTGGTGATGTGAACCCACCCCCCAGGGCTAAATAGTCATCTGCTCAGATTCTAGAGTTCAGCATCCCTGCTCTTCCACGCATAGAGCAAGCTGAAAAGCTTGAGGCAAGGGGCGTCACCTCTCTGGGCCTTCGTTTTTTCATCCTTAAGCAAGAACAGTCAGCATGCATTCCTCCAAGAACACTGCAGGGATTAAATAAGTCCAAGTATGTAAAATGATGACTAGAGAGTCTGGCCCATAGTAAGTGCTCTTTGGATGTTAGTTAAAAACCCACAAATCCAGCACACACAGCCTCCCCCCAGGCCCCAGAGAAGGAGTGGAGATGGTATGGCCCACGCCGAGCCCTGGGAGGCAGCAGCCAGACCCGGCCTCTCTGAGCCTTCCGCCTTGGCGCCGTGTCTGGCACCAGGCCCAGGACTGAGGAGTCCCCATTCCTCCCTCCTGTCAACTCAGCAGAACAAGCTGTTTCAAGGGAAGGTGGTTCCCCTTGAGAAAATGTTCTCACACGCCCTAGAGGCTCTTGCCCTGCACGTCTCAGCGATCAGCCTGGACAGGGCCTGGGCCCCACCCTGCGCAACCATTCTTTGCAAAGTCTGTGTCCCGCCAAGCCATAAAAGGTAGTGTGTGGTCAGAACAGCGTTGTCTTGGGACACAGTCCCCTATGGCTGTGGGATTGCTTTGAACCAGCTTTACTCCCGTGCCTCAGTTTCACCGCCCTTGAATATGGGCTGGTCATGTCTGGTGGACTATTGGAAGGAAGGTTGGGAGAGGCCAGTGGAGACCCCGCCTCTCCTACCTCATCTCTCCTGTCTTCCTCAAGCATCTGCAGTCCAGTCTCTGCACCCCACCTAACCCCCATCACAACTGCCCTGGTCAAGGTCACTATTGTAACTGTAAATAACCTGCCAGCAGCAGTGGGAACACTCCCTCCCCACTCAACCCTTGCCACTGTGTTCTCTTGGTTTGCCTTCTCTCTCTCTCTCTCTCTGCCCCCCCCACCCTTCTTCTTTTTTTTTTTTTAAGTTTTTTTTTTTTTTTTGTCAGAGAGAGAGAGGGAGAGAGAGCAAGCACAGGCAGACAGAATGGCAGGCAGAGGCAGAGGGAGAAGGCTCCTGCTGAGCAAGGAGCCCGATGTGGGACTCAATCCCAGGACGCTGGAATCATGACCCGAGCCGAAGGCAGCTGCTTAACGAACTGAGCCACCCAGGCGTCCCCCCCCCCCCTTCTTATTCTCCTCTCAGCGGTCCTTTCTCTGCTGCAGTCCTTGAAAAGTGTGGTTTCTCCAGGATTTGTTTCCTGACCTCCCTTCCCCTCACTTGGCATGCTCTCAGAATCACTGGCCCCTGGCTTCAGGTGCCACGCCCACATTCAGGACTCAGTCTATCTCGGAGCGCTCTTCTGCAGCCAGACCATCTCTCCAGCTCCCTTTGGACCTCTCCTCCTGGCTGTCTGACAGCCCCGCCAAGCTCAACAGGCCCCGACCCGCCCTTGACGCTCCTCGTCCTGCCCACCTCAGAGAACTGCATTCATTCAGTGAATGTGCAGTGGCATCTTCTGGCTGCCCAGTCCTGTCCTCCATGCGAAGGGGACAGCAGGGAACAGAACAGAGGCCCTGCTCTCCTTGCATTACACTCCATCTGCCAAGATGTCCAATGACCAGGGACTCACTGCAGCTCCCTTCCTCCTTACCCTACACTTGCAATTGGACCCTGAGCCTTCTCCATTCTACTGTCATCATATCCTTGCCTTGGTCTCCCTCTTTCCAGGCCATTCTTGCTGCCATGGTTCAGGCAACTGCTTCTGACTTGGTTTACCAACCTTCAGTCTTGCCCCTTCTGATCTACTCTAGACTGCAGCCAGAGCCATGGTTTTTACAAACACGAGTCTGGTTATGCTACTCCTTTGCTTAAAGACTCCTGTGGCTTCTTCTCATGACCTTAAGGGTGAGGTCTATTTAGCTGCTGAGTGTCAGTCAGTCAGGGGTCTACTAGAGAAAGAGAACCAGTCTGAAGTTAGGAGTCTATCCCTATCATCTATCTATCTATCTATCTATCTATCTATCTATCTATCTATCTATCAGTCAAGAGACTTATCTCAAGGACTTGGTTCCTATGACTGTGGGGTTTTGCCCACATTATGGAAACTCGTGGCCAGAAGTAGACACTGTAATTCCCAGGCAGACTTTCTTCCTCCTCAGGGAATCCACAGTTTTGCTCTATTTAAGTGACATCAATGGATTAGATGTGACCTACCCAGATTAGTGAAGATAATCTTAAAGTCAACTGACCATGGTTGTTAACCATATCTACAAAACATCTTTAGAGCAATACCTAGATTGGTGTTTGATTAAATAACTGAGAACAATAGCCAGGCCAAGCTGACACATAAAACTCACCATCACAACATGATACTTTTGGACCTGCTCCACGCTTGTCTCCTTCACCTCTTTTCTTCCCTCTCTCCCCACCCTACAATCGAGGCTCAGTCACCCCTTGCACTGTGCCAGCTGGCCCCCTGCCACCTGTCCTTGCACAGGCCTGGAATCTTCCCCACCCCTTTCCTTGATAACTCCTATCCGTCTTTGAAACTACCCAGGTGCTGCCTCCTCAGGCAGCCTCCCCTGCCTTCACCCCTGCCCAGCCCTGGTGCTTCAAAGCAGAGTGCACTGCCTTGGAGTTTGCAGACCACCACCATTGCCATGAGATGGAGACTTCTCATCGGATGTGTGATCTGCCCCACTAGCTTGTGGACAGCTCCAGGACAAGAACTCAGTGGCTGTCCCTTTCCTTCTCATCCCTCTGCAGCCCCCCAATTCCAATCAACAATTATTTATTTACTACTATGTAAGACCCTGTCCACGCCAGTTAGAATGTAAGCTCCAGGGAAGTGGGAAATCATGACTGTCTTGCTCTGTGTAGGATCCCTAGGACCTACCTGTGCACCTGGCACATAGTAGAAGCTTAGTGAAATTTTCTGAGTGAATAAACTGAGATTTATTTGAATGAATTGAAAGATAAATACTTAAGTTCTGGCCATTATTTGGGGGGGGACTGTACATCATCCTAACATATATAACCATTAATAAGGACAAGGGCTTGCCTTCATGGAGCTTACATTCCAAGGAGGCGAGATAGACAGCAACTAAATAAACATAAGTAATCAGGATAGAGAAAATAAAAATACAAGATGACTGTGTAAATAAATGAGGGGATACAAATGAATGAACAAATGGCTGGAAAAATACATCTATCTTGCTTCCTCAGGTAGAAGCAACGCATGGGGTGGGGAGAGTAGTAGAATGAGCACTGGATTCAGAGCATGGATTAGAAAGGTCTGACTCTGTTCTTTGCTGCTGACCTGTGCCTGGGTCAGTAGGCTAGTCCCTTAGCACCTAGGCTGCAGATGTGTGATAATGGAATGACTGCAACTGCTCTGTTTCTCTCACAGGTCTATCATACAGCAAAAGAAAACCAGCATCGAAGAACTTAGCCACTGTGAAACTCCATAGGGATGTTAAGGGTCATCACTGATATTCTAATTGTTGGAAACAGAGCACTTTAGTTAATCGCATTGTTTAGTTGGAGAGAGGCAGAAAGGAATTTTGGCAGGAGACAGATCTGGGTTTCTGTTCCATTTTGGCCACTTAGTGGTGAGCTGAGTGACCTTGAACATGAATTGTTTCACCTCCCTTGGGCCTCAGTTTCCTGATCTGTAAAAATGGGGAGAAGATTTGTACCCACCTCATAAAGTTATTGCCAGCTTTAAATAAGAAAGTCCCTTCCAAGTGCTTGGCATAGAGTTGAGCCCCTACGAAGGGGCTCAGTTAATATTAGCTATTAATAGTCATTCTGTCAATCATTGGTGGCTGTTCATAAATGGAGCCATTCATGGTTCAGTTTCTCAAGTCTCACATTTCTGCCAGGAAACTTCCCGAGTCTTTATGCACCAACACCTGCGATTATGCAAAACTTCACTGAAAACCACCATCAGCATTCATATCCAGAACATAAACAAATGAAGAATTTGCTGTTCGATACCCTGCCTCCCAACTTTCCAAAAAATTATTTTCTGGAATATAGAGAGAGATGCACTCTTTATTTCTATAGAAAACAAGTGTTCTTGGTTTTATGATCATATAACCCTGGAACTGTTATGTTTTTTCATGTAATGCATTTACATTAGAAGCTCCATAAAGGAGTACTTGTCAAGAGAAAACACAGCTGGTGCCCAATTACAGAGGTGACCGGGACTAATCGGCCAGCGGAGCTCTTAATTAAGCTGGACCCCAAACTGCAGGAGAGACAGCTGCTGGGGAACCAACGGGGCCCCACATACTTCCCCAAAGGCAGTGAATGAGAAGGGCAGAAGGTTTTCTTCAAGGGGCAGAGAGTTGGTGATTTCAGTGACCTCTGAATTTAAGATTTAAAGGCTGGCTTTGTAAAAGCTGATGCCTGATTTTGGCTCAGTCTTTTCCCTAAGAAGAAGCTCTGCGGACTCTACTCAGGTTTCAGCTCCTGTGTTATTTGTCATCACTGGACCCTGGAGATTTACAGAAGGGGAAGGGAGATGGTCAACTTCAGGAAGTCCTTCAGTGATGAACTGTCTGCATTTCTCCCCTGCATGGCCATCTTCAGATAACTGCTTCTTCTTTACTAGCCCTCCATCGACAACACCTTGCTCTCACCCACTCTGGCCCATCTCTGCTGCCTTCTCTGATCCTCCTCCCACGCTGCCCTCTAGACCCCGTATTGTACCAAATACCCTTTACTGAAAGCCTGGATGCTCTGTGTACCTATCTCCAGACCTTAAGTGGAACCTATATCCCTTGCTCTCTCTGTGGAGATGGCCTGTTTTTCCATATCCCCCAACCTGAGGGTCAAGAAGCAAGATCAATTTCTTCTTTGTCCCCGAGTTCTACTTAAGCCATAATCCTCTGACCTCTGTGACACACACGCACACACAACCTACCAGGCATTTGGTAGCCACATTTGGGAGGAGACGTTGTACCTGCTATGCGCTGAGTAGTTGCTGTGTGAGTGTATTTGTAAGGTAGGACGAAGTGTGGTCTGGGGACCCATGGCCTGAGGATCTCCTGGGGACTTCTCAGAAATGCAAATGCAAAATCTCAGAAATGCAAGCTTCTTGGGGAGGGGGCCCAACAACTTGCTTTAAGAAGCCCCCCAAGGGGTTCTGATGCTCATCCATGTTGGAGAACCACTGGTTAGCATGTAAGAGCATGGGCTCTAAAGCCAGTCTACCTGAATTAAAATCCCACTTCCAACACACACTGGCATGTTACCTTGGCCAACTGCTGTGCTAGATGCTTCTTTTCCTCATTTGTATGGTGGGAGTAAAAGCGGTCCTACTCTGTAGGGTGTCCCAAGAGAAGCGAAGCAGCTGTAGATCTACAGTGTTTAGAACAGTGTCTAGCATGTAACAAACTCTCATGTACGGTGACCTATTTTAGGACTATTGGAAATTTTATCAGACCCCTGGTCCTTGGTTGTTTGCATCTGGTTGTGTTCATCTATGTTTTTTCAGTGGCTCTTCTCCACCGGGTGCTTCTCCAGCTTTCCAGTGCAGAGGAAGGGGGGTTTCCACACACACTTTTCTTAGAGGTCTTATACTTCATGTTTCCATGTTTGACTATTTGAAAATAGCTTCTAAACCTCATCTCCTGGTAAAATTGACAGCCCAGGAATCCTCCCATAGATCCCCATTCTTCCCCAGGAATGGAAGCTGGCTCCATCTGCCGGAACCTTTGATCTCAGTCCCAGGGACCCTCATCCTCACTCCACTCCAGCCACCCCCATTCAGAGCCACACCTGGCTCTTATCTGGATTGGCTGCTGCTCCATCCCTGAAATTTCAAATTGCAGGGTCCCATTCTCCAGCCCCTCCCTCCCTCTTATCACTCCAGAGCTCTCCTCATCCTGGTTCTTGGCTCTCCTCCTGAATATCAGGCTCTGGACCCTCCTCCCTCCTTTTCTTCCTAGACTTTCAGACTTTCCTGGCTTCTTATTCTTGCCATGCCTCTTCTCCAGCCACACTGGACAGATAGTATGAGCAAGAAATCAACTTTTCTGTTTGTCAACCACTTAAAATGGTTTTTGCTTTTGTTTTAAATTCCTGCAGCATGACATGTCTCATCCTTACTGAGGCAACTGCACTCCAGGTGGGTGTAAAGATGAAAGGAATTCGTGTGAGCAGAGAGCACCAGGCCCAGTACCTGCCCTGTGATTATTGCTCTGGGAATATTAGCTATTACTCTGACCACCAGAAACCATATGGCCCATGTCATTACCTTGTAATGTGTCTGCAAATCCCCAATTGAACTGCTATACACTAGTGATTATAAATTTCATCCTTTATCTTCCCACCAAACCCCTGGCCTTTGTTGGGAAAATAGAAGCAATCAGGTAGAACTTTTCCAGTCACTTTTCTCTAAATCTACAAGATTCAATCTCCTCCTGTTTTAGAGGCAGTTGGTTTCTGGGGTTGTGCTCCTGACCACTGAAATTGGAGGACAGTAGGAGTGGTTTCTAGGACTGGGAAAGGCTGAGCATCCATCCAACCATCCATCTACCCATCCATCCATCCAT
Organism: Lutra lutra; assembly: GCF_902655055.1. Lineage (NCBI taxonomy): Eukaryota > Metazoa > Chordata > Mammalia > Carnivora > Mustelidae > Lutra > Lutra lutra. The sequence continues at coordinate 149,674,196 of NC_062281.1, read as the reverse complement.
CCATCCATCCATCCATCCATCCATCCATCCATCATAAATACCTAGCAGGAAGGGGCCTGGAGCCTGGAGAAATGTGATTTGAAGATGAAGAGAAGATTGAGGTCTCAAGGGATAACCAGGCTGGACCTCTTTTCTTTCTAAATCGGCACTCCCCATGCCATCTCCTGCCCACCCACCCAGGTACATGGAGTGGTCAAAGGTGGGCAGTGGGAGGACTGGACTGAAGGTCCCAAACTAGGCATCCTGTCACCACCTGGGTATGTGGAGGAAAGGCGAGAAGGCCAGTGAGGAGCCCATGAAGAAAGGCTGAGGAAGGAGGTGGAGTGGGGATACCCCTCCGAGCTTCTGTTACTCTCCTGGGCTATGTGAGCAACTGACAGGCCAAGAAAGGCCCGTGCACTTCCCCCATCTCCAGGCAGGCTTCTTTACAACCCCAGGCAGACAGACAAACAGATGGTGATGTTTTTCCTTTCCAGACAGCATCCTCAGCAGCTGCCACTGACTCAGCCTCTCCACCTCTGTCTGGGTGCGGTAAGCAGGCAGCTTGATCCCCAGGGTTGACGGTGTACGTGGCACGAGGTGTCAAGTCACAGACATCTGCAGACGTGGAGACCTTTGATTTTTGCCCAAGGCCCAGGACGTTTGCAACTCTCCTTCACCTGTCACTCAGCCTCACCAGCCAGCTCTGGACCCCAACAGCCATCAGCCCCCTCCGTGGACATGCGGATGGAGAGTCCTTGGAGGCACAGCAGGTATCAGCTGAAAGGGTGCTAGGGATTGGCCAGCATTCCCCCTTGAGGAGAAAAAGAACCATGCGTCCCTTCTGGAGAGACCTGGTAGTCCCAGGTGCAGCCCCTGCTGAGCTAAGTAGGCAGAAAACCCAGATGCCCCATACTTCTGGTCAAAGAAAATGCTTTAGTATGTAGTATTAATACATTTGCCTTTATACCCATGCCATTGCAAAGCGTAATTGCACACGCACACACACACACACACACACACGTGTGTGTGTATGTATACATGTATATGTGTATTTATGTTGATATTTATATATGGGGATGGGGGCCCATGAAGCCACAGGTGCCTAAAAAGCCCACATAAGTCCCATTGCAGCCCTGCCCTGCACCTCTTGGGGGCTGTTTCCTCATCTGGAAAGCGCAGGTCGTGGCAGCATCGACACCGTGGACCATGGCTATGCCCCTGTTCTCCCTGAGCTAGCTCTCACCTCTGCCCTTCCAGGTTCACCGAGTTGGGAAGGCTCCCATGGGACATACCATCCAGCCCCTTCACGTCGCATCAAGGCCTCTCTCTGCTGATCCCCCCGAGCTCTTACTGCTTTCCCCCGACACAGCTCTCCGGCTAGATGCCCCGAGCCTGGCGCCGGCTGTTTCTGGACCAAGCTGAGCCTCCAGGGCAGCACGCCTGTGTACACTCAGGGCACCCTTTCCTTCGAAAGTACCCCCTCTTCTCTGCCTGGTGGTCTCCGACTCATAGCACCACTGCGTGATTTGTGGGGCCCCAGGCAAAATGAAAATGTGGGGCCTCTTGTTCAAAAATTTTAAGAACTTCAAGATGGCAATGCAGAGCGTAAAACCAAGTTCTGAGCTCTTCTGAGCATGGGGCTAGGTGTGACTGCACTAGCTGCTCGCCCAGGGAGCTGGGTCTGCCTCCCCCTCTTCTGAGGTCAACTTGAGTATCACCTGCTCTTTGCAGCTGCCCTTGCTCCCGCAGACAAACAATAGGAAGTCAGTAAATGAAGCATTTCTTATATTCCAGGCACCGTGCCAAGCACTTTACAGCTAAGGTCTTGTTGAACCACCATCACTACCCCATGAAGTAGGGAGAAATTTGGTCCCCATTTTGCAGATGGGGAAATAGAGTTTCAGTGAGCAGATGGCTGAAGTGACCTTTAAATCAAGGGCTGCCCAAGTCCAGAGCTCATGCTCTCACTGGCTGGATTGTACCAGCCCTTCTGACCCCATGGCCTCTGGAGCTTACCTCTGCCTTCTAATTTCTAAAAGCTCCAGGCCCAGGCCCTGCTCCCTCAGTCCCAGGGCACCCATCCTCCCAGCACCTCTGCCCCCCCCCAAACATCCCAAGAGGCCAATGCCCCTTCTTCCAGAGTAGCTTCCTGTTTCCTAGGAGACAGACACCTGGGAATTATCCGTCAGCTTTCTCACACTGCCTGTGACCACAAGACTGGGCTGTGTGGTCTCTGTAGGGTTTCATGAGCCCTATGCCTCACTCCCAGCGCCAGTCTTAGTTCAGACGCTCCTTCTCCTTTGCCAGACCTCAAAGTCCTCCTCACTTACCTGTCTTTTTCTCTAATCTGTCTGACCTGAGGCCATCTTGCCTTATATCTTATTTTATTTATTTATTCTGAGAGAGAGAGAATCTTAAGCAGCCTCTGCACTTAGTACAGAACTGACACAGGACTTGATTTCAGGACCCTGAGATCATGACCTGAGCTAAAACCAGGAGTCGGATGCCTAGCCAACTGGGCCACCCACGTGCCCTACCATCCTGGCTCTTTAAAAATGCAAACCTGATCATGTCTTTCCTCTTATAGATCCTTCTGAGGCTCCCCGTGTTCCTCTGGTCCCATAGCCTGCTACGTGAGACCCTGCCTCCCCTTGACTAGAACCCTCCCACATGATCATGACTGATTACTTATTTGAAATTCTCGGAGCGAGTCATGCTTTCTCATGTCCCCGTGACTGTGCTCTGATGCTCTCCACCTGAAATGGCCTTCCCAGAACTCTTAGAAAACTCCTTCCAACAAGCTGAGACTGATTCAGCCTCACCTCCTCCAGGCAGGCTTCCACACAGGCCCTTCCAAAGGCTGCATAAGGGCTTCTCCTCCTGCACCCCACCCCCGCTCCTTGCCTGCCCCATGACTCCCAGAGCCCTCCTTTGGCCCAGCACTAACTTTTGTCTATCTCAGGATTTAGACCCTTTTGAAAGGAGGGACCACATCTAATTCATTTTGTCTTGCTGGCCTCTGGCACTTGACTTCCTTGCGATCTAGAAAGGACTCCGCAGGTATTTTCTGAATAAAATCTACAGACAAATGACAGGTGGGCCAAAATGGATCTGACCCTGTTCACCTGCGTGGATGGCACCAGGGACCCCATTAAAGTGCAAGTGGCCACAGCTCAACTCTTCACCCAGCAGAAGACAGGTGTGCAGGTTAGACTAGGAGCCCTGATGACTCTGGAAAGAAGATGGACCAATGGATCGATTGTGCTTGTAGCTTATGAGGGGAGACTTCCATTCTCACGGAGAGGAGACAGGTAAGTGTACTTAGAAAATGAAGCCAATTAGTTTAAAAACTGAGACCCTAATTTCAGCAAAAAACAAAAAGTTGCATAAAGACTTAATGTGATATGGTTCAGCATTTTACATGGTTGCATGACTATAAACACTACATTCTAACCAGATAATATGCTGGAACTAGATTGGGAAGCTGGGGGAGGAGGGTGGCTCTGTGGGGAAAGGCATTCAACGCTCTTCCTCCATCATAGCAGGTCAGTAGGGCCCATGTCAGACAGAAAACGAAGAAAGAGATGTTTGAACCCATGATTTAGAAATACAAAGTTAAGGGGTGCCTGGGTGGCTCAGTGGGTTAAGCCTCTGCCTTCAGCTCAGGTATGATCTCAGGGTCCTGGGATCGAGCCCCACATTGGGCTCTCTGCTCAGCGGGAAGCCTGCTTCCCCCTCTCTCTCTGCCTCTCTGCCTACTTGTGATCTCTCTCTGTCAAATAAATAAGTTTTTAAAAATCTTAAAAAAAAAAAAAAAAGGAAATACAAAGTTAAATATTGGAAGCAATCCTGGTCAGTGGCTGCCTCTGGGCCGTAAGATTGGAGTGTGGAGGGGAATGGGGTTAGGGAAAGGGCCTTTTAGAACTATCCAACTTTTTGCCTCAGACCATGCTATTGGTAAAAAACACATCATTTTTTTAAACACTGTGGTTTGAAGGTAGCGATCTGTTGGGAAGCAGGCATCCCTGTCCTATCAGTCTGACTAATCTGAAATAGCACCGCGGGCAGTTCACCCAAGCCCTCCCTCCAGCCCTGGAACCGGACTGGGCTGAGTCTCCGCACCTGCCCTTAGTGACCCGACCCCACCCTCCCATGCACCACACCTTGGGCTCTCCCGAGACTGGTCTCCTCCCATTTCTGTAGGCACGATATCTTCCTTGTCTGGGCTTTTGCTCGGGCCCCGCCTTTAGTGTCTGCCAACAGCTCTCCTTCCTTCTGCCTCCCTGGCGCTTCCCCCACCACACTAAGACGACCCGAGACAAATGCGTTGTTCCCTTCTCCCAGGCCCACTCTGTAGACATTACGGAGCTTTGATATGCTGCACCTGCCTTCCCCTGAGCCTTTACTAGATTCAGGTAGGAAGGCTTGAGGAGCCAAGGTCCAGATCTACCTGTACTATTCCTAGTCTCACTGAATCTGCTTCTTCATCTGGAAACTTGAGATCTTTGGGCCTACTCCCTGCCGGGATGTTCATGAGAGTCGTCTGATGGGCCAGTGTGGGAGAACCCCCGCCAGCCACCGATTCCCAGTCCCCTCTAGACACTTTCCCCTGACAGCAGCCTCAGGAGCAGCAGGCGAACAGTTCTCAGGTGTGGACAGTGGGCCGTCCCTGCCCCGAGTCATGTATCATCTCATTTAATTCCCGCACCAGGGAGCATTATCCCCATCTCACAGATGAGGAGATGGAGGCCTCATGCAGGCAACCCGCTGATGAATATACGTGTCGCCCCCCACATCAGACCACAAGCAGCTCAGAGGCAGGGAGAACTGCGCACCCACGTTCAAAGCCGTATCGTTCACAACAGCCAAAATCTAGAAGCATTCCGTGTCCACCGATGGGTGGATGAATAAAGCAGTGTCATACGACGTACGATGGAATATTACCCAGCTTCAGAGAGCGGAGAAATTCTGACACGTGCTATGACACAGATGAAAACCGAGGAAACAATGCTAAGTGGAATGAGCCGGTCCCCAAAAGACAAACATCGTATGATTCTGCTGATAGGAGAACGAGTTTCACATTCGTAGACACAAAGTAGAAGTGGTGGTTGCCAGGGGCTGGAGGGCTGAAAGAGTGGGACTTTAATGGGTATAGAGTTTTAGTTTGGAAAAGTGAAAAAGCTGTGGGCGTGGATGGTGGGGCTGGTTGCCCAACAGGGGCAACCTACTTGAACTGTGTACCTACGAATGGTTAAGATGGTAAGCTGGGTGTTATAGGCTTCACCACAAGAAAATTAAAAAACCCAAACAAAACAAAAAAACCGATAAAGTTAAGACAGAAGTTAGGATAGAGGTTACCAGGGGCTGGAACGGGGCCGGGGGGAAGGGTGAATCCTTTTTTAATAGGTACAGAGTTTGCTGTGGAGACGAAAATGTTTGGGTATAGATAGCGGTCGTGGTCACACCACACTGCGAATAGTTAAAATGATGCATAATATATCGTGAACATCTTTCCCTGCTCCCCTACCCCCACATACACACATAGACGAGGCATCGAGACCCTGTGCCACAATAACTTTTCTACACCCAGAGTCTCAAGCAGGGCCTGGCACAGAGTGTGCGCTCAGAAGTGTTTGTCAATTTGTAAAAGCTTCTGTTGCGAGTTCCACGGATGTGTGCAACCCCCCAGGACACAGAGGGTGGGCATTACCGACACTGCAATGACACACTGGGAGAGCTGCTATTCATTCCTGGGCATTTTAGATACACATCCTAAGAACTAGCAATCACAAAGTACTTATTCTATGCTAGATACTGTTCCACAAGGTTCCCCGCCTTACAACAATACCTCTGAGATTGTTAGGATTATAATCACTATTTTGTGCCTGAGAAAGCAGAGACACAGGGCAGTGAAATTGCTTGCCAGCAGTCACACAGTCAAACCCGAGTGGAAACCCAGACCTGCCCCCAGGGAAGTCTGGTTTGCTGAAGGTTCCTGGTCTGGGCTTCTGCAGGGTGCTGTGCTGTCCCTGACTTTTCTGCATTCTCCCCAGCGCTCCCCAGGATGGCAGACAGAGCACCTTCCAGAGGAGGAGGGAAGTAAGGAGCGGGCTTTGGATGAGAACCAGCCCAGGCCTGGTTCAAGACCTGGCTTGGGTTTTGTTGATTATGTGACCCTGGACCAGCGACTGCACCTCTAATCCTCTGGGCTCTCATCTGTGCCATCGCTGTAGCAACAGTATCCATCTCACAAGGTTTTTGTGGGGATTAAATAAATTAGTAAGTGTGCACCTCTTAGTGAGGGTGGTGTTAAGGCGTGGGAAGCACCCACGAGGTGGGAAGCAGGATCACACTCCCCGACTTCCTGGAATGATCTCGGGCAACTTTGCTTCCTCTCTGCGTCCTGCTGATCTCAGTTATGAAACCGAACTGCTAAAACCAACCCCACAGGTTTATGGTGAGGATTAAGCCAACACCGTGTTTTGTATTTATATCTATTTATAACTCTAGCTCATTCTGCAAAAGTATTCAAGGCAGCTAACGACAATACAGAATTATTTTTAACTTGAAAATGCAGAATTTGGGGCAAAGAGAAAGGGATGGCAAGGGGGAATAAAAAGAGGAAATGAGGTGATTTTTTTAAAGGGCCCAGTGGCCCTGGCATGGATTAGGCACTCAATGTGTATATAGCATTATCTTTGGGAGGTAACGTCTGGTCTTGGTGAGTCTGGGTACTCGAGATGCAGTAAGTGATAGCCTTGACTCGGCGTGAGAGGTGAAAGAGACTTCTCTCGTCTCAGGGAAAGGAAAGTAGAGGGGAGCTTTGTCGGTTGGGGTCCTACCTCTCCATTCAGAGAAGCTCAAACTTTGTTTGCTTTACACACTGGCCTTCTTCGTAAGATTTCACTTAAAGTGTTCCACTACTTATAGAGAGAGAAGAAAAAGGGAAACTATTAAAAAAGGAAAGAAAGGGAAGAAAGGGAAGGAAGGAAGGAAGGAAGGGGAAGGGAGTGAGGAAGAAAAGGGAAGGGAAGGAAAGGGAGGAAGGAACAAATGGAGAACAGCACTGGTAAATTTCTTTCAATTTAAAGAGACATACTGAGGCTCAGAGGAAGGCAGCGAATGCAATTGGCTTTTTATATGTTTTGTAGGACTTTTCATATGGAGAAACCCACCAAACACAAAACAAATCCTTTATTAATGGATCTCCAGGCAGCAAACATTTCTGGGGCTCCTCCTATGCTCACACCATTATGCTAGGAACAGAGCTGTGAAAAGACACATTCGTGCTCTAGGAGTTCACAGTCTAGAAGCAGGGTCAGAGGTCCAGAGACCAGAATGAAAGGTGCCACCACAGGCTTAGCCTGTCTGTGAGAGAGTCGGCCCAAGTGGAGGGCCCAGGACAGCTTCATAGAGGAGGGTGTGCTGAGCTCAGTCTCCAGAAAGGAGTCGGGTTTTGTCAGGGAGCCTGTGTGTGAGGAGAAGTTCACCCTGTTTTCCTGATCTCAGCACGCCCTGCATTTTCTGTCACTACTTGTTATTACCTGTTTAGCTGTCTTCGTTGCCAGGCTCTCAGTAATCTGTGGGCAGGAACCCTGTCCATTCCCCATGCTGCATCCAATACCCCCAGTACAGGAGAAGGATAGAATGAGGGAAGGAGGAAGTTAGAATCCAGCAGTGGGAAGCAATAGGGTTCCAAGAATTTTGGGTTGTTCTGGATGGTTCTAGGCTTCCACAGATGACTTGAGTCCAATCAGACATTGACAGGATTTTATTCGGGGATGATGATGTCCTGATTTTGGATTCAGAGAATAGGGAACTCTTCGTGGTAGAGTTATGGTAGCAGATCTAATGTTGGAGGAATCTGGAATCTCGGGTTTGAATGACCTTCAGGGCCCTTCGGTAACCCCAGGCTCCACTCATCCAACAGATCATGGACCCTGTACAATGAACAGGAAAAGTGGTTCCTGTGCCCCAGAGACCTGTTCGTCCTGGCATTGTGGTTAGCGGCCTTCACTGTCCTGTGGGGCGAGCTATGGAATACATCTTCTGGCTCTTACTAGATGACACCTGTCCATAGTTTTGAGTGTTCACTTCGTGGGATGAGTTTGACTTACTATTAATTTCATGGACTCTAAAATGTGATAGATCACGGGGCATACTCCAATTTTAGAGATGCCTGAATCAGTATCTTAGGATGTAAGAGCTCTGGTACAGTGATCCTTAATTTTTTATAATAAGTTACATGATACTGTATGTACTTTTGAGAAACCAAAGCTCAGAAGGTTACCCACTTTGTCCTCAAACCCCCGACTCACACTTAGCAGAGCCATGTGGTTTCAAGGGCTCCTTCTCTCCCCCACTCCCTCCCACCTTTCTGTCACCACCCAGAGCATCAGGAGGTCCGTTCCATCATCTTTCAAGGCCTTTCTAAGATTTCGGTCAATTTTGCTACCATAGGCAAAGCTCTGCCCCTTTCTCCTGGCCGCCGAGCCTGAAAATATTTGGCAGAGTTATCTTGCTGCCTCCTCCTTACATTCTCTGAGTGAGCAGACCAGTTTCCCCCCCATCAGCTCATAAATTTCCAAATGAGCCCAGAGCTCCTATGTGGCCCACGTCCTCTAGTCTGTCGCTTGAGTAGAGCACTCCTATTTTCCTCATAGACTCGGGCACCCCTTCAAGAAGTGGGGTGTGATGGGTGCCTCTTCCTTGCTCCTCCCCCTCTTCTTCTTCTTCTTCTTTCTTTCTTTTTTTTTTTCCCCTGTTGTTTTTGTATTAACAAAAGATGAGCCTGCTCACACCCCTGGCAAAATTCTCTGCCGTCACCCATGTACCTCTGATGTGCGTGTAGCAAAACCAGGGCAAGTCAGACTAGTCTGTGGGAGAAACCCTAGTTTCAGATGGCCTGGGGCCTTGTCTCCTGCTCGCACTAGAACTTTAGAAGGAAGATGGGCCCATGCCAATCAGATCCAAACTAGCAAGATAATGGATGCAAGGAACAGGTGGGGTCTGGCTCGTTCCTAAATATAGTCGCTGATTTTCACAGATCCGCCAGTAGGTAGATGGAAGAGCTGGTGGGGGTTTTGGAGTCCGCCAGTGTGGTCCCTCATGGAGCAGAGGAAGATGGGATGCCCAGAGTCATAAAGGGGCTGGACTGAGGTCACACCGCTCATGGCAAGAACCATTACTTACACAGATTGAGTATTAAGACCTATCCCATTGCTGGAGGCAAGTGCAGATGCTGGGAAGGGTGACCGGCCTGGGTGACTTATGGTGGGTGCCGATCACCCTCCCAGGCCCGACTCCCTGCCGCAGTGGGCTACCACAGCCTCTGCTGGAGCCTCTCACCTTCCTTCCCCGGAAGCCGCCCCAGCTGTCTGCTTTGGGCTTCCAGTCGGAGGTTTGCATCAGGTTCTCCCTGTCCCTGCTCCCCTCTGACCTTGTGCTCTAGACATTTAGGCTGCACTTGAGCCTCATGAAGGAGACCTTGCCTTATATCTGTGCCGGGAGCCCTGGCTCCTGCCTTGTCCTTCGGCCAGATTCCCAGAAGGCCAAGTATAGTCCCTGCTTCCTTTATCCCCAGGCATTTCTCCTCGCTGCTGTGGGACCTGCTGGCAGGCTGTTTTTCCTACAGCTGGGAATACCCCTGGCAGCTTGGCCCAACTGTCTGGAGTGGCATCGACCCCTCCAGGCCTGAATTCCACATTGGCATGACAACCAGGGTATCTGGGGGTCGCTGGGTCTGACCCAGCCCAGGGTCTGCCTCTCTATGATGGTCAGACCCCAATCCTGGCACATAAGATGGCTTTTCAAGCTTGCCATCTGTTTGACTTGAGCTTTTGAAAACCTGTCTTCCCTCTTTCATGCAACCAGTGCTTATTGGATGACTGACTCCCAAAGGCAGTGGTTCTCAGCCTTGAGTGTGGTTTAGAATCAGCTCAGGAGCTTGGTAAACGGGCCCACACCTTAACGGTTCTGGTCCCGTGGCTCTGGGGCTTGGCCCTTGGGAGCTGCATTTTTTATGAGACCGCTTGGTGATTCTGAGACGGATGCTAAGAGAAAACATGTTGGAGGTATCTTGTTCTTCTAAAAGAATGGTGGAGGTTCATGAAGATAATAGGAATCTCACATATGCACATTCAATGGCACAATGTACAAGGCAATGTTAGTTCAGCTTTACCACCCTTGGATTAAAACAAAACCCAAAGGAAACCAAATGTATCTCTGAACTAGTACAGAAAACAAAGACTCTGGAGTCAGAGACTTATGGTCCCCTGGACAAGTCACCTAAACTTTCTAACACTGTGTTCGCTTATCTGCTTACGGAGGATCTTAATCCTACCTTAGAGCATTGAGTGACATATTGTAAGTGATCATTTTAACACCTGGAAAGTGTTTGGAGAACCAAGGAAGAAGCAAAGGTAAGATTTGCCAAGAAGTGGGCACGGGACCTCCTATGCACTGTATCTTCGGCTTCTCAAGGCAGCCTGCAAGGGAGGGGTACTGATTCCTCCACTTGGGAGTCCCCAGAGTGGCTTGTCCACGGCTCATCACTAAGCTAGCCACGAGGGTGGAATTCAGACTCAGGTCACTCTTACTTTAGAGATGGAACTGTGGCCTGCTCCGGTGCTGTGCTGCTCAGAGATGCAACAGAGAGAGTCCTTTAAACAGCTCCTTTGGGATTCGCTCTCTATCCCCTGACATCACACTGTAGAGAGATCACAGGTCTGGGAATGAGGATGGTGGCTATTCTGGCTCCCGTGGTGATGGCTGTGCGACCCGGGGTCAGCTTCTCCGCTCTCCAGACTGAGAAGCCCTGATTCTGTGTTAGGTCTGGACTATACAGTGGGCTATTGGGGATACCCACTGTGTTGCCCTAACAGAAGTATCTGATGAGTTGGGGGGCAGAGGAGCAATGTGACCCTCCCCATTCCCCACTGGGGTCACTACCTCTTCTCCCCTTCCACTCTGGGGGCCAGCACATATTTCCCAGGAGGTGGGGATGCGTAGGAACCCCTGTGCCTCTCAGAAGAGGGTAACATCCGCTTCCAGAGTCGGTGGGCACTGCCAAGGACAGGGTGACCATTGATGGGTGATGGTCTCCCTTTGCAATGCCAGTGTCTGCCACGATGGGGGTGGGGGAGACACTGAAACACAATAATCACCCAAAAACCACAACACAGGCTGGCCACATAAATCATTTACCCTGGCTTCTATAGAGAGAAGATTTACTCTTCCTGCTGGGAACATCAGAAACAACCAGACCACCAGGAACTCAACGAGGTCAGAGCAGGGGAAACCTCCAGGCAGACCTCTTCCTGGCAGCACAGGGCAGAGGGTAAGAGCGTGGGCTCAGGAGTGAGATGCCCTCGGGTTCCGGTCCTCACTCTGGCATCCGCTGGTTGGGTGAACTTGGGCAAGTCATTTGACCGTGGAGGATCATTTTCCTAATTTTTTAAATGTGGGTAACAATAATACCTGCCTTGTGCGCTTGCATGAGTGAACACATGAAGACCGAGGTGTGCCCCACAGCAAGTGTGCAGTGAACACCTTCTTGCCCACGCCTCAGCTAACCACACCGAGGGGGTTAGGCTGTTTCCTCCTTCATCTATTCCAGTTCTCCAAACTTTTATTAGCAGCTGCTAACTGCTGGGTTGAGTTTTAGGCATTGGGTATACAAAGATGCAGAAAACATAATCCTTGCCTCAAGGTTTGTGGTCTAAAATTCCTAAAATTGTTGTTGACCCAACCACCCAGATATGAGTGCCCGTAGTGATGGTGCTAATAATAATATTAATAATAATAATAACAAACACTATGCTGTTTACTGAACAAGTCTCACTGCAGGCTCACTGTTGGACACTATATATGCATTGTTTCTAATACTCAGTGCAATCCTTTGGGAAACTGAGGAGGGAGACTGAGGTGGGAAGAACCGGGGGTGGGGGTGTTTGCTAAGTAACTTACCCAAGGTCCTGCAGCTCCGAATGGTAGAGCTGGATTCCTGTTCAGGTGCTACAACTTCTGAAGAAGACCTCTCCTCCCCCAGGCTGCCTCCAGTGCCCTCACTCCCCCGTCTTCCCCCACAGCTTTCCAGAAAGGCTGGCATTTTCACAGGACCTCATTCAATCCACCCCATCACCACCCCCCGGGAGGTAGGAGCCTTTATTACTGGACCCATTTTCCAAGCGAGGGAACCAAGAGCACGGAAACAATTTTGCACTGTCGCTCAGCTAGTGAGTTACAAAGACACTGCATGTCTTAAGATCAAAGAAAAGGCAGCTCCTAGGCTGCTGCTTGGTGAGAAGCCTTTTGCAGAGGCGAAAAATATGTGCAAACAAAACCAACAGCTTTCTTTATGTTCCCCAAAGTTGCTAAAAATGCCTGCGGGTTTGCACACAAGCAGACGCTGTGTTCACAATGCGGTGTGGCTTCTGTCGTTGGCTCTGGCAAGAAGAGACCTGGCAGGTATTTCTCACATCTTTGTTAAACACAGGCAGCAGACAAGGGAAGGAGTTCCAAGGTAGTCCCGGGGTGTGGATTTCTGCCAAGACTCCTTTCATTTGTCGTTAAGTTGGTGGTGGTGGTGGGGGAGACAGCTCACAGATAAGTCCACGATCCTGGGGGGGAACTGTGATGTGGTGGAAAATGCATTCCTTGTAGTCAGACAGTCCTATGTCCTGATCCAGATTCTTTTGCCTGCGGGCTGCGTGACCTTGGCCAGGTTGCTTAGCGTCTCTGAGCTAACCACCCCCCCGCCCCGCCCCAGCTCTGCCCATCTGTAAATCAGGTAGTCCCTTCTGCAGGAGTGCAAGCTCCATGAAGGAAGCGGTGTTTGTCTGTTCCACTTCTGTCTTCCAGTGTCTAAGACAGTACCTGGCAGAGTGAGTGCTCCTACTTAGTAGAATGAATGAATGAATGAATGAATGAATGAGTTGCTCTCTTGGACGATGGTTGTCAGATTGAAAGAAGATCCTGGATATGAAATTGCTTTACAAACTGCAAATTGCTATACGAACATGAGGACTCATTACTATACAGAAGGTGGTCTGGGTTCTATTGAATACTTGTATTCAGTCAGTCAGCGATTGCACAGTGATCTTCACCTTGGGCCTGGCATTCACTAAGAAATATGAGACTGGCTTCCTTCCTCCGAGTGCTCACAGTCCAGGAGGAAGATATACAATGAAATCAAGCACTAAAAGGCAGTACAGGTGAGCATAGGGTGCTGTGGGAGCAGAGAGGAGACAGCGACCCATCCCACACTGGAAAGGGGTAGGTCGGGGAACTTTCTGGAAAAGGCATTCTGGGACAGTCCCAATTTCAAATCCGCTGTCAGAGTTTTTCCAGCAAACTTGCGCCTTTGGGCCACTGGGTGTCTTTATGACACACTGTCACATCTCATATTGTCATTTTCATTATAGTCACTCCCTGACATACAATTTCTCTTGTTCCCACTTGACTCATTATACTGTTGGGCAAAAACCCAACTCTGGTCAAAGGTGACTCTCACCTACTCACCTGTGCATTAACCAGGGCCTGAGAAAAACATCCAAACATTCTCATTACTGCCTGACAAGCTCTAGTTCTCCTCTCCAGGCACTCTCTCGTTCTCAGCTGTTTCGAACTTTCTCCTCTATCCTGTGAACTCTGCACCTCCTTCCCCATCATTGCCTTCAGCTGAAGATCTTGCTTCCAGCCTCCTCTGAGGAAATAGAAGCCAGCAGAAGAGAAGTTCCTGGTGCTCCCAACCATGTCCATCATGGTGCAGCCTCGGGTGGGGTGGTCTCCACCCATGGGCAGAAGCCAAGAGAGACTTCTGGAGACATAGTACTCTCCTCACCCAGGGAACAGCCTCCACCCCGTCTGGAGGTGTGTGTGTGAGAGAGAGTCTTCCTGTTGACTCACTGGGCACCTGGCAGGGTGAGCTTGGGGGTGGAAAGGTTACTGAGAGGCAGAGAGAACCTGGTGGGGTAGGCTGTCAGCATCGGCCTCATGGAGGTGGGAGAGGAACCTAGGTGGACACAAAAGGACAGCAGGGTCTGGGATTGTGAGCAGGCAGCCCCCAGGTGGGAGAAGAGCAGACGCCATGTCTTCCAAAGTTGGAGCCCACACACATGGCCTGACTTAGAAGGCAGTCACTGAGAAGCACATTGGGAAGGATGCTGGTTTCTGAAGAACAAGGCGGATGCTGCCCAGCGTGACCTCTGCTATGACAGAATTCTTCATACTTCCTTGTCCATTCTTCTGAGAAATCCTCATGAGAGGCCGTAGCGAGGGTCTCCTCTGGGTACCAGGAAGGTTGTATGCATGCAGAAGGGCAGCTCCTTCCCTCACAATAAACAGAAGAAAACAAAGCCAGGAGAACATCCGTTCACTTATTAAACGCTGACTGTACACTGACTCTGTGTGCCCAGAAGTGAACAAAACTGTCTTAACCCCCACTGGCATGGAGCTCACAGTCCAGTGGACCGCCCAGGAAGCAAATGAGGGGAGCACCCCATGCATCAGGAGAGCATAGAGCCAGAGAGAAAACTAGGGCAGAGCAGGGCAGAGAGCATGGTGGGGTAAGGGGTTCACACAGTGAAGTGGGAGCCAAGGCAGGCCTCACTGAGAAGGTGGCCTGGAGCAAGGGTGTGAAGGGGGAGCCGGTGAGTCCATGCACAACCCCCAAGAGGGGAGCATGCCAGGCTCAGACGGGTCTCTGAAGCAGCAAGGAGCAGAGCGGAGGGCATGGAATGGGAGAGCAGCAGGGAAACGGGGGGCTGCATGGTGCCCGGGAGGGACATAGGTCCTACACGACCTTAGGGGCTATTACGCTGACTCTGGCTTTTATTCTGTGAGTGACATGACATGACTTCTGTTTTAACAGGAGTTCTCAGGGGACTGTGTTGGAAACATTGAAGGAGGCTGAGGATGGCAGCAGAAGGATCATCAATGATGATTCAGTGACAATCCAGGTGAGGTGGTGGCATCAGATTGGGTTGGCAGGGGTGCTAAGACATGGTCAGACTCTGACCACCCTCTGCGGGGGAGAACCAGCAATCTCTGCTGACAGACTGGAAAGCAGTGTGAATGGGAGAGAGGATTTCAGAATGACTGCAAGGATTTGGGACCTAAGCAAATGGAAAGATGGAACTGTCATTAATGGAGATGGAAAGATGGAGATGGAAAGATGGCCAAACAATTTGGGGGCATTTGCTGAAGTAGGACTGATGGGGAACATGGTTGATACGAGATGCCACATCCCTGTGGAGGTGTGGAGTGGGAGAGGCTGGGCTGGAGACAGACCCTGGGGAGCCCACAGTGTACAGACAGCATTTGAGCCCAGGAGGCTGCAGGAGATCACAGAGAAGAGGGCCAAGCACTGAGCCCCAGGCCTCCTGTGTAGTGTTTGGGGAGGTAGGAAGGCAGAGAAGAACCAGCAAAGGAGACTGGGGAGAAGCCACCGAGTTGGTCTTAAAAGGTAAGCTTAGAGAGAGAGTCTCACAGAGAAGGAAGTGGTGTGTGCTATACCACTTGCCTGGCTGATGAAGATCCAGATGGGGCTCGGTCATCGGACCGATGGTAAAGGCTCACTGCTGACTTTGGCAAGAGCCCCTTTGGAGGAGGGCTGGGGTGCAAGCCTGACCAGAGTGACTCCCAGAGCAGGAGGGAGGCAAGGATCTGGAGGTAGGGCTTGTCTTCAGCTCTTTTGAGGAGCTTTGCTATGAAGAGGAGCAAAGATGCAAGGTGGAGGTTGGGGGAGGATGTGGGCTCAAAAGAAAGAGTGTGTGTGTGTGTGAGAGAGAGAGAGAGAGGGAGAGAGAGAGAGAGGGAGCTTGTTTTCATGCTGATGAGAATCATTAAGCCTAGAAGCAAAAATTGGTGATTCAGACCAAAAAGGAACACATCGATAGAGCCATGGCTTTGAGGAGATGAGAAGGGATGAGATTTGCTGCCCAGGGAGGAGCAGGTGTTTGCCATGAGCACAGACCTCATCCATCCTCACAAAGGAGAGGTCAAAGTAGAAGGGCAAAAGAGGCAGGGCAGTGTCTGCTCAGCACCTAACACAGAGGAATAGAGACCCACACTGGCGTGGCACGCATGCGTCCCGGGCGCTGCTCAGGGTCGTTTACGTGTATTTACTTCAAACTCATTACAACCCCAGGAGGTAAATACTGTTGTTGTGCCCATTTTACCTGAAGAGTACCGAGGCAAAGCGATGTTAGGAACGCTGGTCTAAGTCGCACAAGTAGTATGTGGCATGGCTGACGACTGCCACTTGCTGTCGAGCATCATCCCAGCAGAGAGATGACGGAGGAGCGGTCAGGCGAAGAGAGGCTGTGTGGTTTTGGTGAGCCGGGAGTTGGCCCGTAGGCACTGGTTTTTCCCACAGAGGTGCCTGTTCATTTGTGAAGCACTTTTCAGTCATTATCTGGTGAGACAGGGTAGGCAGCAGGCGAGGGCTGTTCAAGTTCCCAGGTTTGCCTTGGTGTAGTCTGGAAGGACAGATTCCTCCCAGTGCCATACGTCTTCCACAGACTCCTGCAGGGAAGTATTGAGACATTTACTTTCCTTTCTCTCAGAGACACCCCTGGGGTTCTGAGCACCTGTGGTGCCACCATCCTCAGGATTCCTGGTGAAGGGAAGGGAGGGAGAAAGAAAATGGAGGTGGCAATAACCTGGTTCTGATGGCAACTGGCTGAGAGACTGTGGCCAGGTTGCCTTCATCCTCTGGGCCTCGGCTATAAAAGGCAGGAGAGGCTAGGATGATATCTTGCTTTATGGACTCAGATGTTCCCTCAGCATATAAGTCGTGGGTGCTAGACAAGGACAGGGCACTAGGAATATGGCAATGAGCAGAAAGGACCCATCCTGACTTTATGGAGATTGTCCCCTATGGTGGAGGGGAGGGGACTGATAATCATGAGATTATAAACCGTAATACAAGCCTGGAAGGAACATTCTAGGGTGCTGCGAGAGTGCCTTTTCCTAAGCACTTTTATAATTTTGGGAAATCTGACTTAAAAAAGGCCTGACCCATAAAACGGAAACTGTCTTTGGTCATAGTTCTTTCATACATTTATTTCAACAAATTGTAGTGAGCATCTATTTTTTGTATCAGTGGCTTTGTATTTTGCATTCCCAAGAAAGTAGAAACTAAGGTGAACAGAAAGATATAGCCCAAAATGGGACTGGGAACCAGTTATTTATTCCACAACATTGAAGAGAAATTGGACACATGCTGCTGTGTGGCAGGTACAGGGACACAAGTGTGGAAGGGCAGAAAAGCACTAGGAATATTCTGAGGTTCCACAGGAGTCACACATTGGGGGATGGGGAGTGAGGTGGACTAGGGTGAGACCCCTGGGGTTTTGAATTTGGCCTTCACTACACAGGAGCTTAAGACCTAAAGGGGAATTTTGGAAGATTCTGTAACCTTAGTTTTCTCATCTGTATATGAAAATCACATTTCTGAATATTATTCTACACTGTGCTAAGATTGTGCATGAATTATTTTTTTGACCCATGCAATAGCCCTGTGAGGTGGGCTCCTTCCTATCTCCATTTAACTGATGGGGAAACTGAAGCCCAGAAAGGAATAGTGTCCTGGACATCACAGTATTGGAAGAGGATCTCTTTTGTTCTCATAGAACTTAGGATAGGTGCCTGACAGAAAACTTGGGACCATCTAGTAGCATGGTCTCCAAATGTTTCTGATTGCTCCTCTCTCTGTAAGTAATATTAGACATGTCCTCACTCATCATATTTATTTAGAAACATAGCTGTGTTCTACCAGCAATATAAATAGCAAACACTGGTGAAGACCAACTTCTTGGATCTTGGATAAAATGAAATATACATAGATTAAAGATTAAAATACATATGAATCAAATTGCTACTTGCCCCTCATTGAGTCATTGAGCCCTTGGAGACCACTCATCCGAATTGTGTTATATGGGGAGGGCAGTGGTGGCCAAAGCCATGAATCTTGTCCATGTTGCTCAGGTTGGAGCAGATCAGTGGGGAGATTTTTGCCACCAGGAACACTGGACAATGTTTGGAGACTTTATTGGTTGTCACAACTGGTGTGTGTGTAGGAGGAAGGAGGTGATTTCTGGCATCTGGTGAGTAGAGGTCAGGAATGGTGTTAAATACTCTATAATGCCCAGAACAGTTGCCCAAATGTCAACAGTGCTGAGGGTGGGAAATCTGGTGGAGCCCCTGAAACTTGGATTGAAATTAGGTAAGTGAGTTGTCTCTGCAGCCAGATGACCTGAGCGTGCACCTGGGCTCTACCATCAGCTGGCAATTGTGGGCACATTACTCAACCTCTGACCTCTAGTGTTTGAGCTGAAAAGGGGGTTGATCATACCACTGTGGAGAGACCATGGCAGAAACAAGTTCTTACTCTTGTGAAAGGCCAAGGGCTAATTCTCCTCTTGTCCTCCCATGTCCTCCTCCTCAGCCATCTCAGCTTTGTGGTGAGACTGACTGATTGCCCAGGACATCAAGAAAGGGTGGGCTGAAAGCCACCAAGAGGGTTGGGAGCCCCAGAAGCACTCCAGATGCAAAATATCCAGTCTAATAGGGTTGAAAACTTCCAGCATTGGCGTGGCGGTCACTTCAAGAGCTGCAGCAGCATCTAGGGTTGGGTGTGAGCTTGGTGTGCTTATGGAAGGGGTAAATCCAGTCTGTCTACAGCAGGGGTCTGCAGCCTCCCTGCCTCTCTCAGCCCCACTGCCTATCTGCAAGTTGCTGTTCCACTGCTTGGGAACCTTTCCTTTCCTTCCTTCCAGACTGTGAACAAACTTCAGACATCATAATGCAGAAACCATAGTCCTGGCCATCTGACAGACAGACATGTATCTAGATTGTTATAATCATATCCCAGTACAGACAGGCACCAGGAGGGAGCTCAGTGGTATCTGAGAACAGAGGGAGGGTATGGGGAGAGGGATCTTGGAGGGGGTTCCTGGAGATGCGGGACCCCCTCTCCCCACTCCATCTCTAACCAGGTGAGATGCCTCCACTGCCAGACTATCCATAGACTAGAGGTGTTCTGTGGTCAAGGACTTCTATTTTGTTCCTGGATGTAGCCTCAGAGTCTAGAACGGTGCCTGACACATCATGGGCACTCAGTGCATATTTGTGGAGTGAGTAGTGTTTTAAAAGATGACTAGAAATTTACCAGGTGGGTCTGGGAGGGAAAGGAAAGGCTTTCTAAGCCCAGGGGATAGAATGAAAAAAGAGAGACTAATGATGAGAATTTTGAAGGACACAGCAGGAAACACTGAAGGTCCTTAGTCAGTGGGGCCCATAAGATGACACCAGGGCACCAAGGCTGTGTGGAGAGGCTCTGTATGTGCATGGCAAGGCGTTCAAAGCTATCTCCAGATTAAGAATTTGGGGCAAAGTGGACAATGAGAAGTACAGTATCTAGAGAGAGCACGACAGCATTCACTCAACATTTATTGAGGACAGAGGAAGTACTGGACGCTGTGCTGGGCTCTGTTCTCAAATAGGTTATTGAGCTAGCCCAGAGGAGAGGCAGAGGGGCCAGAGATAGGGGCAGGAGACTTAAGACACAGACACACACATCACAGAGCACTTCCACGTGTCCTGACGGGGCGAGCCATGAGGGGGAAAGAAGGGGTCAAAGAGGACTCTGTGGTTTTAAACCACAGGAACTGCCTGAGTGCTGGAGTCCTGGGAAGCTAGAAAGGAAGAGCGTGAGTAGACCGGATGCTGGTTGACCTTGGGTCTGCACTTCTGCAAGCTTCAGTTTTTATTGCTATTATTAGCATCATTGTGATTACATCTCAGGCAGGTACTGGCGGCTCTGCACACCCATTTCATTGAATCCCGGAACAGTTCTGCAAAGGCGAAGTTATTTTACCAATGGGGAAATTAAGGCACAGAAGTTTCAGTGATTTGCCTAAGGTCATAAAACTAGTAAGAGGCTGGGAAAAGTGGCAGTATTATTGATCCCGGGACAACTGACCCAAGCCCAACTTTCTCCTTCCGCGCAGCACAAAGCTCAGGGGCTGGCCTCCCAACCACCTGCCTTAATCCTGAGATGGCCAGACTGCCTTTTGGCAACCATCCAGGGTCCCTGGGCCTGAGTGGGCACCATAGGGCAGAAGCCCATTACAAATGGAAACCCCCAGTGTTGGTTGGACTAGTTTATTCCCCATGGATTATTTCTTCAGTTGAGCCTTAAAAGAAAGAAGGTAAAGCCAACCTTTGTGCTTTGGTTAGGAAGCTCCTTCTTGTAGGGGTGGAATCTTACCCTAAATGGGCTGTACCAACCTCTAAAACAAGGGTGATATTAGTACATCCCAGTATCATGAGGAAGATTAAATAAGTATTGTGTGCAGAACACTTGTGTCATGCCTCGTACCCAGTAAGTGCTTAATAAATAAATATACAAGGCAGTGGAGTGGGGTGGGGGATGGAGTATGTGGCTCCCTGGAGGTGATTGGCCTGCATATGGACCCCAGCTGCATCTCAAATTCTACCACCCAGATGACCAGCTATGAGATTTGGGGCAAGTCCTAAGCTCTTAGTGCCTTGGGTTCTGTATCTGTAAAAGGGGTATAATACCAGAATCTACTCAGGAGGACAGCTGTAGGGACTAAACAAGTAGAGGCTAAAGACATGCAAAGCACTTAGAAGGCTCTCTCTTACCTCCTTCCCCACTACAGTGTTGGATCCAGATCAAGCAGAATCCCAAAAGAATCCTGCCTCATGTTCTTGGAAACCAGCACCTGCGTGGAGAGCAGTTGCCGAACAGAGGCTTAGATAAAGAGGAGGTGGATAGCTTGAGAGGGGGCTTGGATTCATTCTCTTCTCCAGCATTTCCCTGGGCATTGAATTTGTATCATGTCTGGCACTTAGTGCTGGGATGCTTCTGTTGAGTAAGAGATCACCATCCCCAAGGAACCCAAGGTGAAAAACAGGCGAGAGAGGAAGTGGAGAGCAGTTGTGGAGGCCAGAGGTCATTCCACGGTGGCCTGGAGGAGGGCAAGTTTAATCCAGCCCGGAGGGGTGGGTGGGCTTGTGTTTCCCACCCCCCTCACCTCCCCCACTCCCAAGCCTGGTCTATTAGGTAACAGGTGGGAGAGAGTCCTGAATTCTAGCTGGGAAAAGAACATTTGCAAAGATAACTGAATGTTAGCACATTCCCTTGCCCAGTTATTTGCATTCAGTAAGAGGAAGCTGTGGGTTTTATTACCAAAATGACTGATGATGAAAATGATGAAGATAATGATGTCCTTGGGAAGGGCTCCGCATGTGGAGGTTGGGGAGGGGAGAGCCATGGGAGAGGAAGCAGAGAATGGGGTGGGCAGAATCTGGGTCTAAAGGGCCCCAGTGGGCCAGACCCAGGAGCTTGGATTTCATCCTAGAGGCAGCAGGGAACCCAGGGAGGATTTCAAGCACGAGAAGCAGATGATGGGATCTGTTTTAACAAGATGGTTCTGGAGGCTGGGTCAAGGTTGGGCTGGAGAAAGAAAAGCCTGGGGGACACATCAGGAAGGTAACTGGCAACACTGGAGCTGACCTTGGCAGAGGGGAGGCCCTGGTTTACCTGGGGCCTGACCTGAGCTATGCCACATCCAGGTCTCGGGGCTACGGAATGAGAAATGCACATGGTGGCATTGGCCTAAGTGTCTATGCGTCGGGAAGGGAATGATGTCCACTGACTTCTCAGCTGTGTCCAGGGATGAAGGCCGGCAACCTAATCTCTCTTTTTCCCAAGGCCCTGAGGAAGCCAGAGGGCTGGGATCCTGGGCCTGGGTGTGGTGGGTGGAAGACCCGCCCCTCCAAACACATCTACATTCAAATCCCTAGAACCTGTGAATACGTTGTTACTGGGCCTGATAAAAGGGACTTTGCGGATATGATTAAGATAAAGGTCTTGAGATGGGGAAATTATCTTAGAGTTTCCAGGGTCTCATAAAGTGGGGGTGGCCCAAGGATCAGAATCAACAGGAGAAGAGAAGTTCTTCTGTAAGAACAGAAGCAGAAATCAGAGAGACCATAGTACCTTGTTGGCCTTGATGACGGAGAAAGGGACCTTGAGCCTAGGCTGGTAGGCACCTCTAGAGAGTAGAAAATGCAAAGAAAGGTACTCGCCCCTTGAGCCTCCAGAGGGGACCAGCCCTGTGACCATTTGGCTGCAGCCCAGTAAGACTGATGGGGATTTCTGACCTCCAGAACTCTAACAGGCGGAAGCTGTGTTCTTCGAAGCCACTGAGCTCAGGGTAATTTGTTACCACATTTGAGCTCATATAAGAATCCAGAAGAGGATGGTCTCCTTCTCCTCTTAGGTCCCTCCCAGGGCTAGGACTGGGTGGAGGGAGGTCACTGAGGAAAGCTCCAAACCAGGTTTGTTGACACAGCCTGGAGCAGAGGGTGAATCGGTGAGTGAAGGCCAGTGTGAATGCACAGCTGGACTGTAAGCAACAGCTGGTGTGGACAGAAGGCTTGCTCCGAGCCGGCCTCTGGGCCACGGGCTCTTGTGTGTGATCTCATTTTATTCTCTCAATAACCAGGAGGCAGTTGAGGGACAGAGAGTTTCAGTAACTTGCCCAAGGTCACACAGCAAGCAGTAAGAGGCAGAGAGCTGAGACCTGCACCAGTGTAACCCCAGAGCCCATGCTCCTTACCTTGCCCTGGCTCCTTGGAGGGACAAGTGGGTGGAGGGTGTGCATTGTTGGGGTGTCTCTTGAGTGGGAAACTGTGTTGCCAGCAACCCAAATGTCTGTTTCCCCAAGGTATGTTGCATGTTCCCCTTTCAGGATGGTGAAAAAAGAAGGGGAGTTTATCTGGCCTATAGTTTTCTAAGCAGTGCCTGTTGTGTGTGTGTGTGTGTGTGTGTGCGCGCGCATGCACGTGCTCACGTGTGTGTATAAAATCCCTTGGCTGGAGCTTTCCATACAAGGGAAATGACCCAAGATGAAACATCAGGAAACCAGGTGTGTCTGGGCCAGGCTTGACCCTCACTAGTTCTGTAGCCTTGACTTCTTCCTAAGCGATCAGAGTAGGCGAGGATATTTTCTAGATGGGGGAACGGAGTCCAAAATTCGTTGCTTGTCTTGTCCAGAATGGCTTCTGTTTGGGGCAGTTTTTTCCACCCACAGGACATCTCTTCATTGGAGACTTGAGAGCTGACTAAAGAGGGCCAGTGCTTTTGTGTGATCACGTTCCGCGATGGTGTCTGGGGTACCTTCCTGGTCTGCCTCATTCAGAGATTGTGATAAGAACTCCCAGTTTAGCCACTTCCCTGGCTGAGTGACCCTGGAAAGGTCTGCAACCTCTCCATGTCTCAGTTTCCTCGTGTGGAAAATGGGGATCACTTACACAAAGAGTACTTACAACAAAGTTTGGCAAAAGAAAAAGTGGCACTGAGTGGGTAGGTATCTGGGCAGAATCTGAAGTCACCAGATTATAATAAGGTTAGGTTGCTCCTCCAGAGACTAACAGAGAGACCAGATGGCAGCCTGAGAAGACTGGATTGGGACTCGCACGCTCATCCTGGTGACCTTGGCAAAGTCACACAGTTTTATCTTTAAAGAAGCCTGAAGGGTTGCTGGAGGGTCAGTGAGGAGGCAGTGCCGGGTCGCCTGCCTGTCATTGGTTGTCAGCAGGATACAGCTGTTACTATTGAAGGTGGTGGTGGCTGTGTTTGGTCCTGGTTCTGTCCCTGCCTCCCAGGGGCTTTCAGAGACAATACTGTGCTCTCGGAAGTGGTTTGGTACAATGGCGAGCCGGGGGCGGGGGGTGCTCATCAATCTCGGGATAGTCTGGTTCTGGCATCACCTGACTAGCTGGGGACCCTGAGCAAGTCCATGGCCCTGTCTGGGCCCCTCTGTCCCTGTGGGAACAAGGAGCCTTCTGGCTCTGACAGCGCGTCTAGGATGTCTGGCCTCTGGAAGCATCTGGTTCATTTTCCTGCTGCACCGCAGAGAGACAGTAATGATAATACCCAACAGTTCCAGAACAGGGAGCACTCAGTTGGCTCAGACTGGATGCTGGACCCTTTCTGGTTGTCTTTCCCTCTCCTCAGTCCTTCTCCCCAGACGCTGCACAGGAATTCAGAATTCTAAAAAGAGTTTGGTCACATCTGGTTCCATCTGTCCCTCCAGGTGGCTGGGTGGAGGGATGGCAAGACTGCCCATGTTGGGGGAGGGGCTAAAGGAATCTCTGCCTCCTGGGATCGAAGGGCTGTATCTTCTCTTGGCTCCACAATGTCCTCCCATAGTGACCATGGCCACCAGATGCGGGGGCAGAGAATATCCCACTTGGTGACCTTACCAGGCCCCTGTCCCAGGAATGACTAGCTGGTTTCACCATGGAGGAGGGAGGAGACCATGGTTGTTTCTTGCTTTGCTCAGTACAACACACACAAACCCTGGCCTGCTGACTACATTGACTGCACCACATCCCTCCCTCTCCTTCCTGGCCGGGCCCACTTTCTGCCTCTCCCCCCAACCCCAGTCCGCTGGTCCCACACAGCCCCTGTGCTTTGGTCCCCTCAACCCTTAGTACGTGTCTCTCACCCCTGCCTCACCTCTCCAAGCCCCTTCTTCAAGGTCCTGTTCAAAATTTCCCTCTTACTCCTCTCTTCCACAAACTCTTCCTGGGAAGCTTCTGTCTCCCGGTTTACGTCCAGGGCAAACCTTTCCTAACCACTCCCCTTATACTGCCAGAAAGGACAGCATGGCTATGAAGGGTTGACACTTACTGACGCTTGCCACGTGCCATTTGCCAGTGCAAAGCATTTTACATGCATTACTTCATTTATTTCTCTTAGGGGCAAGTACTGTGATAACCCCATTTTGCAGATGGGGAAACTAAGGCTTGGAAACATTAGGCAACTCACCCAAGGTCACAGAGCCAGGAAATGGCTGTGGAGTCAAACTCAAACTCAGTCTTTCTGAGCCTAAAGCTTGTGTTCTTTGCCACCCAGTTTGGCCTCCTGTCTTCCAGCCCAGATGCCCCTCACGGGCCAGCCCTGTCCCTTTCAGGTCTCCTCTCTCATGGCCTCTCCTGTCATTCACTGCAAGTGACTTACCATGCATGCTCCTTCCTCTGAGCCTTTGCATATGCTACTCCTTCTACCTGGAACACCTTTCCCTTTTCTTTCGTGCCACCAAGAGCCTGCCCATGCGTGGATCTCAGCTCAGCAGCCCTTGCTCTGCGAATTCCTCCTTGAGGCCCTGCCTGCTCTAGCCTCAGATCGGTGGAGAGATTCCCCCTCCTCTTTGCTCCTGCAGTACTGGCTGTGCTTCTCCTTATGTGGGCTGCAGTGTGCTCTAGGCTCTGGGTGGTTGAGTCTGTGCCAGCATCTAACCACCCTTGCCACACATTTACCAGGTACCCATTACATGCCAGGCACTGGGCTAGGCACTTGGGACATGGGGGTAAGCCAGACAACTGTGTCTCTGCCTTGGCAGGGCTTGCAGCTTAGTAGGGGAAACAGGTCAACACCCAGAGCCATTATGGAGGGCTGAGTTCTGCTTGGGGGTGGAACAAGGGGCAGGCTTTGTGGAGCAAGCAATAGTAAATGGAGATAGATTTAATCAAGCCATGAGGAAGGGATTAAGGAGGAAGACAAATTTCCAGGTAAAGAGAACAGCCTGTGCAAAGGGCCAGGGGCAAGAGAAAGCAGAATGCTTAGGATGTCAGAGATTGTCATAATTAGAAAATACAGGGTCTAGGGCCAGTGTACCAGGATCACTCTGGAGAGGCAAACTCCAACCCTTTGACCACAGAGGTTTGCGTGAATCCTGCCTGCCTCTCCCACTCATCTGTGAGTTCCAGCTGGCTTTGAGGACAGTCTGGCATGGTAGTTAACAGCCTGGCTTGTAGCCAGCAAACTTGGGCTTGACCCTAACCTCAGCAACCTGCTTACCTCTTCTAGGTCTTCCTTTCATTCTTTAAGTAGGAATAATAATAGCCACCACCTTCTAGGGTTTGGAAGAGGACTGGATCACTTAATAGAGAGAGACTGGTCTCTGGCACATAAGTAGATCGTAGCAGTGATAACAATTGATAACATGTTATATAGCATGCAGTCCTTATCGCTTACTCTTATCATTATTCTATGATTGGATCTGCGTCATCTTTGCCTCTCTTATGGGTGGCACCTCAGGCTCCTGTTGCCTGCCAAGGTCTTATCTTGGGGAGGAGCAGGGAGGATGGGTGAGGTCCAGGATTATAGGACAACCCCTTCTGCCACTGTGTGCAGGGGCCAAGGTATGAGATGTCTGGCCATGTGGACTCGTCTGGCAAGTATGCTGGACACAGAATCTGGATGCTGTGTGGACACTCCAGCCTAGCTGGGAATGCTGCCTGTCAGCCAGGCTCCCTCTTCCCCGTACATAGCATTATTTCTTTCTTGGGGAAGAGCTGACCCTCTTGGGGTTGGCTGTTCTCGTTCTCCCTGCAGGATGCTGGGATGCCTGCTGTGTTGGTAATTCTTTCTTTGTGGTCATTCTCATCCAGTTAATTTTCTGCCCTCTCTGCCTGCTTATGCCCCTGGAGGGCTAACTCCTAAGAACTATATCACCCAGGTTCCCTTAGGTTCTAAATTCTAGCTGGATTTAGAGGGCCCAAGGGTAGCTACAGCAGGAGAGTGCCGTGTGGGAGCAGACAGAGGGTAGGGAGTCCACTCCTCTCTCCCTCCCCTCCTTTCTTCCACAGTTCTGGCATTGGCTCTGGCTGGTGTGGCCACTAGAGCACATTCCTTCCTTCCCCCAAACCCTCGAGGGGTCTGGGCTGCTGTTGCCCTAGCCTGGGCTGTCTCCACCGATCTTGCTGGTTTCCTAACCCTGCCCTCACCTCCAAACAGTGTTGCCCTTAGATTATTTGCAGCTCAGCCCTTCTGGGTGCACTTGGCTTGTGTTATGATTCCAATCAATACTGTTATGGAGGCTCTCCAGAGTTCTTCAAAGAGACCCTGCCCTAGCCAAGAGCAGGACACCAATCTGCTCCTCTCCTCACCTTCTCATAACCTTGGTTATCTTTCAGAGGGCAGCTGGAGGTCCCATCTGGGCATCTGTTCTGAAGAGACTGGAGCTTTCTAGCTTCCAGAGGCCTTGCTGGTCTGCCTGGGGGGGCTGTAGAGGAAGCCAGGGTCCCATCGTGACGAGCCTCGAGGGCCAGGAGTAAGATTTGGTGTTTTACTGTAAGAACAATAAGTCCCAATAGATTTGGGGGGGGGGGTGCCATAATATGATTCATAATTGTGGAGGATTTTTCTTCTGAGAGGTTCTGGAGGGTTGAGTGTAGACCCAGGGAAGATACCTGGGAACCGAGTGTTCCTATGTGACCTTAGAGCACTGCCACCAGCAGAGACCTTTGCCTCCTCCAACATGAAGCCTCAGGGGATCACCCTTTCCTATTGTGTGCATAAAACTATCATGGTTGGCCTCGTGACCTCCCCTTTTTGGGGTGAGTTCCTCTGTCTGGCCTCAGGGTGTGTTCATTCCCTAGGCCTCAGCCCAGCAGGGGCCTGGCTGTCCCTGAACTCCTCAGTTGCTCTCTAGTTCAAATGCAAATGCCTTTGAAGGCACATCCTCTGATAACATTATCAACTGCTAGCAGAGGTCTAATATCAGATCAGCCTGCAGCATGTTGTGGAGCAAGGAGAAAAAGCAAATGTCGCCAAACCTCTGCTCCATGCCCAGTGACTTTCCAAACTGTGTCAGCCCTGGGAGTCAGCAGGACGGTCCCCATTTTACACTGTGGAACAGGAGGCTCAGAGAAGTCCTCTCACTTGGATTAGTCACCCACCTGTGAGTGACAGCAGGATGCAAACGCCCGCTCTCTCTGTGTACTGGAAAGAGGTGAATGGAGAAACATGCTATCAGATAAACTGGGCCAATCCTGCTAAGAAAGTGGACCAGGAAAGGTATGTGTGTGTGTGTGTATATATATATATATATATATATATATATATATATATATTTTAATTTTTTAAAAAGATTTTATTTATTTATTAGAGAGAGAGAGAGATAGTGACAGAGATAGGGAGAGAGCGCTCAAGCCTGCAGAGGGAGAAGCAGGCTTCTGCTGAGCAGGGAGCCCAATGCAGGGCTCCATCCCAGGACCCCGGGATCATGACCTGAGCCAAAGGCAGATGCTTAACTGACTGAGCAACCCAAGTACCTCTATTTTAATAATTAAAAAAAAAATTATTTATTTGTCAGAGAGAGAGAGGTACATGAGCGAGCAAGCGCAGGGGTAGGGGGGCAGAGGCAGGAGAAGAAGCAGGCTCCCTGCTGATCAGGGAGCCCAATGTGGAGCTCGATCCCGTATCTGGGATTGGGATCCTGACCTGAGCCGAAGGCAGATGCTTAATTGAATAAGCCACCCAGGCACCCCCAGGAAAGGTATATTTGAAGAATAAGGAAAACCATAAAAATTCAGCAATCATGATATCTAGCTTTACACACTTTGTAGACAGCAGTGATCGCCCACCGGCACAGCAGGTGAGGGTCCTCACCCAGTCTCAGTTTCTCCTTGTTAGTGGCAGGACTTTGCACGACCCCTCCCCAGCTGTCACCCAATTTCAGCATCCTTCCTCCCAGGAGCCTTCTGGACCTTCCAAGTCCTGGACAGGTGCCCCTTCCATGTGTCGATGTAATTCGTCGTAACTGCCTGCATATGCACACGCACACGTACACACACATACACTAATATGTGTCTGTGTATGTATAGAAAGCCCCGGGAATTCTGGAGGCACCTCAGGGAAGGCCTGGGAGCTTGCTTCTGTGGAGAAGGTTACCATGTGGGAATGGCCCTGAGGAGGAAGGGCCCATGGGTAAAAGCTCCAGAGAGACCATTTTCAGACTCTTTTCAGAGTCAGCCTAAGGAAGAACTTTCTAGTGGTGAGAATCTCTCCAGGGGGCAGCAGGCTGCCTGGAGAACCTGCAGGCCAGGGATGGGAGGCAGCTGCAGGAAGACCTCACCTTGGGTGGAGTGGAGAGTGGGGGGGACGGATGCATCCTGACGGGCTCTTTCACTTCTGGGATGGGAAGCCCTGCTATCATGAACTACTACTGTGGAGTAGTTCCCTACAAAGTGCTTGGCCCATCCCCTACATGCACTCATTTAGGCTTTGTATCAGCTCTGCAAGATAGGTGTCAACCAGTCGAAGGCTGAGGAAACATGGGTCAGAGAAGTTATGTAACTTGCCTGGGAGGAAGCAGCCAAGCCAGGATTTGAACATAAGCTGTGTCTGACCCCATAGCTCTATCTAATAAGATACCTGTCCCTACTTCCCCCAGGATTTAGGCTCTTCAAGCCCTGCCCATGTCACCAGCATAACTTTGTTCATTTTATTTCATTTTCGCATGCCTCAGTTTCCCAGTGTCCTTACCTCTTTGATTGTCAGAAGTTGGCCAGGAGGCCAGGCTGCCAAATTATAGTCTGTTCTGGAAGAGTGGAGGCTTGGCCTGGGTCACGGCCACGTCCCAGACCAGACTTTTCTGTCCCTTCGGGCCCTCTGTTTGTCTCCTTCTAGAAGGAAGCCATTGTTGACCAGCTTCTTACCTCTGGATGTATTTATGGATCCACATGGCCTGGGAGTGGGGAGCAGGTGACATGAAGCAAGACAGCCACAGCTGAGAGGTATCAGAAAGGCCTGTGGCTTTAGTTTCGGGTCTGATGAAAGGAAAGGAAAAACAAAACAAAAACATAAACCCAAACCCAGTAGGCTGCTTGCCAGCCATCCGAAACATGGTTCAGGCCAAAGCTGATGTCGGCCAAGAGGGAAATTACAGGCCTGAAATGAGAGACAAGTCTGCAGAAACCTCCTAGGGTTGTGTTTGGCGTATGTTTGTTTGCCCGCATGTGTGTTTGTGTGGATCTGTTTTTTGAAACGTGTGTCTCTTTTATATTTATGTATTTAGCTCTGAAATGCTTTTAAAAAACAAAAAAACAAAGAAACAGTGTAGGAACCGTACTTTTTTTTTTTAAGATTTTTTTTAAATTTATTTATTTGACAGAGAGAGATCACAAGCAGGCAGAGAGGCAGGCAGAGAGAGAGGAGGAAGCAGGCTCCCTGCTGAGCAGAGAGCCCGATGCGGGGCTCGATCCCAGGACCCCGAGATCATGACCTGAGCCGAAGGCAGCGGCTTAACCCACTGAGCCACCCAGGCGCCCCGGAACCGTACTTTAAACTCCTTTCCTGCTGGATGATATTTGGGGTAATTCCATTTAATTTAGCTAAAGCCAGCTGGTATTTACTGACCCATGCCAGGCACTGCACAAGTCACTGGGGATCTAAGGATTCAGAGGGGCTGCCCTGTCCTGAAGGAGCTCAGTGTCTGTTCTAAGAAAAGAGACGTATGTGCAAAGGAGGATCCCAGGGTACCCCCAGGGGCAGGATCATTTCAGCTGGGTATAGCTGGGACCTAAAGGAGGGGAGGTCTTAGTTCTTGGCAGAGAGGGGGCCAACAAGGGTCCTCCCAGGCAGATGGGAGAGGGCCTTTGAATGTAAACGGAAGAGAGCTCATGGGGTCGGGGGGTTGGAGGAAATCTCGTCTGAAGTCAGAGACCTGTGACTTGCCCCAGGTCACCCAGCTGGGAAGCAGCAGCCTGAGGATTTGAACACAGATCCCTCTGGTTGCTTCCCACCCCAGCCAAAGCTCCTGAACATGAAAGCCCTATGATTTGGCAGGAAGACGTATCTAGTGTCTTTCAGCCCTTCCCATCCCTAAGGACCAGCTGAGTTGAGTCTTACATCCCCAGTAAGGCTACTTGAATACCTTAATTGATTTTATACCTTAGAGTAAGTTAATAGTATGATACAACTGAGTTCTTAGAAAATATATGCCTCGATATTGCTAGGTACCATTTAAAAACACTATGCATTTCTCTTCAACAAGACAAACAGACATACTCACTAATTTGTTTGTTATAAAGTAATGATCTGTGATCAACAAAGGAGACAAGAGCAATGAAACTATCTTTGAAGGCAGAAATGACTTTAATTCCTTTTTATTCCCATGAAGAACTCAAGAAATACTTGCAGAGCTGGGCTGGCTTGGCTGTACTTCTTTGTGGAGTGTGTTAGTCAGATCTTGCCACAGTACTGCTTGGTAACAAACCATCCAATGCTCAGTCGCAACCACAAGGATTTTTTTTTTTCTCACTTATGAGTTTGAGGGTTGACTGGCTTGGGTTTGGTGCAGCTTCGGGTCAGGTTTGTATCTGCTCTGTCCCATTCTGACAGCTAGGCTGGAAAGTAGCCTGTGGTTGCTCTTCTCGTGGTAATTGAGCAAGTGAGCAGAGAAGAACATGAAACAGATAATGCCTCTTGAGGTGTCCAGCCAGAACTGCCATGCTGTCCTTTCCAGGCATATTCCTTTGCCCATGACAAGTCAGATGGCCAAGCCCAGTATCACTGGGCAAGGCAATGTATCTGCCCATCCTAGTGGGAGACCCTACAAAAGTCAATGGCAAAGGTATAATTCTAACATAAGGAGAGCCTGAGGATTTGGAGAAAGGTGCTGGGCTTCAGAGGTGGACTTAATTCTTTTCTTTTTTAAGATTTTATTTACTTATTTTTGTGTGTGAGAGAGAGCGCAAGCAGGAGGGAGGGGCAGAGGGAGTAACAGACTCCCCAACTGAGCAGGGAGCCTAATGCAGAACTTGATCCCAGGAGCCTGGGATGATGACCTGAGTTAAAGGCAGACGCTTAACTGACTGAGCCACCCAGGTGCCGCAGAGGTAGACTTAATTTCAAATTTAAGTTACCATTTATCTGCTTTGGAGATTAGGGAAAATCACTTAACCCCTCTGACTTTCTTTCCTTCTCATTCTGAGGGCTTATAATATGCCAAGCACCAAGCTTAGCATTTTAGGAACACTGATGTACCTAAGGTAGGTAAGGTAAGTTTCCGATGAACTTCACCCAAGGTACAGCCAGCTGATGGGACTAACAACCAACAGCCAAGTTTCAAAGTTCATTGTTGGTTAAAAAAAGTAAGGGTTATTATTAGCAGCGATGGGGAGGGCAACCACACTTCCCAGTCACATGTCTTCAAGAGAAAGGAACTGGAAGCCAAGCCTGGATGGTGTTGGTGCAACAGGTTTCATGTGGAGACAAATTTCGTAATTGCCATGGCTGTCAGGTGATGCCGAGACCTCTGCTCCCCGGATATCTTTCCATTCCGAGGCCAGGTGCTCCGACATCCCTGGGGAAGGACCGCTGGCAGCTTTGTTCAAGATTTGATTCATGCATCAGGGAAGATACTAGCAAGAGTAAATCTTGGATCAGACAGACCTGATTTGAATCAAGACTGAGCCTCTGACTGGCGGGGTGGCCTTGCCCCCAGCAATGCTGTTCCCTCTGCCTGCAGTACTCCACCTGCTCAGGGCCAGCTTTCTGCCTCCATGTCCCTTCATCCCAGAGGCCTTCCCTGATGCTCTCTAGCCCTCTGTCCCCTCAACATGCTGGACACCCCCAAACCCTGTACCTGGGTTTCCTAATTGTTTGCTTGATTCATCTCTGCCACTAGAATAACTACTCTGGGAATGCAGGCCCTGGCCCTTGTTTCCCACTGAAATCCTACTTTCCACCATCGTGCCTACATTCCACTGTTGGAAAGCCTACATTCCACCATTGTAGCAGGCCCTCTGTGAACATTTCTTTATCTAATGAATTCAACAATAAACCACTAAAAGCAGGCAGTTGCTTCATAATCCTCATGTAGTGGGTTCATTATTATCTGTGCTCTGGAAGCCATGTGACTCTAAGTCTTGCTATTCAAAGTACGGGCCCCTGCTTGCACTGGTCTGCTCTGAAAACTTGTAAGAAAAGCAGCGTCTCAGCACCAGCCCCCTCTCCTGACCTACTGAATCAGAAGCTGCATTGTAACTAGATCTCAGATGATTCATAAACATACCAAATTTTGAGAAACACCACTGTCTATACCTTTGTGACTTAGAAATCAAATCTGACTGCACAGTCTTGCCTTGATATACTTGAAGACCACCACAGCCTCCAAGGCCAGTTGCACTGGTAGGAGCAGCTGATAGTTTGAAGAGCACAGAACTTTGTAATGCTGAGTGTTTTACAGATGGGGAAGCTGAGGCCCAGAGAAGATAAGTGATGCCCCACTGCCCCACGGCTAGTGAGCAGCAGAGCCTGATGCTTTGTCTTCCAGTCCAGGTTCAAGTTTAGAGCAGAGGAACTCTGGATGAGTTGCCAACTGCCTTGACTGCAGGGTCACATCTCATACTGCCCTAATAAGTGGCAGAAGTGGGGTCCAAACCCAGTTTGGCTCATTCCCAAGTTCTGAGATGCCTGCTTCCCCTAGACCAGCTCCAGTGCCCTCTTCCTAGAAATGGAGGAGGCAACTTGCCCTGGGGTCCACAGAGAATTAGAGGTGGTGCTACACATACAGTGTCTCTTCGGAAACCACACCACCCATCTTCTCTCACCATCGCCATGGGAAGGGGCTTCCAGAGAAGGGTCCCAGGTCTGACAGCTGATCCCCAGGAGACCCGGGCTTCCCGTGAAGCTGAGTGAGCCACTTTGTGGGAGGCTTCTGGCCCCACTTAGAAGCACCATTTCTGTGTTTAGTCTGGTCTGCCTCCAGGGGCGAGATGATGAAACAGAGAATCGCCTTGGACAGCGGCTGTCACTTGCATGCCACTCTGTGCCTCTGTTTTCCTTTTGCATCAGTGGGAGGAGGGGGGTCTTCATAACTGGGCTGAAACTCACAAGATAGACATTGGAGGGAAGGAGAGATTATCTACAACCCAAGCTGCAGAAAAGGAGGAGTCAAGAGGACAGGATGGCTTCTGCAGAAAGCCAGGTGAAGTCCCTGCATTCTCAAATGACAGGATTTAGGAATGACAGTCTTAGGAAGATTCTTAGAAAGCCTTAAGCAATTGCAGTGAATAGCTGGGTTGAGCCTGGGTTCTAGTCTTGCTCTTGGCCTCTTTCCACTGCACAACAATTCACCTGCCATGTAGTAATGACACTCAGGATTGTTGTGATCTTAAAATTGAAATAGTGTGTGTCCTATGCCTCCAGAGAAGACAATCAGTAAATGAAGAACAGGCTGTATGTGTGTGTGCAGGTATATTTGTCCCCCTACCTCCTCATTTTCTTTTCTTTTTTTCCTTTTTTAGAGGGGTATATGGAAGGGGCAGAAGGAGAGGGAGGGAGAGAATCCTGAGTAGGCTCCCCATTCAGTACAGAGCTGGTTTGGGGCCAAATCTCACAACCCTGAGATCATGACCTGAGTGGAAATCAAGAGTCGGAGACGGAGCTTAACCAACTGAGCCACCCAGGTGCCCTGCCTTTTTTTTTTTTTTTTTGACCTCCTCATTTTGCAGACTGGGGACTGAGAGCCAGAGACAGAGGTCGTGATGTACACAGACACATGGAAGTTAACGACAGAGCCCAGAGATGAACACTTGTCGCCAGCATCCCAGGCCAGTGTTCTTTATCTTACATTATAATAATGAGGACGAAATCTGTTAACCCGGTTCCTAACTTTTGCATCATGGAAACACAAAAAACGGTTTTCAGAGAGCATATGGAGAATCCACCAAATAAAATTGTTCTCCAAGCGTCCCATCATCTAAAAAGACCATTTCTGTATGATCAGGGCAGTGGACACGTGGTCAGACTTAATCATTTTCACTCAGGGGACAGCTAGACTCAGTGATGTCTTTGCACCCACGTCCACTCCTGAGACAAGAGTCTCGGCAGGCTATGAGCCAAGAGAAAGTCACAGGTGGAACACCGACACAGTGGTATGGGCCCCGGAGACAGCTGGGGCCAGCTTTATCTATGAGATAAGGACTGTGAATGTGCCTCATAAACCACAATAACTTTAGTAATTCTGTCCTTGCTGTAAAGGAATATTCCAGAAATGACTTTATCCCTCACTGGTCTCTGGGACCACATTAGAGGCTGGATCTTCTACAAACACATTGATAATTTATATCATGTCATGATATAATGATCTAATTTGTTAAGCATGTCACTAAATCTATAGTTTGAGGAAATCAACACTCGTAATTAAGATTCAGGGGTAGGCCCATAAAATCCTTCATTGCTTTCTGAACTGTCAAGGCAAGGCCCAAGCATGGCTCCTGTCAGCTCACTGACTTTTAGGTGTTTGTTCAGAGGATACCTTCTCAGTGTGGCCTTCCCTGGCCACTGTAACTAAAATTGCAAACCTACCACCAACATACGCTATCCCCATTCCCTTTCGTCTTCACACTTGATATCAGATAACATCATACTTTGTTACTGGCTATGTCCCCCCATTATTTATTTAGCAATACTCATCTGCTCTAAATGCTTTGCAAATAGCAGCCAATTCAGTCTTCATGACAACTATAAAGGGAGATACTACTATTTGCCCCTCAGTACAGATGAGGAGATGGAGGTGCAGAGAGGTGAGGTAATGTGTCCACAGTCACACAGGTTGCCAGTGGCAGGGTGAAGACATGATCTCAGGTGTCTGGACCTCACTGAGTCCTGAGTCCTCACTCACACCCACCGCACTGTTGAACCCATAGGGTCTGAATACGCAAAGGCAGGGATTTGCCTATCTGCTTCCCAGTGCCTCGAATAATGCCTGGTGCACCATGGCGCCCAATAGTTGCTTGTTGGATGAATGACTAAATGGGACTTATGCTACTCCATTGCTTTGAAAGCCCTTCATTCACAGACACTATGTGTAGACAGCCACTCTCCATGCACCAAACATGTAGATTCTCAGAAGGCAGTGGGGCAGGTGGAAAGAGCACAGGCTTTTGTGTCAGGTAAGAAGCAGATCACAATCCTAACTCAGTCAGTCATAGGTATAATATTAACTGAGCTCTGTGACCTTAACAAGTTTACCTAACCTCTCTGAGCCTTGGTTGCCTCCCTTTAAAAAGGAGAAAACAGTGAGTTCCCCACAGAGTTCCACATTATAATGGAAGTTCGGTGAGGATAAGGGGCCAGGCTCCGAGCAGGCAGTCAGGAAACGTTAGTTCCCTCCTGCACTGGAAGGCATGGGGAAAAGCAAAGTGAAACTCCTTCTTCCTTCTGCTGAGCAAGCTCTTACTTTTTGCGGAATAAGTATCTTAGGGTCAGGGGATGGGGAATGCAAAGAGGACCAAGGGATGGAAAAGTTTCAGTTTTTCCTTCTATAGCAGTTAAGACTGGAACAACTTCAGTCGGGTCAATAGCATATTTCATTTGATTCTCAGATAAAGCTATATTGACGTCACTTTTTTTTTCTTCTGTTACCTTATTAAATTTGGTCGTCTCTAACATAAAACACTGGCTCCTCAGAAGTGGTTTCCATCATATTATTGAGCAGTCAGGAGGATTTCAATCTATCTCTCACCAGAGAACAAAATCTGCTTTAAATTAGAACAAAGTTGCACATCTCAACAAGTTAGAACAAGTTTCCCATTCCTCCTAATTTGTAGGCTGAGCTTTTAAAACTCTAAATATTTGTCTTACTTTTAAGACTGTTTTCTTCAAGTCTTAGTTAGAAATTCTGCTGTGAAACCAGCTAAGAGTCCTGGGCTCAAGCTACGTTGGGTTGTGTTGCGTGGAGGTTGGTTTTGCTATCTGGATTTGGCAAGTGCCTTGACCTCTGATTGCACTGGAAACTTCCAGAAACTGCTTTCAGACAGAGGTATCTCCTTCTGTGTGGGGAGGAGGTTCAAGGTCCAAAAACCTTTGGCACGTCCTCTCTTCTCTTTCCTGGATTCTTCTGCTGCTTACGACATGAGCATTGCGGTGGCAGCCATGTTGAATTCCTTCTAAATCTCTGCACATGCTGTTTCCTCTTCTTGGAACACCCTTCCCTCACCTGCTCTGAACTCTGAGATCTCCTACTGAATCCTCAACACTCAGTGTGGTTCTCCCTCTGGGAAAAGGCCTCCAATGGGCCTGTGGTAGCCAGCTCTGTGGTTTGGATTTTTGTAGTTGTTGTTGTTGTGTGTTTGTTTGTTTGTTTGTTTGTTTCCCCTAGCAATAAGCCCCTTTCTTTTCATCTTTAAATGTTCTTGGTTCCCACTGGGATTTCCCTCAGAGTAAGAACAATGTTATTCATTTAAATATCTTCAGGTCCTGGCATGGGGCCTGGTCTCTAGCAAGTACTCAGTGAACAATAGCTTTAAAGAAGAGCACTAGAGTTTAAGACTTATGCTGACATGGGGGCGCCTGGGTGGCTCAGTGGGTTAAGCTGCTGCCTTCGGCTCAGGTCATGATCTCGGAGTCCTGGGATCGAGCCCCGCATCGGGCTCTCTGCTCAGCAGGGAGCCTGCTTCCTCCTCTCTCTCTGCCTGCCTCTCTGCCTGCTTGTGATCTCTCTGTCAAATAAATAAATAAAATCTTAAAAAAAAAAAAAAAAAGACTTATGCTGACATGAACAGGGAGCCGGGTCCTTAACACAAAGAGCAAGTGGTAGGATGAGGGGTGTATGGACTGCTCTTTAGGACACCTCTCAGACCAGTCTGGTTCAGCCCCTATTATTTTGCACATGAGTGGAAGCTTAGGGACATCGCTGACACTGTACGCGCTGTTGGCAAAGCCAACGGCTCCTGGCTCTCAGTCAAGTGCCCAGTATACGATATCAGGATATCCCCTGTCTTCATGAGAATGAACTATGACAAAGACACAGCTGGTGCAGGGGAGAAAGGCATCGAGGGAGTAGGTACTAGGAGTGAACAAGTATCACTCGATGTGGCCTGCCATCTTGACAGCAGGCTACTTGTGGACTGAATGATGCCAAAATGTAGGAAGTCCAAGGAGGGCAATGGGGAAGAGCTTGGGGATGTAGACTTGGGTTCTCAGTCCAGACCTATTGTCCTGAGTCAACACAGGAACCAGGAAAAAGTGTCACAGAGCCACCCCTGTATCAAAGGCTTCTTCTGGCTCTCACAGCTGGGCATCTGGCTAAATGTTAAGACAAAAGGACATTGCAAAAACTCTTTAGTTGGAGGAAGTGGTTTGAGTTTCCTGCTTGAAGGAGGATGCTTCATTTAAATAGAATTCAGTAGAACTAAGAGGAAGGAGGAAGTATCCTAAACCTTCTGCCTGGAGCTTGAGTCTGTTTCTTATAGAGAAGGATTCAGAAGTGCCTCCCAGGGAACCAGAGGGAGGGTCCCACCAAAGAACCTCAGCCTTGGTAGGAATGGATGTAACAGAATACATTTCCACTTCTACCTGTTCTGTGCTAGGTGCTTACCTCGGCTAGCCCTTCTGACATCCTCTCCAGATTCTGGTGGAAATTGAGGTCTTCAGAGGGGCCATGATTTGCCATGGAAGACAACAAGACATCCATGTGCTTGGATCTACTCCCCCAGACTGCTGGATCCGGGTGTGCTCCCAAAGCTGACGTGGGTTCCCCGAACCCTTGGGGCTTCAGTCTAAGAAAGCTCCTCTGGTCTGTGAGCTGGCAGTTCCCAGGCCTGTGCCCAGGACCTGCCCAAGGGCCAGGGGTCGAGCAGATGCTCAGAAATAATGGCTCCCCTATGCCAGGATCTTTCATTGTATTTGCTCATTTCCTTCTCATGCCACACCAGTAATGAGGTCAGTTTTATCATCCCCATGTTTGAGATGGGAGACTCGTGAAAGGAAAAGTTTTCTCAGGATATATTGCTTGATCATCTTTTAAAAATAAGGTATCACCAGAGTATGGTATAGGTAAGATGTTTCAGGATACTTCAGTGCAAGAAATATCATATTTATTTATATTTCTAAACCACATAAATCTGGCTTGCCATCCCCCTGCATTTGGCAGAAGATTCCATCTCAGCTGTATGGGGTAGAGGTTGCCCCAAACCCTGGAGGCTTATAAGGGATGGAGTCTAGAGAGTCTTCCTCTGGTCTTCAGCTCTAGAAAGTTCTAACCGCACAGGTGATGATAATGAAGTTCAAGCTTCAGAGCTCCTTGCTTGCTCAGTGCCTTCTGAGAGGGATCCTGGAATATGCCCATAGCTCAATTATAAAATTTGCAGCAGAATGACTTTTTTAAGCTCAGTGGATGAACATGCTGCTTCTTCCATTCCCCACCCCCTGTCCTCCATCATGCTTCCCCTGTTGGGTAAGTTGGAGTGGTCATGGATATTTTACATTCATCATTATTTTTCTTAAGGAAAGCTCCCCCCAACCCTGTCCTAGCCCAATTGCATATGCTTCAAGCCCCACAAAACCTAGGTCTGTTCCTCCTGTGTTCTCTGTATGTCTCTTCCTGTTAAGTCTTATGGCTTCTACTTTGACTCAGAGGTTCTGCCCCCACTGGGGGAGGGATGCTACCTGGGTATGGGACACGGGTCCTCCTCTTTGGAGACAGTGGCTACACAATTTATTTTGCCATCTCAGAAAAACCTGCTGGAATCGGGCCATTCCCCCTTTTCAACCTGAGTACCAATGTCGGCCCACTCTTCCTGCTACAGAGTGATTGACCCCTATTTAACTGGGGTGGTAGGGGAGAGGATGTGTAAGGGCTGCTCGGACTGTCTGAAAATCACCAGCAGACTCTCCTCCTCTTGTGAAAAAGGGCATCCCACAATCTGTGAGCAAGCAGGTCAAAAACTAGACGTATTTTTCCCGTCCACCAGGATACATGGATGAAAGGGGAGAGGGCTTCCTGGAAGAAGTGACATTTGAGCTAAGCTATAAAGGACAGAAATGTTTCTGCTGGGTGATGGGGTGGGGAAGCTGTGATTGAAAGGGGTCCTAAGTATGGATGCTTTGGCAGATGTGGTATCACAGGTCAACGAACAGAGGAAAAGCCAGCAGGGAAAGAGTAGGCATGGTACATGTTGTTTTTATTCTCTTAGACGAAGTTCAAAGCAAAGGTTTCTGATACCTTCTGAAGAGAGAACATCCAGGTAGTTTTCCTGCCCAGAGCAGAGTAAACAGGATGACAGGAACCTGTCTGTGGTGCCCTCCCCAGACATACAGACTGCTGCCCAGCTGGCCCTGGGACACAGGGCGACGTGGAAATGGCTGGAAATGGGAGCCGCCCTGGCCTCTGGACTTGGGTCCCTGAGGAAACGCCTCTGTCAGGAAAACCTGTCCCGGGCACTTGGAATCTATATCTCAGGTCAGAAAATATGCATAGCCTTTTACCCAGCAATTCTCCTTCTAGGAATACAGTGAGAAAAAATAGTTACTGTTAGGTATGATGATACATGTACAAGGATGTTCAGTGTAGTATTGTTTATAATAGAGCGAAATCAGAAGCACCTTAAATATCTAGCAATGGGGACAGGTTAGGAAACTTATGGTGCATCTGTATGATGGAAAGTTATTAGCCATTAATAACCATGGCCTATGTATTGACATGGAATAATCAGGATATTTGGCCAAATGGTAAAGCAGTACATACTGTCTGCTCTCAATTATGTAATATATGTTGTGCTGACACTTGCCGAACACTTACTGTGTGTGCCCGGCATGGCTCCAAGCATGTAAAATATATTAATGCATTTACTCACTGAACAGCTTATGAAGAAGATATTTTTATTATCTGTATGTTACACAAGGCGACCGAGACAGAGAGTGTTTAAGTAATTTGCCCAAGGTCACCAGTAGTAAGTGGCAGAACCTGAAGGTAAACAAGGCAGTCTTCAGAGCCAGTACATAAACCACTAAACTGGCCATGCTCTCTCTTTCTGTGTCTGTGAGCGTTGGTGTAGTTTTCTTGCTCTTTCTCAGAGGACTTCCATGCAAATGGTAGCCGTGCTCTAGGTAATCTCTGAGAACAGGATACAGCAGTGATTTCCTGATGCAAGTGAATGTCGCAGCTAGGGCATGCAGATGTTTGGGGACATCTACACTCTGAGCGTAGAGAACCACGCCATGCACACATTTGGATCCTGCACAGGCCAGACCTAGTAATTCCCCAAGTTGCTGACTCAGCAAAATACGCTTCCGTGTCAGTTCTTTGCAGGCTCTGTTCTAGGTTCTGAGAATTCAGCCGCAAGCAAGACAAGGCAAATGGAAAACTTCCATCCTAGCCAGGGAGGCAGAGAGGGGACCAGCAAATAGTCAAGGAAAGTATCAGTTGAGAACTTCAGTGAGAATGGTGTGACACGGAGGGGACGTGGAGTTAAGGGATTAACTGGTCAGGGAAGGTGACCTTTCAGAGATGGCATTTTGGCTAAAACCTGAATGGCCAGAAGGAGCAAGGTATCTATCTCTATCTATCTATCTATCTATCTATTCTTAGAGATAAAGCAAGGCCTGTAAAATGTTAACATTTGGGAGATCTAGGTGCAGGGTGCATTAAAATATTCTGCATAAGTATTGCAACATTTCTGTAACTCAAAATTCTTTTAAAATAAAAGATTGAAAATACATTAAAATAATCATATTAAAAATAACAATGTCTGCTCTACATAGAAGGAAGCAGTCGAAGGGCTTGCTGAGGAATGACACCAGCCAGGGGAGGACAACAGGGAGGTAGGAAGATGCGGATGCCTTTGAAGTGGGTCGAGGCTGAGGTTTGGGGAGCGGAAATCAGCCTTCTTTTCTGGCACTGAGATGCCTGATAGTCATGGTCAATAAACTACCACACATTCATCTTCTCCTTGGATCCTCCCCCGTCTGCCGGTGAGTTAGTTAGGATCAGGATGATATTTCTTTTTTACCAGTGAAGACACTAAGGCCAAGAGTGGGGAAATGATTTTGCAAGGTCTCCTGGTAAGCGAATAGCAGAGTTAGGGCCAGAGTCAGATCTTCTGAATCCCCTAAACACCATACTCCTAGGTTTGAGTCATAAGAGACACTGCACATGTATTTTCTGCCACATCTAAGATTGTATAGGCATTGAACAGGCTGGCAAAAACAAAAAACAAACACAAAAACAAAACAAAAAAACCATCCACAGAGGATTCATCTGAGCTCAATCTTAATAGCAATACTCTTTTTCAGAAACTGCTAAAGATCCCCAGTGGCCCAGAAACCACTTTAATCCCCAAAGAGTACAATGTTACGGGCTGCAACGTGACTTGTCTTGTTAAGCTATTATTCCACTTTTGTTATGCTAAAGTAAAATCAT
Source organism: Lutra lutra (assembly GCF_902655055.1). Classification (NCBI taxonomy): domain Eukaryota; kingdom Metazoa; phylum Chordata; class Mammalia; order Carnivora; family Mustelidae; genus Lutra; species Lutra lutra. Next base: position 149,632,176 of record NC_062281.1, on the reverse strand, counting down.
TTGTTCCCACACAAAGCTAGTTATGAGAATTCGCATCCAAAGAAGCTTGTGCGAGAGAAAGGGCTCTGTGGTCTTCAATGTGCTGCTGGACAAAGCTTCAGCCTGAGTCTTGGGGCCCCTTTCATTGACTTCAAGCACACGGTGTTCTGAGTGTCTTTGGTGTTCACACCTTGTGACTGACTCCATTTATGCTAACTTGGAGACCAGTTTTAAATTAGAAGACATAAAAAACAAAACAGAATGCAAGAGCTTAGGGAAAGAAAGGTGATTTTATCACCAAAGTAGCACCTACCAAGGCCCTGTGGCCTCCTTTAATTCCTCCAACAACCTCCTGAGGCAGCTGATGGCCTGGTTTTACAGAGGAGGAAACTAAACCTTACATCACCATGGTTTTGAACCCATATTGTCTTTTTTTTTTTTTTAAAGATTTTATTTATTTATTTGTCAGAGAGAGAGGAGCTAGAGCGAGCACAGGCAGACAGAGTGGCAGGCAGAGGGAGAGGGAGAAGCAGGCAAGCCAAGCAAGGAGCCCGATGCGGGACTCGATCCCAGGACACCGGGATCATGACCCGAGCTGAAGGCAGATACTCAACCAACTGAGCCACCCAGGCATCCCATACTATCTTATACCAAAATCCACATGCTTTCCACTGTGCACCGTGTGGCCAGATGGACCCTCTTTGCTCCTAAAGACAAAAGCTAAGCCCATCGCAGGGTATAAGAATGAGCTGCCTTGGAATCCAGGCTGTTTGCAGATCCTCACCACCCTAAATCAACGATCCGAGTTATTTCACTGGGATGGTGTGCATGCTTGATTTATGCTGGCACAGAACAAGCTATAAATTGTGCCCATGGACCCATTGAAGCCTTTTCTCACATTGGAGATGTTTATAAAAACAGGAAACATGGCCTCTGCATGAATGTACTGGTCTTCTCTATGTCAACATCATCATAAATAGACGTATCCAGGATCTCTGCCTGGGCCATTTTCCACAGATACTCAGCAAGCCCATGAGGTGGGTCATTATTAACCAAGGAGGAGGAAAGAGGCCCTCCCTTATGTCTAGGACTTATCCTGACAAGAGGCCCATTAAAAAATGCCCTACCTCCTGCCTCACCCTTTTTCTGCAGCTAGCAGTTAGCTCTTGTCCTTTTTGACATCCCTCTCCTTTTTTTCAGAACTTTGATCTGCAGGCTCCTCCTGACCTAGGAACTTAGAGCTGTAGAGCTGTTCTCTGCTCCTGGAAAAGTGGGTCCACCCTGTGGACTAAGTACCCTTTTACTCTCATTGCCCTTTCCAGTGTGCAGCGCTGTTCTGCCCTCTATCACACAGGACGCTCATAAGGATCATGGGACTGCTTTTAGTATTCCCATTTTGCAGATGAGGAGAATGAGGCACAGGGAAGGAAGGATCTGTTATTTGGCCTTGAATTCATCACAGTTTAGCATTAAACTTTGCCCTTCTTGAGGAACTTTATAGTGGTTGCAGGTTTTTTCCACCATAGTCCTCATTATCTGTATCCCCGAGAGGCCTGCCAGAAAATAGCCAGCACACTCATAAACGGTTCAAACCGAATAGCATTTATAAAGACGCTCTTGCGGAGGTGTACGCAGGTTTAGGGACTAGCCCCCAGGAAGTCACAGGAGTGGGGAGACTTTGAAATCATCTGTTACAGGCTGAATTGTGTCCCCCTCCCCAAATTTATGTGTTGAAGTCCTAACCCCCAGGACTCCAGAATGTGACTATATTTGGAGATGGGAGTCTTTGAAGAGATACTTAAGTTAAAATGAGGTCATTTTGGTGGGCACTAATCCAGTATGACTGGTGTTCTTACAAGAAGAGAAAATTTGGACATAGGCTATGCAGAGGGAAGGCCACATGAAGATACGAAGAGAAGTCAATTACAAGCCAAGGAAAGAGACATCAGAAGAAACCAACTTGGTCAAAATCTTGATCTTGGACTTCTAGCCTCCAGGACTGGGGGAAAAGAAGTTTCTATTGTTTAACCCATCTAATCTGTTCCCTAGCAAACTAATAGAGTGCCTCCTAAGCTTGAAAGAGGGAGAGGGGAAAAAATAGCTCGGCTCTCTCTCCTCCCAGGTTCTGATGTGCTACTAGGGTTTCCCATGGGCCAAACCCTGCTGAAAAACTGATAATATAATAGTATATGATCACACCAAGGTCTGGTACCTTCATTTATTCAATGAAAATTCGCCAAATACCTACAATGGACCAGGAGCTGGTCTGAATACTATGGATCCAAAGATAAATGAGATATAGTGCCCTACCCCCTACAGGCTCTCAGGGCAGCATGGACGGCAGAGCCTACTATGAGTTCTACTCTATAATACCCCACTTTACAATGTAGTCTATAATAGAAACTTGCTGTTTGAGCATGATGCTATGGCAGCCCAGAGGAGGGGTCACTCACTCAGCCAGGGAGGTGGGAACAGCATGACAGAGGATGGACATTCTGGCAGGCTCTTGAAGGACATGTAAGGTTTTACAGAGAGACAGAGGAATGGGTCATGGTGGGCTGAAGGACATGGAAAGACCCAGAGAGGCCAAAAAAAAAAAAAAAAAAAGGGGAACATAGGTAGAATCTCATCTTAACTGTGATGGCTCACAATGCTAAGGTCTATAATTTGAATACTTGTGGCCATATGGCACAGGGTTCTAGAGTCTTGGGCTTAAGCTCCAGTGTCAGCATCTGCTCCCAGTGTGACCTTGGACAAGTCACTCAACCCTTCCAAGTATCTGTTTTCTGTGTGATCAGTCAATCTACCAACCCTATTGGATGCCTTGTCTGTTCTAAGCCCCAGAACTATATGGGTATATGGTGTTGGCCTTGGGAGCCTCTGCTACAGCAAGGGGCAGAGCCTATTCTGAGCCCCCTTGTGCATATGGGAAGGCTCCCAGTGCTGTGCCCGAAGTGCTCTGGAAATACACAGGTTAACACACTGCCCTGTACTCTTCTCAGGGACATGGCAGGAGTCTGGAGAAATAACAACAGCATATGCTTATAAGCTACTACTAAGACTGGGTGGCAGTTTGTGGCTGCTGACTTGTTATGTAAGTGTTCTTAGTATTCTCATTGCTCTCCCTAATCACCTCTACCTTTACACCTTATCTCACACCAGGTCCACCTCCATGCCTCTGACTATTTAAATCCTACCCATCCTTCAAGGTCAAGGTCCAGATCTGCCTTGTCCAGGAATTCTGCCCAGAATCCTCAGGCCACAAAGGTCTGTCACCCTCCTCTCAACCCTGTCATGTCTATGGGCTCATTAGGCATTGATCTATTAGTAAAAGACAGTTCTGTGTTTTTCTAGAATTGGTGCCTCGTCCAGGGTTGTCTGGATCAGAGAATGCCAGGGTCAGATGGGACCTCAAAAGGCCACCATCAGGCCTCCAGTCTCACCCCTCCCAGCTGTCCTCATGGTAGCCAGAGTGACCACCCACCACACAGGCTGGAGCACACTCCTCTCCTGATTAAAACCAGGTGAGCCTATAATCTATCGCCCAAACAGGGATACTTTAGAGGGCAAAAGTAAACACTGTTATTATAATGCTAGGACAATAGGCCTAAGCAGGGTGATACCAAGCCAACCAGGACAGAAGGTTCCCGTCTAACCTGTCCACCTCTCTGCTTCTGCAGCCAGCTTGAAGTGTTCCGGCATCTACTGAATAACTTGTAGTTCACCAAATGTCCCCTCCTTGTTCTGGCCCCTTTGCTTGCACGTGCTGTTCCCTCTGCATGAAATGCCATCCTCCTCACCCTGTCCATCGCATCTTCAAGTTTCTGGCTAAGGGGCGCCACCTCTGTGAAGCCTCCCTATGTTCGGGATGGAGGGAATTCCTTCCAGCATCTTTTGTTCTTTCTCCTAGCACACAGCTGTGGTCACCTATGAGCCCACTGACCTCTCTCCCTAGATTCTGAGCTCTCAGAAGTTATGTCTCAGGGACCTTTGTCTCCCCAGCCACTTTCCACCGTCTGTGTGAGGCTCAGTAAGTGTTCAGCGTGTATTACGATTATTTTACAGATAAGATAGCTCATCTTTGCATTTGTTGCTCTGTATTGCCACTTCATTCTTATCCTATTTCACTTAAAAAATATTTTATTTATTTATTTGACAGAGATCATAAGTAAGCAGAGAGGCAGGCAGAGAGAGGGAAGCAGGCTCCCTGCTGAGCAGAGACCCCCCCCCCCCCCCCCCGATGTGGGGCTCCATCCCAGGACCCTGGGATCATGACTTGAGCCGAAGGCAGAAGCTTTAATCCACTGAGCCACCCAGGTGCCCCTCCTATTTCACTTTTGATGTGGAGGTTAGACATCCTGATGAAGGGAGACTTCTCAAACATATGCCATCATGAAGGCTGAGGTTCTTCTCAGGGAATCTGCTGTTGCTTCAGATTTTCCAGTAGCTTCAGAACCAGAGGCACAGACTTCTGGGCCTCCTAGAGGGAGGCCATAGGGCTACTAACCTCATAGGGCTACTCACATTGTATAACAATAGGCAAAAGTCTTTCAGAGACATGTGAAGAAGACAAGTGAAGGAAACACGAGGTATTCCAGCCCATGTTTGCTAAAGAAAGAACTATGAGAAAGGGAAGAATGACAGAAGGAAGAAAAAACTAGACTAGTTTTCTTATTTGGCTTTTAAACTAAACTGAAATGAGACTTTACCAAAAGGAGTTGACAGAGTAATAGAATCATAAGAGAGGGAAAAAGAACCAGCTTTTATTGAGCATTTATGGTGCATTTACTGAATGAGACATTTGTTTATACTATTTCACTTTAATGCAAGTGGGAAGCATCCCACCAGGGCAGAAACTATCATCCAAATTTTATACTTGAGAAACATAAGGCTCAGAGAAGTTAGAACATTTCCCCAGGTCACACAGGTTTAAACTGGGGGTTGAAGGGAGGCTCCTATCAAACCTGACTTAAACTCAGGTCATGTGACTCTATCTCCCCTGCTTTCCCCCTGCATCAGTGAGAAGCCTGGTTTCCCCACAGGACTTTTCAGAAGAGTCACACCCATTTGGAAACATCTATTCCGAATAATTTTGTTTTTAAAAATCAGTCTCCTTATTTCATAATCATAGCTTATAGATATCATACAAGACCATGCTTATTCATCCCAGAATCCCAAGAAATTATCACCATGCCTGTCTCCACAGGAGTTACTACTCAGTACATAGTCATTGATCAGGCTCCTTGCCTCTCTGTGGCCAGTCACCCCAGCATGCCCACTTTTCTGAGGCTTTTGATCTTTTCCTCTCTTCTCTGTCCTGGTGTTTCCATTTCCCTTAGGGTGGGCACTTCACGTGATCTTCAGCCAGATCCCCACAGCCAGTCTACTGGTATATTGGGACTCTCTCTCAGGGTCTTTGTCCTGTGTAAATCCTGTGTCTGTGGGGGAGAGTGTTTGCATATCAATAAACGCTCTCTTTTACCCGTGTCTTTTGTTCCTGGATCTAGTACTATTCATGGGTGCCTAGCACCTGCCAATGGAGGTGGGCTGGACCCTGTGGCTCCTTTAGGATATAGCCCTTCCTGAAGGCCCAGCATTTCCATGGTGGGATTATGGGGGTGGCTTGGTCCTGGTGTTTGGTCTGGTCACCGGGAAGGGAAGTCCTGAAGCAGACATCTGCTTCCTTGTTGGGTCCAGTCCTCCATTGTCATCTTCAAGGGGGGGAGGTGTTAGTCCATAATTCGTTATATTGAGCCACTTCTGCAGCCCAGAAGATCTAGCACAGCTGGAGGGGCAGGTCCCAGGTTCCAGATGTGCTCACCCCATATCTGAGGGTCCCACTCCTTCCTAATCAGGGCCCTGACCTTAGTCACAGCAGGGTAGAAAATGATACTTTCACTAGATCTCTGCTACCCTTTTAATTAAGTCCAGGTGTGGTCCTCAGATTTTCTGCTTTCCAGCTGTGGGAGAGGAGAATCTCTTGATATGCTGCCAAGGAGGCCCTCCCCTCTGACTTTCATAGTTTGTCTTAGTGATTAATCACTTCCAGCCTCTCATTGACTTTCTCCAATACATCAATCACACTCAGTTGTGCCATCGCTTCCATAGTTTTAATGATGACTACTTTCCCCCAAAGCTCTCAAACATCTTCCAAAGCACCAGCCTGTGCTATCCTCTTACTGTGATCCCACCCTGACTCACTAAGAGCAGAAGTCTTCCCCAATTTCAGGGCTTCAGCATGCCAGGTGCTCTCAGCTCTCTCCCCGTCCCCATGATGGGATCCAAAATCCCATAGAGAGCCATACTACTACCAACAGTCTCAGGTTGGGTGCTCTGGAAAACAGACTCTGAGGGAGGGATTTTTATGCAAACAGTTTAGAAGTGAGTGCTTTTGGGAGCATCACCCATGATGGAGTAAGCAAAATAGGATTGGGTGGGATAGAACTAGTTAGAAGGGACAAGGGGGGTTTGGGCTGGTACTCCAGATGGGATGGCCTTCTAAGTTGTCACAAATTGAGGGAAGGTGGCCAGGATCTTGAACCATCCACATCAATCCTTTATTGAATTTGGGCTGCCAGAAAGCAGGCTTGCCTTCGCAAGAGGAGGCACCCTTCAAGTAGGCAACTCGGAGAGGAAGTCAGCTGTGAACTGTCAGCAGCTAATACTCCTGGCACCTGGAGAAATAGCCTTAAGGAGGCATCTGGACAGTATGCCCCAGTATCCACTACTCTGAATGAATGAATGAATGAATGAATGCTCTGTTTCTCTTTCTAACTACCTTGAAAATCCTTGAAAAAGAGGCTCTTCTGTTCTGTGGCCTTTGCAAGACCTGGCGGTGCTGGCTGCCCACTGTTATACTGTGTATCTGGTACCTTAGTGCCAGAAAGAATGTTCCTTGAAAATGCCTGTCTAATACAATCTACTTATTTTCTGGGTAAGAAAACTGAGGTCCAAAATGTTTAAACAGCTTGCCTATGGGTCCACAGGAAATTTGCAACTGAGCTGAGGCATCATAAGTATTATTTCAGTTTTAGAAACAGAGGCTTACCCACACCAGAATTACCTTGGTCATATGAAAGAAGTCTGATGGTGCAGAGTTGGTTACAGGCTCCATAGTTATCAGGGGCTCCCATGTGAGCATATGGCTTCCATCCTCAAGGTCACCTCAAGATCCAACATGGCTTCTGGAGTTCCATGTAGTACACCTGGTTCTAGCTTAATAGCAGGAGAAATCAGGGAAACAAAGGGTGTGTGCACTTTCCCTTACCAGGAGCCTCCTCTGAAACCCCACTTGCCCCTTCTAACTATATGTCATTGGCTAGAACCTTCTTCAGCCATAAGGGAGCCTGGGAAATATGTTTATTCTTAACAGCAGTTTACCCAGTCGAGAGTAGGGGTTCCACATGCCACCATAAAGGGGGAGATGGATATTTGGTGGGTAACTTACAATCTTTACCTCATTGGTTCTGGGACTATATAAAAAAAAAATTATACCTAGATCAGTCCCTAACTAGATGTAGAACTAGTTAAAAGTTATTTAACATCTGAAAATAATGCTGTACTATATGTTGGTTAATTGAATTTAAATTTAGAAAAAAAAAGATACTTTCTGCACATACACACACACAAATATGTTACTTAACATCTAGACCTTTAGTTTCTCTGTGTGTAAAATAGACAACCAACCCCCAATTTCACAGATATGTTGTAAAATAACATGTGGAAAGTGCCTAGCACAATGTCAAGTATGTAAATTGGCAGAACGTCTATCCCTCTTTCTCCCAAATGACCAGATAACTTGGTTATCATGTAATGGGATTATACCCCATTACCTTATTCAAAACCCTCTCAAAGAATAGTTCTCATCTTGCTCTTGGAGCATAATTCGGTTGAGACATATGTCCAGCATCCCACCAATTTGTTGGGTATAATGGAGAAGAAAAGAAACGTCTGTCATGATGCTTTCAACAGGCTTCTCCATGAATTCAGCTGGTGGCAGACAGACATGAAACCAAAACAACTCCCAGAGCATTTCTGGAATAAAAACCTTTCTTCTCCATTTCCTCTTACTCAGGAGACCAGATCCAGGCTCTAATTATTGCCACACACACTCCCTGGGCAGCTCCCCCCGATGTAACACAGCTACCGCCTGCTGTACACAGGCCTCTCTGCCCCTTCGGGCGGCTCACCACCTCACACAGTTTCTGTTCATTGAGTCAGACCCTGTGGGAAGAGCAGGGATATGAGGCTCATAAGGTAAGATCCTTGGTTTTGAAGGACACCAGTCCAAGGAGACCGAAACATAAATAAACCATTTCGCTCGTATTAATTAAGTGCTCAGTAGAAGGAGCTGGGGATGCAGAGGAACACTTAACCCAGCTTGGGGTGGGAGTTCACTGAGGACTTCTCAGAGGTGGTGATGTTTGAACTTCATCTTAAAGGATGAGTAGGTGTCTCTTTAGGTCAAGAAGAGGGGAGGATCCCCAGGAAAGAGAACTGCAAGAACAAAGGCTTGGTGAAATAATAGAACTTGGAGGGGACTGAAAACTGCAAATGGTTTGGTGACAGCTGGGTTGTAAAGGAGACTGAAACCTCATTTATTGGAAGGGCCACAGGGTCTGACATTCAACGTTTCAATGGTCTGCCTCACCTCCCCTCTGTCAATGACTACACTAGGATGGCAAGCAGTGAAATCCCACCCTCAGTACCAGCATTCAAGCAGTGGTGGGCAGTGAGGATAGAGAAGACTGAATTGGGTGTAATTATTCTGTAATTAGTAATAACTAGAGTCACTTCCACTTCTAGGGTACTGTGATGAAGGATGCTCCCAGAGCATGTTTCTTATAGATGTGTTTGCTGGGAAACATCTGGCCTTAAGTTTCTTTGTGTTTTCTTGGCAGTCCCTGACTCTCTTTAAATAGAAAACACACGATTAAAAACAATGAGCCATTTGGAACACCTTCACTATACTGAACAGCCACTTTCACACACCATCTCCTTCAAGCCCCACAAGTTACTGTGAATAAAAATGATTAGCCTATTTTTTATAACAGGTGCAGAAACAGGCCCAGAGAGGTTAAATTTATTAAGTTCATGCTTAAGTTTACACAGTTAGTAAGTGACGGAAAGGGAAGTTGACTCTAAGACCACCTGACTCTGAAGTCTGTGCAAACTCATCTACCTTCCTTAATGTCTTGAGTTCGTTGGATAGAACTTTGTTTTACTCTCTTCTTTCCTTCTTCTTCTCGGTTTTATTTTATTTTATTTTTTTTATTTATTTATTTTTTTTATTTGACAGAGAGATCACAAGCAGTCAGAGAGGCAGGCAGAGAAAGAGGAGGAAGCAGGCTCCCCGAGAGAGCAGAGAGCCCGATGCGGGGCTCGATCCCAGGACTCCGAGATCATGACCTGAGCCGAAGGCAGCGGCTTAACCCACTGAGCCACCCAGGCGCCCCTTCTTCTCGGTTTTAAATCCCTGCTCTTTTGGGAACCTTCCCTCCAATCTGACTTTGAAGTTGGGATACAGGCCCGTTACAGTAGTCCCTTCATCCATGCTTTGTCTTTCCATGGATTCAGTTACCCACCATCAGCCATGGTAAGGAAGCAGGTAATTCTCCTTCCAGTTGTACCATCAGAAGGTCAGTAATGGCCTAATGCTAAGTTCTGGTGCCTACATCATTCATGTCACTTCATCTCATTATTTGGAAGAGAGAGAGGCCATAGTCACATAATTTTTATTACAGTATATTATAATTGTTTTATTTTATTATTGTTGTTAATCTCTTACTGAGCCTAATTTATAAATTAAACTTTATCCTATGTATGTATGGGAAAAATATAGTAAATATAAGGTTTGGTACCATCTACAGTTTCAGACATCCACTGGGGACTTGGGACATATCCCCCTGCAGATAAGTAGAGACTTCTGGATTCCCCAAAAGAGACATCTGAACATGCTGAGGTCAGTTTCTCCTATGGAGAATGGGCCTTTGTTTAATGATTCATTCTTCCAGAAGTACTTGTCACAGGTGGTTTGTAGTATCCCAGCAGGGACCCCAGTCTACTGGAAACCAACCCCCAGTGTTTTTACGAGGGATGTCATCGTGAATCAGAGTGGGGCAGTAGGTTGCTCATGGTCACTCAGGGAGTGAGAAGAATTGAATGTTATTTCATGAGAATGCTGTCTTTGGAGTCCCTATTTCTCTTTCCCTTATGTTTTTTTTTGGCTTCAGAAAGAGATGCAGCAAGCCAGGCATGAGCCTAGACATGCAGACCTGTAGTAGGAGTTGCTAGTTGAAAGACTGGTGTAGAAACTTTCAAGAGTGTAGAAGAGGTTTGTTGGGTTTCTGCGGACTTGGGATCATGAGACTAGACTATTCTCAGTAGGAATGCCCTAGATTAAAGGAATGGTTAGGACTATAAGGGTGCTGCAGAGAATTCTGTGTCTCTAGGAAGGAAGAGAGCTTCCAGACCATTGAGTGCAATCTTCTAATTTGACAAATAAGGAATAGAGGCTCAGAGAGGAAGAGTGATTTGTCCAAGGTCAAGAAACAAGTGAAGGGCAGAGCCAGGTTTTGCACCTGGTCCTCATGAACCAGGATAACCGTGGGTCACGAATCAGAGCACCAGACACATGAAGGTTCAGCCTCTGACTCTGCCACTTGCAATAGTAGAAAGCATAGCTGTGTGTTTTTAGCAAGTTACTTAACATCTCTGAACATTGACCTCCTTGTCTATAAAATGAGGTCACTGGTCTATACTCAGCGTTGTCGTGAAAATTAAATGTGACTGTAACATAGGAGACGTGTCTGGCACACAGTCGCTCATTCTCAGGCCAGCTTCCCACCCCCCACCCCCGCCTGTGAAGTCTTGGTAATATTATGTTGAGGCAGGGCAGAGAGGGAGTTGTCACGGTTGTGTTAAATATAAAGGTGTCAAAGGAAGTCAGTATGTGAAGATGCTTGGTGTGCTGGGGGCGAACAGAACAGTGTGGTATGTCTGAAGCCCAGAGGCTAACAGAATAATACCTACCCCAGGAGGAGACAACAAGGGCCAGACCTGGGGGTGTTTTATTGTTACTTGTCCTGCAAAGTAGCTTACATTTCCTCTTGTCAGTGAAAGGAAATCACTAAAGGTTTTTAACCGAGGAGAATACTACCACATATTGCTTATGTGGGTAACGTGTAAGTGCTCACAAAAGAATAGAAAACATTAAAACCAGAACAGTGGCCCCATCTGGGGAGTAAGAGAAGAGATTGGAGACAGGCTCACAAAGGGCCACATCTTTCCTTCCTGCTTTAAAAAAACAAAAACAAAAACCTGAATCAGACATGGTCGAATGGTAAGATGTGAAGAGCAGAATGGAAGAAACAGGACTGTTCATTATATTATAATTATATAATAATATATATCATTACATTATCCTTTATACTTTCCTGTGTGGTGAATATCTTAGCATTTCTCTAAATGTAATGCAGGGGTACTCAGGATCTTATGGAAGTACAAAAGCCTTGGCAAAAGGGGAAGAAGGTTCTGTCTTGGAGGGTTTCCTGCAGATGATGCTAAAAATTCTTAAACACTTGCCACAGGCCAGGCAATGTTGTAAAGTAGTGACTTCTAGAAGTCACTTAATTATTTACACAGCCACCTTACAAGGTACATACAACTAACCTCATTCACAAAGGATGAAATTGAAACCCAGAGAGGTTAAATAACTCGCTCTAGGTCAGGAAGCTAGTAAAGGGGGAGCTGGGGTAGAAACCAGGCCGTCTGAACCCAAATTCTGAGCTGGCCACTGTGAGAACAGCCCCGTGCCCTTCTGAGCGGTGTGATGAATTGATGCAATCCTAATTTCAAGTCATTTCTCTGTGTGGGTGTGGGAGACTGTTTACACTTGGGTGAGGCTAGGGGCAGAGAGACATAGCAGGGTATTACTGTCTAAGACTCTTTTCTTACTGAAAATTTATATATATGTAAAGACCTTATTTATTTATTTTAGAAGAGGGTGAGAGGGAGAGAGAGAGAGCAAGCAGGGGAAAAATGGAGGGAGAGAAAATTTCCAGCAGACCCATGTTGGGTATAGAGCCCGACGTGGGGCTTGATCCCAGGACCCTGGGATCATGACCTGAGCTGAAGGCAGACGCTTAATCTACTAAGCCACCCTGGTGCCCCTTACCTTATATATTTTTAATACAAATCTTTTTTTTTTTTTATAAATTCTTTAATAAATACCTGCTTTTGCCATTCGTGGCTCATCTTTTCCCTTTATTTATGGTGGCTTTTGTTATATGGAAGTTTTTAATTTTCTCTCAAAAACAGGACCTTGATTAGTGGTAAGAGCGAGGGAGGAGAAAAATTTAAGAGACGTCATGAAGGTGGCAGAAGTGGCAGGATTTGGAGCAGTTTTCTACCTCCTCGTCACTTGCAGTGCAGGCTGGCTAACCCGCGGGGACACTTAATTTTCTTGTTCTGTGCCTGTCCAAATTGCCCCCAAGGCCGACTCACACTCAGCTTGGCATCTCCCACAGCACCTGGCTGAGGGCCTTCTGGGCTGGGGCGCCTGCCATCTAGAAGACAAGGACAGTCACGGTTTGGGAAACGATCCTCACTACCAGGGTTGGACAGTGGAGTGAAGTTTTCATAAAGCTAAGTTTATTCAGTTGAATAAACTTCATCGTATGTGTGTGCTTTCCAAAGGGTATGTGGTTATATTTTCTTCCTATGCAAGAATAGTGACATTATGGCAAATTAATTGCTTTCCAGTGTTCTTTGTTTTGCCAAATAAAAAGTTGGCAACACTCTTTTGGTGCCTCAAAGTTATTTTTATATATTTTTTTTTGCTTAGCTAAATTTTTAAAATATCTGAGAACAATTGTCATAGAGAAGAGCGCCTAGGCTTTTAAGTCTCAAAAACATGTGTTTTTAGTTCTGTCACATCTAATAGCGCTGGAAGTCACCAAACTTTGATGAACTAGGTTTCTTCATTAATGTGGGATAATTAAACTCACCTTAGGGGGATTGTGAGGATTAAATAAGATAATATCTGTAGGGATTTAGTTCCATGTATGGCTCATTTCAGGTTTAATGTTGCTGCCCTCTCTCTTCCTGGATGTCAAGGAATGGACTTTATTTGTATTTCCTGACAATTATCTAGTTTAGACCACGATCAGAGTAGGTCCTCAAAAATTAACTGTTAAAAGCCACAGTAAGATACCACATCACATGGGTACTATTAAAACAAAACCCCAAACCCAAAACAGAAAATAACAAGTGTTGGCAAAAATGTAGAAAGATTGACACCTTTGTGCACTGTCAGTGGGAATGCAAAATGGCATAGTCACTATGGAAAATGATATACTGGCTCCTCAAAAAATGAAACATGAAATTATCACACAATTCATCAACTCCACTCCTGGGTATATACCCAGCAATGGTATATACAGCAGAAATGAAAGCAGAGACGCCAGCAGACATTTGTACCCCCCTCTTGTATCAGCAATATTCATAATAGCCTAAGGTAGAGGCAAGCCCAGTGCCCATTAACAGATGAATGGATGAACAAGATAGAGCATATACATGCATGGACTCTTATCCAGCCTTAAAAAGGAAGGAAATTCTGACACAGGCTACAACATGGATAAACCTAGAGGACATGATACCAAGCAAAATAAGACAGCCACAGAAGGGCAAATATTGTACAATTCCATGTAGAGCAGTCAGATTCGCAGAGGCAGAGAGTAGAATGGCGGTTCCGGGGCCTGAGGGGAGTGGGACTGAGGAGTCCATGTTTCATGGGCATAGAGTTTCAGTTTTGCGAGGTGAGAACAGTTCTGGAGATAGATAGCAGAGATGACTGTGCAACAGGGTTAATGTATTTAATGCCACTTATCGCCGTGCTTTGAAATGGTGAAGACGGAAAGTCGTGCATGTCTTTCCTACCGTAATTAAAAATAAAAATTTTAAAATTGATAAATGCTAGAGCCAATAAATGAACACAGAGAGGAACTGAGCTGGGAGGATGTCTGAAGCAAGAGCCTTTTCAGCGAGAAAAGAGCAAGTGGGTTCAGTTTGTGGAGCCGCGGCTAAGGGGCTGGCAGCAGGAGGCTGCGAGAGGGGCAGAGTAGGGGGATGAGGGGTGGGAGTAGGGAGCACGTGGGTTAAGGGGCAGCCAGGAAGCAGATCACGTGGGCTTGGTAGGACCTCGAATTTTATTTGCCCTGAATATGATGGGAAGCACTGGCAGGGAGCACAGATGTGTGAATGGAAGGAAGGAGGAGGTCATGGAAGCCCCAAAGAGGGTCAGGGCTGTTGTGCGTCTTTTGTAGAGCTTCAACATCCCTCCTCCCCAAGCCTGCACCTGCTCCTGGGACCCAGCAACCTGGGGAAGATGGAGGCGGACTCCGGGGGCTCATGGGAGTCTCTGATCCCATGCCTCTACCTTGAACACCCTAATGGTGAAATTTGCCTGGACAGGGGGATGCCAGTGTCTTACCCAGAGACAAGTGGGGCTCTGACAGGACAGCAGATCGTTGCTCTTGGTTTTTAATGTGGGAGGAGGAAGCGGGAAGGGTGGAGGAGCTAGTTCTTTTATCACACAATTAGAAGAGAAAGGGACTGGCTGCTCAGGGCAGGGACCCACCCAAACTAGGCCTACAGGGGAGTTGCCCTGCTGGGTGGCCCAGTTCTGCTCTGGAGGGGCTTGAATTTTCTGGATCTGACTTCATTAGCTCTTCATATTCTTGAGAAAAGGCCTATGGTCTGCTTCACACGGAAGTCCAAACCAGATGGCAGAAACTCACTTCGAGGCCTCGTATCATTCACGTATTCCCTCCGTTCATTCCTGCACGTGCCGGTCATTTATAGAGCGCCTACTGTGTGGACCAGGCCCTGGGAATACACACGTAGACCCTATAGTTGAATTGCTGAAAGAATCCACGTGGGAACCAGACCAATAAACCTTGAATTATATTATAGCATGTTAAGTACTACGATATAGTGATAATAAAAAATAAAAATAAATTGATTAATACTAAGTGTTTACTCTATGCCAGGCAGGCAGTCTTCCGAGTTGCACACAGGGACTCATATAATCCTTAGGAAAACCCTGTGAGGTGCTAACATCGCCCCATTTTACAGATGGTGATACTGAGGCACAGAGAAGTTTAGGGGCAAGGGCGGGCGCAGTGCAGCAAGAACGTGTTGCAGCCAGAAATAGCACGCAGGGCAGGCTGGGTCCAGAGCCTCTGTGTTAACGCTACGCTGCCCCGGTAGAACTTAGTGGGAAGTGGGTCAGGCACATTGCCTGAAGGAGGTGGTGCCTGCCTGAGTGAGGGAGCATGACAAGAAGTCAGTAAAGCTGAGAAGACCGGGGAATTGGTGAGCACTTTCACCCATCAATAGTTTCAAATGGAACTGCAAGTGCAAAACCAAGAGGCGTGACGGGACCCGGGCTTTTCAGAAGGTTCAAATAGGGGAAGGATGGGGGATAAGCCGATAGAGGGGGCCTGGTTACAGGATCCCAGGGGCAGAGGGAGGGGGCTCATTTCTTTAAACAGTGGGGAACCATGTAGAGTTTTGAGGCCTGAAGTGATGGGATGGCAGTCACCACTTGAGGGTTTTTGCAAGAGTTTTGTTTATGGTTTGGGTTGAGTAATACTAGCCAATATGTAAATCACAAGGAATTCCGCTCTCTGACCAGACTGTGATTCACCATCTGCACCCTCGTTCCACTGATATTTATTCTCTGGTCTGCACTGTACCCTGGGAGGCTGCCCCTTGTGATTGCATCAGGGGATGGGCTGCTTTGCCTCTGTCTTCCAGGTGAGCTCAGCCAGTGACAGGCATCGCAAGAGATCAGAGGGTAAGGGGAGAAGAGACTGGGATATTTCCCCCTAGCTCCCTCCCTGCTTCTGTGCTCTGGTCTGTCAAAGACCATGTACCTCTAAATCTACAGCTCCTGCCAGTGGCCCCTCTCCTCCAGCTCTACCTCTAACGGGGCTCCAGCAACACCTGGCCTTCCTCTTTTGCCTTCAGATACCGCGTAGTGATAGCTCCCAACAACGGCAGGTCTCTGGGTGCCTTGGTATCCCTTATTGGGTCCCTTAGTCCCACTCCATCCCTATAAATCACCCCTTTGTGACATCCTCCCCACAGGACCAGTAGAATGACCCTTCTTTTTCTTATGGACAATTAGTCATCCTGAGAATGTGATATCAATGAGCATTTATTAAACACCAGCTGTATGCTTAAGACTCTACATGCAGTCTATTGCACTCCATTTTCACCACGGCCCATAAGTTCTGGATCCATTTTTGACGTGAGGAAGCCAAGGTAGGCTCACTCACGTTAAGTCCCTCACCCAGAATCACCCTGCAGTCAAGGACAAAGTCAGAACTCAATCCCAGGTCTCTGGGCTCCAGAATTAATCCCTTTCTACTGCTCCATGTCACTGAGTAAATTCTTACAAATGCTTAATTTGCCCAACTCTGGAAAGTCAGTAAAGGCCACAATAGAAAAATCTCTAGGGGAACTGGGGATGGGGTTTTCTGTGGAGGGATGTGTGTCTGATGAGGAGCGGGGTGGCTCTTTGAGTAAAAGTTCCAGAATGTTGCCATTCCTGTGTTGACAGAAACACAATAGTGGATCATTACCCAGAATATCTCTCACTTCATGATGTGTGGTTCCTCTGTGGAGGGGAACGTAGCCCTTAATTAGTTCAAAAGGAGAGGAAACTCATCCCTCCAAGACCCACAGCAGAAAGCATAAGGGTTTATTTATAGAGAAGAATTTTATTATTTTTTAAAATCACTTGTGGGCTCCTGCACCAAAGCTGAGGAAAAGGCACATATTCATGGCCAGTGGTCAAGGGAAACCACCCTGTTTTCTTGGCAGTGCTGTGGCTGAAACAGCTCTTCCCAAAAGCAATACGTGGGGGAAGGAAAGGCAAAACCAATGGGAGGTTTTTAAATGCTGTGGTTTGCTTTTTAATATTGTGTGTGTACGTGTGTGTGTGTGTGTGTGTGTGTATGGAAAAGGCAGTGGGGGATTCTACAACTGGCCAAAAATGTTGTGCCCCTTGGACTGAGAATTCCTGGAGCTGCCCTCCCATGACTCATGCCTTCTCCTACCTCCTACCGCCCCAGGCGTCCTGTCCAGGCCCATCTGTGAAGGATCATAACAATAACCCAGCGATGATAATATTCCACTTTAGAGTTCAGTTGCTCTTTCTGTTTCACAAACCTCTTTCATATTGGAACAAAAATGGCTGCCTTTATCCTAAATGCCTGGCTCCTTGCCCTCATGATTTTATTTCATCCTAATAATGCTTCAGAAACATAGTTCTTATCTACCTTCAACTCATGAAGAGTCTGAGGCTCAGAAGATAAAATACCATGCCCCAAATCACACGGCCAGGAAGGAACCAAGCTGAGATCTAGAGCCAGGCTCATGCAGAGTTGGTGGTATGGCCTTCAGGATGGCTCTGGACAGTCCCGTCAATGTCCCATTTTCCAGATGAGGAAGCCAAAGTAGAGAGAAGTGGAGGAGATGTGACAGATCACTTGGTAGTTGGAGATGAACCTGGACTGCAGCTCACCTCAGGGTGCCTCCTAGGCGGTGTCCATCCACAGGCCCATGGCTGCCTCTCATGGATGGTACCAGCTAGTCAGAGGGACAGCCAATCACAAAGCTTCTGTTTTAGACCCAAACAAGTGCCCTTATTGGCTCAGATATATCCATAACTCTTCCTTGTGATACCATCAGTCCTTTTGGAGGGTCTCAGACCCTCCAAAACGCTAAGGGATAGATGGTGGTTGAATGTGACCTAAGAACCCATCTTCAAGGACGGATCTGAATTTAACCCACCTTCTACCCTAAGCAGACTCAGAGCTGGAGAAACGGCTCTTGCCTGGAACTCTTCACAAAGTCTTGCCCTGTGTACTTGGAACCCTGAACTCTGCTTCACTGTCACTCACTAGCTGTGTGTCCTCAGGCAAGTTATTGAACTTCTCTGAGTCTCACTTTCCTTAGAACACTAATTGAGGTTTCCACAGTCAACGGTTCATTTCTTCTAAAAATCTGATCTGCTGTGAGGAGACCCAGGAGAGCCTTCCATGCCAACAGAGACACAGGACAGGACTGGTGCTGAAGAGCAAAATGGATGTTAAACTTCCAAGCCCTCCCACCAAGGCAGTTTCTTCCAAATTTTGACAATTCTAAGCCATTACAAAGAATAGTGCATATGTTTAGAGTTAGACAATTTTTCTCTTCTTTCACAGAATTTCAGGGAGGATGGGTCGATGCCAGCCAATTTATCTGGCAAGCCCTTACGATATAAAGTTTATGGTCCAGGAGAGGGAAGCCGTGGACTGAGATCTTATAAAGCACTTCAACCCAAACACCAGTGTTCTTTCCAAAAGATGCTGCTGCCATTTTAGGAGTTCTCTCATCTGCAGATAGGAAGAGTAAGCATCAACTCGTACTATTTCTCTGAAGATAATAAAAGTTAAGGAGTATGAAAATGTCTTGTACTCTAAAGCAGCATGTTTCTGAGAAGTTCTCATTCATCTCAGATAGAGTCATACCAGTGGTGCTGAAGAAGCACACTGTGATGGTCCTGTGGGGAAGTCTTGCTTGAAAACATAATTGTGCCTTGTTTTCCATCAGTATACTGACATTACTTAGAAATTATAATTCATGGGGCACCTGGGTGGCTCAGTGGTTTAAGCCTCTGCCTTCAGCTCAGGTCGTGATCCCAGTGTCCTGGGATGGAGCCCCACATCGGGCTCTCTGCTCCACAGGGAGCCTGCTTCCCCCTCTTTCTCTGCCTGCCTCTCTGCCTACTTGTGATCTCTGTCAAATAAATAAAGTCTTTAAAAAAAAAAAAGAAATTACAATTCACGTTGAAGGCAGAAGATATCTGATTTTGTTTTTCCAAAAGGATGTCTGAATGTTGAAAGATACTGTTTTACCAGAACTCTCAAACTCATGTGCCTCTAGACATCTGGAGATTAATGCTTCAAAGTGATGAGCTTTTGTCCTTTCTAATGTCAGCTGATTTTGCCTGGCATGAATGAAAATACACCCCCTTCACCAAGCTAATGGAATTTTTTTTTTTCCATTTAGCTACAGGGATCTGCTTCAGATTTTCTTTAAACCTTTGTTGAGCCCTCCCAAAACCGCATCTGCAAGCCTGAGATGGGCTGTGGGCCACTAGTGTACCACCCCTGTCGGCCTAGGTGTTCATGTGTCTGTGTGTTCACGTGGTGGTCTCTGTTCCTCTGCTTTTTGCAAGATTGGATCTTGGCTCTACCATCTATCAGCTGAGAAAAGGACCTAATCTTTCTGGTCAAATCTCAGTTTCTTCATTTGTAAGCATATCATACCTACCACCCCAGGTGAGGCAAGGAGTAATGAGATGGCCGGTATAAAAGGCTTAGCTCGCAGAAGATGCTCAAGTAAGATAACTCCCTTCTTTTTTCAAAAATCTTAGCTACTGTGTAAAACTCATTGCAGGCTGTGGCCCTTCCAGAAGGGCTTTCATGACCTCTTCTGCTCACAGGACTCTTTTCCCTTAATTGCTGTTGCCCTTCAGGACTTGGCATTTTAGTGGACAGTCTTTGGTATTACCAGATCATTTTTTATACGTATACAACACCCTCAATTAGGTCATCAGCTCCCCAAAGGTACTTTTCTCCTTTTCATGAACTTAATTCCCTATACTTGACTCTCAACCCGGCATTGCCTCGTGTCAAACTTTCTCAGAACTGCATAAGGAAAGGAGCGTCAGGGACTGGATACTCTAACGGGGCAACCGGCACACAAAATGGAACAACTGGAAAGAAACAGGTGAGTAGAGTATTCATGGTCACCAAGGAGATAAGGCAACAAAAGTGGATGACCAAACTCAAACCTATTTGTGATACTGGAAAAATAATGCAACGTGCAATTTTCAAGGTGGAAGGCAATCATGGGGAGCTGAGAAATATCTCCTGAAGACATCAGGTCCTCATCCCCACTATTACCTCACATGGGGAAAAGAGGTAATTAAGTGAAGAATCTTGAGTTGGGGAGAATATCCTGGATGATCCAGATGGACCCTAAATGCAATCACAGACATCCTGGTAAGAGGGAAGCAGAAGGAGCTTTGATATCAGGTGAAAGGAAGGAAAGGAAGGTAACGTGTGGTTGGGAACAGAGAAGGGGATTTGACTACAACGAAGAGAAGAGCACATGTGTAGCAAGAAGAGTGAAGCAGAATCAGAGGCCATGCTGCTGGCTGCCAAGATGGAGGAAGGGGCCACAAGCCAAGGGATACAGGAATGCAGTTGTAGACACAGAGAGGGAAAGGAAATGGATTCTCTCCTAGAGCCTCTGTGGGAATGTGGCCCTGCCAACAACTGAATTTCAGCTTAGAGATACTGATTTCCAACTTCTGGCCCAGAGAACTATAAGAGAATGTGGTGTTTTAAGCCACCAGGTTTATATTAATTGTTAGAGCAGCAATAGGAAATGAATGTAACAAAGTGAGGGAAAGAAGTAGCTGAAATGAAATAAGGATGAGTAGTGGATCCGGTGTGGGTGCTTGAAAGAGCCCTTCAGAAAATACCAGAGACCCCAGTGCTCGTCCTGATGACTCCATCATCTGGCTGCTTCAGCTCTGGCAAATCACTCCCCCTTTGAACTAGGATCTCCTTGTCTGGAAAATGGGATAATAACCTACCTGTCATTTAGAGATGCTCCTAAGGGGCAGCTGCTATTATCTTAGTGTTAAAGAATGACAGAGTCTCATGGCAAGGTACTTGGGGTGGGGTGCCAGCTCTGCTTTGGTGGAAGACAAGCACTGGACTGATGTAACCTACAGAAGTCCACGAGAACCACCATCCCCCCTTACTCATATCACAGGGGGAGAAAGGGGTCAGAAGGGATAGTTTAATTAGTTTGGTGTTTTGTTCTCATACTTTCATTTGGGCCTTTGGTTTTTGGCCATACCAAATGTTTAGCTTGAGAAGAAGAGGGAACTAGGGTGTTTTGATTTATTTTCCCCTTTCTTTTTGAAAGTCGAACAACCCTGTGACTTCATTTCAGAAATCTTAGCCTTTGGGCTCTGGCCATACCAAAACCAATTAAGATGGCACCCAACATAGCCCAAAATTATACATTGTTAGTCATTTTAAGTTAAAAAAAAAAAAAAAAAACTCCCAATAGGTGATATTCTGCCGAGTCCACCAAGACCCTGAGCTTCTACATTGGAACCAGTGTTGGATCACTGCTAGAGCCTAGTTGACACCCTGAGATTATTCTGCCACTTACTGGGTTGGTGACCTTAGGGAAGCTCCTGGCCTTCTCACTAACTCAGTTAGCCCGGATGCAAAATGGGGATACCACCCCCCTCAGACGGGTAGTTGAAATAACATATGTAAAGTGCTTAGCCTGGGCATAGTAAATGCTCAATGGTTGGCAATTTCTTAGCAATATTATTATTTGTTACTACTGCTACCCGGCTCTTAATGAAGCTAATTAACTTTAGCAAAATTTGATCTCTTGTATTTTTCAGTCAGTTTGTTATTGCTCCTACCAGCAGAACCAGTGTTGTGGGAGTAGTAGAGCTTAGTGGTTAAGAGAAATGAAGTTAGAGGCAGACAGAAGTTTGCATCCTGTTCGCACTGATGGCTGTGTGACCTTGGGCCAGTCACACGAACTCTCTGAACTTCAGTGTTGTCATCCGTAAGATGATATTTATGATAATGGTATTTATCTCCTTGGTGTGTTACCAGGATTATGTAAGACAATGTATTCACAGGGTTTAGCAGAGCTAGCGAGCCTAGAGTAGGCACTCAATCCCTGTTGAATGAATTCAATTCCCCTTTCATTTCCATCTAAAAAGAGAGAGAAAAACATCTGAAGGTCTAGGCAATGAATGTCATTGGGCTCTTAGCGGCAGGTGAAAACTGTCACTTCACTCCTGGTGTTTGTGTCCCTGTAAAAAGGCCTCGGGTTCTCCCTTACTCTCCTTACCCTCGGTGTCATTTCTAGGAGATTGACTTAACAGGAAACAGGACGCTTCCCTCCCAGAAACCTGAGGCTTAGCCTGGAGAAAAATCCCTCAGCCGGGGAGGCTGTTCAGTTGTGACCTTTCACAGGCAAATTTACCTCAGGCCCGGGCGGGAAGAGGCCCCAGAGCGCCCCTTCCCGAGTGAGCCCCCCGCGGTGGGAATTTCCTCCCGCCTCCCTGGTTCGGCCCTGGCTGCGCCTGACTGAGCCGCTGGTGGTTTCTGTCACTGCTGAAAGGGCTGTGGAAAGTTTAGCTTGAGAGGAAGAGGGAACTAGGGTGGTTTTTTTTTTTTCCTTTCTTTTTGAAAGTCAAGCAACCCTGCGACTTTGGTTCAGAAACCTTAACCCAAACCAAATGCTTTGCTGCTGGGGTGGGGGCATGCTGACATCGTGAAGACAGTGACACTGGGCAGGAGCCAGATCTCCTCAGAAATCACACGGTACAGGTTCACACGCCACCAGGGACTGCTGGAATGTTGCTTTGTTTTGGACTCTGGATTTATAGTCGGGCCCCTCCTTCCCCCCACCCACCCACCCCAACTTGATTTATTATTCTGCAGACCCGTGGCTCCCCTCCAACTTTATTTCTTTCTTCAGAAGTAAACAAGGATTTTACAACTCCATAACCTCCCCAAAGTTTGTTTGTTCTTCCCTCTGTACAGTGAGGGCCATGTTTGTTCCCTGGGAAAGTCTCTTCTCTAATTATTTTCACATTTCAACAGCTTTTGTTTCTTCTTCTTTCCCTGAGGTTTGTAAAAATGCTGATGGCGGATTTGCTGCAGGCTAAATTGTACCGTAAACATTTTCTCCTCGGCACCGGGGAGCCTCGGTGACTGGGGGCCCTGTGGCCTTTTGTTACTGTGTAGAAGGAAATTAGAAACTCCTGAAGCGCTCCTTCCCATGGCGGAAGGAAAAATATGTAAATTGGTAAAAGGAGGAAATTCGACCGATCTTGTACAAGGAGGCTTTGACAACACAGTGTGCCAAGTCTCAGCTGAGAGAAAGGCTGCCTTGAGGACCAACTTTTCATTTTAAGTTGGAAACTTTCTGCCTCCAGACCCAGATGGAAATTTGGTGCACTTTACAGAAATAGGATTTAGAAAATCAAACGCTAATATATCTTAGCAAAATCTTGGATCATGAGACAGGTGATGGCTTGCTTTAACCAAGAACCGTGACCCCAACCTTGATGTTTATGTGTTCAGTTTGAAGACTAAAGAAACTAACAGTGGCAATCCTTGGTTCTGGGTGAAGTTGGGGCTCAAAAGGATAGTGCTTTGTTTGTTTCCCTCCTTCCTTATATGGCCCTATGTGTCTTGCTGGTTTCTGTACCGCCTCCCCATGCATCCAACCCCAGAGAGCCTTACAGACTGTAAGGGTTCCAGAATCTCAGATTCACCCATCCCGTCAGTGGTTGTGTGAAATTCCAGGCCTGACCCTGAGCAACTCTCCTAGTGGATCCCTCAAACCCAACTGTCTAAAATGGAATGGCAATCTTACCCTCAGTTTGCACTCTCCTCAAATTCCCCACCTCTGTGTAGGGCATCATTATCTACTGTGGCCACCAGCAGGGAGCCTGGAGTCATCCCACCTTCCCTGTCTCTCTTACCTGATCAGGCCTTGAATGTTGTCCATTCTAGCTGCCCCCTGGCTCTTGAATAGGATCACTTCTCTCCTTCCCTAAAGATATTTGCCTCATTCAGGCTTTTATTGCTTCTCACCTAGACCACTGCTGTAGTCTCCTTAGTGGTCTCTATTCCGGTCTGAACACATATGTCCCTCAAAAATCATATGTTGAAGTCTTAATGTCCAATGTGATGGGATTAGGAGGTGGGGCCTTTGGGAGGTGGTTGGGTCATGAAGATGGAACTACCATGAATGGGACTCGTGCCCTTACAAAAGAGGCCCCAGAGAGCTCCCTAGTCCCCTCCTACCACGTGAGTAGCAGTGAGAAAACCAGTCTGCCACCCAAAAGAGGGCCTTCCCCAGAACCCAACCATGCTGGCACCTTAATCATGAACTTCCAACCTTTAAAACTGTGAAAGATAAATTTCTGTTATTTGTAAGCAATCCATTCTACCAGTAACAGCAGTTCAACTGGACTAAGGCAGTCTCTATGCAAATCTGATTCCCTCACCCCCATTAAAGGGATCACCCGCCAAGCTGTAAGAGTGCTCTGACCTCAGGATGGACATCACCTTGACCCTTTCACTCCATTGCCCAATCAGGCTGTTCTAGGGCCCCCAGCCCTTAATGCCTTTGCAAGCTAGCTCCAGCCTCCTCCCCAGGCTTGTCCTGCTGCTCAAGATCCACATCCACCCACCCACCACGTGGCTGGTTAGTCTCCAGATACACCCCACGCTCTTCCATGCTCCTCCTTACCTTGGCGTGCTCTTGTCATCATAGGCTACACACTATGTCCTCTTCAGAGTCCTCCTTTCAGAAAAAAGGGGAAACCAGCTCAGATCCCATCTAACTTCAGGGTTCCCACATTGTCTAGAACCACCTGCAGCCGTTCACCTCAACCATCTTGGATTCTTCAGCACTAGATTCCAAGCCTGGCCTTGCTATCTCCCTTAAAACATGGAGAATTGAACTGGGGACCACATCCTGCCTTCCTCAGCTTACCTGGTTTCTGTCATTCATGAGGAAGTCCCAGTGTGCCTCAAGGATGATCTCACTGCAGTTTGTTGGCCCATGTTTATCCAGGAATAGGGCAGCAGAGAGGCTGTGAGGCTGAGGCAAGTGACCCCTCTGCTAAGACTTGAATGAGACAGGGAAGTTTCCAGGATCTGAGAGGACAAAACCACACAGCTTTATTCATTCATTTAAGTCACTTTAAAGACAATCTACTATATGCCAGAGAGTGGAGCTCGGTGTTCAGGTTACAAAGATGAATTCAATGGTGTCCTTGTCTTAGAAAAGTTCTGGACTCAGTCTGGGCAGTTCCCTTCGGGGGCCTTCCCAGCACCAGTTCCAGCCTGAGGACCAGGAAATCAGGGTGTATGTACAGGATAGATAGGCCTGGGCTTGGGGATAGGAAAGAGAGAGTTAAAAGGTCAGTCCTGGGAGGACCTGAGTCTTGCCATTCTCTGAGGCCCTTACTATCTCTGGCTATCAGTTCCCTTTTCTACGAAGTAGGGATCCCCAACCTTGCTTGTTTACAATACACAGGTTGTGAGCACCTGCTATGTGGAGCCCTAGGTCAAGGTTTGGTATGCAAATACACACCGAGTACAGTGTCTATCATCCTAAAGGTGGCCAATAAATATTGGTTGGATAAGTAGAATAAATGAAAGGTTTCTGCTCTCAGCCTTATCAAGAAAGGCCAAAGAGCACCTGCTGTAGTTTACCTGTGTCACAACCGGGCACATATAACCACAGCTGACAGAACCAGCATGAGCTGAGGTGGCCTGTAGGACAGATGGTTTGCTTTCCCTCTTCTCTGGACAGAGAGTGGTTTCTCTTCAGGGATGCTTGGGAGGAGGGGAGCTCAGAGCAGCCCTTGGGTAGTCAGACCACAGACTCTTGACCCCTCCCTCCAGGCTCCTTTGGGTATATTGGTGCTTCTGTGGAGGGTCTCTTTCTATCTTGGCTTCCTTCTTCCTGAGCACTACAGGGAGGCACACAAGGATAGTACATCCTAGAGGCAAGAACCTTGCTTAGGATTCTCTGCAGATGCAAAGGAAATCTCTGGAATAGGAGACAATTCGCTCCTTTCTTTGTTTCTAGACTTTTCACCACATCATTGTCCCTCTGGGTCCTCATGTGCTTCTGACTGTCTTTTTCTTGCTCTCATGATCTCTTCTCTCCACCCACCCCTACTCTGATTAGAAGTGTTCATCTCACATTTCCTCTTTCTCTTCTCTCTCTCTCTCTCTTTTTTTTTTTTTTTTTTTGTTCAAAATGAAACAACTTTGGAACTGATTGAAGTTGCTTTTAACCTGAAAGTTCTATGATCATACAGCCCTTGAGGGCAGAGATCCACATCTGTTCACTGTAATGCATGTACTTCTCACATAGCAACTACATTCAGTTGTAATGCCCAAATATTGTTAATCAAACAAATGGAGAAGACACATTTTCTTTGGAAGGCTGGGACAGGGCCAGGAAACCCTGAGAATTAAAGTTATGGTTTTCTTCTGGCTTCATCTGTGCTTTAAGGGGAAGGTCAGAAAAACCTAGCTTGAGATTTTTAGACTCTCTTGCCCAGCTTCCCATGAGAAGTGAAAAATATGACAGATTCTGACCAGAAGCATCTCCTGGGAATAAAGAGGCTGTGTCTAGAGGCACATCTCTAGGTTTTATCTCTCAGAAGCATGAGGACTTAGGGAACAGAAAGCCCCAAGGAAGCCTGGTGCTATAGGAGCATGGAGTGTGGGGGTCCCTGTCCTCAAGGAGTTGACAGTTACTTCACAAGGATCTTAACTGCAGTAGGGGTCCCCATCCCTGTCCCATCCAGGATGGCTGGCTGAACATACACAGGTCACCTGCAGCCTTGGCCGCATCTTCTTTGTAAAGTGAAGGATGTGAGTTAGGTGATCCCTAAGGGTTCTGTGGTTCTTAGCTTCATGAAATGAGGTAGAGGATAGGCTGGCAATTTGAGCAAGATTCCATGTTAGAAGCTATTACTCTCACAGTAAAGATGGGAAACATTGATTTGACTGATCTGCTCATTGCTGGAAGCACTGAATGTGTCTCTGATCTGTATGCTGATTCATGCAGGTCCTTCTAGAAGGCCTTTCTGGCCCAGGCAGGATGCTACCTTCTCTATGAATAGAGCTTGCAGGTCTCTGAGGCTTAAGTGTCCATATGGAAAATAAAGCAAATATTTCACAACTTGAATTGTCAGGAAAATAATACCTGATTATCGAGGACATCTATATTTCCCCTTGGGCCATCCCCCCACCTCCAACACATACATGCACACATATGAAATCAGGCAGTGTATGCCCCTGAACTACACACAAAGAGAGCCACCCATGTGAACACCCAATCTACACACATGGGTCAAACAGACACATGCCTTAGACATGTATAGAGATGCTATCTGTTCCACACATATAAAAACCCACCTGCATATTCAGATATTTTATGTTTGCCCTTGGACTAGCATACACAGTATGGTTGGCAGAATGGTGACCCCCTAAAGATCCCTAGAACCTATGAGTACGCACTGTTACATGGCAAAGGGAATTAAGGTTGCAAATAGAAAAAAAATTGCCAATTAGCCAACTTTAAGATAGGAATGCTAGCGTAGACTGTACAGGTGGGCTCAAAAAAGCACAAGGTTCCTTAAAGAGATGAAGGAGTCAGTGTCAGAATAATGCGATGTGAGAAAGACCCCACCAGCTGTTGATAGCTTTGAAGGTGAAGGACGGGGCTGTCTGTCAAGGAATGTGGGCAACTTTCTAACTGGAAAAGGCCAACAGCAGATTCTTCTTTAGAACCTCCAGAGAGGAATGCAGACTTCCCACACCTTGATTTTAGCCGGTGAAACCTGTGTCAACCTTCTGACCTCTAGAATCTGTAAGGTAATTAATTGGGTTGTGATAAGCCACTGAGTTTGGGGTAATCTGTCACAGCAGCAATAGGAAATGAGACAGACATAGGCCCACAGCCATGGAACCTATGGTCTCGTAGAGGAGACAGGTGCAGAACCAGAAGACAGAGTATTCTGCCAGAACACATAGTGAAAAGGCTGTAATAGGAACAGACCAGGTGGTGAGAAAATACACAGGAGAAACTCCAACCCACATTTGGGCATGAAGGGAAGGTTTCCTCATGTTAACTCTATGAGGGCAGGGACCAATGGGGGCCAAAGTCAGCAACACCTACCACTGTGCCTGCATGTACTGAGCCCAATAAATATAAGTTAGAGGGGGAGGGAGGAAGCAAGAGAGGGAAGAAAGACGAGAAAAAGTTCAGATTTAGGGCCTGATAGATAAATAAGATAGATAGAATAGACAGCAAGGGAACATGTTCCAGGCAGAAGGGACAGCATGGGTAAGATCTGAGGACTATTTAGAGAACTAAATAAAGTTTAGTTTGGCTGGGACACAGTGCCCCATGGGGAATGGGGAAAGATGAGTCGGGCAAGGTACAGATCATAAGGGGCCTTATCAGCTATAATTAGACATTTGGCCTGTGTCCTATATGCAATTGGCTAGTTCATTCTCTCTCTCTCTCTCTCTGTTTTTCTTTTTCTTTTCTTTCTTTCTTTTTTTTTTTTGGTCTCTCCCTGTCCCTTTTCTTTCGGTTTATACTTTAATATCTTTTAAATGGAGTGTATTTGTTCAATCTTAGTTATGTCTTATCTGACATAACTTTATTTGGGTTATGGAACTATCTCATCTTTGTCTCCTTAGGTTGTATTTCAGTCACTCCCTCCATTTTAGCAATGCTTTGTGACCTAACTGATCAATTTTCCCTTGGGTAAGATGGGGTGGTCCAGTAGACAAAAGGCACTGGAAATGTAATCATAGCCACCTGGGTTCAAGTCCACACTCTTCCATTTACCAGCAGTATTTGATCTCTGTAATCCCTATTGTCCCAATCTGTAAAATGGGACCGGAATAGTGCTTTCCTCATGGACTTGCTCTGATTATCAAATGAGCTAATCCACGGATGTGCTTTTGAAGGGCTAGGTATACTGCAAATAGTCAATGACAGCTATCTACCCAAATCGTTACTCTTTTTTAGCTATTCTCAACCAACCATAACCCTTGTCCTGGTGAGTGTCCATGTCCCTTCACATCACTGCCACCCTTCTGCACTCTGCACCCCAAGGACCATGTTGATAAGCTCCCTTTCCCTCTAGCTTCCACATGAGACCAGCCTATGGGAGGCACCAGCAGGTGCAAAGAGTGGAAGGAGTGTGACACTGGGGTATTTTTTTCTCCCTGGCTGCCTCCTTTCAGGGTTTTTGGTGCTTGGCTGGTTTCCTCTACTGAGAGCAGCCTCTTCTCAGGGGAGGCTCTCACTCTACTACTACCATCCTTTGATTCCAGGAACTGCTCTCTATTCTTGTCCCTTCATGACCTAGTGAGAGTAGTGGCTCCCTACTATTGCAAGCCCCAAGATTTCCTTTGTGCTATCTGATCTGCTTTCCTTTGCGCCAAAGTAAGAATCCTTTCATTAAACGTCCCCCAAATAACCCAATTTGAGCATACCTTCTGTTCCTGCAGGAACCCTGACTGACAACTTTTTCTTGTGTATTGGGGCTGGTAGCTTCACAGGCTGAGAAGACCTCATCCTGGTAAGAGAGCCCTTGTCTCTCCGGTCAGCTATGGAACATTTACCAAGGTGACCACATTGTCACAAGACCCCTTCTCTTTCATTCTGTAAGAAGCTTTGAAAGTATGAAGAAAATTTATAAGTTGAATATACATTATGACCATACTCCGTACTAGAAAATGAAACCAAAACCAAGTGCTCCAGGCAGCAACTGGGTCAGTGTGGATTTCCTGCAGCCAAAAGGCCATGAGTCAGAGTGACCAGCTTGAGGACATGAGAGAAAGTAGACCAGCAGGTCTGGGGACCACTGTGGTAGCCCTGCTGTCCTGACTCAGTTTCCTACTTTCCCTCCTGCCACGTGCCAGGGCTGTGTGGACCCTTCATCCGTATGCTTCTCTAGCCTCTATAGGCAAGTGGGCTATCTCCTGCCACCACATCACTGAAATGGAAGTTCCAAGTGGCCCGTCTCCCACTACGGCCCATGTTACTCTGAAAAACTAGAAGCTCATTTGCCTTTTTAATCACAGACATTCAGGGCTGCAGGACACAGACATTCTCCTTCCCCACCCCCCATACCCCTCTCCATACCTGGGTTCCTTCTTTTCTTCCTTCCCTTGTCCCTACCTCCCTCCCTTCTTTCCTTCCTCTTTCTTTCTTTCTTTCTTTCTTTCTTTCTTTCTTTCTTTCTTTCTTTCTTTCTTTCTTTCTTTCTCTTTCTCTCTCTCTCTTTCTTTCCTTAAGATTTTATTTATTTATTTGACAGAAAGTGAGCACAAACAGGGGGAATGGCAGGCAGAGGGAGAAGCAGGCTCTCCACTGAGCAGAGAGCCTAATGCAGGGATCAATCCCAGGACCCTGGGATCATTACTTGAGCAGAAGGCAGATGTTCAACCGACTGAGCCACCCAGGCGCCCCATGGATTCCTTTCTTGTTCCAATCATGTCTTCATTTTCCAGACTGTGAGCTTGTTGTGGTCAGGGACTCTTCATATCCTTGGTACCCAGCTCAGATCCTATTTTTTAGAAAGTCCTGAATCCAATATGGTACTTAGGAACATAGGCTTTGGAAGCAAAGAGAGAAATCTTGGTTCCTGTGGTCTTTAATCAATCACTTCTTTTTTTTTTTTTTTAAGATTTTATTTATTTATTTGACAGACAGAGATCACAGTAGGCAGAGAGAGAGGAGGAAGCAGGCTCCCTGCTGAGCAGAGAGCTCGATGTGGGGCTCTATCCCAGGACCCTGAGATCATGACCTGAGCCGAAGGCAGAGGCTTTACCCACTGAGCCACCCAGGGTGGGGTCATTATCAATCACTTCTGAAATTACCCTGTTCGTACCTTCTGATTCTTGTCTTGATACCACTGACTTTAATATTTGGTCTTTGTCTTCCTGAGTTTTATTTTCCTCATGTGGAAAATGGAGATAAAATGACCCTCCTCATAGAGTGTTTATAGGGATTGACATGGCATATACAAAGCTCATAGCATATTAGCATACACAGAAACAGTTATTGTTATTACCCTGGTAAATAAAACTCTTTGAACTTAGAGATCTACAGGCCAGGTTGCCTATACTTTAAAAATAGACAAGGAAACAAGAGAACCATCAGAGGATCTGAACAAAGTAGAAGATACATAACGTTTCCATCAATGCATCTGCCTGTTCTCACAGAGCAGCTGTTATCCTATAATGTGAGAGGTCTGGGTTTGGAGGAGGGCTTTTGGTCTCAGATCTGCCAATCCCAAGTTTCCCACAGAAGGCATGTCACCCCACATCCATGAGCCTGTTTCCTCATCTCTCAGATTGGTTTAGTAACAACCTCCACTCAAGGTTATTTTCTCCCTGGACAACAATTGAGCATGTATTATGTATCAGACACTATTCTAGCTAAAAATATAGTCACAAACAAGGCAGGCTAACTCCTGCCCTCAAGGGGGTTACAATTCAGTTGGGGAAGGGGCAGGAGGAGACATATAATACATTAACAAGCGAATAATTTCAGGCACAAAATGCTATGGAGAGAATAAAGAAGATCCGGGGGAGGGGGCAGGTCAGGTTCCCTGGCGGAGCTGATCAGGATGAGACTCTCAGAGGAGGTGATTTTGAACTTGAATGAAAGGAAAGAGCCAACCATGGAAGGATCTGGGGATAAAGTGTTCCAGGCAGATTAACAGCCAGTGCAAAAGTCAGAGGTTAAATAAGCTTGTATATTTAAGGTATTATAAACAGGCCAGTGTGGATGGAGCACAGTACAGGAGAGGGAGAGACAGGGGTCACATGGTGACAAGGACTAAGTGAGGTGGTGTGACTTCACTGTCCAGAACAACATCTGACCCAGCAGGAATGTTTGATGGGTGCTACCTTTCCCCTGACGTTGCCTTTATCTTGAGGACCCATGGTGTGCCAGTCTAAGATGTGAAGATTGGTAAATCATACCTCTCTCTCTAAGGAGCTCAGGGTTTAATAGAAGAGAGAAGATATCCACTTTAAAAAATAAAATAAATCCAAACCAGGCAAATGATGGGAAGTAGAAAGTGATAACATGGGACCAATCATATAGAATAGCTATACATGATGCTGTGGACCAGTCATGCTATTTATACTGGAATGATCAGCAGTCATTTCTATAGAACATGAATGAACACAGTATGTCTACAGCAGACCTGAACTGATTTGAGCATGTTTTATTTCCCCAATTTTCCCATGGGAAAGCAGAAGTGCAGAAAATGGCTTCCACCTGCCCTTTCTCTGCGACCATTTGAGGTCAAGTACTATGTCTTAGATTCAACAAGCCGTGAAAACATACACCTAACAAGGCTCGTGTAAGCTCTGATGGGGAAAGAAGATGGAGGGGCCGGCCAGGGTGATGTTAAAATAATGTCTTGAGTTTGTTTCTCGATCTCTACTAAATATTTTAAAACATTGTTGATCATATGTCAATCGAAATATGAAACAAAAATCAGGAAGATTCACAAAATAAAGTTCTTACAGTTGTCCAAATTGGGGTGGCATGGGAACACAAGTCCGTAGACCTTAGGGAACCTCATGATTTGTACCGGTGAACTATCCACTTGATTTCGTGCAGCTTCATGGTCAAAACCAATCACATAACTCAATACAGGTGATCTTCTTGTGCGACTGTGTCTGGCAAAGGAAGCCCTGAAAAAAGCCAGTAGATGCCACTGGATAGAGTCAGAATCATCTAAACCTGAACATTCCCAAAGCAGGCATTACCTGCGGTTCACTAGAATTGCAGAAAAGATTTCAATAATATACTACAGAGCATGTAGTTTTGAGCAATATAACTTGCCAATGAGTCTTCTAGGTTAGATTAGTTATAAATGATGTCACTAAAATTACCATAAACATTTGAGCCATTGAAAGGGTTATAGACTAAGTAACAATTACATTTTTCTAGATGATTGTCAGTCCAAAATAGAGTTCTAGAAGTGTTGATAATTAAGCTGCCCTGGCTCAATAATTAGATAGGTCATTTGCCCATGGAAATAATAACTTCAAGCCGAGAGTTTCTCCCAGGTGCTACGGGCACATTTGTGGATTATCATCTGACCACCATGCTAGGATCCAGGGCTGGTCTGTGTAGCCCTGGGGTCTGCATGAAGAGGGCTTTAAAAAATATTGTGGGGCGCCTGGGTGGCTCAGTTGGTTAAGTGTCTGCCTTCAGCTCAGGTCATGATCTCAGGGACCTGGGATGGAGCCCTGCCTTAGGCTCCCTGCTCAGCGGGGAGTCTGCTTCTTCCTCTGCCCCTCCCCCTTCTCACTCTCAAATAAATAAAATCTTTAAAAAATATATTGGGTGCAGCACCTGGGTGGCTCAGTCAGTTAAGTCTCTGATTCTTGATTTCAGCTCAGGTCCTGGTCTCAGAGTCTTGAGATCAAGCCCTATGTCTGGCTCCATGCTGGGCTCTCTCTCCCTCTCCCTCTACCCCTCCTCCCCACTGCTCATCCATGGGGGTACATGGTATCTCTCTCTTAAAAAAAAAAAATGGGGTAATGGTGATGCCAAGGGAAGTTTGCAGCCCTTTTTAAAAAATGACAGAATCGAAATGGTAGAATCTTGTGTTCTGTTTAGAGAATGTAATGATTTGGAAGAAATAAAAATCAGGGAGTGAGTCTATTTTGTTTTCCTCTACTTCAGTCAAATTGGTTTGCATTTGAGGCACATGGAGGCTAGGTGTGTGGCCCTGGCATAGGTCTTGAGTCAGCCCTGAGTCCTGCAGTTTGACAAAAGCCGTCTGTCCCACCATGCCCCCAAATCACTGCACAGCCAGTGGTTTAGTGTTTGGCACTTGGGCCAGGATTTCAATCTGTTCTAGACCATATTTCCTGCATTTCCCTAAAGGGTCCCCCAAACCCAAATGTCCTGTTTTCCCTTAGGGTAGCCAGACACAGAGCATCCCCATGTCGGAAGCCCAGGGAGTGCGGAGTGGAAAAATATGACTCCATCCTCTCCCTCATATGTTCTGTTAGGTTCAAAAAAAGCAGGTGCAAATCACAACTGAATTTGAAACCCCAAAAGAAACCAAAGCAAATCAACTTAACAACAACAAAAAAAAGCTTATTATAGCAAAACCTCCAAGCAATTATCAACTCCCTGGTTAATTTCAAAGCCCCTTTAGGACCTCATGTGGATTGAATCCCCATGATCTAGCCTCATGTGAGGACTGAGTGGGCTGTTCCTGAGCCAAATGTCTGAGGCTGTGGGTAAATATATTGATATCCTAGCAACTTGCAAAAGCCACAGTACCTTAGACAAGGGCTTGTTTTCACATTCTGTTAACAGGAGAGTAGGTTTCAGATGGGGACCTGGATATTTTGAGCCAATCAAAGAGGTTTTGATAAACACGAAGTCATTTCCTTTCGGTCATCCTTGGCTGCCCTTGCGAGCTGGAGCACCTTCCCACTCAGCCACCCAGGGTCTTCCTGAAAACTAAAGTTTGTCCTTTTTTTTTTTTTTTTTAAAGATTTTATTTATTTATTTGACAGAGAGAGATCACAAGCAGGCAGAGAGGCAGGCAGAGACAGGAGGAAGCAGGCTCCCTGCTGAGCAGAGAGCCCAATGTGGGGCTCCATCCCAGGACTCCGAGATCATGACCTGAGCCGAAGGCAGCGGCTTAACCCAGTGAGCCACCCAAGCGCCCCAGTTTGTCCTTTTTTTAAAAATGTGGAAACCAATATTATTCATTCACCAGATTCTCGCTAGTTTGGGGTGCCTCGTTCCAATCCCCGCGGAGGGTTATTACAAGGGAGATGTTTAAGATATGCTTTCCACCCTCCAGAAGAACATTGTCTAGTGAGGAAGGCTCAGGGTACCATCCACGCTAGATTTCTCACCTTGATGTCCTTGTACTTGCCCTCCCCTCCGCCTGGACCGAATGCCCTTGCTCCCCATTCTCCTCTATGGGAGGTACCTTCCACCCCACCCCCACCCCTCTGTGGAGCTCTGCGCTTTGGTCCCACATCTGTTTCACATTTCTCACCTGGCATGGGTTTATCTGAGATCCTGTTTATCACTTCTGCCAGACATATTCCTTTAACCTGGAACATTTCCTGGCACACGGTAGGCCTGTGATCCTTATGGGTGGAACGAATGAGTGAAAGAATTCACAGGAAAGCACAGTAGAGCACTGAAGCCTGTTTCAGCTTCAATCTGGCACGAGCGCTTATGGCTTGGGTGAACTTGGCTGAGTTACCGAGCCTCCTAAGACTCACTTTGTCTATCTGTAAACTGGGAATAAGACCTACTGCACAAGGCTGTTGTGGGGATGAGCAAATTCTTAGTAAGTACTTAGCAAAATGAGTGATCATGAAGAGTTAACTAGAGTTAACGTATCTACTGATGGCTCACTGTGTGCCAGGCACTGGGCTAGGCACTGAGGACATAAAATAAATAGGGAAAGGTACCTGCCTTCCATAAACTCCCAGCCTGGTTTGGGAGACAGATATGTTAACAGAAATTAAGTGGGATTAGGAACACAGAGGTGCAACCTAACCCAGACTGGGAAGGAGGGGCAACATCAGTAAGAATTTGCAGGAGAATGAACCTAGGGACAGTGAGATCCAAATGGTAAAACAAACTCAGAATCTTTAAGTCCTCTCCAAACCCTGCCCTAAATATTTCTAACACACTTCAATGTTTCCCTTCGCTTCTAAGTCACCTTCCTTTAGCTATATTGTCGATTATTATTGTTCTTTGAATTCCGTGTGTATGATGCTTTACACTTTGCAAAGAGCTTTTGCATATCATGTGATTATTTCATAAGCCTCTCCTAACTTCCCTGGGAGGCAGATAAAGCAGGTAATAAGCCACCCAGTCCATGAGTGAGGGAATTGAGGCTCATACAAACCATACAGATTCCAAATGATCAGCCAGATGTGACCCTCAGGCCCGAATGAGGTCTGATGCCTTTCAGCTCCCATAGACTGTAAACACCATGAGCAAACCAGGAGCCCTCCAGCTCTGCATGTGTACCCCACCACTTTCCCCACCTGAAATGCCCTCCCTATCCTCTCTGTTCATCTGAATCTTTCTCTGCTTTGAAGTCCCTGCTCTAAGCCCAACTCCTCTAGGAAGTCTCTTCCTGTCCACACAGACTGCTGGGGTCTTGTCTTGAACTCCAAGAAGACTCACTGTCTAGGCCATAATGGGATACCAATATACGCTGGAGTCTGGTTTATGGTTCACTTTCTGGTGCTTAAGTCTGCCTCCCCCAACCCGGCTGAGCCCCAGGAGGGTGATACTGTACCTTGTTAGTCTCTGTATTTAGTATATAGTAAGTGCTTGGTAAATGCC
The DNA here is from genome assembly GCF_902655055.1 of Lutra lutra. Taxonomy (NCBI): domain Eukaryota; kingdom Metazoa; phylum Chordata; class Mammalia; order Carnivora; family Mustelidae; genus Lutra; species Lutra lutra. Next base: position 149,596,098 of record NC_062281.1, on the reverse strand, counting down.
TGTTGATTAAGGGAATAGCATTAAGGTTGTTGTTAGCCAAGTCTCCTTTTAGGCCGATGGGGACGTGAGGGAAAGCAGATGAGATTTTATTGGCAATTGGGCCCTCATGTAGAGATGGAAGTGAGCTGGAGGACCAGGACGCTCCTGGTCTGATCCAGGGGTAGCAACTGTATAGATAATAACCACACAGAGTGGGAAGTTGCCAATACAGTAGGGGACAAGGGGCAACGGGAGACCCCAGCTGTCAGGGGGAGGAGAGAGTAGAGGGAAGGGAAGGGATGCAAGCGATCATAAAGGAGAGGGGGAATGGCGAGGTCTGAAGAAGGTCTTAGAGCATGAGCAGGTACTGACCAGGATGACACCAGGTATGGTATGATGCAGTGTGGAAAGTGACTCCAAGCTCTAGAGAAGAAACCAAAACCAAACCGAAACCAACCCGGAGTCCCGAAAGGATCTAAGGTGGATATAAAAATATTATGGGGTCTCATGTAAATGCCACCCTAAAGTCTAAATAGATTTGCCTCCTGAGTGGGTGGACGGATGGATAGATGGAAGGATGATATGAACATCCACTCAGAGAATAAAAAGAATAAAAAGGAAACACAGGTCCAAGATGAGCTCTTCCCTCTGAGTATTGGAATTGGTGGTGTTAATAACTATGTGTTAACAAGAGCCACAGAAGTTCATTACTAAATAATCAAGAAATAATGGTAAGCAGTTTTAAAAATGGCGGTGAATTTCTCTATCCAGACACCACCACTGTTAATGTTGGTGTTGGTTTTTCCAGTCTTTCTTTTGTCTTTCTGTCTCACCCGTCTGCTGTGCACCCAGCCGTATCCCTACCTTCCTGTATATCTATGACCCTTCCACCCAGCTGTGCATCCATCTACCCATCTATACCCTTCTAAAACAAAAATAAGCTCATAAGGTACTTTATATTTTGTAACCTAATTTTTCAAACCAACTTGCCATAAGAATTCAGTTAAGTCTACTATTCTAATCAGATGTCAATAGTACTAAGAAAGCACTAAAGTTGGTATTATAATACCCTGGTCTTTTTTTTTTTTTCCCTCTATCAAAGATACTTCAATGAACAGTGCTGTTCTCCTTTTGGTCCAGAGTTACAGCAGAGGCTACCTTTCTCTAAAGCTCGTGAAGCTCTAGGTTGATCACGCAGAACTTGAACTTGATATGGGGTCCTATTTAATCCTCTGACATTAATCAGCTGCCGCTCAAAGTGACATCCTTTCATGTCCAGTGGATCCCTCCCCACAGCAGCCAGGCAAGGTGGAGGGGCCTCTGCCCCAGTGCAGAAACCCTGGGGCAGCCACCGGCAACCGCCGGGTGTCTCCTACTGACGGGCTCTGACGCCCCGGCTCTCCTGGCATCTTCACGACACGGGTGATTCAGAGCTGTCAGCTAACGCAGCTGCAAGGAAAGATGATGATGGATTTATGGTGTGCAGTGATGACTTCGTGACCCACAGGTGGAAAAGCAGATGCTTTTGAAATAAGACTAGTCAGTGTGGCAAGAAGGAGGAGAGAGGGACCAAGCTTATTAATAAAATAGAACCCCTCCTGACACTTCTTTAGGTTTTTAAATATTCAATGCCCCTCCCCCATAACGTACAGAAAAATAATACTAACCTTTCCAGTTCAGTAAGAGGGAACTGATGTGGTAGAAAGAGGACTGGCTCAAAGACTGGTGGCTATAGATTCTAGTGGGCAGTTCTTCCACCCACTAGCTGTGTGACCTGGGCGAGTCACTCTCTTCTGGGTTGACTTTTCTCCATCTCTAAGATGATCATACACAGATGATGTGTAAGTATTTGAAATAATGAGAGCCAGTGAAAAGTCATGTAGGATCCAAAAATCATTTACTGGGGGGGTTTTCACGCACCGGGGTTACACAGTGGAGCAAGAGAGACCAGGCCCTGATTCTAGAACTTGCACTCTAGGGGCATGCATGTAGGGGTTAGAAGAGAAAACAATCAAATAGCCTGTCAAACAGCGATAAATGTTCTGTTAAAATCAAAGCAGCAGGGAAGACAGAGACCAGTTCAGGACCTGGGTTAGGTTGGGTAATCAGGAGATGGTGACCTGGCAGCTAAGGTTGGAATAAGAACATAGTCAAAGCCACGGGTCCAGCTGGAGAGAAACAGTCTTGCTGAGGAAACCACCATGACCAGGCCTTGCAAGCAAAGATGAGCTTGGTGTTCAGTTAACTAAATCCATATTTACTGACTGTCCCTCTGCTAGATTCTGGGGGTGTGAGGATGAACAGGAAAAGTACAGCCTCCATCCTCACTGGGCTTAGAGTGGAAGAGATGGGTTAGTAAACAGGCGATCGTGACAATGCCATGAACACGGTGATGATGAGCCAGAAGTAAGGACGTTTCCAGGGAAATGTGACAGGAGCTGCTAACAGAGCCTGAGAAGGCTGGGATTTCTTTCCTGAGGAGGTGAGATTGAAACTGAGTTCAGATCAAGCAAAATTAAAACAAAATGAAACAGGCCAACATGGGACCCGAATTCTCACCTACGATGGTCTCTCTGCCCATGCCCGCTCTTTGACTGGCCCATGCCTGTGATTCTGTTGGACTCTAAGTGAACGCTGGGAACATTCTTGACTCATCTGGAGAAAGGAAGGCCAGGACTCTGCAGGAAACATACATGAGATTCATTCAAGCATTCAAGCAAACATTCATTCCATCACATTATCACTTACTGTAGTGCTTCTCAAACTGGCTCACATCAGAATCCTCTTGTGGGCTGGTTAAAACACAGAGTTGGGGGGTCCTACCCCCTGAGTTTCTGCTTCAGGGTGCTTAGGTGGTATCTGAGAATTTGCAGTTCTCACAAGTGCCCAGGTGATGGAGATACTGCTGGCCTGGGGACCACACTTTGAGAACCACTGCCTTGCAGGGAGTGGTTGACTCTCTTGGGCCTTGACTCTCTGGGGAGGACTTTTAGGGCTATAACAGTGTTTTCTAATTCTCCTCAAAGCTGGTAGAGGACAAAAGAGGGAGCAGAGCTGGAGGCAGGGGCTCTTAGTGCAGGGCATCTGGGATGTTTCTTCCAGAAGGATCCTCTCCAGCCTAGTTTCCCCTCCAGACTTTTTTTTGCCAGTAGATCCAAGAACACCACCTACTCTTGCCTTGGCATTTGTGTTCTAATGTGTAAATAAACTTAGAATTTTTTTTCTTATATTTTGAAAGAAAGGTAGCAGGACCTTGCCCAGTTAATGGCACAAGCTCCAAACATGTATTTTTGACCTGTCTTCTTGGGTAGCTTATCTTCAGTTCTTTTTTTCTGTCCTGTGGTTTCAAAAGTTCATACTAATATCCCATTGGGTCAGCTCCCCAAAATGCCGCTTTCATGGACCATGTCCAGACAAACCCACTGGGCAGTATGTGAAGTACATAAGAGTGGACGGAGCCTCAGTTTTGCAGCCATGCAACTCTGGGTCTAAATTCCCCGGGCCAACCATGTAGCATCAACCCTCCATGGGGGTTGCCCAACCTCTTTGAGCCTTAGTAGAACAGTGGAGGAGAGTCAGTAATAGCTACACAATATTACTGGGAGATGATAAATGTTAAGTGTCTGGGGCATAAGAGGTGCCCAGTAGGTTAGGGACTCTTATGGCAATCTGTCATTTACAGTGGTGCTGGGAGGCACCTGGGTGGCTCAGTCGGTTAAGCGTCTGCCTCAGGCTAAGGGCATGATCCTAGAGTCCTGGGATCGAGTCCTACATTGGGCTTCCTACTCAGCAGGGATCCTGTTTCTCTCTGCCTTCCACTCTCCCTGCTTGTGCTCCCTCTTTCTCTGTCAAATAAATAATAAGATCTTTAAAAAAAAAATAAATAAATAAAGTGGTGCTGGACATAGAATTGCTGGCTCTGGGTCCATCACTCTGTCCCACATTTCTCTAGACTTCAAGGGCACACAATAAAGGATGGTGAGGCCATTACTTTATGCCTACCATGCCCTCTTCCATGACATAATTCCAGGCCCTGGACACCTTTTGCCTAGATTATTGCAATGACCTCCAAAGAACTCTTCTGCCTCCAGAACACCCCTACGAACTCTCTTCCTCATTATCACCAAGGGAATTGTTATAAAGCAGAAGCTTGATCATGGCTGCCAAAAACCCATCAGAGGGGCGCCTGGGTGGCTCAGTGGGTTAAAGCCTCTGCCTTCAACTCGGGTCATGATCCCAGGGTCCTGGGATCGAGCCCCGCATCGGGCTCTCTGCTCAGCGGGGAGCCTGCTTCTTCCTCTCTCTCTCTCTGCCTGCCTCTCCACCTACTTGTGATCTCTCTCTCTGTCAAATAAATAAATAAAATTAAAAAAAAAAAAAAACCATCAGAGACCCTCCATCATCCAGAGCAGGGACCACACCCTGAGAGTCTTCAAAAGGCAAAAACAAACAGAAATGAGTTGCAGGACCATGGGTAGGCAATGAGGAGCAGAGGGGATTGTGGTGAACCAAAGCATGGCTGACTAAAGACATTCTATCTTCGAATTCTGTAAAATCCCCTGTGAGCCAAATAAACCTTGTCTTGGCACTGAGTGTAGCCTTGGACTACCAGTATACAAAAGCTGGTTTGGAGTATGAAGTCCAAGCTCCTTGGCCTGGCTTGTAAGGATTAGGCTCCTTCTTGCTATGCCCTGACTTCAAATTCATACAACTGTCAAACTGTTTGCAGTTCCTCTGCACATGCATGCTGGTCCTCAGCTCTGTACCAGGATCAAGCCTGGAACTCCTTTTCCCTACTCCTCATTTGGCAAAATCCTGCTCATACCTTTAAAATGAGTTTTTAGGTATTACCTCCTCCAGGAAGCCCTCTTTGCACTCATTCCTGGTTCTGTCAAAGGGATTATGTGCCATTTCCTGGTGCCCCAACAATATGTGCTGCTTTTCTCCATCACTATATTTGTCATGTGGTTAATAAAGTTTTATCTCTTGCATCTGCCTCCTTGCCAAGGTGTGAGCACCTAGACGCGGTGTTAATCATATTGTATGTAAAAAAGGAACTGTTCCAGCCTTGTCAAAAGGATGAATGGGGAGGCAGGTGGACCCCAGAGTGGTGGTAGAGAGTCAAACAATAGCACAAGGGGTGTACCCATCAATGACAGGCAGAAATCGGGAGAAGTACAGGACTGTTCATCGCTATCTCCCTCTCCAGGCACAAATATCATGGGAATGAGGACAATGAAAGCAACTGAACAACTGGATAACTGAGAAGCAAGAATGTCCTTGACTTGTTCTCTCAGCTACTAAAGACCATCTTTCCTTATTGCTGATTCAAATTCTGAAAGGGAGACTCTGATTGTCGGATTAATCATTAAGTCACCATAGGCTCTGATGAGACAGTTGCCCATACCAGACGACCCCCATCAGCCCTCCAGATTGCATATGGGCTGCCTCTGGGCAGGGGCTCATCTCTGGTCCAGTCAAGGCAGGATCATCAGGTGGAAAACATGGCACCTTCCATGGATAGGATCTCTCTGGAGGGACTTTGAGTGTGGCGGGTATTCTCTGGACTACATGGTGCAGGGTTCAGGGCCAACACCAAGGTGAGGCAAGCAAGGTGCCAAGGGTGCAAAATTTAAGGAGGGATTACTGTCAGTGCCAGGCCAGTGTCTTCCCCTATTCCCAGTCTTCATAGGCTGATTCTTTGCATGACTTCAAGGATGTCGCTGTCTCTTTGACCCTCAGTCTCTCCATCCATAAAACTAAGTTAGGTTCTCTCTGGTCTTGAAACTCCTTGACACTGCCCAAGCTTCTGGGATAACTCCTCCTCCTCCATCTTGCCCCTGGACTCTCCCCATCTGCCCAAGAGGGGGCCTGATCTTCTCTTGATTGGCTTCTCTAGCAAGGCTTCACTTGACTTCCGAGGGCCTGGCTCACAAACCAGTTAGCAAAGGCAGTCAGGAAAGAACAACATAGCATCTGTTCTGGGCCTCCACAAAGGACGTGCCTCACATTCCTCCCCTCAAGGCAAAATTGATCGGCCCTGACCTGGGGCCGCACCAGGGAGAAGTAACCCTTGGGGGTGGGTGGGTGGGGTGTCATTCGGAACCCAGATGAGGTCAGTGACCACATGGTCCCTGGTAGCCCTGAGGTATGAAAGGTATTTGCCTCCTCTATTAATCACTCATAAGAGCGAATATCTTGGGTTGACAGTTTTCATCTTAGTGGACAAAGGGGTCAAAGGCTTGACTCATTCTCAGTGAGAAATCCGTGTAGGTTGGTTCCTCTGAGACAGAGCCAGAGGACCACAGAGGTAGGAAGGGAGAGATGATAGAAGGGAAGCAGTGAAGTGGCAAGGGAGTGTTACTCATCTAGTCCAATCTCAGATCTGATACTTGCACCCAAGCTAAGAGTGTTGCATCAGTCATCCTCTGCCAGAGGCTGCTCATTTCACTGTTGGATGGCACAGATTATTAGAAATATCTTTTATAATGATAAGCCAAAGCACATCCCTTTGACACATTCATCTATGAGTCAGTGTGGAAGAAGAACAAGTAAATTTCTCATCCAAACAGTTGCCCTTAAAACACTTGCAGACATTATCACACCCTAGTTGAATCTCCTGTTACCAGTGCAAAGGAAAAAAGTCCCCATTCCCTTCAGCTCATCCTTCTATGGTAAGTTTTCCAGGCACCCATCTCCTCTGACTTATTGGCCACCCCCCCTTCAGCAATCGCAGTGCATTGGTGACCTTCACACAGTGTGGGACCAGAACAATGCATGGTTATGCAAGTGTAGAGAGCAGATCAGTCATTTCAACTCACAGATTCTATTGGGTGGTGACAGAGACAGGACAAAGCCTGGTTCTGTAGACTTCAGGGTACTATGGTAGATGGAGAAATGCTAACAAACCAGTGAGAGAGGGGACCAGCCTTTGCAAATCACAATATTTTGCATGGAATTTACCACGTGTGTACTGTCCGTCAGGGCTCCTGTGGACCAAGCGTCTACACAAAGCCAGCACACCCATGATTGGAGAAATGCTGACCAGCTAGATGTGCTTTCAATTCATCAAAGCCAATGACAGTTACATGGCTAAGGCTAAAAAGCAGTTAATGTAGGCTGGGGAAAAGGCCTGGGCGAGGACTCTAGTCTCTGATTCACACCCATGTTGCCTAAAATGTCTTCCTTTTCTTGATCACCACTTCTCAGTTTCCCTTTATACTGCATTTCCAGCAAACTCACACCTACATGTGAACTCCGTTTCCTTGGCTTCCTTCATCCTAATATTCTGGAATAATTATGCCTTTTTTTCCATATGATAACCACACTTTTAATTCTATTTTTAATGACCTTGTGGTTTTCTCTTTAAGGTTTATATTAGTCCCATGAGTCTTACACAATATTGTTGTAGAAATGAGAAAGAATGCTATTCTTGACTTGCCCCAGTGGTTTCAGCTGCAAGCTATATAATAGGACGTCTCCCAAACTTTCACTCCTGGAGCTTTCATCTCAAATTGTGCTGTACACTTTGCAGTGGAACCTCTCCTGTGGGAGTCCCATGGGTACTTAAAATTCATCATCTCTTTCCCATCCAAACCTCGAATAATCTATTGTGATTAATTGTCCTGTGGTCACTGCCAGTCAAGGCACTGTACTGCTGAGAGAGAAAATTCACATTTCTTGAGCATCCACTGTGAAGCTTAACAACAGTGCAGCATAAATATTATCCGTATTTTATAGATACAGTCTGAGGCGTGCTCTCAGATCCCACATCTGATCCTTTAACAAAGGCAGTGGGATCTGCTTTCAAAGCACACCTAGGATTCTAGTGAAGTCTCAACCTTGGCTCTGGCCACCATCATCTCCTGCTGTGGTTATTGCAATAACCTCCAAATGGGCCTTTATGCTTCCACACGTGCTTCTCTAATACCCAATTCTGTAAGGTTCCCAGAGAGAAGTCTTCATGTGATTCAGATCAACTCCCCATTACATTTCCATCTGCCTTGAACAATATTCTTCTAATTGTCCTCCGGGCCCTTCAGGCTATGCTGACACTGCCTATTAGAACCTCATCACCAACTGCTCTTTCTCACACCTTCTTCTGCTCCACTACATGGGCCTCCTGAGCACTGCCACAAATGCTCTGAGACACTTGTCTGAGGGTCCTTGTACTTGTTCTTGCCTCTACGTAGGATATACTTCTCCCAAGTAACCATGTGTTTCACTCCCTCTTTCCTGGCAGGATCCTGCCCAGATCAGATCTTATCAGGGAAGTCTCCCCTGGCCACCCTGTACAAAAACTTCACACCCCCTCTCTTTCCTCACTTACGCACTTTCATTTTCTTCCTGACACATCTACAGACAACATGTATATTAATTTTTTTTATTTGTTGTCCAGCTCCTCTTACTGGAATGTAAGCCTCATAAACTTATATTCTAATGACAAAATCTGCTTTGTCTTACATTTAGTAGGTGCTCATTAAATATTCAGTGAATGAATGACTTAGAGGCAACTGGCAAAGTAGGAGGTATCCAAGATGGTATAAAAATCAGAGATCATCACCAATAAGAATTATGTGGAAGGAGGAGGGAAATTTTTTTTTAAATATTTTTTTTATTTATTTGACAGAGAGACAGATCACAAGTAGGCAGAGAGGCAGGCAGAGAGAGAGAGGGAAGCAGGCTCCCTGCTGAGCAGAGAGCCCGGTGCAGGACTCAATCCCAGGACCCTGGGATCATGACCTGAGCCAAAGACAGAGGCTGTAACCCACTGAGCCACCCAGGTGCCCAGGAGGAGGGAAATTTGACCTAGAAGTATAGGACCAAAAAAAGAGTCATGAGGACTAACTTCAACTACTTGAAAGTCTGGCAGGCAAACTTACTCAGAATTTTCCATAAGGTAAAAACTAGTACTAAAGGTAGCTTGCCAGGTGGGCACGGGGGTATGGTAGGCATTCGAGACAAAAAGAGTTATCTGAGCACTGTGTTGATGCTAAGACATGGAAGGACATGGCTCATTTGTTGAATACTAATTAGCCATGTGTAGCTGAAGGTGAGGGGTGATAGATGAGGCCAGAAAGATATACTGGATGGGCTAGGTGTGCCATGTTGTAGAGTTTTGACTTTTATTGCATTCATTCATTAATTTATGTAAGCATTATACACTGCACAGTTAATGAACATATTATATCTCAGGCTCTCTGTTGGGTCCTGGGAATGCAAAGCCTGGAATATAAAATCTGTCCTTAAAGGCTGGTAATGATTTATTTATAAAGTTCATTTATTCATTTATCAAGTTCTTAATGGCCTCTGCACATAAGGGATGCTAAAAAAATAATAATGCCTGAATGCAGGCTAAATTTTTCTAGTTAACTTTCATGACAATCCTATGAAGCAAAAGGAATTGTGCTCATTTTACAGGTGAGGAAACTTCGATTTATAGAACTAAATTTTCTGTCCCATCTCTACAAAGCTGGTTAAATTTAGTCCAGTTCTGACATTGTTCATTCTTTTTCTTTTTTGCATTATGCCCTCTTGTCTCCTCAAAGGAGCTCAGACTAATAAATGCCTTCATAGAGCAAAGAAGTAGAAAGAGGAGGAATGGATCTACTCTGCCCATCCAGGAGAGTTTTGAGAGGAGCTTTAAAAAATGAGTGAATCTCTTTGTCCTTAGTCAAGTAGTTACCAAGTTTAAGTTACCACAACTTATAATGTGCCCAGAACTTCCTTGCTATCAACCCTGGGAAGTAAGGAGCACCATGGTTAAATGTGCCAGCCTTGGGTTGGGCAGTCTGGGGTTTGAACACCAGTTTTCCCTTGATTAGCTGTATGAATCTGGGCATATCATTTGATCTTGTTAGCTCTCAGTTTCCTTAGTCTTAAAATAAAGATTAAAAATTGTGCCTCTCACAGGGCACCTTGCTGGCTCAGTCAGGAGAGCATGTGACTCTTGATCTTGGGGTTATGAGTTCAAGCCCCACACTGGGAGTAGAGCTTACTTTAAAAAAAAAAAAAAGTACCTCCTAGAATATTACTACAGATCCTGTGGATATTAAAGTGAAGTAAGGAATACAACGAACAACTCTATATCCACAATTTTGATAAACTAGATAAAATGAACCAATTCCATGAAAGACACAATTTACCAAAACTCATGCAAGAAGAAATAGACAATTTGAATAAGGCTATGTCTATTAAATAAGTTGATTCAATAATTAATAATTTCCCAAAGCTGAAAACACCAGGCCAGATGGGTTGAATGGTGAATTCTACCAAACATTTTAAATTATACCAATTCTGTATAATCACTTTCAGAAGATAGAAGCCGAATGAATACTTCCTAACTCATTCTATGAGGCCAGCATTACTCTGATGCCAAAAATAGAAAAAGGAAAAAAACAAGGAAAAAAAAACCACTACAGACCCAATATCTCTCTTGTACATAGAGGCAAAACTCCTCAACAAAATATTAGCAAATTGAATCCAACAATATATAAAAAGAATTATATGCCAGTGCCAGGTGGGATTTATCCCAGATATACAAGGCTGGTTGAACATTAGAAAAATCAATCAATGTAATTTATCACATCAAGAGGGTAAAAAAGAAAAATCACATGATTACATGATCATATCAATAGATGCAGAAAAAAATCATTTGATAAAATCTAACACCCCTTCCTGATAAAAACTCTCAGCAAACTAGGAATAGAGGAGAACTTCCCTAACTTGATAAAGAATATCTACCAAAACAAAAACAAAAACAAAAACAAAAACAAAAAACAAAAAAACAAAACCCTACAGCTAGGATCTTACTTAATGGTGAGAAACTGGAAACTTTCCAACTTTATTAGGTATAAGACAAGGATGTCCCCTCTCACCATTCTTTTTAACATCATACTGGAAGAAGCAATAAGACAAGGAAAGGAAATAACAGGTAAACAGACTGACAAGGAAGAAACAAAACCGATCACTCACAGATAACATGATTATCTAAGTAGAAAATCTGAAACAAAAAAAACCTCTGGGAACTAATAAATAATTATTATAAAGTTGCAAAATATGAGGTCAGTATACAAAAGGCAATTGTCTTCCTACATACCAGCAATGAACAGATGGAATTTGAAATGAAAAATACAATACCATTTACATTAGGTCCTGACAAGATGAAATACTTAGGTATAAATCTAACAAAATCTGTAAAAGATCTATATGACAAAAACTATAAAATTCTGAGGAGAGATATTAAAGAAAAAACTAAATAAATGGAAAGATCCTGTCCATGTGCATAGATAGGAAGACTCAATATTGTCAAGATACCTGTTCTTTGAAACTTGATTTATAGATTCAGTGCAATCCCAATCAAAATCCCAGCAAGTTATTTTTGTGATACTAACAAACTGATTCTAAAGTTGATATGCAGAGGCAACAGACCCAGAATAGCCAATACTGGAGGAGAAGAAAAAACTTGGAAGACTGATACTACCTGAATTCAAGACTTAACTATAAAGCCACAGTAAACAAGATAGCGTGGTATTGGTAAAAAAGTAGACCAATAAATAAATGAACGGAATAGAAAGCCCAGAAATTGACCCACATAAATATAGACAATTGCCCTTTGATAAAGGAACAATACAATGCAGCAAATTTAGTTTTTTAAACAAATGGGGTTGGAACAACTGGACATAAACATGCAAAAAAAAAAAAAAATTTGAACCTTGACACAGACCTTACACCATTCACAAAATTTAACTAAAATGGATTATAGACCTAAATGTAAGATACCAACTATAAATTTCCTGGAAGGATCCATGAAAGGAATAATTGATAAACTGAACTTCATTAAAATTGAAAACTTCTGCTCTGTAAAAGACAATATCAAGAAAACTAGAAAACAAGCCACAAAATGGGAGAAAATATCTCCAAAAGATGTATCTGATAAAGCACTATTGTCCAAAATATCCAAAGAACTCTTAAAACTCAATAATAAGAAACTAAACAACCTAATTTAAAAAAGAGCCAAGACTTTAACAGACACCCCAGCAAGGAAGATCTACAGATGGCAAATGAAAAGATGCCCCACATCATAAGTCACCAAGGAACCACAAGTGGAAACAACAATGAAATACCACAGTATACCTATTAGAGTGCTCCAAATTCTGATCACTGACCACACCAGCACTAGTGAGGACATAGAGCAATAGGAACTCGTATTTGTTGCTGATGGGAGTGCAAAATAGCACAGCCACTTTGGAAGACAGTTTGGAGGTTTCTTATGAAACCAAACATACTCTTATTATAAGATTGAGCAAATGCACTCCTTAGTTTTTAGACAAAGGATTGAAAACTTATGTCTAAACAAAAACCTCCCCATGAATGCTTATAGCAGCTTTATTCATAATCACCAAAACTTAGAAGCAAGGAAGACGTCCTTGGGTAGGTGAATGGGTAAACAAACTGTGGTACACCCAGGCAATAGACTGTTATTCAACACTAAAAAGAAATGAGCTATCAAGTCATGAAAAGACATGGAGGGACCCTAAATGCATATTTCAGAGCAAAAGAAGCCAATCTGAAAACATTACATACTGTATTGATTTCAACTACATGACAGCTGGGAAAGACAAAACTAAAGAGAAAGTAAAAAGATCAGTGGTTGTCAGGGGTTGGGATGGTGGGGTAGGGTGAACAGGTAGAACACAGAGAATTTTTAAGGCAGTGAAGGTACTCTGTATAACATTAAAATGGTGGATATACATCATCACACATTTCTTCAAACCTATAGAACATACAACACCAAGGGTTAACTGTGGACTTAGGGAAATTAGGATGTGTCACTGTAGATTCATTAATGGCAACAAACATACTACTCTGGCGGGGGGTGTTGGTAAAGGGGGAGACAATGAACGTGGGGGTTCAGGGAATAATATGCAACATCTCCATAACTTCCCCACAATTCTACCTCAAACCTTAAGCTGCTCTAAGAAAATGAAAATTGTACCCCTCATAGGAGATTATTGTGAAATTAAATGAGATACATCATATAGAATATTTAGCAGAATTCCTGACACAAAAATAAATAATCAGTGACTCTCAGTCATGGGATCATGAAGAAAATGGTGATGAGAATATTCTGGCTCTAGCTGACAAAACCAAGAACACATCTGACTAATAAGGACCACTGCGTGGCTTCCACTAAAAACCTACTCAGAAGACAAGCTGGGATCCCATCCTTCATAGTCCTGCACTGAGAAGGGCTGCACCTTAGGACGGGTGAGGAGGAAGGTACAGTTGCTATCCATCCCACAAAGCTATAAAACCCAAGAAAGAGTTTGTTTTTGTCCTATTCTAAATCCTATTTTGTTTTGTTTATTTATTTATTTGAGAGGGAGAAAGACAGACAGAGATAGAGAAAGCACAGGCAGGGAGGAGAGGGAGAAGCAGACTCCCCACCAAGCAGGGAGCCCAATGTGGGGCTTGATCCCAGGGCCCCAGGACCATGACCCGAGCCAAAGGTAGCTGCTTAACCAACTGAGCCACCCAGGTGCCCCCTCCAAATCCTTTTAAAATGAATTCTCCTCTTTAAGGAAATGCTATGACCTTTGCTTGGGGACTAATCAGGATGACTACAAATGTATACATTTAAGAATATTAATAGAATATACTTTAAAAGTTTTTCTTTGCTGATCAATATTTTGCAGATGTCTCAACTATACTCTGGGTGGCTGTTCTAATGTTTTTGCTGGGGCAGTCCGGATACACCCACCCAAACACATTTCATCCAAACATGATTTGATCTGGGACATCTCCGTAATCAGGGAAGACAAGCAGATTGAAAGTGTGTGAGAGGCCAGCTTCCTAGTGAGCTGAAACATGTTCTGTTGATGGAAACCTTTCCACACAAGGCATGGGCGGGACACAGTGACAGGGGAAGGTGGGGGAAGCAGGGGGTCAGGTTGTGATGAAGAGGGAGGTGGGAGTTTGGGCAAGCAATGGGGTCTCCTTGGGATACCGGTTATAAGAAAGCAAGTTTCAGCACAGATGTCTATGATGTGGAATAACCCCACATATTTGTATTTCAAAACCAATTTCCTGGGTGGGGGAATTTTTGAGAATTCACAGCATGTTGTTAAGGTCAGGCAATCCTTGGGAATTGGTTTTCTTCTCCCCAAATTCCATCACATCAAGTATGAGGAAAGCCCAAGTAAATGACCCATTTTGATTCCGGATATGAAATGACAAGGGTCGGGGGGAGGAGTACAAGTCATCTTTATTGAAAATTACAACGTGCTTTCCTTAATTTTTCTCTAATTATCACAGAAGAGGCTACTAGGGGTCAGAGAGAAGCAGTAATTCGTATTTGAAGTCGCAAATGTGCCAGAGGGCCCTGGGAATCTATCAGAGAAGGGAGGGGGAAGATCACTGTTTAAGTCACCTTCCAAGTTGTGGACAGGGGGTGAGAAACTGAGCCAGGGACATGGGGGGCCGATAAACATGGCCTATTCCAGGTCATTCCAAGGAGTTCTGCTCCGGTTCAAAGGGCTGTTCCAGGTCCCCACAGGGATGACTTTGGAGGCCCCAAAAGACTTCCCAACCACAATGAATGAGGACAGGTCATCTCTTTCCCTTGAAAATGATTCAGCCAAGCCCATCATGCCAAACTTTCTGGGCCAGTGAACAAAACAGTAATGCTCATTCAGCCTTCTAAAGGGAACTTGCTGTCACTTATCCTTATTTCATATAAAATACAAGAGCCCAAATTTGAATTTCAAATAAACAATGAAAATGTTTTTGGTATAAGTGTGTTATAAATGTTACATGAGATATCCTAAAAAATGATTTATTATTTATCTGAAGTTCAAATTTAACCGGGTGGCCTATATTTTTATTCACAATGTCTGGCAACTCCTTCCACAAGTCCCTAAACTTCTTACAAGCATGTTCCCTTCCAGATGGTGAGAGGTAGTATGACAGATCACAACTTGCAAAATGGGAATAATGATAGAATATGCCACTGGGGGGTCGTGAGCCCCCCATCACTGAGAGCTCACTTGGCAGTAGGCTTTCCTTCCCTGTATCTTTAATTTTTCACTACTCAGCTCCTGGGGATCAGGAGCATGGACCCTGAGGCAGTGGCTTGATTTGAACTCTGGATCCACAAATAGTTAGCCATATGACTTTATCTTAAGTAATGTAATCTCTCTGCATGATTCCAGTCTTTTCATCTATGTAATGGGGACAATGAGAGCCATCACCTTACAAAGTTTTTTGGAAGCTTTAAAGTACTTAGATCAGTGTTTGGCCCTGAGCAAGAAAAGAAAGGTTTCTGTTTTCATTATCCCTGTTGTTATTATTCCCTGTTAACCTCATGTAAAAGGCTTTGGGCAGGTGAGAATCATGTTGTCACATCAAAGCTGGGAGGAATTCGAAGTCTCAGAAGGCTTTGCAGAACCGCTGTAGTTCAGACAAGAAAAAGGCTTCAGGAACATATATTTAGTGTAATTCTCCTGTTTTAAAGATGAAGAGAAAACTCAAGGCAGAGAGGCTACAGGGCTGTCTCCAAGCTTCACAGGTTGTTAAGAGTAAGGTCTTGGGGTGTAAAGGCTAATATAGATCAAAGGAACCCAAAGGAATTGAGCTAATGGGTGGAGATTATTCTTTTGCTAGAATCACAGAATTACAGCGTTTTAGAGTCACCAGGAATAGCCGTAGCAAAACCTGCACCATGGCCAGTCTAAGGCAAAAATACTGACATAGAGTCCAGCGTTCTTGGGGTCCTATTCTCAATTTGATCCTATGCTTGCTACGTGTCTTTTGGCAAGTTCTCACCTTTTCTGGCCTTCAGCATCCCTCTGTAAAAAAAGATAATCATCTAGCTCTGTCTGCTTCCTAGGGCTATTGCAAAACCTCTGGAAGGAATGACACCCCGGCTGCCTCCCAAAAATTTACTACCCTGCTTTACCCTTGTGGCCTCTCCCTAGCTCATCGAAGGGCTGCCTTCCTTCACGTCCTTGGCTTCCGGCCCTCGAAGGCATAGGATATCTGGGCCTCAACTGCCTGCAGAGTCCAGTAGGTGGGGTGAGGGTGGAAATGGCTTCTTCCTGCTTAGCTGGCTTACGTTACCCATCAGCCCAGATGCAAGCCATTCAAAGACAGCCTCTGAGCTCAGCTCTCAAGCAATGCTTTTTGAACTGAACAGAGTAACCTTGCTAAAAAGCAAGTCTGGTCTTGGCAGTTACCAACCAAATGATGCCGTATAGGTGTTAAAGTGGTCCCCACTCTCACCGCCATCTGTGACCTCTTACCCAGACTGTTGACCCCTAGCTTTTCTGTGCCTGGTTACCCCCACTGAAATCCATTCTTTGCATGGCCACCAAGAGATCCTTTCAAAATAAAATCTAATTAGGACATCTGCCCGCTTAAAACCCATCATCTACTACAGGGATTTTTTTTGCTTTGTTTCTGAAGTTCATGGATGGGCTTTAGGGAATTTGAACACGCTGAGAGGTACACTCTGGTTCTATCTGTGTGCAGATTAACTTTGATTAGCTTCTCAGAGCAGTCTGGGACTTCTTTACCCCACCCCCCTGAAAGCTTACAAACTTCTGCTTCACGGGATAAAATTTAAACTCCTTACTTTGTAGGACATGCAAAGCCTCCTATGATACAGTTTGAACCTGCACCAGCTTTATTTTGGAGACTCTTGGTCCCAATTGTTCAAATACATCTTGCAATTTCTCACCTCCTTGCCCTTGCTCAAGCTGGGCCTTCTGCCTCAAATACTTCTTCCTGTCCTTCCTGCTGAACTCCCTCCCCTGGTTAGCTCCTTTGTAAATATTATAACTCAGTGCAAGAGTTCCCTCTTCAAGGAAGCTTCCTCTGGCCTTTTCCCTCACCCTCACCCTGAGGAGACGCACCAACCTGGGTTGTCACAATGGAGATGTGCCCACCTGTCTAGAAGTACACTGTTCACCTTGTGCTCCCATGACATGAGAGCTCTTTAAGGATAAGACTACATGTTACTCATTCTTTCCTTCCTCTCCTACCCTAAAGCCAGTGGTCCTTGGGGACCAGTGGCATCTGCAACATGGATATCTATATTTGAGATCTTGCTAGTAATGCAGATTCCCACGCCCCACCCCCGGCCTGTAGGAGGTGGTATTGATTTTTTTCTCCAGCCTCACCTCCCGTCTTTCCTCCACTAATTCTCTACCCCGAGCCACACTGGCCTGCTTTAACTTATCAGACCAGCAATGCCTTCCTGCCTCAGGCTCTGTGCCTGGATGCAGGAGAGGGCTGTGAGTGAGTCACCTGCTCTGTCCTTGAGGAGGGACAGTCAAGTAGAAGAGCCATGGAGGGGCACAAGAAACATGCAAATGACAAGGAAGCAAAGTAATAGCATTGTGCACGTGATTCAGAAGCAGCAAAGATGAATTTCACGTGGGGACATCTGTTCTGAGGTGACTTCCAAATGTTTCGACAGCTCAAATGTGTAGGTCTTCCCATTTGAACATTCCACCACTAGTGATTTCAGCGCCGTGAGCCTCAGTTCCCATATGTGTAAAACAGGGGCAATGGGTACCACGTAAGGGCACAGGGCAAGCGCCCACGGTGTAGGTAAGCACACCCGAGCACAGGGCAGGCCTGCAGCCAGAGCTCAGCAGGGGTTTGTTTTCCCTTATTCCCAGGACAGATTCAAGTTTAGATCTCAGGGGGACCTAACCTTGAGTGGGAAACTGAGTCTGTCCTGAAGAAATGAGGGGTCGGGGAGCAGGCTTGAGGTGAGGCTAAAGAGAGAGGAAATTTCCCCTCCACAGTGAGAAATGTCCCTCTTGTGGGTGTGGTGGCCAATGTGAAAGTGGAACCTCCCTCCTGGCCCCTGCACTTACCAGAAGGAGCAGCGGGGCTTGCAAAGCCTTACAGAAAGAGCCCCAGCTGAACAGGAACTGGGGCCACGTGTTCTGGGAAGCAGGTGGCTTCAGCCGCTGAGTCCAGCAGGCCCAGTGTTTACACACTCCTGTAGCACCTGGATCCAGACTGTGTTCCACATGGAGCGAACTGTAGCGAGCTATTGGCAGTGGTCCTCCGTGGATGGAAAGTTGGAGAGAACTCCAGGATCGCTTCTTCAGGGTCCAGGGCTCCCAGCTCTCTAGGTGCACAGCTTCGCTATGGCTGCTGGGAGAAGGTGGGAGACACAGCAGGCCCCGGGGGTTAGACATGCATTCATTCATTCATTTGCTCCCCATTTCCTCATCTATTAAATGGGGAAAGGATTTCTTCCCTGTCTATTTGGAATGTATATCGTGGGGAAGGGTTGCTTTGGAGATTGGATGAGCTAATCAATTCAGTCATCCATTCATTTAATGTATACTAACTAAACCTCTGCTATAATAATAATAATGGACACTTACTGAGTACCTAGTAAGTGCCAGCCGCTAAGCTTACTGCTTAATCTTTACAACCACTCTGGGAGGTAGCGTCTGTTATTTCCATCTACAGAGGAGGAAACTGAGGCTCAGAGGGTTGAATGTGCCTAGATCACACAGCTAGTCAGTGCTGCAGCTGGGATTTGAGCACAGACTGCTATCTGGTCCTGAGCTCATAGCCACAAATGGAGCCTAAGTCTTATCTCCTGCACGTTGGGTGGGGGATCTTCCAGATAGGGAATTATTATCTATTAATCTCTGAATCTGTTGTGGCTAAGCCATGGGCCAGCATGTAGTAGCTGCTCAGTACATATGAGTAGGCAACTTAGTTCTAAGAACAAATCTAAGAGAACAAAGTGAAATGAACTAGTCTGGTGGGGCAGACAGGGAAGCAAACAGATAACATGTGATATAATAGGTAGGTGCCTACAAAGGACCCTCTGGGTTTTGTGCTGGGTTGGTATATACTAATCAGAGTCTCAACAGCCCACTGATGGTTCTTGTGATAAATTTAGAGGAGGGCTTATTTGCAAAGGGGAAGATGTAGAATACTTATAGGAGACAGTGTAAGAACTTAAAAGATGAACTATTTCTACAAGGGGAGGGAGAATCCTACACAGCTGACAGCTTAGGAGAAGCAGTGAGGGACATAGATCTGTGACCTTGCAAGGAGAAAATCAAAGGAACACTTTCCCCTCTCTACCTCTGGTCCCTTTCTGAGGCCCCCAATTAGCCAGGAACCTACTCGTGGCATCCATACAGATCAGCCTCCTGGGAATACAGCAGATGAAGAATGATGAAACATGAATCTAGAAAAACAAAAGGTATTCGGCACAGACAGGAAGGATATGCAGGTATTTTCTGGAAAGCAGAGCTGGGAAGGGCACCCCATCGAGGAAAAGGATGTGCAGTCATATTGTGCAGAGTGTTTGGAATATTCTAAGTACTTTGGTATGGCAAAGACTCTAGGAATGAGAGATGAGTAGTAGGAAATGAGGTTAGAAAAAGAGGCAGGGCCTAAGCTGTAGAGGGCTGAGTCAGGGACTCTATTCTGCAGGCACTGAGGAACCACTGAAGGCAGTAACCAGTGGGTTTGTGTTCTGGAGAACTTCCGTTGACTGCAGAGTGGTGAATGACTCAAACAAGCAAGAAGAGGTCTAGAGGCAAAAGAACCCATTATTGAACTTACTGCACCAATTCTGTAGAGAGGAAACTGAGGGTCTGATCAGACAGGAGCACCTCCTTCCTTGAGTAAGATGAAGACAGACCGGAACCTTAGACATCATGGGGCCTGGACTTACCTCCGCATGGCACCCTTGTCTGCCCTCAAGGGCATACATAGGACAGAGGTGGCCCAGTGCTGAAGACCAGAGTGAGGTCATGGTATCTTGCGGACAGTTCTGGATTTGGTTTCCTTTTGGGTGGAGAGAGACTGAGGAGAAGACTTTGGGAGAGATTGCAGATCTGTAGGGGGCTTGCATGGCAGCCTTGGCCATGCAAGAGAGAAAGGGAAGGAGAGACGAGGTCCCCAGAGATTAAAAGGAACTCTCTTTGTTCTTAGAATGTATGGCAGGCCATGTCCAGGGGAAGAAATGGATCCTGAAGGGAGGATAGTGTGTGCCTCAGACACTAGGCAACAAATGGGAGGGAAACTGGTAGATCTCTGTGATGATGATGACAACAATGATGGTAATGACGATGATGATGGTGATGATGGTGATGATGGTGATGATGATGATGATGGTGATGGTGATGATTTGCCAGCATTGAATACTATGGGGAATAGGGAGAGGCAGAGGTTGATTGGGAGGGAGAGTTCAGGAGGATCAGAAGCAAACATTGCTGATGAAATTAACAACCTGAAATGCCAGGAGACTGGGAAAACAAGTAAGAGCCTCACCTGAGGTTAGAAGAAGATGCCCTTGTTTAGGGCATATCACGAAAGGGCTGATGTCTGGGAAGGAGCCATTTCTTAGCTTCCAGGGATAATTTTGGCGGGTGATGTTTTTCTTCACCACTGAAGTCTAATTATATCTGCATTTCATGCAATAAAGTAAGTGACAGAATAATTAGATGGGAGAAAACACTCTTATGTTAGTACAGCACCAGAATGACACCTGCCATTAGCACAGGTTAAAGCCAAAAGGAGATGCACTCATGTCTAAATTCTCCTTTTAAATAGCAAAACTGAGGTCCTGTGAAGGAGAAATGACTTCCCCAGTTACATACAGACACACCCACCTCCATTCTTTCCTTTGATCTTTGTAATGGTTTTTTAGGCCAACATGGAGAGGTATAACATGGCCATCAGCAAACTTTTTCTATGAAGGGCTAGATAAGAAATATTTTATGCTTTGAGGGTCCATATATGATCTCTGCCGCATGACTTCTTCTTTCTAAAAAATGTTTAGGGACACCTGGGTAGTTCAGTTTGTTGAGTGTCAGACTCTTGATTTCAGCTCACATCATGATCTCAGGATTGTGAGATTGAGCCCCACATCAGGCTCTGCATTCAGCAGGGACTCTCCTTGAGATTCTCTCCTTCTGCCTCTTCCCCTGCTCACCCATTCTTTCTTTCTCCCTCTCTCTCTCTAAGATAAATAAATAAATATGTATTTTTTTTTTTTAAATGGGGCTCCTGGGTGGCTCAGTTGGTTAAGCCTTTGGCTCTTGCTTTCCATTCAGGTCATGATCTCAGGGTCATGGGATTGAACCCCGCATTGGGCTCACGTGCTGGGTATGGAGTCTGCTTGAGATTCTCTCTCTCCCTCCCTCTCCCTCCAACCCCTAAATAAATAAATAAATAAATAAATAAATAAATAAATAAAATGTTTAAACAGCCCTTGATAAAGATAACAACTCATTCTTAGGTTGCCTAAGCTATATAAAACCAGGCCACACAAAAATAGACCTTTCTAGTTTTGTTTTTTTTCTTTTCTTTCTAGTATATTTTAAAATGCATGGCCATTGGATTTGACCTGGATTTGAATTTTGGTCCTGCCACTAACAGACTGTGTGACTTTTGGCAAATTACTTAAACTTCTTTCCCTTCTTTGTCAAATGACCACACTGGCCTCACCAGGCTGTTGAGAGGATGGAAAGAGATACTGCCTGGGTTTGACCCCCAGCTCTGCTCTCCACTTGCAGTGTGACTTTTGCTGATAAAACTCTCTGTGCCTCAGTTTCCTTATCTAAGAAATGAAGACAATAGTATTTCCCCCTTTATATGACTTTTGTATGGATGAAACAATATAAATATAAAACTCAGTGGATAGTGCTAACAGGTATACATTTTATGTATTATGATTAATATTATATAAACACTTAAGGTACCTGGTACAAGATAGATGCTTGGCAAATGCTAACTATAGCAGCCATTCCCCAGTGAGAAAGTTGACTTAAAGAAATTAAGGTAGATTGGACCATATTGCAAGAGCCTGGTCTTGCCAGAGTTCAGCGGCAGTTCACTCTTGATTTCTGTCCTAGAGGATGAAGCAAGCATAACTGGCTGCACGAAAGTGAGCTCTGTCTCTCTGGCCCATATGTGGGGTTTCCCCCACCATCAGATGAGTCTCTGTATAACCTAAATCCATTTTGATCTCAGCAGAGATCTTTGTATCCATGCATGCACTTGGCAGTCCTGGGCTGTAGACTTGGTGCTCTTGCTTGTGATCTGAGCTGTGTTATTAATACTCGTACATGTAAACTTGGGAGATCAAAGCTATCCAGGTCAGAAAGGCTAATATTTAAATTCCTGACCTGCAAGCACAGCTTTGAAATTCCATGGCTCAGAATCAAGTTCACGTACAAAATCAAGTCAAACGTTGGTTTGACGGAGTCGTAGGGCTCTGGAGTGTGGGTGGGGCTTGCATTTAGGGGAAATTGTGGGCCTGCCCAGAATGGAATTCTTTAAGATTCTGGTTGAGAACAGTTTTTAGGTTCAAAGCTCTGTGTGATCTTGGTTGGAGCAAACAAATTTTCTTGGTCCAGCTTTGATACTACAAAGGAGATGTTTGTAATCTCTAGAAAGAATACATTCTGCTGCTTTGAAAAGGTAAGACCCAGGGATACCATCACTTACCTTGCAAGGTATTATAACAACTAAAGACAATGGACATAAACTTCCTGAAACATAACAGGCTCTCCACATGTGATAGCTATGTTTTTATAATTATCCATATTCCCATTGTTCCATCTCCTACACCACTGAAAATATGTAAAGCAAAGACTATATCCTTTGGAGAAATCAAATCATTTTTTTGTCTGCCCACCTTGCTTAGTTCAATAAACTTTGGAGAATGACTTTTACGTGCAAGGCAGAGTGTAAGGCTTATTTTTTTTTTTTTTTATAAATGAGCCTCAAAGTTTTTTTTTTTTTTAAGATTTTTTTTTTTAAATTTATTTGACAGACAGAAATCACAAGTAGGCAGAGAGGCAGGCAGAGAGAGAGAGGAGGAAGCGCTCGATCCCAGGACCCCGAGATCATGACCTGAGCCGAAGGCAGAGGCTTAACCCACTGAGCCACCCAGGTGCCCCTGTAAGGCTTATTTTAAGCGAAAAGGCGAACAAGATGGACCATTAAGGAAATTTGTATGGCCATGGGTACCAGATACACTCACTACTAGTTATAATATAATGCAAATGGCTTAGAAACAGAGCAGACCCAGCACTATAGCATCATAGGTAACAGAGTAGTTCTTCTTAGTAGCAGTGGATTAGCTTTCATGGAGAAGTCATAATCCCAGCCTTTTCCCTAATGTAGTGTAATGAATGGCCTTAGATCCCAAAAACCTAGGTTCAAATCCACATTTTGAACTGTATCATCTGGAGCATATAACTTAGCCTCACTGAACCTCAGCTTTCTCATCTGTAGAATGGGGCCAATTATTGTGTCCACCTCTTGGAAGTACTGGGAGAAATAATGAGATAATCCATGTAAGCAATTAGCATTGTTCGTTGCAAAGCTACCACATAGTGAACTATTTTAGGTATCATCATTTTAAAAAGAAATTAACTTTTCACCTTAAAAACATGGTGTTCTTTCTTATTTTGTTGACCTATAATCAAATAATCATCTTACATCCATGTAATGTTTTTAATACTTCTATAATAAGTTGAAACATAAAATTGCCAATACTTGACCTATGAAAATGGCAACCTCATAATAGCATTGTAAGCACCCTTTCTTGCAATGTCTCATTTGAGCTCCACGATAGCTCTGTAAGTGCGTTGGTACCTATGGGATTTACTTCCATAGTTCTTTTTGAAAAGCTTCTCCCTGAATTCTCATGGATGCTGAGACATCAGCATGTTCAGTGGCTACTATTATTTGCTAAGGGGTAGGGAAGCACATGGCCTAGGTGGACCAAAGAAACCCTTCTGTGAGATTTTGTGGGTTGGGTGGGTGGTATATAGATCCTAGGGAACTTTGCTAGCTTTTCAATAACTGAAGTGCTTTGGTATTAAATTCTGGAGCAGTTGGTGACTGTGTTTTCTATCATTCACTTATCCAGTTGGTATTTATTGAGCACCTGCTATGCTCTAGGTACTGTCTTGGAGGTTAGGGATATAGAAATTAACAAATGGACAAGATCCTTTCCCTCGATGAATGTTATTGTACTGAAACGGCTGGAAACAAGCAGGCAAATAAGTCAATAAGTCAATAAGACAAATGCTGTACTGGGACTATGCGGAAGGAGCTAGACTACACTGAGAGAGGAGGATGTAGCCAGCACAATGATAGAAGCAGAGAAGCGGCTGGAGGGAGCACTAGTGGGATTCAAATATCCAGTTCCAGCAACACCTGAAGCCCTGTTCTCTTGCTATCCTCTCAGCACCTTGCTTATTCAGATCTCCTTGGATCTCATGAATTGCCAAAACCTATCTCTCATTTTTATCCTTGAGTTGGGTTGGGATTCTGTCATTTGCAATCACAAGGGTCCATTCTACTTGAACAAATCTAATGGGAGTATTTACCCTTCTCCCTGTATAAATAAAGCAAATAAGGACATGGGTGGGAAAGTGGGTCTGAAACCTGAGCCACACAAACCCTTCTGGAATATGTAGCTTAAGCATAAATCAGAAATAACTAAGATGGCCTAGGATATTGCATGAAATTAAAAAAATAATTCATCAACTTTAGTTGGGTCATTGCTGTCAACACCAACTTTGACAGCTTTTTTATGCAACAATATGGAAAGATTGATAGGATCAGAGTATCTGGAAGCTGGAAAGGACTTTATGGATCATGAAATCAGACTTCAGTTTACAAATGTGGAGACAGAGGTCCAGAGCAGATACACGACATATTCAAAGTCACATAGCTTGAGAGCAACCAGGATAGAGTTGAACATAAGACTCCTGACTCTCAGCCCACAGTTAGGCTATAATGGACTAATTCATTCACTTATTCAAGAAACATTTTGAATGTCTGTTATGTGTCAGGCCCTATTCTAGGTTGTGGGGTCACAGTGGTCCCTGCCCTTATGGAGTTTCATTCTAATAGGGGGAAGACAGAGAATAAACACTAGACAGTGTGGTGGTGCATGCTAGGAAGAACCTAAAACAATATACAAGAGGGTATAACTGTGGTAGGGATGAGTCATGTTATTCTAAATTGAGTTGTCAGGGAAAGTTTCTCTGAAGAGGTGTCAGTTAAGTCAGGATCTGAATAGCCAGAGGAATTGACCATGTGAAGATTTGAGGGAGGAGCATTCCAAGGAGGGGAGACAATTTGTACAAAAGCCCTGAAGTTGGAATGAACTGACCTGTTCGAAGAACAGAAAGAAGAATAATGTGGCTGAAACATACTAAAAAAAGTGGGGAGTTGAAGGGGGTGATGTGAACTAAAGTTGGAGAGGTCAGCAGGATCTAGATTGTGGACTTGGGGGCTAAGGTAAAGAACTGGGTTTTTGTCGTTGTTGTTATTGTTGTTTTTGTTTTTGTTTGTTTTAATTCTAAGTGTAACAAGAAGCCATTTCAGCAGTTTTAAATAAAGAACTAACATGATCTGATTTCTGTTTTTTTTTAATTTAATTTAATTTTTTCCGTGTTCCAAGATTCATTGTTTATGCACCACACCCAGTGCTCCATGAAATACGTGCCCTCCTTAGTACCCACCACCAGGCTCACCCAACCCCCGACCCCTCCCAAACCCTCAGTTTGTTTCTGAGTCCACAGTCTCTCATGGTTCGTCTCCCCCTCTGATTTCCCCAACTCACTTCTCCTCTCCTCCCAATGTCCTCCATGTTATTCCTTATGCTCCACAAGTAAGTGAAACCATATGATACTTGACTCTCTCTGCTTGACTTATTTCACACAGCATAATCTCCAGTCCCACCCACATTGATACAAAAGTTGGGTATTCATCCTTTCTGATAGAGGCATAATATTCCATTGTACATATGGACCATATCTTCTTTATCCATTTATCTGTTGAAGGGCATCTTGGCTCTTTCCACAGTTTGGCAACTGTGAACATTGCCGCTATGAACATTGGGGTACAGATTGCCCTTCTTTTCACCACATCTGTATCTTTGTGTAAATACCCAATAGTGCAATTATGGGGTCATAGGGTAGCTCCATTTTTAATTTCTTAAGGAATCTCCACACTGTTTTCCAAAGTGGCTGCACTAACTTGCATTCCCACGAACAGCGTAAGAGAGTTCCCCTTTCTCCACATCCTTTCCAACACTTGTTGTTTACTGTCTTATTAATTTTGGCCATTCTAACTGGTGTAAGGTAGTATCTCAATGTGGTTTTGATTTTAATCTCTCTGATGGCTAATGATGATGAACAATTTTTTCATGTGTCTGTTAGCCATTTATGTGTCTTCTTTGGAGAAGTGTCTGTTCATGTCTTATGCCCATTTTTTGACCTGATAATGTTTTTTGAGTGTTGAGTTTGAGGAGTTCTTTATACATCTTGGATATCAGCCCTTTGTCTGTAGTGTCATTTGCAAATATCTTCTCCCATTCTGTGGGTTGCCTCTTTGTCTTGTTGACTGGTATTTTTGCTG